>NC_091120.1:144511153-145155320 GCF_040183065.1 Periplaneta americana
GCACTTGGTTTACACGACTAGGGAAAGGATATTTATTTTGCACTAATTTATTATTTGAATATATCTTCCTTATAACACATATATCTTCATAACACCTATAAACAGACAAATAAAAGCAACTAACAAAACAAAGAAGAAAAAGAGCAGAGTCATGCATAAGAAATTTCTTCATGTGTTAACCTAAGCTCTCATTGAATCAATTGAAGTCTTCCGAAGGGGACTTTGTATGGCGGCCCGTCATTTTTTGTGTCTAAGGTTGTACATGATACATCATAATAAAATCTAAATGTGAAGCAACATAGCTTTTAGAACCACTACATATCTGATACAAACAAAAATAGACATTTATAATTGTACCCCGGGTCCAAGTTTAGTAATATAATTTTCACACAAATGTTTGTTGACATTTTATTTCCTTAATGTTCCTGTCATTTGGAATTAATGGGTTCAATTTGTTTCCTTGGTCACTTGTTATGTTCTTCCTGTTGCTGTGTGCATATTGCCTTCACACAGTGTAATGCTCAAAAGTAACCTCACAGGTATCACTTTGAGGCCTATAATATGATAATGCTGGGCCATGTGGACACATACATTTAACAGATATATCCCTTCATCAGTATTTACTGCTTCTGCAAATCTTTTGCACCAGTATGAATCATATACACAAGCCACGTTGGAGTTTGCACTCCAACTGTAATTATTGCACTTCCATTGTGAGATGATGCTGTAATGTTCATCAGTACTAAACTTTTCACACCAATTTCATTTATTGATAAGGGCACAAATTGATGTAGACTGTGAGTACCAGAAATTATAAAAGCTTGCTGAAATCGTTTATTCAGTTGGACGCAAGTTCATTATGTCTTTTATGGTACAAAGAAAAATTTTAATTTCTTTAAGTGTTTCCCTACAGAAATTGTAGATCAGACGTACTCATGGCGGGCATATCGCCCAATGCAGAAGATGGTGCTGGAAACTTCTGTACATACAAACAGACAGTGTCGCGCACTCAGACCTATTGTAACCTAGCAGTAAGGTTGCTTGCGGTTTGTGTCATGGATAGACCTATTGATACAATATTTATTTAACCTGGTAGAGAGAGATAAGGCCATAGCTTTCTCTTTCCCTCTAGCAGGGGATTACAACTACAATATCAAAAATATAATTTAATATTAAATTTACAATTACAATAAAATCAAAGTGCTAAACATTACTTGTGTAATAAAGACTGGACAATTTATTATAGAAGTTAAGACCAAAGAAAGAGTTAGTTACTGAAGTACAAATTAAACATAGCATAATTACATAGGGATGAAATTACTGAAGATCGAAGTATTTTATGCTACAGTAAGGAAGCTATTTACAAAGAGAACAGAAAAGTACCAGCACTACATTTAAAGTGACTCTTTTTGTTCAAACTGACAAACTTGCCAAACACTTAGTATGCGGGCACTCTGTTATAGGGAGAGAATATAACATTGAGCCACATTACAACATCAGGCATGCTCAAACATATGATACTATGCAAATCATGCAAATCTGGCTTTCAGGTAGTAGCTCCCTGCAAAGCAGGTTTGAATAATTTCAAGGAAAAATTGTTCCGGGGCCGGGTATCGATCCCGGGACCCTTCGCTTAGCACGCGAACGCTCTGCTGTTCGAGATGAGTGTATGCAAGTAATATAAAATTTAAAAAGACTGTCATCAGTGAAGTAAGTTATAGGGAAGTAAAGCATTATTCCGGACATTTCCCTGGTTACTGAAAAAAAAAAAAAACGGAAAAAAATATAAACAAGAAAATGCTTAAAGCAAAATCATAATGATAACATTTAGTTGTGCACATAATGTAAATATATTATAAATACAACACTCTAATTTGAAAAAAAGATATTGAAATAAAGGGATAAAATATTGTCAGTTCCACTAGGACAGTTGTTTTTAATCTTTTTTTTGGAAAAAGGGGCCCCTTTGAAAATATGGTGAAAGCTATGGACCCCCTTTCTAGAAAAATATAAAAAAGGGACTAACATTTTCAGATACGCTTCTGCTTTTTTACTGCTGTTTTTTTTTAGTTCTGTACTGGTTAATAGGAGCTGGATATTTTTGTGTATTTTACATACACACGGAATTGTGTTCCTGGTGATCCTGCTGACACAGTGTTTTGGTCTTAATAAATTGGCAAAATGTTGAAAAACAAACTATTGTGGAAGGGTGTTTTGCTTTAAAAGTAGAGTATAGTTCTTGCAGATTGCAAAGTATAAGGCATTTCTGTTCATGTACAGTTTTTTAAATGCTTTGTCTCTGATGCCTGACAATATTCTGGTAAATTCAGATTATTATAAAAGCCAGTTACCATTTTCACTGTTTCGTCTGCTAGCTTCTTTCCTCTTTTTATGTTTCGAAGATAAAGTCTCCCTTTCTCTTTCACAAGTTTTCTTCATTGCCTAACTGTATAGTCAGTCGCTTGAAATGTTTCACTCTCTTTCTTTTTTGACCAACTTTAAGAAACTAGTGTTAGTAACTAAATTTTTCCCTGCTAGTTACAGTTTGAATTTTTGCATTATTAGGTCTAAAAGTATATCAAAATCTTCTGTCTTTTGCTTTATTTCAGTTCTAAGTGTTTCCTCTTCAGGTAGTGAAGCCGAATGAGGGTAAAGGATTCCCCCCCCCCCCTCCCGTATAAAATTTACCTAGTTTTGATGCAAGTTCTATTTTACATTTGGCTACAGATGCCGTTCTGTGTTGTGGGATGCCATGGATCTTGAGACACCCAAACTAACAAGGCTTTCATTTATACCCTCTTTAAAGAAAATTTCCATAACAGTTTGACTACAAGATCATCCAAAGGACTGGACTGTTTGCTTCCTCAGAAACTTCGATTATTTTTTTTATCATTTTTCCTGCATATATGAATATATATATATTGAATAAGCAGTCACGGACAGCCGATGAGGGGTGGTCCTCCAGCTTAGGGGTTGGACGAAGGGCTAACAACCCATCACCGTAAAAAAACAGCTTGTTACGAATCCTTCAAATAAGTGGGATATGATGATAGAGAATGGATTAATTTTGCTCAGGATAGGCAGCAATGAAGCTCCGGGTTCCTTAAAAGTCAGTAAGTAAGCATCATTTTTCCTGCAATTTGGACACATCTTTATACCAAGTGCAGCATTATGTCCTTTCCTCTGTAATTTCCTGGCATTAACAAGGTAGGCTATATCTCTTTCAAACCAGATATAATGTTTTTTTGTGTGTTTTAAACAAATTACACTTCCTCACTATGAGTGAAAACGTCCAGAGATAATTATTTGTTCTCATGGTAATCACAGCATGTTGCCTTTGTTACAAGACTTGATATTGCTATATCTTCTCTCCATAACATAAATTCTGCTCTTCTTTTGTTAGTTTATTTGTCATTAACAGACCCTTGACAGGTATCAGTATCTGAACAAAAGGCAGCATATGCATTGACTTTATGACAAGGTTTTACAGATAACACTCCATTACAATCAGACAGAAATCAACGCAGCCTTATTTTATATGAAAGACTGAAAAGAATACCTAACGTAGACTACTGGAGAACCTTCTCAGATACTCGTACAAGTTTAGAGATCCAACAAGGTTTCATACAGAAAGTTAAATATCTAAAAAAAAAAAAAAAAAAAAAAACCAATATAGCCTACCATTAGACAAATATAGTATGGAAAGGTTACAACTTCCATCTTATCCTGTCAATAGATTAAAAATCCAAATTACAATATAACACTATCAACACAAGATTCCAGAAACTGAATGGGTACACATCTACACCGATGGTTCTAAAATCAGCAATAACTTTAATAATACGACTGGTGCTGGAATATATAATAAATTATTTTGCTTTTATATATTTCTAGGTCAAAATTCAACTCACTTTGATGAGAACTTGAGGCAGTCAATTCTACATAAAAACAACTTTTCTATCACAGTAACCTCTTTAATAAAGCTGTTATATTTAGCGATTTGAAATAAGTTATACAAGCCATTAATGCAAACACCTATGCAACAAAAAGAATTACTGAAATTCACCAAAGTATCAAACACTATCTCTTCACAATAAATAGTTTTGCAATGGATTCCTTCACACTGTGGAATTCTTGTTAATGAGATAGCAGATTTCTTAACAAAAATTAAAAAAAGGCACAATGATCCAACAAATTAAAAATTCATGTTTATCGTTTCAATTTTCCAAAGTAATAATTAAGAAAATCATCCAACAAGAAATACACAAAAAAATTAGTACATGAGAGTATAAATAAGCAATGGAATATTTTATTAAACAATAACAATTTAATTCCAGAATGCCCACGAATGAAAGCTGTCGTCGCACTTTTTCAATTATATATGTGATATGATTTTTTGGCTGCTTATCTATATAAAATAAATATTTTTCATACTCCTAATTATTTATTTTGTAAAGAAGAAAATACTATAACAGATATGACACACCTCAAGAATTGTACAAATTTAACAGTAGGCTACACATCTGTCATAATACTGGGAAGCAAGAAGGCAAATGGAAGAACTCCAATACAGAGAGCATTAGCAACCAAACAACATTGACTTTTGAGACTGTTATAGTATTAAAGATTATACCTGTACAATAAAAAAAGTAATAAGCCAACAGCAAGTTTACACTATCTAAAATACTCGTAGGCCTATATCAATATTCCATATATAGCCTAAGTGAATTACCCAAACTTTTCAGAAATATAATGCAAAGCAGAGTTTTTCTCGAGAACCTCTCATTTCTAAAAAACAATTTTCTTCCCCAGTAAAGACTGGTGCACACTTTAAAAAAATCTACAATTCTGAATATACAGCAAATTGTTCTTTATAATATTATACATATCTAAATTTTTGAAGTAATTTGACACTTAGGTAACTAAATTACCAGCATACTGATACCAAGAAGCCATATTGTGAAATTCTCCCATGTATATTGAATAAAATAAAGGAAGAATCAAGGCTCTGGCGTTCATTCTTTACTTTTTATATCTACATTTGTTCCACTCTGCACTCATCAATATCAGTTACTGAGTGAGAACACATGAACTTCAACAGGCTGTAACACACTCATACAACAATGGAAAAATCTAAAATTCTGCCAGATTTCTGTACTGGTACACATAAAACTCATGACCAAATATCATAACAATCGCTATCAGTGGGTGACATGTTTTGGTTGCACTGACACGGAATGACTCTAGCGCTTTGTCTAAAAAATAAGTGTTTCAGAAATTGCTAAATATAAAGTTAAAATTAATATTTATAATTAAAAGCAAAAATTAATGTTCAATGTTATTACACTGATGCTATTGAGTGACTTACCTTATTGAAAATGTTGGTTAATTATAGCTTGACGAAATGCTCTCCCAGGCACAGCATCATTGCGCTGCATCAACTCTCCTTGGGGAACAGGTTCATCATCATCAATGTCAGGGCCTCTTAAACCTCGTAACTCCTCTAGCAGTCGCACCATCTGTGGATCTTCAGGCGGTTCTTCATTGCTGGTGCTTCTGGCAATGTTATGCAGTACTGCAGTAGCCGTTATTACAGTCATGGCTTTCTGCAGACCACATTTCAAACCCACTGACAATATTGGAAACCTTCTTTTCCAAATACCATACTGCTTTTCTACAGTGTTCCTTGTTTTAATGTGTGCTCTATTATATCGCTGTTCGGCTGGAGTTTGTGGATTTAACAGTGGAGTTAATAAATATGGCTTGCAGGCATAACCTCCATCTCCTAATAAATACCCATGCGGTATTTCACCATTTTCAAATTGTGCTCTACGAGCACAGTTACGAAATATGGTGCTATCATGCACAGATCCTGCCCATCTTGCCACAATATCGCTTATAAATAGATTGTGATCACTGATTGTCTGACAATTCAAAGAGAAATAACCTTTCCTGTTACGGAAGTGTTCTGCGTTGTCTCCCCCAGGAGATTGAATTCTAATATGTGTACAATCTATTGTTCCTATCACACCCGGAAATCCATCTATTTGATGAAATCCATCCATTACATTTTGTAGATCGGCCCTTGCTGGAAAAACAATGAAGCGTGGAAAGAACGATGCAATGATTTCCGACACTTCACTGGTGATACGCTGCACTGTTGTTCGATGTATATTAGCAGTGTCCCCGATAACAATATTAAAGGCACCTGTGGCATACGATCGTAAAGTTGCCAAAACTCTGTTCATAGGAGAAAAGGGATTATTTCTGTTGATAGGGAACTCTAACCTATCGTTCATTTGGTCCACTAACCATCACACTGTTTCTTTACTCAGTCGAAATCTCTCTTCAAATTTTCTGTCTCCCAGATCTTCGAAAGGATCTCCTCTTTCTACAATAACACCAATTCTATTATTTCCTCAGTGATTTGCGTGTTCAAGATACATCATTTCATCTTCGATTCCATCAAGTACGTCAAATCGTGCCGCCATTTTGGTTTTCTCGACTTAACCATGTTCAAGTCAAGATAATCAGTCCCACACCCATGATCAAATTTGATCATCATCAACTCGCTTGTTTAACTTTGATCGAGATTGATACTCCGCGAATTGGCGTTGAAGACGGTCAAGTGCCGACTTAACTATGGTCAAATTTTAATCGAGAATGGTGCACACGGGCATAAGTATATGATTATGTCTCGTGACCAGAATATTGTACGAAATGGAAATATAAAAATTGGAATCTTCATCTTATGATGTGACGTATACACGTCCGTTGATGTGACATATTAATGAATTTAAATACTATTATAGTCACAATCATGCCATAGTATGATTGTGACTATAATAGTATTTAAATTAAAAAATTGGAAATTTATCCTTTGAAGAAGTGGAAAAATTCAAATACCTGGGAGCAACAGTAACAAATATAAATGATACTCGGGAGGAAATTAAACACAGAATAAATACATGGGAAATATCTGTTATTATTCGGTTGAGAAGCTTTTGTCATCCAGTCTGCTGTCAAAAAATCTGAAAGTTAGAATTTATAAAACAGTTATATTACCGGTTGTTCTTTATGGTTGTGAAACTTGGACTCTTAGTTTGAGAGAGATACAGAGGTTAAGGGTGTTTGAGAATAAGGTGCTTAGGAAAATATTTGGGGCTAAGAGGGATGAAGTTACAGGAGAATGGAGAAAGTTACACAACACAGAACTGCATGCATTGTATTCTTCACCTGACATAATTAGGAACATTAAAATAAGGCGTTTGAGACGGGCAGGGCATGTAGCACGTATGGGCGAATCCAGAAATGCGTATAGAGTGTTAATTGGGAGGCTGGAGGGAAAAAGACCTTTGAGAGGCCGAGACGTAGATGGGAAGATAATATCAATATTAAAATGGATTTGAGGGAGATGGATATGATGACAGGGAATGGATTAATCTTGCACAGGATAGGTACCGATGGCGGGCTTATGTGAGGGCGCCAATGAACCTCAGGGTTCCTTAAAAGCCAGTAAGTAAGTAAGTAAATAAGTAAGTAAGTAAGTATTAATAATTATTAGCTGGCCATTGATGGAGAATATGTTTATAGTGTCTTAGCATGGTGTTAATATACCGCAAAAAATGTTATCGGATAATATCTTATTGTTATTAAACTCTCTTAGGATTGTATGCGTTATTTCTATTGAAATCGATTCATTTTTAATTGTGCTTATTTACTGCACTCTTTAACAGTAACCTACGAAAAATGACTTACGTCGTCATAATAAACTGAACAGCTGATCTAAGTCGATTCAAGGACTTTGAAACATGTTTCTGAGACAGATGAGAAGTTGGAACACTTGGAATAGTTGGCACCGACGTTGTAAACATATTCTTATGAAACTGTTTCTTTGAAACTGTTATTTTGAAACAGTTACAGTCGAAACTGTTTCTTAAAAAGAACAGTTTATTCCATCTTTACTTCATAGTTCATTTAGGCGTTTTAGGTCCTATAGAATTTTAATAGGGGGATCCTGTGAAACGTAAAGATATCTAAATAACATAATCTATGACAGGCATGCCCATCCGGGGCGTTTCTAGCCTTCAAACGAGGTGTAACAGTGACGTAGAATATCAGAATACCATGCAGGCACACGCATAAAAGATATTCTACATCACTGTCGTACCTCGTTTGAAGGCTAGGACGTAGGAAACAAAATAGGTACGGAGCTAGAAATCCGTTTCTTCGTGGCTGATGAGAAGAGTCTGGTTATACTGTAATTGAGCAAAACTGACCTACACGCTATCGTTCCCTAGTGGAGTAGGGCCTGCGCATGAGGCTTAGTGCGTCTTCGGCTGTTAGTCACACTATGCAGGGAGGCAGGCGGCCGAACGTATGAAATCAAGCAAACTTTGTCAATAGGAACCGAGCCGCAACGCGTGAAGATTGCGACGCACAGGCGCAGACGTGATGCAGATCAGACAATGGAGTGAACGCAGCATGCAGGTACGTGACTTGTAACATTATTCGTCCGCCAGAAATGATCAAATGCAGAGCTGCACTCTGGAACCATAACAAAATCAAGGCGTGGGTGGATGTTATTGCGTCTTCTTCAGTCGGTTGCACCAACGTCAGTCACATTTCGTTTAACAAGTACTAGGTCTGAAGTAACAAGTGTTTAACGACTTATGAAAATCAATGGAACGGTAATTTTACTTTGGATGTTTTGTGCGTGGTGGATTTGAGTCGTGCTTAGCGCATGCATGTTTGTTCGTTGTCACTGTGCTGTGATGTGTTGGTTTAACGGCCAGTGCTGAATTGAGACTTTTTCCCCGGGAGAGGGCAATATAATATACCGGAGGGAAGGTGAAACCGACAACAACAAAAAAATCAGATCTTACGTAACAACAGAGGCAATCTGTGTAAAAGGGAACATAATAGAAAAATGTGGCCAATTAAAGAAAAACCTTTATTTGTTTATATTTTGTTTTAACTATTACTAAATGTTAACGTAAGCGTTAACTTAAAAACATCATTTTTACGTACACCACGGTGAATATGAACTATCCTATGTAAAATTGTCACATAAAACCGGTGTTGTGTCCTTTTTACGTAAACCGCATAAATTTAGTAGGCCTACAAATAGTTACTGTTCGCCTGTTAACGAATGCGTGTTCCAGCTTTTCTTTTTCTTTATTTTTTGGAAGTTATTTTAAGACACTGTATCAACATCTTAGGTTATTTAGCGTCTGAATGAGATGAGAGTGATAATGCCGGTGAAATGAGTCCGGGATCCAGCACCGAAGGAAAAAACCTCAACCAGGTAACTTTCCCGACCGGGATTTGAACCCGGGCCACCTGGTTTCACGGCCAGACGCACTAACCGTTACTCCGCAAGTGTGAACTCCAGCTTTTCCAACGTTTTTAAAGGCACTGATATGAATATCACACCTGTTTTTTTTAAGCTTCAAGGTCATTTGTATATGTATTTCACACAGTTTACAAAATTCACCAACCCTGCTTCGTCCAGCTTTTCTAAAGTTTTTAAAGCACACTGATATGAATACCACATCTGTTTTTAAAAGCTTCGAGGCCATTTTTAAATGCATTTCGCACAGTTTACAAAATGCACCAACCCTGCTTCTTCCAGCTTTTCTAAAGTTTTTAAAGCACACTGATATGAATACCACATCTGTTTTTAAAAGCTTCGAGGCCATTTTTAAACGCATTTCACACAGTTTACAAAATGCACTAACCCTGTGTCTTCCAGCTTTTCTAAAGTTTTTAAAGGGCACTGATATGAATATCACACCTGTTTTTTAAAAGCTTCAAGGTCATTTTAAATGTATTTCACACAGTTTACAAAATGCACTAACCCTGTGTCTTCCAGCTTTTCTAAAGTTTTTAAAGGGCATTGATATGAATACCACACCTGTTTTTTTATCTTCAAGGTCATTTTTAAATGCATACAGAAAACCATAGAAGCAGACTATGACTCGGAGAAATAGGGAGACAGGTACAGAAACGACTGAGAAACGGATAGGCAGAGAGATCAAGACAGATAAGATACAGAGAGATACAGACAGTCTGAGATAGATTACCCACACAAACAATGGCAAACATAAATATTGAAAATCAGATACAAGCAACAGATAAACATAAATATGGACAGAAAAATAGACAAATATATGCAGAGAAAGAGATCTATATATATTTATATATATTATATATAAACAAAGAAACAAGAGACAGGCAAACGTACATTATGCAAAGGACGCAAGGTGAAATACAAACAACTATTCAGATACGAAGTCACAGAAACAAAACAGTGCAAGAAGAGATCTCTTCTCTTATTATCTATAATAAAACTCATAGATACACAGTAGTTACTCACAGACAAAGAAACAGAAACAAACAAAGACAGAAAGACAAACAAACAGACGGGTAAACACAGACGGTAAGACGGGTTGACAGACACGAACACGAACAGGGAGACAGGTCGACATACAAAAACATTCACAACCTGTGGTCCAGAGAAGACTGGTATTCTTCTGGTACCGCTGATAAGGAGCAGCGCTCGGACGTGTGTTTGATTCCCGCTTGAGCTGATTATCTGGTTGGTTTTTCTTCCGAGGTTTTCCCAATAAGATAAATGTCAAGTAATCTAATGTACGGTATATCAAATGTCAGATAGTTTGCTATATGTCGGTTCCATCTTGACAAATACCATCTCGCTATCACCAATTCCATCAACACTAAATAACCCAGTAATTTATAAAATGTCGTTAAGTAAAGAAAAAAAAAAAAAGAATGTAATGTTGATCCACCGCCTTTGGTGCACTCTGGACCGTCTCTGACGAACTAAGTTGTCTACCCTTCTCGGCACTATAACAGCGATATCTATAACACGTTCGTAGTGTCGGGTGAATAGCTGTAAGTTGGGGGCTCTGTTATTGTGAATAATAATATAATACAATATACTGTATACTATAATATACAATATAATATAATATAATATGAGCATCTTCTGTGGACCCCTGGATAAAGAACTAAGGAAGAGACTAGTGAAGTGCTTAGTGTGGAGTGTACCATTGTGTGAAGCAGAAACATGGACATTACGACGAAGTGAAGAGAAACGACTAGAATCATTTGAAATGTGGATATGGAGAAGGATGGAACGTGTGAAATGGACAGACAGAATAAGAAACGAAGCTGTGTTGGAAAGAGTGGATGAAGAAAGAATGATGCTGAAACTGATCAGAAAGAGGAAAAGAATTTGGCTGGGTCACTGGTTGAGAAGAAACTGCCTTCTGAAGGATGTAATGAAAGGAATGGTGAATGGGAGAAGAGTTCGGGGCAGAAGAAGATATCAGTTGATAGACGACATTAAGATATATGGCTCATTTGAGGAGACAAAGAGGAAGGCAGAAAATAGGAAAGACTGGAGAATGCTGGATTTGCAGTGAAAGAAATGCCTTGGGCAGAACACAATGAATGAATATAATGTAATATAATATAACGTAACGTAACAATAGGCCTAATAATAATAATAATAATAATAATAATAATAATAATAATAATAATAATAATAATAATAATAACAGTATTAAAGACCTGCAAATAGAATCAATTTTACAATGTTATGTAAATAATGAAACATAAATTTCGAACGCCGCGTTAGAAGAATTAATTGAGAAAGAAGAAATCCCCAAACAAATAAATTTACAGTATGTACTTAATGGAAAATCTGTTGGTCGTAGGCTTATATATATCCAAAACTTAATTCTAAGGAAATACAATGCGGCATGGTGATTAGTAATCACTAATTACTGTTGCTAGCTGAGATATTATCAGCAGAAATGATGATGTGGAAGTAAAGGGAATTCATTCCCCTCCTCTTCTCTTCCTATAAACCGCACCCTGACCTTGATGTATCCGAAGCTACGTGCACTTGGTTGTATTCCCAGAGGACTGGGAGTGGGGGAGGAAAACATTTCGCTCTCTCACTCTCTTTCTCACCTCCTTTCTCTTTCTGTGCCCACTATCGAAAAATCGTACTACTATTTACAATTCCCTTTAACATTTTTGGTCATCGTAGTTCCGTACATTAGTGCAAAAGAAATAAGCTATACAGATACAGTTAAAGACAAACAAACACAGTGACAGTGATCTGTACGTAATATTCACCTCAATGTACTGCATAAACTTATAAAAAGCGAGTAAAGACTGAACATTTGTAGTCCTAGCGAGTAAAAAAGTAGGCTGCACGCAGTGAAACCTTTCCGAAAGACCACTGGTATAGTGAGGATCACGTGCCCTAATTCCTAAAAGGCTAATTTGGCCGTATCTTCAGTGTTGCCAACTAATACTAGATGTCACCAAAAGATGGTAAAATCACAATGCCATGTACATATAATAGCAATAATAATAATAATAATAATAATAATAATAATAATAATAATAATAATAATATAGTATACTATTAACAATAAATATGTCTTGCTTATTTACCACATCTCATCTTTTTGTTGCGGAGGTGTTTTCTAAATGGTTCAATAATTTGTGAAAGAGTATATTTTCCTTCTGCACCTCTCGCACATTGTGTTGGTAGTTAGTAGATGATAGATGATAGATGAATTTAATGTCATTCAGCGATTTACAGCCATAGACAACGTCAGAGTAGATATATATATATATATATATATATATATATATAATACATGGCTACTAGCCTACAATATGAATAAATGTAAAAATAAAATCAAAAATAAATATACAATCACCAGATAATCACAAAAACAGGTTAAAAGTTTTAAAAGAAATAGTATAAAATCAGGTTCAAATGTACAGATTTGTCACTTACATGAGGTTAAAACAAACAGTATCTAAAACGTAATA
Organism: Periplaneta americana; assembly: GCF_040183065.1. NCBI lineage: Eukaryota > Metazoa > Arthropoda > Insecta > Blattodea > Blattidae > Periplaneta > Periplaneta americana. The sequence continues at coordinate 144,524,036 of NC_091120.1, forward strand.
TTACTAAAATCATTGACACTGTAGATTGAATTTGCTAGCAATGTCCTTCTCACCATCCTTCTGAAAGTAAAATATGACGTGTTTCTTATATGCAATGGTAAAGAGTTATAAAGTTTATAAGATATGGAAATAAAACTATTGCTTGTAATACTATATTTGTACTTGGTGAAGTATATATCAAGTCTGGAACGGGTAGAATAATTATGAATGGATGAACAAGTAGGAAGATTATGCACATTACGCTTAACATACAGAAGGCAATCGAGAATAAACATTGACGGCAACGTAAGTGTTCCTAGTTGTGCAAAAAGTGGTTTACAATGAGTTCTAGAAGAGACACCACAAATAATTCTAACTGCTCTCTTTTGAAGAATAAACAACTTAGAAACCGAAGTGTGGTTACTGGTTACCCCACAAAAGCGCCCCGCAACTTAAGTGACTGTAGATTACTTTATGATCTAATATTAAAATGTATTTTGTCTTACAACATGAAATTCATTGCTTTGATTAACAGTTTACGATTCACAAGACCTAACCTAAAAATGTATTTTGTTGATCACGTGAAATGATTAGTACGAATTCCGAAAACGAATGCCACTTTGAAATGTATGTTTAAGAATATTTACTCCATTATTACTAGTATAATAAAAGTCTAAACACGAAAGAAATTAATTAAAATATGGAAGTATGTTATATTTATTTACACTTAGTCTACCTGACTATAATCTTGAATTGTAACCATAACACAAAGCAACACATACAATAACTATTATGTATGAATATTAATACTGATATTAATTAATTATTCGTATGTTTAAATTTCACTAGCTTCCAGTAATCGGCTCAGAAATCTAGAACAATTTGAATTTTCAGAATTTAAACTACCGACAACGTGTGTCACTGCTGCCAACATAACAGTTATAAAATCATTAGGCCTACCAGTTGTAGTATTTCTCAGTACCTACCGAAATTCGAAACAAAGTTGGCAAAACAAAATTCAACCTGCAAATTAGAAAATCACCATAATCCACTAGCTTATGTAGTAATGGGGGAAAAATGGTTAGGTTTCACCCTTGGGGTATGAAGTAAGCTGATCCAGACTATATTAAGAGACCGTTTTTTCTTAGAACCGTGTAAATCTCCATAAAACAAATGTATTTTTTTTACCGCTGTTGAAGGTCCACACCTATCCCTGATCACCAACCAGCCATTCAATACCCGTTTTCTTAATTTTACCCCTTTTAAGAGACAGTTTCAAAATTAAAGTATAGTATTATAATTTTACAAGCAGTAGTTGAATGCAATAAATAAATTCTGAGAACAGAATAAGAGTACTCTACTGCATTTTCCAAGGTTAAAATGAAATTTGACAACGTTATTAACTACTCGCGCTGAATATCCGAAAGTTATTAGGCCTACGAGCATGTTCAGTAAAATGAGAAGATTGTATTTTTTATATCGTTATTTTTATATGGCTTCTTTCTGTTTGATATTATCTATATTGTCTGTAAAACAAAAGTACTAATACCAATTTCTTAATATTGCTGTTGTGTTTTAAATGTTAATAACATAATAGAGAGTTAAGAAGGAATATTCACATAAATTTCATAGCAGTACAACTATACTGTACTAAATGGATGAAACACATCATTCATAAAGAAAGTGATATCCCAAAAAAAGAGATTGAGTATGACATGGTAAGTTGGAATTAATATTGATGATATCTTTAGCCTTATAAAAGTAATCAATAAACTAATGAAAACAATATTACAGTACAAAGCAAAGTTACCTAGGTACTGTAACTGTTTTAATTGTAACTAATATTCCATAACAAAACTCTTATCGCATTATGCTTTTAAGGTGATATTGGTGACCAACTTCTTATCACCATAATATTTAAATTATTTTCTCGAAATGTGCTGAAGCTATAGAGCTGACATTTTTACAACACATGGGCACGTATCTTTTGCTTATGATGTAACAGTACCGGTAGTTGCTTTGTTAATTCATTTCCTTACAAACAATTTCCATGCGAATATTTTCAAAATTTTCAATACACTATCTTCAGTAATACGTACATATATACGGTATATTAGATTTACGAAAACATTCTGTAAGGCTACTAAATAAACAGGCCTATACCTGAAAAATTTCACTTTTCTATACGAAAAGTTGAGAAAATATTTCTTTTGAATAAAAAAATCAAACTTGTGAAAAATAAGCATTAAAATTAAAACTTACATTCTTATAATGCACTTATACTTCTCAGGCAAATCTAAAAATTAACATGGATACAGTTTTAATAAGTTTTCTTCCCTTTATCTATTGAATCAGTGCTGGCCATCCCTGAATATAGCTCGACCAAGCGGCATATACTATCTCTTTCGTCTGTCTCTTTCCTTTCCGCTGTAAAGCGCTCAGGCTCTCCTGAGATCTAAAGCGCGCGCTTGCTCCTATGGGCATCAATTGACATGACTGGAGTAGCCTATCGAGTCAAAGTGATTCACGAAAGTAACAGTGGTTTATCTGCAAGAAAATTAGCACAAAAATTTGAATGTTGGTTTAATTCAGTTTTAAAATCGAAGGAAAATATTATAACTGAGTGGAATTCATTTGGAAGACTGTGCGACTGGAATACATATTAAATGGACTTTTTAATATGTTGAAGGATAGTTTAGAGCAGTGATTTCCCACCTGAATACAATTTCAACCTGAAAACACGAATACAAAGATATCAAGTTTTCCTGAGAAAAATGAAATTAGTTTCTTAGCCTTGACGTAAGGTTGTTATGGGAAATTGATGTTACCTTGTAGCTCTCATTTTTGATACGTCTGGTTCAAATTGTAGATACTCTTAAATATCAAATTTAGCTCATCATTAAATTTACATCTACATCAACTCTTCACGGAGACCAACAGAAAATGTACACTGGACAGAAGTATGTTGATGTAAATGAAGTTTAGGTTTTGTGTTACAGATCGGAAAACATGGGGATACATGGGTGAATGCAGATAATATTCCAATAAGGTCGTTGTGGTAAACATGATTTTTAAGCTCGAGTCAGAAGATAATAGCTAACAGCTTCTCTTCTACTTTGACGAAAGACTCTATTTTTGTCAGACAGAGGGGTTTTCATCCTATTGTTTTTTCAGTTGCAGAAAGGAAAATATTCCCTTAATTTTAATGTTAAAAAATCAAGATGTTCTTCATACTGCCAACGATATCGGACAAGAGTTCATCACCATTTTAGCCGTTCACAGCAAAAGTGGTGTAAGTTAAAATTGGATAATGAGGTTTAAGGTAAAAATTCTGTAAAATACAGCGCAAAGTAGCAATATGTCCTTCTTGCTATCCACTGATTATTAATAGATTAAATAAATTGAATATTAATTGCTACTTTGCGCTGTATTTTACAGAATGTTTACTTTAACCCTCATTACCCATTTTTGACTTACACCACTTCTGCTCTGAACGGCTCATTTGTTGCTACGAAGTTACTTAGAATGGGAAATTAATCGAATTCTCAATTGACAACACAGCTAGACCAAAGTGTAATTTCTTTATCATTGCTTCAATTTTATCCTGAATGGTGAACACTTAACCTAAAGCTGGACTCTGATAATTGAATTCAGAGAATTTAAAAATATAAAGTAACAGAATAAGTAGGCTAGGCTTGCAAGCTAAGAGAGGTCCCTCAGGTGATCTCATTTCTGGTAAACTCTGTATCTCACAAGTCTGACACAAGCAAACAAATATTCCTTCAAGCTGAGAAAACCAAAGAACGTGATGAAGTTAAGTTTAATTCAAATGCCATTTCAAAAAATATATCTTGTTCGTGCGGACTCCTTTCGAATTACTCGCGGACCCCTGGGCCGCATAATTCAATTTGTGGTTTTCTAAAGCGGAAGGAATGAATTAAATGAGTAGAGGATAAAATTCAAAACAACTTCCGTACACATCTTATTATAATTAATACATTTTAAGTTCTTTTAAGCCACCGGCGTAGCTCGATCGGCTAAAGCCTTGGTTTTTCTGAACCGACGCATGCGACGTGCGCAGACGGTTCAACTATAAAACGTCTTTGGCACAGACCTCGCATCTCGCAGTTATAGAAACGACTCATTATCTCTCGTGTAGTCGGATTTGTGCAAAGCGGGCCTCGCACGTCGCATGCGTCGGTTCAGAAAAACTAAGGCTTTAGGCGCTTTCCTGCCGATCCGACGTTGCGTTAGGGCGCGGGTTCGATTCCCGCTTGGACTGATTACCTGGTTGGGTTTTTTCCGAGGTTTTCCCCAACCATAAGGCAAATGTCAGGTAATCTATGGCGAATCCTCGGCCTCATCTCGCTATCGCCAATTTCCTCGACGCTAAATAACCTCGTAGTTGATACAGCGTCGTTAAATAACCAAGTAAAAAAAGTATTTTATTTTAAAGCACCCGGGGTTCCCCGGTTTTCACGTTTGCTTCTTTCTTTAATTAAAGTGGTTTTCAGAAATTTCGGAAACTCAGCTATAGTCAACCAGAACGAATTGTCTTTACCAAGCTTTCCTCGTCCATAAAGGTGAATCTTTACATAGCATTTCTTAAATTAATTAATTAACTTCTTAGTCAAATGTCTACCAGGCTTAACTCAATTTTAAAACAGCTGTAGATCAGGTACCGAAAAGAAAATATTTCGTCAGGTTGCTTTACGTTTAACTGTTTTAAACTATTTACATTTATTTACTTTTGTTTATTTATTTAATCTGGTGCAATTAAGGCCATCATGCCATTTCTTTCATAACACCAGAAATAAAATAATAGAAAAAATCAAATTGTAAACAAAGCAAAACCAAACGAAAATATATACAGCTTACAGTCACACAAACTTTAAATGAGTTAGCATTGTCTTGAAGTTCAGCAAAACAAAAACACACCCCTCGGTCCGTAGCCTATACGCCCACTTAGCATTGACTGAATGTTCTACAGATCTTACATTTTATCTCAGTGACCGTTAAATTTCAAGCGGCTTATTTTATTCGTGGGCGTCAACGTATTAAAAAGCATTACAACCTTCATGCTGTCTCCTTTCCTCCCCACCGCAAATGTGACGTTACACAGAGGCAGAGCTAAAATAATTATAAGATCTGTACATTGATCTGAAGCTGTCCTGACATACATTTAAAGTAATTTTATGTATGTGCTTTCACTTGAACTTCAGAGACACCTGACGATAAATAGGGAATTCCCTTGTTCCCAGTCTGAACCCGTTGGGGTGTCATCGTGAGCCAAAATTTATCTCTCTATCGGTCGTACCAAAGAATCAATATATACGTACAGTATATAATATAATTTATATTGGAAGATTTTTCACTCCTTGACCGCTGTACTCCCGCGGGATCCCGCTTAGGCTATATCATATCCGGTTTTTTAAATATGACTTCAGAAACTGTATCTCACAAATTCAAACATATTAATTATATTATTCCTTATTATATTTACAAAATACAGATACAATATAAACTGGAGTTGTCCATCTCTGAAACTAAGTCATGGAATTGTCTGTTTTTGAAATCAAATGAAGCAATATTTAAAATGGAGTTTTCTGTTTTTGAAACCAAACGAAGCCATATTTAAAGTGAAATTGTCTACTTTTGAATCTAAGTCTCTTCTAACTCGGTTTCAAAGCAAATTTACGTAAAACAGCACTTATTCATCCACAAACCGATTATATAAACAATCAGCCATGTTGGATTCGAAATGCGTGATTGGAAAAAGTGGTACGAATGTGGGCTTCTCATTGGCTACTGAAGGAATTGTCTTAATTTGAAACCAAGTTTACATTTTGATTCTAAAGCGCACAATTAAGTGCTATTTTCGCTCTGTTCTGTCCGTTTTTTAATCTAAACAGTTCCAGAATAATTGCATTCAGTATACAAAATTCTGTGAGAAACAATCGATATCTTGAAATCGCAAAAATGAAGTTATCTGACTTTGATACTGTGCTCCTCACTTATTTGCATTTATTAGTAAGGAACATGCTGCAAAACATGCTTTGATTTCTTGTCTTTTATGAATGTAACACATTATCTATTGCTTAATAGTTTAATTCACCACGCAGTGGTAGACCAATGAGTTAATTTTGCACACCTTTTTGTTCACGCTACTGCCTGCAGAATAGATTCATTGCAACCAGTTAGTGCTTGATAGCACGTAGAGTCGTGTACGTGTTTCTGACCTTGGCATCCCTGCAATGGACGAACACCCATCCCGTGGACGTAAGATAAATTTCTTCCATTGCTCACACTAGTAATCGAACCTCAGACCACTTAATTGGGAAGCGCACACGCTATCCACTTAGGCACAGAGGCGGACCTACTCAATAACACGAGTATTTATTAAAGATTCCTACAGAAAGAGATTGGTCTAAGTCTCTCAAGTTTAAATTTAAAAATACATTATTTAACTTTGCTAAAGATGCTAAACTAATTAGGGATTGTAGACCTAGAAGGTCACTGTGCACAAGGTCAGTTTCAAACAACTCGTCGCCCCCTTCATAATCAAATCATTACATATTGTATTGTCCTATCTTATTTTTACACACAAGCGGTTATTCGAGGTTAGAATTTTAACTACTACAAGTCCAGCCGACCGAAGTTCGAGAAGTGGAAATTTATTTACTAAAAATATTATTACATACATGCTGGCATTAACGCTCTACGGACCGCATTCCCTACTTATAAATTTCATATAGGCTGTTTAAAATTTCAAGAGGAGTTTAAACGGAACGGATGATGAAACAGCTCAGTTCTTGAAAGTCATCTTCATTGATATCATCAACGTCATTATTAGGGACCGGATTTTTATGTAATATCAAGGTGTGAAATATGTACATATTTATGTAAGAAAAATAAGCTGAATATGTACCAAAATATGTAAAATCATGAAATTATTTAATATCAATATCTTTCAGGTAGCCTATAGGATAGGTAAGACTCTCAAATTGTGATTTCATAGAGCACCCGACTTTTTTACCGCACACTTGACACATTACTATTTTTTCATCTGTAGGGAAAGCTTCGTCCATCGCAATCCATGATTTTATTTTTCTCGTTAGGGTTGAAGCTACAGGGGCCGTCGCCCTGGATTGCACAGGCTGTATAGCGGTGGCCTTCTGTGCCCGAGGTTGCGGGTTCGATCCCAGCCCAAGTCGTTGGCATTTAACTGTGTTTAAATGCGACAGGCTCATGTCACTAGATTTACTGGCATGTAAAATAACTTCTGCGGGACCAAATTCCGGTACATCGGCGACGCTGATATAACCTCGGCAGTTGCGAGCGTCGTTAAATAAAACATAATTTAAAAATTTTACAGGGGCCATTTTAGTTAGTTAAAAGCAGTACATAAACTCACTTGCACTTTATACTGTAAGTACTAAAACTAGAGAACTGAGTGTAGTGAATGACACAACAGTATTGCAAGCACTGTTTCGCTTTACTGGATTAGGAGAAAATAAGAGGAGATGTGGTACACATGCATTTTAGCTGCTCCCTGTAAGAAACAAAGTACCTATTAAAACTTCAAAGTATAGGCATTTACATGTTGTTTGAAAAGTGACATTCCTATCTCATTCAGAAGGGTAGGATTATTCCAGCCGAGAACCATACTTTCTAATTACTCAGAAAATGCCACTTCCGTATAGGTCTACTAAATTTAAAGTAAAGAGGTCAAGCAATAACCTGAAAAGTTATTTATTTTAATTTTTCAACATCTTTCCAGTTTGTTCCTTTTGCTGCTTCTTTTCAAAAGTCGACTACTTTATTTGCGGCTCATGTCAAACTTGACACGGGTTTTCCCTGGGAGGATTAGGAAGAGGGTGGGTAAGTTGAAAATTGCATGCGAACGGTTTGTTAAGACGTGTGCAGAACAATTATAGTTCGAGACAAATCATGTCATCCTCGTCCCACTCTACCGCATGAAATCAACGCTACTCTCTGAGTAATTTTTACAATACAAGGTAGGCCTAGGTGTATGAGAAAGGCTGTCTTTTGTTCACTCATATTTACGTGGTCGGTATGGGGTGAATGCCTCTATTACTTCCTGGAACCAAGGACGTTATGTTTCGTCCCGAAATATATCCTTTCTTGGGTAGGTAAAAAGTTTTTTTTTTTTTAAATCTGTGTATTTCAAATTGTAAACTTCCCCAGCAGAACTTTTTTTTTCCCTTTTAGAGAAGTAAAAATTAATAAACCCCTAAATATGTAGATTATATAACACCAAACCATAATATGTAATGTGGGGTAAATATGTAAAAATATGTAGTATCAAATTTTAATATATTAATGGTAATTATAAGATTCGCAAAGATTTGTTATTTATACACGATTAGGTTGAAAGGAATATAATATGTAATTACATAAAAATCCGGTCCCTAGTCATCATAGCAATAGAATAGAGTCTTTGTAAGAAATTTGTTTGGCATATACTGTATATACCATCTTTTATCAACAGTAATTTCACTAGAGGTTTTGATTTATCTAGAGAAAATCAAAACTCGAGAGCGATTTGACTATGACACGATTAGAAGAAAGTATATAAAGATTGGAAGAAATAAAGTACTCTAATGCGATAAAATTTAGTTGACATACTGAAATTATATTTCCTTAATATTAGCTTCACCAAAACGTTTGAACGGAGCCGCCATTTTCAGTTGACTGTCTATGCTGTAAACAAATGACGATCGCAAAGAATGTATTATAGCAGTGGTCGTCAGCACTCGCTGAAATGTGCAATGGGTACGCGGTGCCGTCCCATGTGCACCGTCGTGCAGCAGGGAGAGATAGAGAGCATACCCGCTAGCACCTACGAGAGCACTATAGTGCACTGCGTTTTCCGCGGGTAGGAGAGGCTAGCCCCAGCGTGCTCTGTGCTGACGACCCCTGTATTATAGTACCGTAAAGAATTTGCAGTTTGAGATGTTGGCAAACAAAGAAACAAATGGTAGGGAGGTGATAAAAACAAAGAAAGTGTATAAAAATTAGAAGGATTAAAGTACTCTAATTCAGTGAAATATATATATTAATTGATTTACTGAAATTCTATTTCACTAATGTTACCTTCACCAAAATATTTGAACGGAGTCGCCATTTTCAGTCGACTATCTATGCGGGAAACAAATGACGATCGCAAAGCATGTTTTACAGTACCGTAAAGAATTTGCAGTTTGAAATGTTGGCAAACAAAGAAACAAATGCTAGGGTAGTGATAAAAACAAACAAATGCTAGGAAAGCGATAAAATTAAACAAATGCTAGGAAAATTATAAAATTATGCGATAGTATGACGTAGTAAAAGTGTAATAGTCATTTCAATACCGTATTAGTGTTGTGTTACTGAATAAGCCTTGAATTTTTTTTTTTAGAAACTTTGTGTTATTTATGGACAAAATAAAGTGGATTGTAAGTAGAACGAACATTTTTTAGTATAACCGAGGGATAAAGATATCGCAGAACCCACGAGTATTATCGAACACCTACGACTTACGAAATTTCTATTTGAAAGTTTCACAAGTTGGAACGTAGACTGTTACGAGTACAATACAGTTTTTAAACAGTGTTTTTTAAAAGATGTGGCTTTTTCAAACAGTGTATTTTAGAAGATGTGATTTTTTGCAAATACGTACTGTATATTAATGTTTTGTATATTTGGTGATTTATAGACAATGTACAGTGATAACAATAATAATATATTATAATGACTGATATAATAAGTGAACTCTTACGTTGTCCGTTTTCGCGTCGTAACGACATTGAAAAGAGAAGTATTTTGGACAATGGACGATCCACTCCTGTATTAAGCTCTATTGTTCATAAAGTCAGTGCTAAAGGTGCAAGAAAATTTAATCCTTCATGGTATGAAACACACAAATGGCTAACAGGAAGTGAAGTTAAAGCTAAACTGTACTGTTGGCCATGTTTGTTATTGTCATCTAAAGAAGGTACTTGGAATCATGATGGTTATTTTGACATGAAAAATTTATCGAATGCCATTCACAAACATGAAATTTCAAAAGATCATATCTGTAACTCGGTAAATCTAAAGAGACTTGAAAAGAATTTGAATCCAATTTCGGAAATGTTGTCTGAACAAGAGAGGATTGCAAGACAACAATATAACAGTACAGTAGAAAAAAACCGACAAATTATGAGACTGATTGATGTAACAGTATTGTTATGTAAGCAAGAGTTAAGTTTTCGAGGACATGATGAAAGCGAGCTCTCATTGAATCGCGGGAATTACATAGAAATTGTAACTCGTATTTTCCATTACGACGAAGATTTACGTCAGCACTGGGAGGAACTAGGACAAACATTCACAGGGCTATCGAAAACCATTCAAAATGACCTTATTGATTGTATATATGACGAAATAATGGCTAAAATAAAAAATGAAATTAAGGAGGCCCCTTTCTTTTCAGTGCAGTGCGATGACACAACAGATATAACGGAAGTCTCTCAATGTTCAATTATTGTGAAGTATGTAGATAAGTTCGGAACGACTCAAGATCGATTTCTAGGCTTCTACAATGTTAGCACTAGCAGAACTGCCATAGAATTATGCACTTTATTAGTTGAAGTTCTCAAGGATTTTGATATTAAAGACAAATTGATTGGCCAATGCTATGATGGAGCTAGTGTTATGGCTGGTGAAATTTCAGGACTTCAGGCACTAGTGAAAGAACATGCTCCACAAGCACTGTTCACACATTGCTGTGCTCATAGACTAAATCTTGTATTGCAAAATGGAGCAAAATGTATAAAAGATGTGCGCATTTTCTTCTCTAATCTCCAGGCTTTCCCTGCATATTTTCATAAATCACCTAAACGCACAGCTGTTCTGGATAAAGTAGTAGGCAAAAGGATACCGACAGCTAGTGATGTGCGCTGGAGTTCTAATGCTAGAATTCTGAAGACGGTTTCTAGCCGAAGAGAAAACATAATCACTGTTTGCAATGACATAGAGGAAGATTCACTTTCCAGTTCTGAATCTATAAATGGGGCTATAGGACTAAAAAACAATCTTCAAAACATGAAATTTGTTTTTTTATTGACTGTGTACGAGGATATATTTTCAATGACAGAAGTACTCTTTGATATATTACAGAAGAAATCACTTGACATACAGTACTGTTTTTCAGCTATTCAGAGACAAATAAAGAAATTAGAAGACATGAGAAATGACTGCAAGGCCGAAGAATATTTCAACATTGTGAACAGAACAAGTGATCTGAAAATAACCAGAGACAGTTCTACTTCAAGTCTAGCCCATTACAGACAGCTATACTTTGAAATTTTAGATAACATTATAGTTCAGCTTCAGACTAGGTTCAGAGATATTCAGAAATTAGAATTCCTTCACTTGGTAGATTCATCACGATTTAGCGAATTCAAAAAATTGTTTCCCTGCTAAAGAGTTAAATTCATTAAAATGTCATTATTCTCTTCACTTCGATTTTTCACGACTGAAAAATGAATTGGAATTCGTCTATTCGGACGATCAGTTCATGTCTCGTAGTGCAACGGACATTATCAAGATGTTTGTGGACAGTGATATACAGAGCGTATTGCCGGAAGCCTACAAACTGTTTTGCTTAGCTGCAACAATACCAGCAACAAGTTGTAGTGTTGAGAGAAGTTTCTCTTGCCTGAACAGAGTAAAGTCTTATTTAAGGAGTACCGTGGGACAGAGTAGAGTGACAGCCTTAGCCACAGCATCAATTGAAAGAGAGATTCTACATTCGCTGGAAAAACAGGAGTCGTGGTATGATGTCGTCATTAAGTCGTGGTATGCTTGTAAGAAGGATCGGCGCATAGACCTACTGTACAAATGAAGGTAAGATAATCAAACTCAGCGTTCCCCAAGCGCCTGCAGGTCCTACTGCAAGCGAAACATTTTTAGCATAGCATAATATACTGCAGAATGGAAAATAAGCACTGTTTTGTGGGTTGTGAGTGCCCGGAATGTAGGCGGTTGATGCTCACTGTATATATTATTATATCATTATGTTCTGTAAATTTTGCCTACCCTGGACATTTGACTACGAGCCGCCACTGTAGATCACAACTGAACTCCATACGAAAGGTTTACTTTTTAAACAGAAAATAGGCGTCCTGTGTTGAAACAACCATTAAAATGCAGTAAATAATACAAAACCCACACCCATTGAACTTCGAAGGAACAGAAGTCACTTCACGCAACGTTTTCATTTTGCATACGAACTTGAAGGTACATCAGTAAAGTAAACAACTGACGTCATCCTTTAGCCCCTGTTCCTTAAACCTGTAGCCGTCTCTCGGCAGTGTTTTGGTGTCTAAACTTTGTTACCTAATCATCGGAGTGAAGTATTGTATTCGGGAAAATGTAAATTCGTCCGAAACTGGCAAACACGTCGCATTTCGAAGGTGTGACATTTTAATCGAACATGTAAACTCGTCCGCCTAGCGTTTATTTCTTTACATTGTAACACGTAAACTCGCCCGCCAAGCGTTTATTTCTTTACATTGTAACATGTAAATTCGTCCGCCTAGCGTTTATTTCTTTACATTGTAACATGTAAACTCGTCCGCCTAGCGTTTATTTCTTTACATTGTAACATGTAAATTCGTCCGCCTAGCGTTTATTTCTTTACATTGTAACATGTAAACTCGTCCGCCAAGCGTTTATTTCTGTACATTGTAAAGAATTTGAATACTCCTTATTCAAATATTTACGATTTTATCAACGTTTTAAACTAATTTTAGACAGAAACGTACATCAAGCTACAAAGTATAAACACACAGAGAATAATTAAATGAGCTACCAGGAATAAGCAACTGCGTATATCCAAAGCCCTAGAAAATTATAAAGCAGGGAATTTGTCCATGGTGGATTTTATTAAAATTACTTCTTATCATTTTAATCCAAGAGAAGTTTGTTCATGGTAGATTTTATCAAAAGTACTTCTTATCATTTTAATTCAAGATAAGTTTGTCCAGTCGGCCTGGGTGGCGTAGATAATTAAGACACCTGGCCTCTGTGCCCGAGGTTTTTTAAATATTTGTCTATGATAGATTTTATTAAAAGTACTTCTTTTCATGAGAAACATTTTTAACATGCCACTTGCCAGTCCTAAGCCTGAATAAAATGGAAAGGAAAATGTTCTCCTTAGCTTTCGGATGAGTTTACGTTTCCATGATTCTGACATTAAGTAGTATGCGGACGAGTTTACACTTCCATGATATAGATATTTAGTAGGAATGCGGACGAGTCTACAAGTCAGATTATAGGTAATTATTTCTATCGGACGAATTTACAGTTTCCCAAGTATTCGGGATAGTACGGGTTTCCGATGCTAAAGGGTTTGGGTCTCTGGGTCCCTGAGGCTTATCAGCCTGCTCTTATGCGGACGGGACCTGCTTTACCGGCACTGAAGCAGGATGGCCAGCATCGAATTCACGAATGCCACTCAGGCCACCTGTAAGACTTGGACAATCGTCGCATAATATAAGGACGCTCGAAGGGTCAAGCCGTATCTAAGTGCACAGACTCGTCCCTGGTCCAGCTCTCGGAAAGCTAAGCCAAACCAAAGGTATCGGGAGCCGTTAGAACAAAAATATAGCTTCCTGGGACAAAATACGACCTCTGTTAATAGCATGTATAAAATATAAAAACTATAAATTGTACACCTGTAGTGGATAATTAATGTTGCCCGTGGCAGGAGCAAATTAATACCTACTGAGCAGGGGATACCAGATTATTCAGAGGGGGACGATCCCTGGCATTTCCCCGTCAATTCGCACACAGTGGATGACCGATTCTGAGGGACATGAGGAATGTTGTTGTTGTTTAGTTAACTGTCCGAAGACAAGTCTGAACCTTACAAGTGATATCAAGAAGGCATCACTTATGAGTAGGGTACGGATTTTTAGGTCGTTAAATTGTAATTTTAGGTGCCTAAAATAGGCTTAAAAGTGTAGGCAATAGTCTCTAAAGAATCGAAAATAGGCTCTAACAAAAATAGTTTTTTCTTTAAGAACATGTTCCAAATCATCAGGAATTCACATTTAAACTTTAATAATTTTGAATGCTTATACACCGTTACTACCACTACTACTAAAAGTACAAGAACAACAAATATCTAACTAGTTATACATAAACTAAACAATTAAATGTGAAAAATAAGTTTTAGACATAAATTTAGTACACAAACAAGTGAAATATAATACATTTTTACCAACCCTTGTCCGTTAATATCCATAATTAGATTCACAATAAATTACTAATAGCTACTTTTTCTAAATTTTCAACTACAGTTCATGCATTTAGTCAAGACACTCGCGATGTCCAGTACGGGAACAACGTTTCTGTGAAGGGAGTAGGAGTAGAAGGGAAGGTCGGGCGTGTGTCTACCGAGTTCAAGGCAGAGACTTACCCATTCCCCTATAATTCGTAAGTAGACTCATCCGATCTCGTGTGCAGCTGTGTACGAAGAGTGGGAGAGTGTATTGACAAAATGCATGAGCTGTAAAAAGCAATGCCGTCTGTCACTCAACACAATTTGTATGCTGAAAATGAACGTTCCACATCCACTGAAGTAACAGGAGCGTATTTCAATTTTGACACTAGATGGACAGGAATTTTACATTGTAAATCCGTGTTCTTCCCTGCTAGGACATCTGAAGCAGTACGCAGGTCCTCTGCAGAACTTGCTCCAGTTTATCCCGTAGGCCTACTTTATTTCCAACAGAACCAGGGGCATATTTGGAATTTAAAATACAAATTTTCGAAATAAGAATGAATGTTTTGTCCTATTAGAGTTAAAACATACTAAATAGGTCAAAATAGGCATTTTGGGTGCTATTAAAATACCAATTTTAGACAGAGTTTTATATGCAACGTGTACTTGCAAGTTTTTATGAACTTAGCTTTTAAGGATTAAAATAAGTTTTTACCTAAAATCCGAAGTCTACTTATGAGACAACTAGGCCAGGAAATAATGGGGTAGGATGGCCAGTTCCTTTCCCCCTGTGCTTTGATATTTCACGTAAGTTGCAGGCCTATACAAGGCCACATTGTCAACACAGCTGTTTTGCCGTACGAAGGTCCAGTATTGGTTTGAAACCATCTGTTCGAACCATGTTTTATTGTCGTTATGTACTGCCAGTGTAAAGAAGTAACCAATAAACTGGAGTATCTGACTCAGAAATTGTGGATTCATGACACAGAGGATGAAGATGCCATACTATACGCGTGAGTCTTTGTCAGTAGGCGTGAAGTAACCTCGTTAGTCTGACATACTAACAAACCTGATGATCGCGGATTGACTCATAGAGACGTGGCTGCAGTCATCCACAAGTAATTAATATTTGCTGTTCTCTTTATCCATGGGCATACTGAAAAGTATCCATGAGTAAGAAACTAGTTTCCAATTTTTTTCTGTTCACTTTGTCCTCGCGCAGTGCAACGTGAGTTCAAGGAAGCGACCAAGTCACGCGGTATAGGAATGTGGAGTCTCCCTTTTTAGTCGCCCGCGATGTATGCAACTGCTAATGCTTAACTTCAATGTTGATATTAAAGTGGGCGCAAGCAATGATTCGTTGTTTTGAACAGGTATAGACTGGAGTTTTTCCACAGCTGTATAATAATCAATAAGGAATTCACATCCTTTCGAAGACTGGCTCCATCCTCGTCTTCAGGTGAAAAAGGGGATGAGAACGGTATCCTACTTGTTGGGGTCGTTACAAGCAGCTATTCCTAGTTACAGTGTTGGCACAGTCTAGTACTGTTCTCCAACCAGGAGATCAACCATGAAAGGAATGTGCTTACTATTGCGACATGTATTGGAGCAAAGTAGATATATAATATTATCGTTATAACGTCTGTTTAAAAACCATGCGCTCTCTTGCATTTGTTATTTCTTGTATGGAGAGATTAAAAGACCAGGAAATTAACAGTGATCTAATTTTGTAACTAGGGTAGTATAAACATGTGTGTATCAATGTTATTGTTTGTGCTCTGACAGCGAGCCAATAGAGATATGAGTATCCACGTGTGTGACCTTATGACATCTTATGACACCAACATTCATTCACAGCATTATAGTCGGAGGCACCTATTTTGGCAGATGACCTCGATGACATTTCCAGTAGGAGAGCCAATATTGTTTGTGTAAGCTGCGAGAATGAGATGCGATAACATTCTGAGTCATTCATATTTTCATAACAGCAGCTCATATCAATTATCCTTATTATGAAACACACCACGGTACAGTTCTACTCAAAGAATACCTTTAAAAATGTAAATGACTTCCGTTCGCAATGATTTTACAATACGTCTCCTACATTTTCTAAATTAAATTAATTCTTAATTAAAAGGAAAAAGCATTGCATTGCGCATATATATATAATCCTATCCTTACCAGATCAATATACAAGATCTGTCCAGTAATAATCTAAGGATCGTCTACTGGTGGTGCGACAATTCAAGTTAATAAAATTACGATTCTTCTTAATAATCAAAATATAATTTGGTTAATTGGATAAAATTGCATGCTGCGGAAGTTAGATTTATATAAGAGTATAATAAATGGGATTGTAATGGATATTACAAGGGCAATAATTTCTTCACACGCACATTGTGAATAGAACAGAGAAGAAAACATTTTAAAATATTCGAAATCGTACAAAATATCGGAGAAACCAATTTTCCCTGCACAAATTGCACCAATTGAAAAATATAATTACCATTCACAATAATTACTATATTTTATGGATTCTAAAAAGTTGTTTATTAATCTAGAGGTATTGGTTGATGACTATATAAAATTCCAGCACAACATTCATTCAGAATATGTAGAAATTACACTTTGGATTTTACTAAATGTATAGGCCTACTATCAAAAGGTGTTACATACCCCCTTAAATACTGTACATGTGTTACCTGTGCAATATCCGATGTTTAATTTTTTTAAATATACAGTACCGTAATTTCACACAACTATGGTCCAATATCTCATCACTTTTTAGATTTCTCAATGTAATTTACAAAATAAAACTATTAGAAGAATGTTTTTTATTGATATCAACTTTAGAAAGGTCAGGAATTAATATCAACACTTTTGTTATTCAAAATGGAGTTGGTATATGGAACATCTTTTCATAAACTGTGGACTATAGTTGTGTTATGAAGTCACAAGTATAGTCCATTGAATATATCCTAATATAAATCGCTCATGGACTACAGTTGAGAGGATGTTTTGCAACTGTGTCATACAGCAGTCAATAATTTTTAATATAAAATACAGATTTTGCAGGAGACAGTGAGAAAAATTATTTATTTCTTAATTTTAACATAACTGCTGTTTCTTTAAGAAAAATACAATGGAATATCCACCTTCACTTTCACGGTAGAACTCTCTACTGCCTTCCCCTTGCAATAACCTTTGTTTCTGCTTGAGCAAATTGCAATTTTGGAAGTAGATGGTAATGAAAAATGTTCAATATCTTCTGCTGAAATACTTTTACCTGACTCAACATCAAGTTTCTTCTTTCTCCTCTTTATGGATGTTCCTTGTTCTGTTGCTTGATTCGTTGTCATTTCTATATATTTTATGAATTGTCTGAAACAGCACTTCCTTCTGGGTTTCTGACGTTAGGATCAGAACATGATGGCACACTTTCTAGAACTTCAACTGCACAAAGAGGAAAGATTCCAACATTCCTGAATCAAACTTGCAAATTTGCTTGCGATATCAGAATACAGTAACTTTATACCAGAGCTTAATTAACAATGGAGGAAATACATTTTTGGAATCTGTTGGCATGCTTCTTCCATCTGGTGTCCTTTTCATCAAGTATTTGCCGCCAATGGTATTTCAATTTCGAAAACCAGTTCTGTTTAGTGGTTGCATCAGATCGGTCACATTTGGAGACTGCAAAACCTGTGATAATTCATTCTTGTGACGTTCTGAAAAGCATTTTGCCCAACGTCTTCCAGGTAGATTCTTAGTGAATGCTGGTACTTTGCGGTCGTGGCTATCCAGGTACATTTTCACATTACACCTGAAGTAGAATAAAGTTATCAGAAATCCAAGATTGGACATGGATACAGCATTTTCGACGAATGCACGAATGCTTTTTTTTTCTGAAGACAAGAAGAACCATTGTCAATCAGGTGAGTTTAGTTTATTTTCATCCAGTGCTCTCGATTTAGGTATTGTAGAACTACGAGGTATTTTGTACTTTTCTGCGGCTTCCCGCTGCGTCAGTACCTTGTTGGTGATATCTTTTATACAAAGATCCATACTTCTGTCATCATATGGCTTATAGGAACTTCCTGCCAAATTTCTACGAAAAAGTTTATTAGATGGCACCACCAAAAGCTGTAAAAACATTGTGTAATGTGAGAACCGAAACCAGAAGTCGGGACACAACTATGGTCCACAAAAATTATAGGACCATAGTTGAACTCCAAGTACCATTTTTCATTATTCTTCCAATAAATATGAAAATACATATGCAACTGTAAAAATATTCATTAAATGTATGTAAATACTAAATTACCTGTCATATAGACCATCAAGAACACAGAAATTGTTGTGGTAACTGAGGCAAAGAAAGTTTCCAGTGGACGAGGTAACATGCAAAACCTAAGTCCAATTGACAGTTGACTAGCGACGAAACATGGCAGACAGGATGAGTTTCATAATCCTCACAATATTACTATATCTATGCTCTATGCTTTAGTATTTAAATAATCACTAACTGTCACTAGGAACTGAAATATCACTGTTTTCGTGGGCGCGTGTGTTTGGACCATAGTTGTGGCTTAGGACCATAGTTGTGTGAAATTACGGTAATTCATAGTATTGAAACTGCCATATTGAATTCGCACAAATTGTATTATTCGTAATTTTCGTCTCGAAAACCCCTAAGATATCTAATTTAATTTTTCACCCATTTTTGTCCCACTCCACCACTTTAGGGACAAAGTCGGACTAAATAATACCTTATTCCTATTCTGTGATCGCAAAGATCCCCAGATATCGACTTTCATCGAATGGTATGAGATTTCTCACTCCCTTCTGCTTTTTCATCAGTACCTTAGGATATGGTATGTAAAAAATGTAAGAATGTTTAACCAATATTGTATTAAATTTTATGTCTCTAGTTAAATACAGTTTAGTGAATTTTTAAAATCGTCGACTTCTTTCTCTCTCCTCTCTACTCGGAAGTAAAAAAAAAAAAAAAAAAAACTGAAGTTATTTCAAGGGAGTAGCCTACATGAAATTGAATTTTTTTACTTTCCTTATACATTTTAGAAACAATTCTGAGAGATGAGATGAATAGTCTAACCCAATTTTATGAGTGAATCTTTGTTTTAAATTTAAAGGCTGCACGTCTGCTGGTTAAAAAAAAATAAATCGGTATAATTATTTTGATCATTACTGCCTCCCATTTTCCATTCCTTAATGTTCGTATTTCGTAAAACTCAGTCTTATCTATTGACTAAGGATTAACATATTTCCATATACATACATACATATATATATATATATATATATATATATATATATATATATATATATATATAAGAGATTATATTTCCATTTCGTACAATATTCTGGTCACGAGACATAATCATATACTTTGTCTTTTCGGGATTTACTACCAAACCTATCGCTTTATTTGCTTCAAGTAAAATTACCGTGTTTTCCCTAATCGTTTGTGGAGTTTTTTCCTAACATATTCACGTCATCCGCATAGACAAAAAGCTGATGTAACCCCTTCAATTCCAAACCTTCTCTGTTATCCTGAACTTTCCTAATGGCGAGCGGAGTTAAAAAGTAAAGGTGATAGTGCATCTCCTTGCTTTAGCCCGCAGTGTATTGGAAAAGCATCGGATAGAAACTGGCCTATACGCACTCTGCTGTAAGTTTCATTGAGACACATTTTAATTAATCGAACAAGTTTCTTGGGAATACCAAAGACACATATAGACTACTGTAATATTTGTTTAGCTTTTGGAGGTGACTGTCCAGAGTGCACAAATACTAGGGCGTGCATGTTTACTATTATGTCCTACCCATTCCACTGCGACAGAGATAAAAGCCGATCTTGCAGCGGTGAGGACTCGTTCTCCAGTTCACGTTAAGAAAATCCATCTGCCAAAATCCCTGGCGCGACCTATACTCCCTTTCGTTTCATCCGGCAGAGACTTTCTCGTGGTTGGAGCACAGTATATACAGTCACGAAGCTTGAGTTGTGAGGGTGCTAGGAACAATAGACTGTGCCGGTACTATTTCGCATTGTCTGTAATGAGGCGATATTAGCGATCCTAGTGGTTAGCAACTATGTATTGATGCATATTTACTACGTATTGAGCTTCGTGACTGTATATAGTAGACTGTGGTGTTGGTCCAATATTGTTCAAGATTGCAATCTGTAGTGAGCAGTAGAAGTCGTAGTCATAATAATAAAATAGGTAAGCAGTAGTTGCCATAGGTGTAAATTGTAATGATACTGGTAGAAGTAGTGATGATATTTTGTTTGTGATAGCAGTAATGATGGTAGTAGGAGTAGCAATAATCTTCATTTCAAACAAGATTTTTAATTGGTTATTTTACGACGCTTTGCCAACAACTATGGTTATCTAGCGTCTGAATGATATGAGGGTGATAATGACGGCGAAATAAGTCCAGGGTCCAGCGCCGAAAGTTACCCAGCATTTATTTGCTCTTAATGGGTTGAGGGAAAACCCCGGAAGAAACCTCAACCAGGTAACTTGTCCCAGCCAAGATTTGAACCCGGGTCCACTCGTTTCAAAGTTAAACATGCTAACCATTAATCCACAGCTGTTGATTCCAAACAAGATGACTCCGCATGTCAACAAATGCACGTGTCTGAAGTCCTTCCTATAGGTTGCACGACAGAGAACCTCTTCATGGTGTCAGGAATGCGACGTTCAGTTTCCTCTCCGAAAGCACAATCTCTTATTATATTTTCGAAGTTTTAATGGGGAATTTGTGGCTCTAAATACGCGAAGGAAATACGATACATGAAGCAATTGGAAAACTAATAAAGGCTGTCAAGAAAGAATGTGATTTATAGGTGAATCCAGCACAGACCGTTAGCAATGAGGCATGATAACATTACAAGCAGGCTTACAGTCCCGATTTCGACCATTGCGTCCCGCGTCCCGAAATAATTTGCTCATGTGTTGAAATGTCCCGATTTCGTTGCATATTAGACTTTACAGCTGATTTTCGTTCCTATCACATTGTTGGATTTAGTCTGGATTGGAAAGATATTTCCGCACAGTCTCATACAGACATAGTTACAAAATGGAGGAATAATGACTCTAGTACGCATGCTCATGGCAGAAATTTAATTCTCGTTGATGTGTCAACAGAGTGACGGGTGCAGTGATCATAATACACAAGTTAGGGCAGGTTTGAGCACAGCTTACTGAACCATCTATTCTCTGTACTTTGGCTTTAGTTCGGCGCCATTCCGTATTATATCCACTTTGTTCCACTTGATGCGTCATTCATTGGTTTCGTCGAAAAGTGAAAAAAACAATTATAGGCCTACTACCACTTCTACGACAGATATAGATTAGATTAGATTAGATTAGATTAGATTAGATTAGATATAAGCGAGGAAGACAACAAAGATTTGTAAAATACCGCAGCCCCTCACGTGTGATAAGATCTGATGACTCTGGTGATAAATCACGTAAACGTCTGCATTTTCGGAGAAGAGTGGCTGGAATCTTTTGTGTAGGTATGTTAGGTTAGTTCGGGTTAGTTCATATTACGTTAAGTTAGGTTAGTATACTTCATTAAGATGGTTACTGGTTTCCATTTCTTTTATAAGGGATTTATACTGTTTTTCAACTTGTTTTGTTGTCATTTTGGCATGTTTTTGTATTTTTTTTTTACATATGAAATTATGTAGTTGTTAAAATATACATAGAGCCTATACTGTTATAATACTATTGTTGAATATGTGGATTGATAGATGGAAATAATTAGCGCAATAAAATTGTCAGTAACGTTTGTGTCAGTAATTTTTACTTACGAAAGTTGGCAAGTCTAATTGCAAGGACATGTGGTTTGTTTCATATCACTAACCTAAACATAGACATGGGAACGGTGGTCGGTCAGTCAATTTCTGTTTGCTTCTGTTTCCTTGTTCTGTTGTTTTCCTTGTATCTGTGCTGTGCGGCATTAAAATTTATTGCATGTTATTAACGTCCTGCGACATAGCCTACTTACTGAACTTTTATTACATTCCTGGCTCTGTGCAACGCCACAGTTTACGGAGAGGAGGAAGAGAGATAGAAAAATGTTGTACTAATCTGTAAGAAAAGGTATGTCTAAATTCTTAGCCTACACTCAGAAAGCAGTGACCATAGCATTAGTATGAACTAACCCGAACTAACCTAACATACCTACACAAAAGATTCCAGCCACTCTTCTCCGAAAATGCAGACGTTTACGTGATTTATCACCAGAGTCATCAGATCTTATCACACGTGAGGGGCTGCGGTATTTTACAAATCTTTGTATGAAGGCAACCAGATATCTTTTGTTTTGCTATTTAGTACTCTGAAAACCACGATCAAGATAAGCAACTTGAAACGCAACGGTCTAAGGCAGTGATGTCAAAGCAAGCGCATTTTTCTGACCTTGACGTCGTGCGCGGGCAGCAAGCGCTAAGTATGGAAAGAGGAAGGGTTGTGTATATGAATAAGGAACCTGTTGGATTAAGAAAACAGTGGTGCACAAACTTCAAACGGAACGTGCAATTTTATGTCGTTATTTTTATATGGCTTCTTTCTGTTCAATATTATCTATATTGTCTGTAAAACAAAAGTACTAACACTGATTTCTTAATATTGCACTTGCGTTTTAAATCTTAATAACATTATAGAGAGTTAAGAAGGAATATTCACTTAATTCCATAGTAGTATAATATTATACTGTATTAAGTGCATGAAACACATCATTCATAAAGAAAGTGATATTCCAAAAAAGAGATTGAGTATGACATGATAAGTTGGAATTTATATGGACGGTATCTTCAGCCTTACAAAAGTAATCAATAAACTAATCAAAACGATATTACAGTACAAAGCAAAGTTACCTAGGTACTGTCTCTGTTTTAAGTGTAACCCTAATATTACATAACAAAACTCTTATCGCATTATGCTTTTAAGGTGATATTTGTGAGCAACTTCCTATCATCAGATTATTAAATTATTTTCTCGAAATGTGCTGAAGCTATAGAGCTGACATTTTTACAACACATGGGCACGTATCTTTTGCTTATGATGTAACAGTAGTTGCTTTGTTAATTCATTTCCTTACAAACAATTTCCATGCGAATATTTTCAAAATTTTCAATACACTATCTTCAGTAATACATATATAGGCCTACGGTATATTAGATTTACGAAAACATTCTGTAAGGCTACTAAATAAATAGGCCTATATTTCAAAATTTCACTTTTTTATACGAAAAGCTGAGAAAATATTTCTTTTGAATAAAAATATCAAACTTGTGAAAAATGAGCATTAAAATTAAAACTTACATTCTTATAATGCACTCATACTTCTCAGGCAAATCTAAAAATTAACATGGACACAATTTTAATAAGTTCTCTTCCCTTTATCTATTGAATTGGTGCTGGCCATCCCTGAATAAAGCTCGACCAAGCGGCATATGCCACCTCTTTCGTCTGTCTCTTTCCTTTCCGCTGTAAAGCGCTCAGGCTCTCCTGGGCTCTAAAGCGCGCGCTTGCTCCTGTGGGCATCAATTGATATGCCTGAGTTAAACGGAAAGAAAATCCTTTAACAGTTTAACAAACGTTTTTATAATAATTCTCATATATTGCTGACAACTGTTCAAAATGAACTTACTATCACCAGTGACTTGTACCTGCGTGCCATACGTGCTCTCCACATCGCATACGGGCGATGAGGCACGCTTGCGCTCTCGTTGACATAGCCTCGTTTAGGCACAGTGAAAACATAAACAAAGTGCAGGTAACGTATGGGGGAGGTCGAGCCGTACAATAAACACGAGGGATGCACAAGGTTTTAGTTACAATTAATTATATTAATTAACATTAATTGACATTATATTTTCCAAAAACAAAATAAAAGAACACAAATTGCATAATATTATCATCTACACATTTTAACAAACAAGGAATTGTAATGTTGAAATAATTCAATATAACGAATCAAATTTTCTTACTTAGTCTATATGATGTTTTCAAATAGCAATTTTACGGTCTTGAATTTCATTCTCTTTATGACTAACATAATATCACAGTCTTCTGTACTGTACCTGAATAAATTGAGAAGGGATAATAATTATTATGTTTAGGAAATAGTGTTGTCACTTCAAACTAATATAGTGTAATTTTGTTAATTCGGCCACAGAAGACGGTGATATTATGTTAGTCATACAGAGAATGAAATTTATGACCGTAAAAAATGCTGCTTGAAAGTAACATCATATAAGTAGCAAAATTTGATTTGTTATATTGAATTATTTCAACGTTACAATTGCTTGTTTGTTAAAATGTGTGTATGATAAAGTTATGCAATTTGCGTTCTTTTGTTTTGTGTGTTTTTGGAAAATATAATTTCAATTAATGCTCCGCCATAAATGTTGTAACTAAAACCTTCTGCATCCCTCGTGTGTATCGTACGGCTCGTCTTCTCCCACACGTTATTCATGTTTTCACCGTGTCTGAACGAGGCGTTCTACTGTATTAGGTCACGTGCACAAGTGCAATGTCGAAACACCAGTCATATTATTTGAATTCACCATTGACATCCTGTGATGTTGAACGGTCGTTCTCAAAATTTAAAAGCTGTTTGAGTGAACGCCGCAGGACGTTTCTCTTCGCAAATCTTTGTGTATGTCCGCAGTGTGTGCCCAGTACCGATTGTGTAAAAGCTATAGTCAATGCTTGCTAAAGTATCCTGGTTCCACCCTCTACTTATGAGGCAACTAGGCCAGGAGAAATGGGGTAGGGTGCCCAGTTCTTTTCTCCTTCCATTGCATACATCGCCGATTAGTTATACAGAGTGTTAAAAAATACGGGGCATAATTTCAGGTATGCATTTCCCACATGTAGACAACCAAAATAGTTCATTACAACATGTGTCCGGAAATGCTTTATTTCCGAGTTATGGCCTTCACAACATTGAAATTCACCGGAACGTTTTTCTTTCCGCAGGTCGTTGCCGTCAAAGGAGACATTAAGAGGGCACTCTGACAGTTCATTCCGAGGCGAAGGTTACATTCAGTGTTGTGTAGGCGTTAGACTGTGCGACATGTATTCAAATCAAGAGCTGGCAGAGATACACTTCATGTACGGTAAGGCGGACGGCAATGCTGCGCTGGCTCGTCGTTTGTACCAGGAGAGGTACCCACAGCGACAATGTCCAGATCGGAAGACATTTGTACGTCTCCATTACCGTCTATGCGAGTATGGAAAATTTAACTCTCCTGGTTTGGGAAGGGGACGACCAAGATCTACAACTCCAGAAGTACAGGAGGAGATTCTGGAGGCTGTGAACATGACTCCTTCTATCAGCACACGAAGGATAGCGTTGCAAGTCATTGTTCCTCATACGACTGTCTGGAGACTGTTGAAAGAGTATCAATTGTATCCTTATCATTTGCAACGTGTACAGGCCCTGTCACCAGCAGATTACCCTGCACGAGTTAGGTTCTGTCAGTGGTTCTTGCAGCAGTGTGGTGTAAATCCGAACTTTCCTGCCTTTGTATCATTTACAGATGAAGCACAGTTCACACGAGATGGCATAACAAATTTCCACAACCAGCATGTATGGGCATATGAAAACCCACGTGCAACTGTTCCATCTCACCACCAGGTGCGGTTCTCCTTCAACATGTGGGCCGGTATCATTGGTGATCGATTAGTTGGACCCCATGTACTTGTAAACAGACTTACGGGGCAGGCGTACACTAACTTCCTGGAAAACACCGTACGGTACCTCATGTTTTAGAAGACACTCCACTGATCAATCGTCAACACATTCACTTCTTGCATGATGGCGCTCCTGCACACTTCAGTCGTACGGCTCGCCGGTACTTTGATCGAAGGTTTCCTGATCGATGGATAGGTAGAGGTGGCCCAATTGCTTGGCCTCCACGCTCACCTGATCTGAACCCTCTCGATTTCTACTTGTGGGGCCATTTAAAATCATTGGTTTATTCGTCTCCGGTGCCTGATTTGGAATCCCTTCGGAATGGAATTGTGGCATGTTCTGAGGACATACGCAATACTCCTGGAGTTTGGGATCGTGTTCGCAGGTCAATGAGACATCGATGTGAGGTCTGTATTCAAGCAGGAGGTGGACATTTTGAACATCTTCTGTAATGACAACGACCTGCGGAAAGAAAAACGTTCCGGTGAATTTCAATGTTGTGAAGGCCATAACTCGGAAATGAAGCATTTCCGGACACATGTTGTAATGAACTATTTTGATTGTCTACATGTGGGAAATACATACCTGAAATTATGCCCCGTATTTTTTAAACACCCTGTATACTACTAATCAGACTTCAGAGCACACAAACAAACAATTGTTCTTCCCCTGGCACATATCGTCAAGTACTGCCTGATAATAGATACACAAATCAGCAGTGTTGCCAACTGGACGGATATTCCGTCAAAACTAACGGAATTTCAACTTAGCGGACGGGAAAAGAATGGCTTTGACGGGTGACGGATTTTCTGGCGGAATTTACGATTTACATAGTCTTTCGACTTTTTTAGCTGCTGTCATTTTAATTGTTTAATTTTTGGGGGATTTTACTTTTTCTTTGAACCCTGGCTGTGCCGTAGGCTACTATTAAAGAATCCTCTGTTTCAGATTTCCTCGTAATCAAGTCAAAGTTTGACGAATTATTATTTTAATCAAAATTGGTAAGTAAGTTGTGTTAAAATTTGGTTTTTATTTGTATATAGATATATTGAGTGGATCTTTTTTATTTTGACGGATTCTGACGGATTTCCAGGTGTTACACTGACGGGGATACAATTTATGTGGCGTATACAAACTCAAATGTAACACCTGCAACAACTTCTACATAGGACAGACAGGCAGATCATTTCAAACATGTTACAAACATCACAGCCATAATTACAAAACACCTCCACATATGCAGAATACATCACAAATGCCAACCACACCTACAGAGACATCAACACAGACATGGAAATACTGCACATCCAACCAAAAAGCCAGAAACTCAACACACTAGAACAATATGAAATATACAGACACACGAAAACACACCCCAACGATATTCTCAACACACAACTCAATTTCAAAACACATACACTCTTTGACTCTACATTACGAACGCACGCTCACAGGAAACAAGAGGAGCCAAGACGAACAACGACCAGTTCTGAAGATGACCCGTAAATAGGTCGAAACATGTTAACAAGGTACGTTAAAATTTAACACAAGAAAGTCTTATCATACATATTCCGAAGTAATACAGTGTTAAAAGTTGTGTAATCAAGATGTACAATTTATGTGTTGGCAATACTGCATATCAGCCAGAACCTCAGTCAGAGGCAATCCTCGTACGAGTAGCTTCATAATCCCCTGGGACCGGGGCCCAAACTCTTCCTACATCAGAATCGGAAAACTTTACTATCCCCAAGACTTATTTTTACTACTTCAGATGACGGATGAAATGAGGGAGAGTTACAGACTATTGGTGAAATGGAGGAAAACAGGCGTATCCTGAGAAAACCCCTCTGCAACGTCTTCTTTGTCCACCACAGATACCATCATCACGACCATCCGGGGATCGAACCCGGGCATCTGAATGGAAGACCAGCGCGCTAGCACTTGAGCCATAGGCTTATACTTGTACCTTCGAAATGGTCACGTTAGTCGCTACCGCGAAGGAAACAATTCGTTCGTAAACAAACATGGTAAACACACAATCTACTGTTCTGCTTTAATGCTTCAAGCTGCTTCAAGGTCAGGTTCTGACATTTAATTCGCCCTAGCTCGTCGTGTTGTGATCATGAATTTTCCTGTTCTGTTCCGTTTCATTCTGTCCTGATGCAGAATGGCTCACACGCCTCACACATCTACGAGCGAAACAGAGACGGAGGACAATAAGGAAAGTGCTCTCCTTAGCAACGAGTTGTTTTGAAAACAAGATGGCTTCCTAGCAACGAGAGACGTCATTGCTGTGGAGTCGTGGTGGAGTCTATAAACCCGCTCGCTTGAGCTTAAGAAATCGTCCTGTGTAGTTTCACGAGTTATAGTGCCATTGAAAGGCGACGCAGGCGTTCAGCGCAGTTTGACTCGGACAACAAAAAGCGACACGGCGAGGTCTGAGATGCGGAGCGCCGCCATGACGGAGGTCGAGGAGTGACGAGACGAGGTGAGAATACTGCACTAAATGACCCCCCCCTCCCCCGTGTTATACGGCAAGTGTATGAAGAAGGTATAAGGTTTTCGGGGTTGATATCGTAATTTATTCGTTATTTTTTACGTAATTTAGTCGGCCTCGGTAGCGTAGTCGGTGTGTATATATATTTATTCACTACAAATGGGTATATACCCGGTGGTAGTGGTAACTAATTTCACTCAATAATAACAATTAATAATAAACACAATTAATAAAAAATACAATTAATAATAAATTAATAATAATAATAATAATAATAACAACAGGAAGAATTCTAAATTAAATGAAGCACGTTCGATTAATTAAAAAGTGTCTCAGTGAAACGTACAGCAGAGTCCGTATAGGTCAATTTCTGTCAGATGCGTTTCCAATTCACTGTGGGCTAAATCAAGGAGATGCATTGTCTATCGCCTTTACTTTTTAACTTTGCTCTAGAGTATGCCATTAGGAAAGTCCAGGATAACAGAGAGGGTTTGGAATTGAACGGGTTACATCAGCTGCTTGTCTATGCGGATGACGTGAATATATTAGGAGAAAATCCACAAACGATTAGGGAAAACACGGGAATTTTACTTGAAGCAAGTAAAGGGATAGGTTTGGAAGTAAATCCCGAAAAGATAAAGATACAGTATGATTATGTCTCGTGACGAGAATATTGTACGAAATGGAAATATAAAAATTGGAAATTTATCTTTTGAAGAGGAGGAAAAATTAAAATATCTGGGAGCAACAGTAACAAATATAAATGATACCCGGGAGGAAATTAAACACAGAATAAATATGGGAAATGCGTGTTATTATTCGGTTGAGAAGCTTTTATCATCCAGTCTGCTGTCAAAAAAATTTGAAATTTAGAATTTATAAAACAGTTATATTACCGGTTGTTCTGTATGGCTGTGAAACTTGGACTCTCACCTTGAAAGAGGAACATAGGTTAGGGGTATTTGAGAATAAGGTGCTTAGGAAAATATTTGAGGCTAACAGGGATGAAGTTACAGGAGACTGGAGAAAGTTACACAACACAGAACTGCACGCATTGTATTCTTCACCTGACATAATTAGGAACATTAAATCCAGACGTTTGAGATGGGCAGGGCATGTATGACGTATGGGCGAATTCAGAAATGCATATAGAGTGTTAGTTGGGAGGCCGGAGGGAAAAAGGCCTTTGGGGAGGCCGAGACGTAGATGGGAAGCTAATATTAAAATGGATTTGAGGAAGGTGGGATACGATGATAGAGACTGGATTAATCTTGCTCAGGATAGGGACCAATGGCGGGCTTATGTGAGGGCGGCAATGAACCTCCGGGTTCCTTAAAAGCCAGTAAGTAAGTACGATCATTTAAAATAAAAGTAAATCTAATTTTTATCTTAACCCTAAGTTCGAAATAAAACCCACGAGTATATGTTCATACCTGCACAAATACCTTTCAGCACTACACTCATTGCGCCAACAACCCACTCACTGCACTGATACATTTCACTGATTCTATCCTGATTTCACTAACACTTCAAAAACATTTCACTGATCAAATACTTTGCACTGCCACTATATGAAACTTCACTGACAGAAACACACTTCAGCTATACAGCATACTTCACTGACACAAAACACTTCACACTTCACTGACACAACACACTTCTTCACTGATACAACACTTCAAATAACAAAATATCAATTACACCCTTTAAACAGTGTGTATAATATATTACCGTCTATTAGTAAAGTCCTTATGTCTATTTTTAAATACATAGCGCTGACCTTCTGTGTTCGAGGTTGCGGGTTCGATTCCGGCCCAGGTCGATGGCATTTAATTGTGCTTAAATGCGACAGGCTCATGTCAGTAGATTTACAGGCATGTAAAAGAACTCCTGCGGGACAAAATTCCGGCACACCGGCGACGCTGATATAACCTCTGCAGTTGCAAGCGTCGATAAATAAACCATATTCAATTTTTACGTAATTTACTATGAATTTGTTTTGCGTAAAAGACTAATTTTACGATAATAAAATATGTATAAAGTATTTTAATTACAGGTCATTTATATTACATCTTAAGGTTTAATTTTCTTATATATTTCAGTAAGAAATCATTAGTTGCTGAAAATTATGGGTAAACGAGCGCAGAGGTAGTTCTCTTCGTACTCCGCCAATACACCTTAAATTGTTTTCTAGCTATTTCTTCAGTATTACCAACATAACTTAGCTGACATTACGAAAGTTTCACGCTAGTATACACTAGACTTTGTTACGTTAATTTTCTGTCTCAAGTTAGATTAGGTTAGGTTAGTTTTGGCTAGATTAGGTTTGGTTAACTTTCGATATTTCTGTAGTCTACTATTACGTTACCACGTAAAGATACAAAATGTATTTACATTCTTAATCTCTAGTCGAGTCATATAAAAAATTGAGTGCCGACGCCAATTTCACACCGAAAGTAAGGGTCGAAAGTTGCTGTAAAAGTGGTGGCCAGAGGAGAGATGAGGTAATCTGTGATAGGTTAGGCTAGTTTAGGCTTTTATTATTTGTGCTTTACATAAACGAATCTGTTTCATGTTAGGTTAAGCTAGTTTAGGCTTTTGGTATGTCTTGCATATACGAATCAGTTACAGGTTAGGTTAGTTCAGGCTTTTGCTATGCATTGCATGTACTCAAAATTATCTGAGAATGTTCCCTTTATTGCTATCCGTCTTTCTTTGATAACGCTATTGTAAAGATTTACTAGAAGCTTACGTTAGGTTAGGTTAGCTTAGCTTAGCTTAGGTTAGGTTAGGTTAGGTTAGCTTAGCTTAGCTTAGAAGACGTCAAGGCCCACTCTCCCGGTGGTCTACTAGAAAATTCGGATGACAGCGATTGAGTTCGGGGATTTTCTAGTGCTGGGAAAGTCTGGTGATTTTTTGTTTAGTGACGTTTTCAGTACAGGCTGTTGTAATGGTCGATATAGGAACGAAGTCACATTACGTAAACTGTGTGCTTGTTTCATTATTACTTGTTCTGTTTTACTATTTGTTAGTGCTTATTCCATTAATAAAAATTATGCTTATTTCACATAGCCTAACTCGTGTCGTATGTTTTATAGTCCTACGTTTCTTTTTTCACTAGAAACCACCACATATTCACCTCCATTACGACTCACCTCTCATTTTAAACGTAATTTACTACATTTTCCAACAATTCTGTTTTATATATATATATATATATATATATATATATATATATATATATATCGCTATAAAATCCTTAAATATTCAACTCCATCTTAACAAAACCAAAAATCTCTTAAATTTTCACTATTTTCTCTTCCAAAATCACCGGAATTACCTGTGCGCTAGTTTCTCCAAGATTATTTAAAACAGCCACCTATTTACGATTTTAAAATTTATACATATTGAGAAAGCTTGTGACATCTGTTTCTTGCACTAATAGGCTACTTTAAATTAATTTATATAATAATATAATAATAATTTGATTTAGCTGGCAGAGTTAAGGCCGTAAGGCGTAAAGCCTTCTCTTCCACTCAACCAGCAAAACGTATGCGTACATATGTATGAACTTACAACAATTTGATTTAGATAAAAGTTACGTGTATACAAGAGTTACTTACGAATTAAACAATAGAATACTATGAACTATTAATTAAACAATGAAATAAAACTGTGTAGCAGAATTAAATTAAAATACATAGAATGTTAATATATTTAAAATAATGTTAGATAATGGGAAGAGGTAATTCAGAGATAATTTTGATAATACAGCGCTATCAGGATGCATGTCCAAAGAAAGAAGTTACCATATAGTTAATGACCGCTAAGTCAGTATAATTAGAGTCAAGTGTTAAGAAGGTTATCCTTTAAGCTATTTTTAAAAATGTTTGTCTTGCAGCCCCTAATACTTCGTGACAAGGAATGCCATTGTCGCGAGGTGGATACTGTAAAACAGGGGTTCCCAACCACTGTGTCGCGCAGCCCCTTGGAGTGTGTCGCGGAATTTTGGAATTGAAAAATAAATTTTATGTTATCCAGAAAGTCTCTTTAGAACGCATTTTTTTATTTACAACGAAGCCTTTGATATGGTAAATTTTATTTTGAGACAGACTTTACCAATGAAACGTGAACATCTGCAACAATGCTCAGTTTAATTTTTCTCATCATCATCATCATCATCATCATCATCATCATCATCATCATCCTTCATGGATTAGGAAATTGATTCCTGTAGCAGCTACTGAAATTGGTCCATCTATCTTTTGGCTGGTCTTCCAATCTCTCTTCTATATAATTTTTGGAAATATAAACCTCGGGGAAGAAGAGATGAAGAGATTTAATTTTTCTGCCTAGCGATAATTCGAATGAAATCGAACACCTGCAACAGTGCTTTGTAATTTGTTTACTCTTCCCACTTAGTAAAAAAAAAAAAAAAAAAAAAAAAACAGTCCTACTTAGTAAAAAACAAAATTTAGAATCATCAGAATATATTGGTCAGTTTCAGTATATACGTAGGCTACGTGTAAGCGGGTGATAGTGCGACTATTTTATCAAAAGTGCTTTATTTAGAGTTTATCATGGACAAATTTTTAATTCGGAAAAGACAGTCTGAATCAAAGTCTGGGTTATATGACAACAGTGTTAATTCAAACAATGTGAGCGAAAATTCCCTTCAGAGTTCACTAAAACCATACTGCGTTTCGTAAATATAGTGATGAATACATGCAATATGGTTTTACGTGGCGTGGAGATGACTATGAACAAAATCCCGAGTGTTTTATACGCTGAAATGTTTTGTCAAATCAGTCCATGGTGCCAAATAAACTAAAAATTTATTTTGAACTGCCGTTTTCAAATTTATACTTGTGTGAAACAGCATTTTTCTACTATGAAAACAGCGGGGGGGGGGGGGACAGATTGTTGCATCTTGAAGATAATTTTCGTGCGATAATAAAAATCTTTTATTGAACATCCGGTATACTAGATGTTTGACACACAGGTACCTTTGCTTTTTTCTAATGCCACTCAAGTTGCTGCTTTTTTTTTTATTTTTATTTTTAGAATTTTCGATTGCGTGTTAACATCGACCTATCTACAACACTGGATATCCGACACTACATAGAAGTTTTTATCAGTGCTTTTGTTCTGGCGGAACGCGCTGGAACGGCTTGAAAGTCTTAGTTGGACGGAAAGGAGGTTGAAAATAACAAAATTTCCGTGCAATGAACAGTAATCATCTCCCCGTTCGCTATAAAATATTCTATAAAGAGATACACCACATTTTTCTCCAGAAGAAAGCACTGGTTGTTGTTGTTATTATTATTATTATTATTATTATTATTATTATTATTATTATTATTATTATTATTATTATTATTAAAAACAAATACGTATGTCGCGATATCGTGGGCGTTCAGTAAAATGTGTCGTCAGTCAAAAAAGGTTGGGAACCACTGCAGTAAAAGATGATGAAAAACAATATGTTCTATGAAGAGGTATGCCACAGGTAAGTGATCTGCTATTTACGTCGTGGTTAGATAAGAGAAACGAGACGAAAGGTAATTTGGTGTTGAGGTGTGCAGAATTTGAAACAGGAAAGACAAACAGTGTAAAGTTCTTCGTTCTTTGAGTCGAAGCCACGAAGGACTTGCGAAGAACGGTGATATGTGATCAATTTATCATATCGCCGGATGTTGCACACGTATCTGACGCACATATTCTGAACTCTCTGTAACTTGACTGACAGTTCAGAACTTACGTCACTTAATAATCGAAGTGCGGCATTATTAGGGTTTGTAGTAGGGCAAGTTTTAGTTGCTGGGGCAAGAAGTTTCTTAAGCGACTCAAAACAATGAATGGAGGAACATATTTTTATATGGGTTGGATTTGAAAATTTTTGTAACAGCTTTAAATTCCTCGAATGTATTTTCGGGTGTACTAACTGGAGAAAGAAAAGAAGTTTGTTATACCGAAAAGAAGAAACTAGCGCACTAAAAGTTCAGGTGACTGTATTGCATTTTTGGTCCAGTGAAAATCCTACCGTGGCTGTTGACGTATAACGCCTTAAATATTAAACTTCACCTATAAATTCGAAGATTTTTTCTTCCAAATTCACCTGAACTTCCCGTGCGCCAGGTTACCCAGAACCCACCTGTTACCACGTATGTATACTGAAAATGTATATTTTAATCCAATGTTTCTCAACTTTGAAACCTTGACGGCCCACCAAAATACATTAACCTCCTGTCCACCAAGTGTACCAGTGGCTAAGTAGGCTTTTGTCCCATAGGAAATTTGTACAACGTACGAGTACATTAGCTTTACTGTTGTAGTTACCATTTTATATTATGTTGTGTATTGGAAGTATTGTTTTTGTATTCATAGTAGGCCTATTCTGCGTCCTTTGAGCAACCCTTTTCTTAAGAGAGTTATTATACCTTATGGTAAATTATTATCTCACATTAAAAGCAAACAATAAAAACTTTAAATTTAAAAATTCAATATCTGTAATTATACACTTCCTGAAATGATTTTCTTTAGTAACAGTGACATATTAAATTAGTCTTGCTAGTGAGCATTTTGCTGCTATTTATTCTTAATTAGATTTTCCAACATGGGCTCAAGTTTTGAGATAATTCGACGTAAACATTTCTTCAATTCGAGCCTGTTTCTTTGCTTGGTTTTTAGTAGAATCATTACTCCAAAAGTAGTTTTAGACAGAGGTGGTCGAAAAGGGAATAAGTAATTTAATAGCTTTTTCATGAAGCTTCGACTATTCTGCTTTGACCTCTGTGATGCAAAATTCGGAAATGCTCAGTATCATGAAGAGATGGTTTCGAATTCTTTGTCACATGACAAGCCAAAGAGTAGTAACATTAAATAGACATTAAGTTCACATGTTATCTTTCCTTGATTTCTCATTTTCTGGGGAATATGCTCTGAAAGCTTTCGTAAGAGTCTTGAGATGGTCTTTAATAGTTTCAGAGACTGACTTCATGCCAAAATCAGTATTCTCCATAAATGAAATCAGGGATGCTTTCAAACATCTTGAAGTTTTTGTCGACCTGGTTGGCAAGTTGATATAGCGCTGACCTTCTATGCCCGAGGTTGCGGGTTCGATCCCGGGCCAGGTCGATGGCATTTAAGTGTGCTTAAATGCGACAGGCTCATGTCAGTAGATTTACTGGCATGTAAAAGAACTCCTGTGGGACAAAATTCCGGCACATCCGGCGACACTGATATAACCTCTGCAGTTGCGAGCGTCGTTAAATAAAACAAAACAAACATTCTTTAAGTTTCCCTATGCAGTTATATTTTACAATATTTTAATCTTCTTGAATCCTTCTACCTCGTTCTGGCAATAAATATTGTTGTCGTCTTCCTTGAAGTCACACATTTAACTAACTCATTTATGATTATTTGGAGGAGAAAAATTCACTCTGGCGCCGGGAATCGAAACCTGGTCAGTTCTACGTACCAAGTGCTCTAACCACCGAGCTACGCCTAAGTTCAATCCATAAGTTCGATACCCGGCGCCGGAGCGAATTTCTCTCTCCGAGTTCGATCCTCGGCGCCGGAGCGAATTTTTCTTCTCTAAATAATCATTGCTACCATAACAGATATATTCTATATGACCAAAAACTAATCTTTAAGTAACTTATTTATCTTGACAAATTAATTAAATAAGTAAGTTTAGCTATCCACTCCAAATTATGAAAAATGTTTAACCAATTCAGAATGCATACTGTTCAAAAAGAAACTTCCTTCCTGATGTTATATAATCTCTGTAAGACTTTTTCTCGGGATAATCATCTAACTTCTGACTGATATAGCAGGTGTTGATGCTCATCTCCAATTTCATGACAGATTACTGCCAATAGTCGTTATTCAAAACAATGTTTTAATGTAGTTGACAGTCTGTGAAAGAACTGGATTGAAGTCGGGAGACAACTTTTTGGACGTCAGATGTTGATTATGGGCAAAACAGTGTATCGGTATCATGTTGGGATCTGCCACCTTCTTAATTTTAGCAGCATTACAGACTGGATCGTAAGATCGTCGCTGCTAACAAGATTGTAAAATAGTTCTATGTGAGCAGTATGAATTCAAAGAAGTAATTACAGTGGCACTCCACAAATAGACACTCCACAAATAGACGCTCACTCTCGTATACTTCACGATACAAGGTTAAGTCAACGCATCCTGTCCCGCGCTGCACAGGGCTAACCAGTTGAACCAGTGCATAGTGTGCAGATACTCGTACACGTTGGCAGCATGGCAGGGAACAAAAAATGTGTACGTACTTATGTTGAAGCAGAAGTTACAAATATTGGAACGGTTAAAAAAGTGAATCAACCAGAGCCATCCCTCAAGAATTTGACATTTCGATCAGAACAGTGCATAGGATAAAACAAAATTCATCTAATTACGAGGCATTCTGTAGTGATTATAAGAAGCTTTGTTCTTATCAGTTGATTGTAGGATGAAAACACAGCTTATTTTGTGTATTTCCTAAATTTAATCAATAGGGATGATTTATGTTCTCTCTTGAAGGGTATACACCATTTTAAAATAATTTATGCTCGACCATGCCGAAATGTAGTAATTATACACCTGGTAGCAGTCCTTTAATGCATGTCATTAAAGTACACCTACTCATTAAAGTACAGGTGTTTTCAGCCAATGACAACTCAGCTTACAGGTGTTCAGCCAATGACAAGTCAGCTTTGTACCGTTATAAAACCGCAAGTATCGATTATTCTCGGATATGCAATCGAAAGAGAATTAGCGAAAAGTCACGGAGGCTGGAAATCCAATACTGTCGCAGAAGCTTTATGTTCTGTTACTATAATAATTAGCTTTAATTTTAAATAATATTCAATTAAATTCAATTTGTCATCTCGTTTTTCAATGTCGAATTCAATAATCAAGGTTATACAAAGTTTAACGGGATTGCATCAAGGTCAATGACATTATTGTTCCTCGGAAAAAAATCAATACTTTCGCGTCTGCGCACATCTCACAATTCACGACCTAGAACAAGGTCATTTCCGATCTTGTCAGATACAAATAAAATGTAAAAATCT
Organism: Periplaneta americana; assembly: GCF_040183065.1. NCBI lineage: Eukaryota > Metazoa > Arthropoda > Insecta > Blattodea > Blattidae > Periplaneta > Periplaneta americana. Next base: position 144,561,615 of record NC_091120.1, read on the forward strand.
GAATAATTTCAAGTTAGAAATATGGTCGAGCATAAAAAGCCGTATGAAACTCGCCTATAATGGTAATTAAGAAGCTCGTATGAAAATTATGAAACCTGCCTGCCCTTGTTTCATAAACATCCATACTAGCTTCTTAATTACTATCATTATAGGCTCGCTGCATAATGTACTATTAATACACAAACACAACTATTACAAGAAATGCTCAATAAATTTTTGTAGCTTTATTCTCTTCGGCTCTAATCAACAATAACAGAAATGCAGGTTGCCAGGCGACGACAGAAAAGAAAATGTGCGAAAAGAAATTAATGTGGTGTATAAACAATTGAATGCTCTTTCATATTTAAGTCTAAAAATATAGGGGTGCCATTTGAAATTTCAAAGTGGGAGTGGCTGGGGGTGGGAGGTGAAATCTAAAATGCAATTAAGCCTTGTTTAAGACTTCCCCCTTGATATCTAAATTTACGTGTTTTTTTTTTTTGGTTTAAATTGAATTCAATTAATTAACTAGTTATTTAGAGTGGGAAGTTTTTAAATGAAAGCCCCGTATGTAGATACATTTAGAGAGTTTTCCCTCCAGAAGTTTGTTTTATGTTTCAGATGTATCACGTATGTATTATACTTAATCACGGATTTGTTTTGTTATATATTTTGGATATACTACAATATATTATTTAAAATTATATACGTTAATTATTTTTATATTTCGGTCCACACGCCATAAAAAACATTGTACAGCCCTTATGTTTACCAATGTCCGCAGTACTCCGTAGAAAGACAGCGTTCGTACCTCGTCTCGCACACGGACCATTGCTGTTTCTATTTGTGGAGTTCCACTATATTGTATGAATCAGCGAAGTATGAAACAACGTCCGCAACAGCTAAAGATATGAAATCAATCTGGAATTTTCAAAACATTTGCGGCCCACTGGTTGAGAAACATTATTTTAATAAATCTCTTGTGAAAATCTATAAATTCTCATTTTGTGAAAATCTACAAATTCTCATTTTGTGACAATCTATAAATTCTCATTTTGTAAAAATCTATAAATTATATTTTCTGACAGAAGTAAAGCCTGTGGAGTAACGGTCAGCGCGTCTGGCCGTGAAACCAGGTGGCCCGGGTTCGAATCCCGGTTGGAGCAAGTTATCTGGTTGAGGCTTTTTCCGGGGTTTTCCCTCAACCCAATACGAGCAAATGCTGGGTAACTTTCGGTGCTGGACCCCGGACTCATTTCACCAGCATTATCACCTTCATTTCATTCAGACGCTAAATAACCTGAGATGTTGACACAACGTCGTAAAATAACCCAATAAAATAAAATAAATAAAATAGAAGTAAAGCTGTGATCCCAAGTCGTAGAGGAAGAGAAATTTGTCCCAGGCAAAGGGCCGCAGGTAAAATTTGGCGGCCATTACTAATCCACGTTATATTTCAATGTTGAATAACCACTGAAGTTGAAAGCGCCATTAAATAAATTGTGGAGGAACTACCGCACGGGAAGTGCAATGAGTTTTGGAAGTGAAAATCATATTTATGATTCAGAAGAAGTAAGCTACTCATCTTTTAAGAAAATAATACCGGGACTCACTGAAGTATAGTGTCTCAAATATTAAACTTCATCTAAAAAAAAAAAAATGGACGATTTTCATTCTAAAATCACCTGAACTTCCGTTCGCTCATAAAATTGCTGATTGGACAGAACATTTAATACACTTACGAACTGACAAGATGGCTTGCAACGTACGAGAGGCAGGGACTGTTATTGTATCTTATCTGCGAAGCACGGATGGGTGTGTTTAGCCACACAACTGTGTATCATCCATGCACAAAGCATTTTCATTCAGTAGTGTGCTTTTATAATGAGTGTGATGCAATTAATACCCCACTATCTGACAGTGAATAAGCAGGATATAAGTTATCTTACAATTTATTTTGTTGTTCCGATAAGTCTTTGTAACATTTGATAGCTAATTATATTTCCCGTCAGAATGACTTATTAATTATTTACAATCAAAGAAATATTATAGAATATAATAATGCAATTGTATTTATTTTTTTAAAAGCTAACGTTTTCGCCTTATGGGATCACCAGGCTAGGATTAAGATTACAATATCTAATACAGGGACATCATTTAGTTTTACTTCAATTTTTATTGTACCTGAGTTCTTGAATGTACTTCACTCCCATCCCCTCAACTAGTAAACTTCCAACCGTTCTCCACACAGAACCAAGCGTATACAGCAAAGTCGCCTTACGGTCATAGTAAACACAAACAGTACTGAGTTAGTGAGTATAGTACGTTCCAGAAATATGTTCGCTTTCAATATTGAATCATATTCTCGCACAGGTCAGTTTGCCTATGTCGCATCCCGGTTTCCGCCACCCACTTCTGCCCGTCCCTCTGTGGCTGGACTGTCTTAGCTCTTTTCTGAAAACAATTTCTGTTAGGAATTGGACGTCTACGTAATATTATACAACTGTTTAAAATAACTTAAATAAAAGGGCCTCGTTAAGTAATTAACTGTCACGTGATTTCCCCCCTTTCTACGACCCTGCGAAAAAACCACTTGGACGGACAGTAGATAGCATATCTGAATAATTTTATCTTTTCGGATAGGGCAGAAGTGAAGATTGAATTTACAGTACGTAAGGTACTCTTTTATAGAGTAGGTATAGAATTATTTCAACATGAGTTACTAGTATACGAAGGACGAAACTGGTAATTGGAATTAAGTATAATAGTCTATAGTGCGATAATATGCAGAAAAGAACTGAAATCTGTATAGAAGTGAACGGCCATCATTTTCAAATAGGTGTTTAAATATCAATATTTATTTATTTTTCAATTTAACTTCGTTCTCTATATTGTACGCTAATGTGCTGTAGACAGTATAATATACACTGCATAATGAATACGTCCGAATGGACAGCTCAGTTCGTGAGTAAAAACACTTAATGTTAATACTATACTGTATTTTGATTAAAGAAAAACCTAATGAAAATGATCAAACTCAAAATCGCGATATTTCCTAGTTTACGTAAATGGATGAACTACTTTTCTTCTCTCCTATACCTAGTAAAGTGATTTGTTTGTATTTGACTCCACTATCATTGAACTTCAGTCGTGGGAAGAGGGTAGCAAACGGTGTTTCCAGTTCTCAACCTTTAAGTCAAAGTTAATATTAGAAATGTTAGTAAAAATAAAATGATGTCCTTGTATATTATACTGTATAGACATATTATACAAGTGTCAGAATATTCTAATTTGGCTGTATGCGTTACAATGTTGAATGATAGCATTGACCTCCGATCATATAGCTACCACTCACTCATCAACATACCATTTGTGTAACAATATTTGGTATACATAGTTATAAAAAATAGATATATTTGAATATACATAAATTAAAAAAAAAAATAAACACATTAAAATACAGTTGTGCCATTACTATTACACCCTAAATACTACAATATATGCATGGTCAAAAGTTAAAAAAGTTAAAATAGGCCTACAAGATTTGTTCATAATATAAAAAGGTTTACGAAAAATTGTAAAATATGCAATGGAGGACGAAAGGAACTGGTCATTCTACTCCTTTATCTCCTGGCTTAGTTGCCTTATAAGTGCTGCCTTATAGGTATCACTAGTGACGTTCAGACCTGTCTTCGGACAGTTGACTAAACAATAGCAATGTAAAAAAAAAATACCCCATATCTATTCTACTAATAACGAAACACAAAAATTATGATTCCCAATACTCTGCGATTGACGGTGTAAAATATGAAATTTCATTTTTTTCCGCTGTCTAATTATAATTGCTATCCATATTCTCTACAGAAGTCATGCTACGCCACTGATGACGGAGGTTTTATTCGAGTTGTGCAGCTACTAAAATGGCTGCGAGCACTCTAGGTTTGTGACGTCACATTCCACTGTGACTCGATGCTGCCCAGCTGTCCACGATCCGCTCTAACTAGTAAACATGGCGGAGCCTGTTGCCAGTGGATCCAAACGGTGGTCCTCGGCTCCTGTGATGTTCCGCAGCGAATGGGAGGATTTGTACTTCTTTACGGAAAATGACGGAGTGGCAAAATGTTTAATTTGTTACAAAACCTTGAACCAGTTAAAAAAGTTCAATCTAAAAAGACACTACACCATCTACCACAGTAAGGATTACGATCAGTACGCAGATGAAGAGCGTGTCGTTCTGATTAACCGGCTGAAGGAGGAAATAAACAACCACGCAGTAAGTATTATACCGTATTCGTATATTGCAGTGTTTGTGAAAAGTTAGTATAATGTGCGTATAGTTACATTAACTTGGTAATTAAAGTTGGGAATACAATACAATACAATAGAGTCCGTACCATTTCATATTGAAGTAAAAGTAAATATCACCCCCCCCCCCACTCTTAAACCCTCCACACACGTGGAAAATGTTTTCATTACTACCTGTTCAGAAAACAATAACTAAGTTACTTGCTGTACATATAAAACAATGGCCCGCCCTCAACAAAACACTTTTCACTGCCAATGTGTAGAATATAATATTATAGCCTACTAGGTCTCTTGCCTTTGTTAGCGTGATTTTGTAATCCTTTCGACAAATCTCGAAGAAATATAGCCTACTATACTAAATACGTAATGTACCGAACACGAATCTTCGTTTCGCGACCCATAGCATTACTTAATAATAGTGTTTGTTCATTCGCTGTTTGTGTTATGCCTACATTCGCCTACATCTCAACTAATAAAATAACATATTTTTGTTTCTTCTTCTCTATATTATTTTATCGTTCTAAGATACTTCCTACTTCATCGTAGAATATCGACCTTGTCAATAGGATGGACTTTCGATTCATTTTATTAAACTTATAACCTATTTAAATACGTAGAAGCATTTAAATAAAAAAAAAAAGATGTAGTTTGGCACGTGAAGTCAAGAATATTTTCATCTTTGTTCACATAGACCAGAATTTTATCTAATGTGGGTAGCTATTTCATTGCGAAAACACAAATTTTCTTGGTTTTGAATTTGATTAATATTGAACTGGAAAAAGAATGCATTACTCTCAAATTGAGTTCTGCTTATACATCAGTTCAGTTACTTGGTACTTTACTGGCGGCACGTTTTCTCGACAAAATTTATTCATAGCTCCTTGATTTGACTTACGGACTACATAGAAACTGTATTAAAATTTTTGTACATGTACAATGTACATATGAGCCGTTCAGCGCAAAAGTGGTGTAAGTCAAAATTGGGTAATGAGCAGGGAACGGATTTATATGGACTAAAAATATATGAAATATGTAAATATATATGTAGTTATTTTTACCAAAATATGGAATTAAATATGGATTTTTACCAAAATATGGAATTAAATATGGATTTTTACCAAAATATGGAATTAAATATGGACTTAAAATTATAAAAAAATGACTATGTACGTTAAATATTGGTACATTTTAATCAAACTAAACAAAAAATATAATGGACGTACCTTATCTTCCAATGTAGTTTCAACAAAACACAATTTTTATTGTCTGTTACCATAACAATAGGTTACAAACATTTCTTTCAAGTGCTGAAAAGTGAATCTTCTTCTATTGTCTCTGAGGATAGATTTATACTGACTAAAAGAGCGTTCGACGTCACAAGAAGTAACTGGTACATAATTCAATTTCACAATGTCTGCTGGGGATAAGTCCAAGTTAATCTTCACTGTTGATTCACCACTCATCACAGCAACAACCTTTTGTAGTTCTTCATATCCAGGGTTTTTTGAAAGTACAGTGTCCACCTTAGCTCTTACCGCATCTGCAACTTTACCTCTACCACGATTCAGTTGTTCCACAGTACTATTTATAATTTCAAAACTTTCAGATAGTGAAAGGTGCCTATTTTGGAGACTTTTGAGCGTTTTTATGATGCATGAAAATGTATGCTGAATGTGAGCTAAGTCATTCTTCACACTTATGTCACAGGTAACTGTTTTCGCAGTATCAATTGAGACTGCATCTTCAGAGTCCAATGCAAGGAGAACATTGTTAATAGAGTCTATATGTTCGGCATAATATTCAACTGCTTCTAGCCATGTACCCCATCTAGTTAAAATTGGCTTTGGTGGCAATGGAATTTCAGGGTACATTTCTTTCAACACGTTAACTCTACTGGGAGCTTTGAGAAATACTTTTTTCACTGATGAAATCAACAAATCTACTTTAGGGAAATTGTCTCTGACCACTTCTGCCACACGATGAAATGCATGCGCCACACAAGTAAAATGAGTCAATTTAGGATATACAACAGATAATGCTTGTCCAGCTTTGACCATATAAGGGGCAGCATCGCTAATAAAGAATAACACATTATCGTACATAATACCCTTTGGCCACAGGATACCCATAGCTTCGTTGAACAGTTTAACTATAGTTTTGTTATTGCACTTTTCTAGAACATCACAATGTAAAAGAATTCGTTCAGAATATTGTTCACTTAACAAACCGATAACTACATTACCAACAAGTCTACCTTCTTTGTCGGGAGTCTCATCAATGGAAACCCAAATTGAACTATCTTTAATTTCATCTCTTATCTTCTGTATTGTCTCATCGTAGATGGATGGAGCATACGTCTTCCTAAGTGTTGACTCATCCGGGATTGTATGTTGAGTATATTTTTCAAGGAATTCCCTGAAGACCTTATTCTTTAGTTTGTAGAGAGGAATATCAGCAGAGATGAGAGAACGGCACAGGTCGATGTTAAACTCAGATCTTACATTCGATGTTGTTGGTTGTGTTAAAAACAATTGTCTCTGCTTGGAATTTAGTTGTTTGTTGGCCTGATGTTTACTAGTTGTAATGTGTTGTTGCACCAGGAACTTTTGTGTAGATGATACTGCACACTGACACAAATTACAAAATAATATTTTATTGTCAGTTGATAAACCATCTTCTTTAAATTCTGAAATGTAACTTGTTAGTTTTGATTTTAAATTGACTGAATGACGTACTTTTGGCATATTTACCGTCTTTATAGTATGATTTACAAAACTGAACCTATGTGTACTCTGACTGGCATTTAACTGTTGAGCTGCACAACTGAAGTCTGTTAAAAATTTTAAATTAAATTAATACAGTTTTGTAACTTACTTTCCCATTGTTGATAGGACTGCTAATTTTCAAATAACTCTGATGTTAAAGGGATTACTGAACATGTGTTTAAATCTCTATTGTTGAAATGTATTTTTAAAAGTTAATGGAATTTTGTTTTGTTTTATTGTTAAACCTAATATAATATGGACTGTTTTATATGAAATATGGAAAATATATGGAAATTAACGAAAATATGTACTAAACTCTAAAATATGGAAAAATATGGAAAATAAAAGTAGGATTTTTCAACCCTACACATTGTGAAACATAAAGATAATGCAAAATATAAATTATATTAGCTTTATAAGTAAATATGTATTTACATATAAATCCTTTCCCTGGTAATGAGGTTTAAAGTAAAAATTCTGTAAAATACAGCGCAAAGTAGCAATTAATATGTCCTTTTTGCTATCCACTGACTACTTATAGTTTAAATAAACTGAATATTCATTGCTACTTTGCGCTGTATTTTACAGAATGTTTACTTTAACCCTCATTACCCATTTTTTACGTACACCACTTCTGCTCTGAACGGCTCATATCTTTAGTAGTGTGGAATCGAAGGCCTGATGGGCTTAACACTAATATTAGAATTAATAAATAATATAAGTAAATAAATAGTCTGCCTCCTTGGTTTTGAGGTAGCATGCTGGACTCCTGATCAAGGTGATCAGGGATTTAATTCGACCTCTTCACGGGGATTGGTTGTCTGTCCATTGTCCCAGTGTGTATGGTGTCTCGCATTGGCCCCCAGTACCCTGCCCCAGTAAACGGGGGAGTCCTGCAGTGTGTGCGTATGTTCAGTAGAGTTTTGGGTCTAGGCACAATAAGCCTCACGCTGCGGTGCGGAAATTAATAAAAAAAAATAATTACAGCCATAAACATAAAAATATATTATGTGTGTGTATTTATTTACACTGCAAGTGGGCAAGCACCCGGTGGCAGTGGTATATACAATATTAACAATACACAATAAAATGATAACCAATACACAATACAATTTTACAACACATATACAATTTTACACACAATACAATAATAATACACAATACAAACAATAATAATACACAATACAATTTAACACAATAATAATAAAACATAAAATAAAATACCTAATTTTACAATACAACCTACATAATTATCTATAGGTCCTACATAATTTTCAATAGTCTTTCACTTTACTCTCATCTCATTCCCTGTAGTGGCACTATGACGCATTTCACTGACACTTTAGCACACATTTCACTGACACTCTGTAACACATTTCACTGACACTATAGAACACATTTCATTGACGCTATACATTATCACTGATCGGAACTGTTCACTGCACTGTAAAACTATAATTTCACTGACTCACCTCGCTTCACTGATACAACAGTTCAAATAAGTCAAATAATTACATCCTTATGCATACTTATAAACAGGCATAGTCGATCAATAATACAAAATTAAGATTAAAATTAAAATTGGAGAGTCCATGCTCGTTCAAAATATTCACTTACACTATAAAAAGAATGTCGATAAGCCGTCTTCGTAAAATATTTCTAAATCTAGATAAATCAGTGCAATGAACTTCGTGAGTTAATTTTTAAATAATTTTAGAGACACTGAATTTAGCCGAAAAGTGATTTGTTCAATTTTTAGAACTGATCGTTCAAGTAGCAGGTAATTAGATTTAGTATTGTAATTATGAATATCTCGTCCATTAATGGTTAATTCCCATTTTTATCCCCAACAAACATTCAATTATATAGCCTAATATAGATTCGTAGTAGTCAGAATTTTCTCTTGCCAGTAGGCTACGTATGTAAATAAATAATGGGTACATAAATACATTTAAATAAACAAACAAACAAAAGCGGAGAAACATCCCTAACGAAAAAATAAATATAAATGAGTGAGTGAATAAATAAATAAATAAATAAATTAGTAAATGAATAAATAGGCCTACATTATTAAATAAATAAGCAGTAATTTTCATTTTATGTGAAGTTTGTTACAACTTTAAGTTATAATATACTTGCTAGACTTCTGTTCGTTTAGTTGACAGGGGTGACTGAAGTTCGTGTAACTTACTTGTTTTGATGTTCCTTGGATAGGCCTAGAGGGCATTCTGACGTATTAATGAGATGGTCTGTTATTTTGTCTTGTGCTGTCATGAAGACAGTAGGTTACATTGCATACAGTTACAGAAGCGGAGAAGTAGTTTATAACTACTATTTGTATTGTTTTTGAGAATTTGAATAATTATTTAGTTCTTCATGGAATTCTGTCTCAAACATGTAGGCCTGAATGTCCGAATTGTGATGGAATAATTACATAAAATTGAAATTCAAACTTGTCATAGACTTATTAGTGTGAAAAAGTGACGAGGAGAGAATAAGATTTATGGTGCACACTGCAGTTGATGCATAATTTGTCGTAATTATTTACTTTAACTGCACCGTAGATTTATTGTATTTGCCAATATTAGTGGTAGTGTCTGATTATGAGGATTGTGCGACATGAAGCCGAGGATTGTGACAAGGTTAGAATGGGTTAGATGAGGGAATAGGTAAATGATTGGAGACTGAGGACTGTGGCAATGTTGGAATAGGTTAGGTGATGGAAAAACTAAATGGCATGAGGCCGAGGAGTGTGACAATATCAGAATTATTTATTATTGCATTTTGCTTAATTTTAGTAGTTTGCGTACGTATTCCTCAAATCAAATCAAGTTCTCAATGAGCAGGCTAAATAAATTGCAACAATTATATTTTCATTCTAACTTATAATTAAATATGAATTAATATTCTGGGCTGACTTGTAGCCAAAGAAATTTTTGTTTCACAAAAGAAATCACAAAACAAAAAATAAAATAACAAGTATGCATGAAAGGACATCTGTAAAATGATAATATAGAATTTATGAATATTGTCTTTCCCTCATGAGTAGGTATATAAAATAGTTAAAGAATTACTCGAATTTAGCATTATTATACATGGAGTTTCCTCCGGATTAATTTTAGGTCCATTGTTCTTTCTATGTACTTTATACTAATTATTTAGACCCAGCCATAAATAATTTACCTCAGATAATCTTACTTACAGACGATACAAGTGTGATTATCAAAAGTAAACAATATGATCACTTTATAAAAAAATTCTAATATAGTGTTGAATATAATGAATGATTGAATGGTTTAGTGCAAATAAAGTAGTAGGCCTACTTCATTTCCATAAAGCCAGTATCATCAAATTTAGTAGTCTATACACAATGGGCTAGGCCGAATGCTTAGTTTTTCTTAAATATTACATTAACTGCAATTCATCTCAAAGAATCTGTAACTTAAGCACTAAGTTTCTTGGTTTGAATTTGAATAATCATTTGAACTGTAAAACATGCATAGAGGATATTACTCCTAAATTAAGCTTGCCGTTATGCATTACGATTTTAAGACGCCATACTTTCATCCTATAATTAAATACGGATTAATATTTGAGGGGCCACAGGCGTGGCTCAGTCGGAAGGCGCTTACCTGCCGGTCTGAAGTTGCGTTCGGGCGCGGGTTCGATCCCCGCTTGGCCTGATTACCTGGTTGGTTTTTTCCCGAGGTTTTCCCCAACCGTAAGGTGAACGCCAGGTAATCTATGGCGAATCCTCGGCCTCATCTCGCAATCACCAATCTTATCGACGCTAAATAACCTAGTAGTTGATACAGCGTCGTTAAATATTCTGAGGCAACTCATCTGAAGCTAAACCTATTTTAGTTTTATGAAAGAAATCCCTTATGATAATGACAGGTGTATGTACATGAAAGGACACTACATAAAAAGATTTTACAAAATTTAAAAATATTGACGCTACATTGTAGGTACTTAAATTCTTTTCCTATTACGTTTTATGCTAAAAGTCAAGTTCCTTTTAGTAAAGTACTAAACAGAACATTAATCAATTTTAATACAAGAGCTGACTCAGATCTTCGTATGTCTTCTGTTAATCGCAAATACTATACAAATGAAATAATACTGTGTGACACAACAGTCATTTGCCAAAAGGAGAAAACAATACTATTTTTAAGTGACATATGTAGGTATAATTAATTATTTAATTATTTCATTTGAAACAAATTTCTTAGTAACGACATTCTAGCATAAGTACTGTACACACAACAGTACTACATTTTTAATATTGCTCAGATAAACATGACTAGATGTAAAGATTACTGTTCTCAGTGCAACTGCACAGTATATTACTGCAAATGTTCAAATTGTGTTATGTTTACTTGAACACAGTGTCTCGTCTATAGATGCAGGCTCTGTCTGAAAAACATGCCATTTCACATATACCGGTAGAAAAATCTAGAGCTGTGAATTATGGTGACTGTGGAGTCCATAAACGAGATCCACCTATCCAATCCAGTGCACAACGAACATGTTAATTACCACGAAATGTCATAGCATAATATGCTGTGGTCCCAACTAGCTGAAACCACATTCTCGTCTGTTTATTCAGTGGCAAATCGTGAATAAAATTCATCCTATTGCTGTCCAACAATTCGCCAATGTGCACTGGTTCACATTTCTATTAAAGAAAAAATGGTATCATAATTATATTGCTATGTATTTCACACCACACTAATAGTTTCTGATAATTAGAGTTATTGTATTCATGCATCTATCTTGGGTTTTCTTTCAACCAATATCGTGCACCCTGTGTTTGAGCATAGCCATCTAACAAGAGCATGCATCTGTCACTGAATAAAACATGCTGGAAGAAGGATTTGTCAATATATAAACATCACATGATCCAGTTGCAATAGGCTCGCCTCTTCTGTGGATCATCTTCTTGCATTGCGTGCACGTCCTGCAATTTGTAAGGATGTAAATGTGACGATTTTAATATTGTGCGCGTAGATTCTTTACACTAACATCACCCTCTCTCGAGCCACATAGCGCACTGACCTTTTCAGGGCTGATCGACATGTTTGAAATCACATTCTTTGAATGTTGTTCGTTGGTATAAGTTGGTGTAAGCGATTTACGACTACCATTTGGTTTCATGTCGAGCACACTAAATTGTGTTTTAAATTTATGTAATGAACCGTCTGTACAGTAGTTTGATGGTTTTAGAATGTCTGGATGAAAACGATGAAACTCGTCTGAATAGCTCGTTCGTTGTTTCCACAAAGCAGTACTAGCTCCACTTACTGTTCAGTAATCAACATGGTAACTTATGTTTTCAACTTTCACTCAATATCAATTACAACCCGAAATAATAATCATAAAAACACTAACTGTAATACTATTGTGTACAATAACGTGGGTACTTCGCGATTACCAGTCACAAAATATAAATATAAGCGAAAGATACAGTATGTGTCATGTTCAAAAATCCCTCGCTTACGATAAAAATACTGTGTTTTTATTATAATATCAGTGTTTGCTTGACATTACTAAGACCCCAGACACATCTTATCTTGCTCTCACGGAATTATCACTTCTTTCGTCTTGTGTTAAGGCTTTGCAAAGCGAACACTAGCCTGTTCTGATGTGACAATCATTCATAAGAAATGGCAAAGTCGTCGTATACTTTGGTGAGATTATATATCCACAGTCAATTATATGCCTTTCTTGCACTCCTTGAAGATAAAATCGAAGGTTATGATTTCATTGTCTTAAGCACATCCTCTTTTATTTGTTATAGGCGAAGGCTTTTTAAACATGGCACATACTAATAGGATAATGTATTCCATTAGGCAAGAGACTTTTGTGTCACACAGTCAAATTTCTGCTTCTAGAGTGGAAATAAATTTGAGACCTTGAAACCAGTAATAATTATCTGCTTAAACAACTAATTATAGCATTGTTTGTAACATCTTAAATATTCAAGTTGTCAGTCATGATTATAGAAGTAGGCCCAAATATTGTTACAGAAATTTGCAGTAGAACTTGGCTCGTCTACATTGTGATCACTGATTTTTAATAAAGGAAATTTCGTTTTTTCGATATCTTTTTTAAATAATATCCCAAATACTTACTTACTTACTTACTTACTTACTTACTGGCTTTTAAGGAATCCGGAGGTTCATTGCCGCCCTCACATAAGCCCGCCATTGGTCCCTATCGTGAGCAAGATTAATCCAATCTCTATCATCATATCCCACCTCCCTCAAATCCATTTTAATATTATCTTTCCATCTACGTCTCGGCCTCCCTAAACGTCTTTTTCCCTCTGGCCTCCCAACTAACACTCCATATGCATTTCTGGATTCGCCCATGCGTGCTACATGCCCTGCCCATCTCAAACGTCTGGATTTAATGTTCCTAATTATGTCAGGTGAAGAATACAATGCGTGCAGTTCTGTGTTGTGTAACTTTCACCATTCTCCTGTAACTTCATCCCTCTTAGCCCCAAATATTTTCCTAAGCACCTTATTCTCAAACACCATTAACCTATGTTCCTCTCTCAAAGTAATATCCCAAATATGTTTTTTATTTTATTTTTCTGAATTATGCATTTTTCTATTTAAATACATCCTTTCTACTCCTTTGAAAACTTTTGTTAAATTTTGCAGTAGTAGTTTCTACAGCAGTTCATTAAATATAGATCCCTCTTTGTAATATATGAGATTTTAATTCTCCGAGATATTCACCTCTGTTTACGTTTGAACTTTCACAACCTTAAATGGAAAACTGTCATTAAATTTATTAATATACGGAGTGAACCGTAAGTATTGTCATTAATTTCAAGGGGTTATCCTTTGAGATATTTCAAACAAATGCTTAATACAATTTTGCTCGTTTTTGCTTCCTTTTCGAAAAAAAAATTATATTAAACGTTTCATAGTGTATTTTGGGGGCAGTATTGAATTAATTTCCACCATGCTGAGTGAATTTAGGAGAGCAGTGTATTCTAGTGTATTAAGTTAATAAATGATTAAAATAATTTTAATTTTTTTCTTTTAAATGTGCAGACATTTGATTCAAACAAATGTAATATTTCATTCTGCAAAGGAATTTTAAAACGCTGTAAAGATTTACTACCTGGGGAGAGGCAGAATTACTGTACGTACGCCCAGTTACCTTGAACACCTGACGTGTGCGAGAAACGGGTGAGAAAACCAGAAATGTAAACATAACTACACAATCGTTTTTAAAGACTGCTAGGCATATTTGATTTCTTATATGTAAGTTTACCGGTTACTTACAAATGACTTTTAAGGAACCCGGAGGTTCATTGCCGCCCTCACATAAGCCCGACATCGGTTCCTATTCTGAGCAAGATTAATCCAGTCCCTACCATCATATCCCACCTCCCTCAGATCCATTTTAATATTATCCTCCCATCTACGCTTTGGCCTTCCCAAAGGTCTTATTCTGTTCGTTTAAGCATATCGTATTTTTTTTTGTCTGTAGAGTTTTAAATGTTTTAAACTTCTGCTTTTATAACGTGATATAATTTCGTTCTTATCTGCACCCTAGCATTTCACTAATTCAATGGGGATTTCATCAACTCCTTTTGCTTTCCCTCAACTCATTCGTTTGTAGATGAATACAATATTCTACTATTATACCAGAGGCATTATATATTGGCCTACCCGTACATTTCCTGAAAATTCGTTTTATATACATGAATTTAATATACGAGGGCACTGGAAGGAATGGTGAAGGGGAGAAGAGTTCGGGGCAGAAGAAGATATCAGATGATAGACGACATTAAGATATATGGATCATTGCGGAGACTAAGAGGTAAAAGACCTGTCGTCCTTGGGCACTATGTATGAATGAATATATGAGGGTTGTTTGAAACGTTATAGTTGACACAGAAATTAAACTAGGATTATTCTTAAACAATCTTTATTTCTAAACACAATCCCCCCCAGAGATTCACACACTTGGTTCACTGGTGCTGCAGTTTTGTTACTATACCCTCCTTGTACATAGATTCCTCGACGTCTGCAAAAATAGCCTTCTGCTGTTGCGATAAGCTCTTCATTTGACGAAAAATTTCTTCTTCCCAGACGAGTGAGTTTTGTGCTTTGGGAAAAGAAAGTCTGAAGAAGCGAGATCTGGTGAATAAGGGGGATGCGGCAACAATTCGAACTGTAGTTCATGTAGTTTAACAACCACGAGTACAGAAGTGTCAGCAGATGCATTTTCGTGATGAGACAACACCTCCTTCTTGGCCATACCTTGCCTCTTCTTGCGAATTTTCCCTTTCATTTGCTGCAGAAGATTTGAACACTATTCTGCCGTTATTGTTCTCCTCTTTGCCAGATAGTAACTCGTGACTATCCCCTTAGAATCCCAGAACACGGACGCTATGATTTTCCCTGCCGATTGAATAACTTTTGCTTTCTTTGGAGGCGGATAATCACTATGCTTTCATGTTTTCTACTGCTGTTTTGTCTCTGGCATATAATAGTGGATACAAGTTTCATGGGTGGTCACAAACCGCCTCAAAAATCGGACGTATTTTTCACGAATCGAGCCAGACAATCCCTCGAAATTTGACATCGGATGTGCTTTTGTACCGGTGTTAAGAAACGCAGAACCCATCTTGCGGAAACCTTGCTGTTACTGCAAGTCCACTGGGGAGGTGGGGGGGGGTCATCTTCTACACTCTTTCGACCTTGTTTAAATAGTGGCATCCATTTTTTCAAGTTGAAAACTTGGAGCGGATTTCCCCAGTGTAGCATCCATATTTGCTTTAATTTTTGTTGAACTCATTTCCTTTTTCACGAAATATTTAATGACAGCACAAAGCTCGATGCTTTCAATTTTTGCCGCTCTGTTTAGCGCACTAACTTCTAAATTAAATTACACAAAGTGTAGTCAACAGAAAATCATGATTTTTAGTGTTTTAACTAATGTAAAATGGCCGCTAACAATGACTACATTGTTGACACGTTTTCAATGCCATCTGTGTGCCAGACCACAAAATTTTCAAACGCACCTCGTATTAATGATTGAGAAATACAGCATTAGAAGTCTGGTTTTATTTTAGATTGGTTTGTTTTTAATTTTTGAGTGACAGTGTAGTGGTAATGTACACTATTGATTCAAGGTTGTGTCGAATAGAAATTCAATCTACTTTTATCTGCTTGGGAAACTCATTATGTAATAGCGGTTTATAAGTTTCAAGACCACAAATTCCATTATGTGGTTTGTAAAATCTTGTCAGTAGTAAATCTAAGTTGGCTATAATTTTTTTAAATGTTCTTTTGGCGCCATATAAATATGAAAGCTAATAAAATGCGATATCTGATAACCAGCGTGAATCCCACAGATTTCAAATATCTTATTCACTACAGAAATTAGACAAATCAATTTTACTAAGTAATAGGTCATTTGTAATAAAAAGCACCACCCCGTTTTTGGAGGACATCATCATCCTGACAAGTATTAGGCCGAGTGGCCTGTTACGGTCTTGTTTTCTATCCATCTCTTTTGGTCAGAAAACAAGACCGTAACAGGCTACTCGGCCTAATACTTGTCAGATGATGATGATGATGATGATGATGATGATGATGATGATGTCCTCCAAAATGGGGGTGCTGCTTTTTTTTTTTTTTTTTCCAACTCTTGTCCATGGCCTTGCATTTTCTCGACATCTGTACTATCTGTCACGCTATCTATTATACAAGACTTGAACGCATATAGATTTAACCTTCCAACTGGTTGCTAGCCAGGAGGGGACGAGTCCAGTGATGGGTGCCATCTTATAGCTTCTGGACCAGCTTTAAAACATTGCATTTCCTCAGTGTTGATAGTACGGTTATTCCACCGTTACTCGCACCCCAGGGTCTCATTTGCAAAAGCAGGTTGCATCACGGGCAGGTTGAGGTTGTGTAATTGATAAGAGAGATTATTGAATTCACTTCACTATTCCTTGCAACCTTTTGGAGGATGTCTACAGAAATTAGAACCTAATAATTAGCCTACCTTCCTATGTAAAGACAGTTCTAATATTTCCTGTTGTTTCAGATGGTGTTCAGTTATGGATGTAAGGTTTATGATTTTGAGATGCTAAAGCAGTGATCAGTTCATCAGTTTTTTTGTTTTAATCCCCTAATGCTGTGATAAAAATAGTTAATTTACTGTGTTTAGAATACGTATTCATTACTAGAAACTTTAATATTCATTATTTAACTGAAATAGGTTTAAACACCTTACTATTGGGAGGTTTAACCTAAAAAAGGAGAAACCCTAGCATTAACTAACACAGGAATATTACAATTTTTTTTTTTTATTCTTCACGTGGTTATCTGTGATGCTATTAGCAATAAGAAGCGAAAGGTGCTCCTTGCCTCTACCATTCAGATACAGGTCACTTTCTTATAGAACTACATATGTCAAACATATGTGTCATGCCTCAGATTTCATCCCGGCCCTACAGATAAGACTGAGGAATCCCACATTGGTATGGTTGCTCTTTTCATTTTATGTTGTGGAGACTTTCTCGATGCATTAATTATAATCCTGGCTATTGTCGATCTGGTTGGCGAGTTGGTATAGCGCTGGCCTTCTATGCCCAAGGTTGCGGGTTCGATCCCTGGCAGGTCGATGGCATTTAAGTGTGCTTAAATGCGACAGGCTCATGTCAGTAGATTTACTGGCATGTAAAAGAACTCCTGCGGGACAAAATTCCGGCACATCCAGCGACGCTGATATAACTTCTGCAGTTGCGAGCGTCGTTAAATAAAACATAACATTTAACATTTTCCTGGCTATTACCTGGTCCAGCCACTATAACTACATGATCTCTCTTCGAGAAGCTTAAACTTAGCCTCAACAACATTTCTGAAGAGAGCATTTGGTTTAAATACACAAGCCGAATAGACTTGATATTCTTCGATTTAGTCCACCTGCCATATTTCCCTTTACTATTAAATTACTCTTGTCTATCATAGCTTTCAATATACTTTCAGGATGACGAAATTCTAAACAATGAGCCAGCTGTCCGCCTCTCCTATAGAGTTTCCTTGCAAATAGCACACAAATTACGGAGTTCCTCAGACGGAGATTTCATCAAGGAATTTTTAAAAATGGCGGCGAAAGAACTGTGTCCAAATGTGGTGAAACAATTTGAATCAGTAAAACTTTCAAGATGGACTGTAAATCGTCGAATTCAAGATCTCAGTGAGGACCTACAAAACCAACTTGCAGAATTGTGTCGTAATTTTATTGCATATTCACTGGCCTTGTACGAAACTACTGATGTATCAGACTCTGCACAACTTGCTATTTTCATTCGAGGCGTGGATGAGTATCTTCAAATTACAGAAGAATTGTTGGATGTCGTTCCAGTGGAAGGTACAACAACAGGCTCAGACATTTTAGCCTGTATTGAAGAATGTGTGGATAATTTCGGTCTCCGATGGGATTTGCTTGTCAGTGTTGCTACGGATGGATCACCTGCAGTGATTGGCGGCAGGAATGGACTTGTTGGACTTCTAAATGAGAAATTCAAAATCTTTAATTTAGGCGCCAGATGTGTTTATACTCATTGCATCCTACATCAAGAGAATCTTTGTGCAAACATTGTATCATTCAACAATGTTATGAGTGTAGTTGTTGAAACCATAAATTTCATAAGATGTGTTGGACTCAATCACCGTCAGTTTAAAACATTGTTTGTAGATCTTGACAGTCAGTACGGTGAGATGCCATATTATTGTGAAATACGATGGCTCAGCAGAGGGGCGGTTCTTGACAGATATTTTGAACTTCGCGAAGACATAGCGCAGTTCATGGAAAGTAAAGATAAAGCGAAACCGGAACTTCGAAATAAGAAGTGGGTGTGTGATCTGGCTTTCATGGCGGAGGTAACAGGATATTTGAATGAATTTAATACTTCTCTACAGGAAAAGGGTCAAGTAGTATCTCAACTCTATGATAAAGTAAGAGCCTTCAAATTGAAACTGCAATTATGGGGACGTCAGCTAAGAGCCAAGAACACAGCACATTTTCAAAAACTAGCCAGTATCAATCATTTGGTAGAAGAATCAAATTTTGAAGAATATGCACGTGTGACAGAAATTCTACATGAAGAATTTGAAACAAGATTTAAAGATCTTGAAGCTCTTGAGACTGAGTTCAAAATATTTGTGACACCATATTCCACAAATGTTGATGTTATGTCCCCAGAAATTCAATTAGAACTTATCGATCTCCAATGCGATAGGGAACTGAAGGACAGATTCAATACAAAGAAACATCTATCAGAATTCTATAAACATTTTTCTCGTGATAGGTTCCCTCGCCTTCATAACCATGCTGGAAAGATGTTAAGTATGTTTGGTTCGACGTACTTATGTGAACAGCTGTTTTCAGCAATTAAAGTACGCAAATCCGGCAATAGAAGCAGCCTTTCAGACCTGAATCTCAAATGTGCTCTAAGAATACATTTGGCCCAAAATATTGCACCGAACATAGAAAAACTTGTTGTTAAAAAATGCAGCCTATAAAAATGTTGCCAACTGTTGGTTATCAACAAGACCACTTCTTAAATTAGGTCTGCTACAAAAGCACACGTAATGCGATAAAGTAAAGTGGAAATTCCTGTAGCATCACACATGCTGTGTAATGTGGACATATTATGTAAGGTGCAGTGGTGAGGCTACATTATTAGCTTCCAATATTTGGTGTAGCTCTTTTAGCTTTTCTATGTTTCCTACGAAGAGAGAACAAAGCCTGGAGTGATATCTCCTTTAATAGTGAAGGTATGGATAATAAGATATTTGGTCTGTTTACTGCAAAACGTCCGTGACTCACATTTCTATAGTATAGAATTACGGACTTCTTGCAGTAAGTCCACACCATTCTTGTAATATAAAGGATATGTAAAATTTACTGGTAATGAAAAATACATTGTATAATGTAGTGCAGCAAATAAATTTTAAAATAAACTTACAATTGTTCTGTAATTGTATATTAATGCCAATTCAAGTTTTTTCTCTCGATCTGTACATACATAAGCTACATACATATTCATAGTTTTCTGCCCAAGGGCAGGTTTTCACTGCAAACCCAGCATTTTCGAATCTTCCCCATTTTCTGTCTTCCTCTTAATCTCCGCACACGAACCATGCATTTTAAATGTTACACATATTAACATATTTCAATATAAACATATTGCAATCATTCAAAACACAAAGAGAATAAATTCACGAGATTAATTAATTTTATTGTTTGCAGAAGTTTTGTCCATTGCCTTTGACATGAACTTTCCATTAATTGATGCTGCATATTTTCATTTTTCCAGAAAGCAATCCTTTAAATTTTCCAACTCTTATCTTCTCTTTTAGTAGTTGACATTGCAGTATACAAAAGTTATTTCTTCTAAATTGTTAGGACTGCTGAAGAACATACCTCACCTGCCAGCAGACATGTGATTAGTGCAAATGTATGTACATTTCATAATCCTATTTATTTTGCTAGGTCTACATCATTTTCATTCATAATAAGAGTACCATCTGATACCTTACATAGAAATGCAAAGCTAGGACTTTTTTTCAACATTATTCCATTTATCCCTAACTTCTTCACTAATTCCTGTTGTACTTTTAAATTTCGTTTCACCATTTTTAATTAGATTTGTTGTTGAGAGGATTTTACATTTGCTACTCGGTTATGTACTGAGACAGAAAGGAAAAATTGTAATGGATGTAAACAATATCCCTCTTCAGACAGCTGTCCTGTTGTTTCACAGTGTATGTGACATGTTGTACTGTATGTTGGTAACTTATTCACTACACTAGTTATCTCTTAATGGTCGACATAATATATCACTATTGGAAATTTAATCAATGACTTTCCCAAAACATTCCCTGAAATGTTTCATATGAAACAATTTTTATCTCGGAAAGGAAGAAAAACGAGCAAAATTGTATGAAACTTTATTTGAAATATCTCAAAGAATAACCCTCTGAAATTTATAACACTACGTATGGTTCACCATATATATATATATATATATATATATATATATATATATATAATATGTTTTATTTAACGACGCTCGCACTGCAGAGGTTATATCAGCGTCGCCGGATGTGCCGGAATTTTGTCCCGCAGGAGTTCTTTTACATGCCAGTAAATCTACTGACATGAGCCTGGCGCATTTAAGCACACTTAAATGCCATCGACCTGGCCCGGGATCGAACCCGCAACCTTGGGCATAGAAGGCCAGTGCTATACCAACTCGCCAACCAGGTCGACTATATATATATATATATATATATATATATATATATATATATATATATGATTCACCTACCTGCAGGCCTACGTATGTGCTACTGAAAATCGTAATATTGTACGTTTTCCTGCAAATTTAAGAACATTAGAATACATTTCATAATTTAAGAAATTGTAAAACTAAGAAAATCGTCATTATACGTCCATTTCAATAATGCAATATGTGAAAGATTATTTCTAGCAGCCACTGGCGTGGCTCAGTCGGCTAAGGAGCTTTTCTGCCGGTCTGAAGTTGCGTTCGGGCGCGGGTTCGATCCACGCTTGGGCTGTTTACCTGGTTGGGTTTTTTTTTCCGAGGTTTTACCCAACCGTAATGTGAATGCAAGGTTGTCTATGGCGAATCCTCGGTCTCATTTGCCAATATCATCTCACTATCAGCAATCTCATCGACGCTAAATAACCTAGCAGTTGATACAGCGTCGTTAAACAACCAACTAAAATAAAAAAAAAATTATTTCTAGCTACAACTTTGGAGGCAAATTTCCTACTCTACCTGACTTCTGCGTGGACAATCTTTGCAACGCTACCCCTCTTTCGATGCTGTTAGAAGAGGAAGGGAAGTAACCCGCGCGCACAGAAATCTGCCCGTGGTGTGCACTTGCCCGTACAGATTTGAATATGCATCGCTGATGCATGCCATCATAAAAGATTGGACTTGGGAATTTAAGGGAGGAAGAACAAAGTTCAAAGACCTGTTTCTATGACCACTTCAGAAAATATTGGTGCTGTGCATGATATGGTTATGCATGGGTTCAACCGTAAGCCTATATCGGAGACTCTGAAAATTGCCTATGAACGTGTTTTTCACATTATACATAATCATTAGAATACGAGAAAATTATCTGCTAAATGGATCTCTAAATGCTTCAACGCCATTTCTCTGCTAATAGCTAGTCATTAACGAGGTTCATCGGAACGAGATGTTATTAAGAAATGGGAAAATAATTTTATGCAGACGTTTTGAAACAATTTACGAGTAACTTAGTAAATCGGTCAAGATTAACTGTAAACTGTTGGAGAATGCTATTTTCTTTTAAGTAAAGCTAAGTGTTTTCCGTGTATTCTGATTTCAGATATATCAGTTTTACGATATCATTTAAATTTTCTGAGGAACACACATTTGTAAGTGAGAAGTACTTCCGGTCGAAACAATCAGTCCGACGAACCCAAGCAAAACGACCCTTTTATTAAACCTGCGGGTTTCGGGCACTTCTGGATTACTGTACCTACAGGAGTAAACATCTTTCATTGAAATGTATAAATAAATTTTATCAGTTGATGAATATTGTTCTTTTGTGAAGAGAGGAGTCTTCAGTAGTAACCCGTCTGTCTCAACATAACTCAGTACATGGTTTTAAGAGATTTTTCCACTTTTATTGTAAGTATTTAGACCAGGAGTAGGCAAAACGTCAGCGTAGTTGACGTCATATGAAACGCAGCCCACCTTGTAAGACGAGGGGTGATAGAAAGCAGTAGACTGGGGGGAGGAAAAGACAACCGCCCATATAGTCTGGAAATAAGTAACCAAACTATATGTCTTAGCATCCTTCTGATGGATTTGAAATTACTCATCAGCCTATCCCGATGTTTTAATTAATGAAGTGAAATCTGGTTCTCCCTCATAAGTTGCAATTTGTAATTGCTCAAATGAATGTTGGTCCGTCAATCGGGAGCGTGTGTTTCATTTTTGTCGAGCTGTACATTGAAATAAACTTAGCACAAAATGACCTAAGGAGTGGATAATTTGAATTGTAATGAATTTTTGGGAAATTTTTTAATCTGAGAAATTTTCCCTTATTTAGGATTCTTTGCAAAGTTTCAAAATTTTATAATATCAAAAACTGATATTCGACAACGCTTTTTTCTTAATCAGTATTAATATTATGGAAAACTACACGTGACAATGGAGTTTTGTACAATGTCCCTTTATGGTCGTATTATGAAACCCTTTAAGTAGTTCAGAACATAACAAACATATTAAATTTTCTTCCTTTGCACAACAAAACAATTTCTCTTCCCGTTCTTCTACAAATGTTCGTTTTCCTGCACTCTTTACGTTTAGTGGTTTGAAATCAGATATGCTGATGGCCAGTTACTATGTACTCTGCCTGTCCTACGTGGAGTGAGTGTGTGGAGGGATGCATGAAGTGATTATGACGTAAGATGCCGCTTGCCGTATGAATTGCCGACCTCTGATTTAGACCATTAATTTGCTGTGCGAGCGGAAGTAGCCAGAGAAATTTTATTTAGTTTATTTTTTGTGAAACAGTGCATATGAAGGCCCCATAGACATTTAATTCTGCATCATTCCGAAGCGCGTCTTTTATTTTCAATCATGTTATATTTCAGTGTTAAAGTTTTTAATATATTTAATATTTTGATCCCTTTATGTTTATTAAATAATTCCATTGTTTTTTTGTTTTTATTATGCTTTTCATTTATGTTATCTATATCTCTTTTGGAGCGTGTATCCCAGACTGAGGTGAAATGAAGTGGTTTATCCACATATATTCAAACCCGGAACCGTCGTTCCACTGTCATACCAAAGGGAATCCGGAGGTCGAGAGTCGTGAATGATTGGAGCAACTGCTGCTATTGTTGTGGCAGAGGAAGAACAAGTTCAAAGTCGTTCAACGAAAAGACGAATATGGAGTAAAGATTGGCTGCAAAAGAGGGATGAGAATGAAGTCACAGCCAAGGACGACTTGCAAAGGTTGGCCCGGCAATATCCAAAAGGACACTCGCATCAGGAAGTGAATCTTGCCAGAGGAAAGACACTTCTCATACCGTTAATTTTGCATCATACTGTATCAACATCAGCCTTGTTGTAAACAGTCTTGGTCAGTTCAAGCAACTTCTCATAGACCTTCTTTAAATGTGTTACAGTAGACTCACTTCTCACGTTCCATAAATATAAATGTTTTACTGTATAACTCGACAAAGTGGGTAAGTAGGCCTAATAAACTCTACTGACTTAAATTTTTTATTTGCTAACTTCTCCGTTATGACTTGAGCGAGAGAACGGGCGAGAGGTGACATGTCTAAGTGTTTCGAACAACAAGAGACATTGAATCTAATTGGATTGAATTTTAGAGAGCGGGAGCACTGCGAGCTTTCAGGATCTTTTATGCGATCCCTCAAGCTATACGCATTTACAAACCCACACAACTGACTATGCTAAGGTTCGCTGCGTACCCAGATTTCGAGCAGACAACCTCCTCTCATCCCTAGTCCAGCACCCTCCGTGCATCGCCAGCCGGGGTTCGGGGAATGCTATGGAATGACAAAATGAAACGATGTTGACGGAATGATGTATATGCCTAATATGGAGAAACGGGAGAACCCCAAGAAAAGCCCCAAACTTGCCTGTCACAAGTGGCTGGTCGGGACTCGAACCTGGATCGCCTGTTTGACAGGCTGAAGGTCAGACCATTCAATCCCGCAGGTACAACAAGAAATTGCTACTACGCAAGAGCCTTAATATTCCGGAACCGAAACAGACTCGAATCGCTTCACATACAATCGGTCTTCCATAGCTTCTGGCGCGATTTGTTCCAAAATATCAAATAGATTGGGCCCGTCTGAGACATTTCGCAGACTGCGTTTTCCTGGATTGAAGGCTCCACCCACTAACAGTTTCTAATCGATTCGTCGGAATGACTCCCCAGGATTGATGAAAAACCGATGTAAATCTGTGTGTATATCGGAGCCTTAAGTGAATTAAATGTATTATTGTGAAGTATTGTTTGTTGTTTAGTCAACTGTCCGAAGTAATACCAAAAAGGCACCGCTTAGGAGGCAACTAGGCCAGGAGATAATCGGGTAAGGTGGCCAGTTCCTTTCCCCCTCCATTGCATACATCGCCGACTAATTACAATATGCTACAGATTACTCTAATCAGACTTCAGATCCATACAAACAACAATATTGTTCTTCCTCTGACACATATCGTAAAGTGAGATGTACTGTCTGACATATCAGCCAGAACCTCAATCAGAGGATATGTGAAGTATTATTAATATTATATTCAACTTATTAAGAAATAGTTACTTCATTGAGTAAAATGCATAAAGGTAAGTACTCTTCTTCTTGCAACTTCAAAGAAATTACTGAATTACGTATGAATAATTATTTGTTATTCTCTATTCAATTAAGAGTAGTTATTGATAATCAGAATAGTTTCTCCGGCGAGAGTCATTTCTTCTTCGAATGAATAAAAACAAGAGTATACTCATAATCAAAGAGGAGTAACTACTCAAACATTTTGGAATTACCTCAATGGAGGAATATAAACGTAGGTGTATTAAGGCAAGCGAAATCCACTGCTGTGGAGTAACGGTTAGCGCGTCTGGCCGTGAAACGAGCGAGCCCGGGTTCAAATCCTGGTTGGTACAAGTTACCTGGTTGGGTTTTTTCGGGGTTTTCCCTTAACCAATTGAAGCAGAATTGCTGGGTAACTTCCGGCGTTGGACCTCGGACTCATTTCGCCATAATTAATTGACATCATCATTACTTATCCATACAATAGCCCAGGTTAAGTTCACGGTGCAGTGTGCTGTACTTGTACAAGAGCACGGCCGTTCGGCAGTCAGGAGTGGTAGGCACAATAAGCCTCAGGCTGCAGTGCAAATCTTTGGGACCCTCCTCCATACAAGATAAAAAAGACAAACGAAGATTTATAAAATTAGAAAAGATTAGGCGTGATTACGGAGCTCTGTACAGGTATGGAAAAGATCACATGAAATGGATAGCCAACATCTTTAGGAGAAACCAATGAACTCGCGGTGGAGCACTTAACATCGCGCAAAGGATGTTATATCCAGGATTTCAAACTGAAGTGAGAGAATATATCGGAGTAAAGCACCGTATGAAGAAATTTTTACGAAATTTTAGCTGTCATTGAAAATAAAGCAGATCACTGAATAAAATGTCCTACCACAGCAGATTCTCTTTACGACGATTGATTTCTCTGGCTCAGTCATTTTCTTCCTATGATTTTTAGAAGAACAAAAGGCAATTACATCTTTGTTACAACTTTTTGTTTGTAGTCAGTGCCTACTTTATATTCTCCAATGGATACTCGCTGGTGAGAGTAATTAATCATTTCAAGATATTCCTTTTTATTCATCTGAAACAGAGTAGCTAGTCATTTAAATGGGAAGTCTCTTATTTACTCATGGGAAGTATCTCGTATTCTCTTCTTTTTATACATCTCATCCATTGCTTTGTTCGCCATATCATGTAAACGGCTTCATAAGCCGAATTTAATTAGTTACGTTTGAGACGAACTTACCTCGAAGTCGTAGAGAAAGTCTATTGATTCTTTACTGAAAAAGCCAAATGACATATTTTGAGAGTTATATTCGTGTAGGTAAGAGTTGGGGGCCGAGTAGCATAACTTACATGTTGTAGATGGTCGCGATATTTACATTGTTGGCTTACTGGCAACCATAAAGCAATGTTCTTCGGAAACCCTATTATACGGAGAGACATCATATTATTACCGAATGTTACTTCTGTTTAACAAATAGGGATGGACGTAATTCAAAATCAAAACGTGCTATAGTTTATTCTAATCTTCCTTCAGCCAATAGACTTACGAACAATACCAGTTCAATAACAGTTTCTAAATTATCTAAAAATGGATATTTACTTACTGGCTTTTAAGGAACCCGGAGGTTCATTGCCGCCCTGACATAAGCCCGCCATTGGTCCCTATCCTGAGCATAATTAATCCAGTCTCTATCATCATATCCCATCTCCCTCAAATCCATTTTAGTATCTTCCCATCTACGTCTCGGCCTCCCCAAGGGTCTTTTTCCCTCCGGCCTCCCAACCAACACTCTATATGCAGTTCTGGATTCTCCCATACGTGCTACATGCCCTGTCAATCTCAAACGTCTGGATTTAATGTTCCTATTTATATCAGGTAAAGAATACAATGCGTGCAGTTCTGTGTTTTGTAACTCTCTCCATTCTCCTGTAACTTCATCCCTCTTAGCCCCAAATATTTTCCTAAGCACCTTATTCTCAAACACTTAACCTCTGTTCCTCTCTCAAAGTGTGCTGCTTTCTTTCTAAATGGGACAGGTGAGCAAGAGAGAGATACTGTACATGACATCAAGAACAGCTCCATGTGATAAAATTTAATTCCAGGTGAGAAAAGTATGAAGGATCATCCTTACTTATTTATTTATGGCTTCTAAGGAACCCAGAGGTTCATTGCCGACCTCACATAAGCCCGCAACATTAATTCAATCTCTACAATCATGTCCCACCTCCCTCAAATCTATTTTAATATTATCCTCCCATCTACGTCTCGGCCTCCCCAAAGGTCTTCTTCTCTCCGGCCTCCCAACTAACACACTATATGCATTTCTGGATTCGCCCATACGTTCTACATGCCCTGCCCATCTCAAACCTCTGGATTTAATGTTCCTAATTATGTCAGGTGAAGAATACAATGCGTGCAGTTCTGCGTTGTGTAGCTTTCTTCATTCTCCTGTAACTTCATCCCTCTTAGCCTCAAATATTTTCCTAAGAACCTTATTCTCAAACACCCTTAACCTCTGTTCCCCTCTCAAAGTGAGAGTCTAAGTTTCACAACCATACAGAATAACTGGTAATGTAACTGTTCTGTAAATTCTAACTTTCAGATTTTTTTGACAGCGGACTGGATGACAAGAGCTTCTCAACCGAATAATAACAGGCATTTCCCATATTTATTCTGCGTTTAATTTCCTCCCGAATGTAATTTATGTTTCTTACTGTTGCTCCAAGATATTTGAATTTTTCCACCTCTTCGAAGGATAAATTTTCAATTTTTATATTTCCATTTCGTACAATATTTTGGTCACGGGACATAATTATATACTTTGTCTTTTCGGGATTTACTTCCAAACCTATCTCTTTACTTGCTTCAAGTAAAATTCTCATGTTTTCCATAATCGTTTATGAATTTTATTCTAACATATTCACGCCATCTGCATAGACAAGAAGCTGATGTAACCTGTTCAATTCCAAACCCTGTCTGTTATCCTGGACTTTTCTAATGGCATATTCTAGGAAGGATCATCCTATAGTAGAAAAAAAAAAGACAAGATGCTGTAGCCACCATTATATATAACATTAGGGTTAATGAGAAATTTTGTTAAAGTTTTGGGCAACAATTTAGTGTTACCAAGTTGGTGTAGGCCTATATCTGTTGGGCCCCAAATTCATGAGATTCTTCATGGAAACATTTTTGCAACCCTGCTGACAGAAACTAAGAAACTCACATTGCGAACTTTCGGAGAAATATGCACGAGTTTCCTTGGATATGTGAAAACAAACAATAAATGGAAGTTATTGGGGATTTGTTGAAGATAGGAATTCATTTTTTATATTTCAATTTGAACTTCTTTCCTCCTAATCTGTATATGTCTGCCATGGAGAAAATATATTCAGGAAAGTCACTTCAGAATATGTTAGCAGACTATTGCTGGATTGTCCACGCCTGTGGAGTAACGGTAAGCGCGTTTGGCCGCGAAACGGGTGGCCCGGGTTCGAATCCTGGTCGGGGCAAATTACCTGGTTGAAGCTTTTTCCAGGATTTTCCCTCAACCCAATATGAGCAAATGGTGGGCAAATATCGGTGCTGGACCCCGGACTCATTTCACCGACATTATCACCTTCATCTCACTCGGACGCTAAATTATTTGAGATGTTGATACAACGTCGTAAAATAACCTACTAAAATAATATTCTGGACCCTTCTATAAGGAGATTCTGGCGGCAATTAGCAATTAGTACAAACGACACAGCTTAAGAAATAGTACTAAAAATTTGATTAAATCATAGGGAAAGCACATAACTTTCTTTACTATCTCACAATTTCATTTTAATATTTAAACCGCTTTCACAACAAAAACACGTAATTTAAGATTCCTATGTAATATCACAAAAATAAATAAAAAATCTGGACATATACATACATACATACATACATACATACATACATACATACATACATACATACATACATACATACATACATACATACATACATACTGTCCACACCTGTGGAGTAACGGTCAGCGCGTCTGGCTGCGAAACCAGGTGGCCCGGGTTCGAATCCCGGTCGGGGCAAGTTACCTGGTTGAGGTTTTTTCCGGGGTTTTCCCTCAACCCAATACGAGCAAATGCTGGGTAACTTTCGGTGCTGGACCCCGGACTCATTTCACCGGCATTATCACCTTCATTTCATTCAGACGCTAAATAACCTAGATGTTGATACAGCGTCGTAAAATAACCCAATAAAATAAAAAATACATACATACATACATACATACATACATACATAGGCCTACATACATATACACACACAGAGTCCACACCTGTGGAGTAACGGTTAGAGCGTCTCGCCGCGAAACCAGATGGCCCAGATTCGATTCCCGGTCGGGGCAAGTTACCTGGTTGAGGTTTTTTCCGGGGGTTTCCCCTCAACCCAATATGAGCAAAT
Organism: Periplaneta americana; assembly: GCF_040183065.1. NCBI lineage: Eukaryota > Metazoa > Arthropoda > Insecta > Blattodea > Blattidae > Periplaneta > Periplaneta americana. Next base: position 144,591,522 of record NC_091120.1, read on the forward strand.
GCTGGGTAACTTTCGGTGTTGGACCTCGGACTCATTTCACCGGACTTATCACTTTCATCTCATTCAGACATTAAATAACCTAACATGTTGATAAAGCGTCGTAACATAACCTACTAAAAAAATACATACACAGGATGTCTCAGAAGGAATGTAAAATACTTTAGGATAATGTACAGCTGTCAAAAAAAAAGTGGCCGCACTCGTGAACAGCGAATATTTTCCAAGTCCACTTCGGGTCGCGGCGATGTTACACGATGCATGTGCTTGTACAAGGAGTTCCGGAACTATGAAAGTGTTCCATATCTGCGCCTCGTAGACCAGCGGTAGAGTGCTTGTTTAATGATTCAAAGGTCGTGGGTTCGGGCCTTCTTCAAGTTTTCATTTTATTTTTAATCGTTCTTTAGCGATGTAAATGATATTCAAATTATCATTTATATCCAGTTATCGTTCTTTATGGATATCACGTTATTTATATTTTGTTATCGTTCTTTAGAGATATGAATAAAATTCAGGTCATCATTTGTATTCTGTTATCGTATTATAACGATATGAATAATAATAATTATTATTGTATCTCCAATGGGGGTTAGCCCTATTTTACATATGTATGTTAGGGCTATAGTTTTATACACAAAAAAGATAAGCATAAAGAGAAATGGAAAAGAAAATTAAATTAGCTTACGCGATGTAAACAAAACATAAACAATCCGTAAATTAGGCATTGCGATTGCAAAACAAATATCAGGTATCAATTTGAAACATACAAAAACATTAACAACACACATACGTAACACTTCTATAACACAAATATGCAGAAGATCCTTAAATTAATACACAGTAGTCACACACACACACAATCAAACTATAATTACGACATTGCGACGACATCAAGCATCCCATAACTGACTCACATACATAACAAATCAAGCATCTGTTACAACACATACACTTCAACATAGTAACCACACTTTTAAAAGTTACAAATTTGGCTCCAAGAAGAATAAATAGGACACTGTTACTAATTACTATTCTTCTACAATTTCTTAAATACATCTGTAATAAATCTGTGAAATTCCGATATGAATAATATTCACGTTTTTTACATTGTTATCGTTCTTTAGCGATTTAAATAATATTCAAGTTATCATTTATATTCTGTTTTCCTTCATTAGCATTATAAAACAAAATTCAAGTTATTTATATTGTTATTGTTCTTTCGCAATATATTAATTAAACAAACCGATATTTATCATTTATATTCTGTTATCGTTCTTTAGTGATACTGTATAAATAATATTCAAGTTATTTATATTGTAATCGTTCCTTAGCGATATAAATAACATACATTTAATATCAGGTTTGGAAAAATCCAGTTGCATAATACTGGTATTAGTTTTTCTTTTTGTATTATTACATTATACTATCTTGAACCACAATAAAATGAAAAGGAGTAACGAGGAATTGAACCTGAGACGTTGACATCTAAATTCCGACGTTCGTCCGCTGAGCTACGAGAGCAAAAGTGTGGAAACATTTTCGGAAAAATTGGCCCAATCACACTCTAAGATTTTCTGATGATTCGTAGAAGCTAGTCCAGGATGCGGGGGGCAAAGGCTAATTGAGATTTTCCGGTCTCTGACCGGGTCAAACATCCTGATAGAATTAATATTTAACCCTTGCCGTGACTTTCGGTGAAGTCCGGAGGGCCCAATTAGTCAAATCCACTCTCCTCATCTCCACGCTTGGGCCCCCTGGAATTTAATAAGATGCGAAAGAGATAGTGGTGTGCGGAAAGCAACGGGATGTTACCGCATTTAGGCCTATCCTTCCCAAGAAAACTGCAAACATGAACAAAGGAAGCTTTTAATAGAAGAAGAAGGATCTTCTGCGGACCTCTGGAAAAAGAACCAAGAAAGAGACTAGTGAAGTGCTTTGTGTGAAGTGTGGCATTGTATGGGGAAAGAACATGGACATTACGACGAAATGAAGAGAAACGAATTGAAGCATTTGAAATGTGGATGTGGAGAAGAACGGTGCGTGTGAAGTGGACAGACAGAATAAGAAATAAAATTGTGTTTGAAAAAGTGAGTGAAGAAAGAATGATGCTGAAACTGATTAGAAAGAGAAAAGGGAATTGGTTGGGTCTCTGGTTGAAAAGAATAATAGACGACATTAGGATATGTGGATCATATGCGGAAACTAAGAGGAAGGCAGAAAATAGGAAAGATTGGAGATTGCTGGGTTTGCAATGAAAGACCTGCCCATGGACAGAACATTTATGTATGTATGTTCAGAATGCCTGGAATATCGTGTCTAAGAACAGTCGCTATTTGCAAAGACTAGTCAATTCCATACCCACTCGACTGCAAGATGATCGAGATAAGAGGAAGACAGACTAAGTATTGAATTGTGGCTTTTTGTTTTGTTTTTTGAAAGCTTAATTGTTTGAATGTTTTAAGGCCGACGCCAGTAAATTTTTTATGTTTATGCCACGAAAGATATTTTATTGAGAATAAAATCTTTTTTCTTTCCATTTGCAGCCACAATATCATAATGATAATGATAAAGTCATGGCATAATATATTAATGAACCTGATGTTAATTACTAAAATAATCATAAAAGAGAAAGGAGCCATTATGTCTAGTTTGTCTCTCTCAAAAACAGAACAAAAAGGACATAAAAAGCACGAGGTTGTAGTCGAACGCAGGACCTCATGAATAAGAGGCCTGAACGCTACCATTATGCTATCGAATAACACACAGTATACTTCAATTATAACTGTAGATATCAGGCAACGTGGTCCAACAACATGTAACATCGCCTGTCTCCGAATTGTAGCGAAGATACCCGAAGGGAACTTTGTTTCAGGAGAGCGGCCACTTTTTCTTTTGACAGCTGTACACTAGTTTGGGTTAACCTACATCGGTTTAACCTAACTTAATTTCCTATATATTCATTCATAGTGTTCTGCCGAAGGGACGGTCTTTAACTGCAAACCCAGCTTTCTCCAATCTTTCCCATTTTCTGCCTCTCTCTTTGTCTCCGCATATGATCCATAAATCTTAATGTCGTCTATCACATGATACTGTATCTTCTTCAGCCACGAACTCTTCTCCCGTTCCAGTGCATCCTTCAGTAGGCAGTTTCTTCTCAGCAGTGACACAGCCAATTCCTTTTTCTCTTCCTGCTCAGTTTCAGCATCATTTAAGTTATAGCGCATTTTCGTTTACAGATTTGTATTCAGTGAGGTCGAATTAAAAAAAAATTCACCATTTTCCCATTAAGGGGGAATTAAAAAATTGACATTTGTACTTATAATTTAGTTAGGTGCTTGATAAGAACATACGAAACCAAGTTTCAGCATTGAGTCAGATTTTATTGTGAACTAGACTGAAGTACTGTTTCCCCCTCCCTGTTAGCCAAGAATATTTCTTATACCATGAAAACCGAACATTTCTATTTTGTCTTCCTTCACCGGCTATTTTAATATGTAAATGTGCCGATCTCCTATCTTTGTAAGCACATTTTGTTTCATAAGTCCAACTTGAAAATTGTTTTTCTTTTAATTCTACAAATAATGACCTCAATGTTCTCTCATACGAGCTATTTTACACAAAATTAATATGTAACACACACACGCATGCACTTTTAATTAAATTAAACTCAACGCATTCAGAAACCCAACTGGGTCTTTCATGAGTAACGAGTTTATCGAAAATTGAACTATTTTGGATAATTTTTTGAAATGATGTTCATCCTCACGAAAAAGAACCCTTCCCGGTGCCGTACAATCGATTTGGAAACAAACGCCCCTCTCCCCCTCCCCGCCAGAGCTATGGTTAGTGTTGTAAACCTTTATGAAAACACATAAAATAATAATAATTAATAATAACAGATATATTCCAAAAAAATAACCTTTAGTAAACATAAAATAATCTAAAAGCAGTTTCAATTGTTGACAAACTATGGTGTACAATTTTCAAAATGTCTTCCGTTCTGCCATGCTCCAGGTCATTTTAAGTCCTTGGCATATAGAAGGCCATGCTCTAGGTGATTTTAAGTTGGCGTCAAATGCACATTACACATGGATAAGTAGCTTCCTCTGGCGGCGGGGTGAGGGGGTGTTTGTTTCCAAATCGACTGTACGGAACCGGGAAGGGTTCTTTCTCGTGAGGATGAACATCATAAAAAAAAATTATCCGAAATAGTTGATTTGTCGATAGACTCGTTACTTATGAAAGACTCTGTATAGCGCGACGTAATATTGTGACGGAAGGCTAGCCTCGTCCTATATGGAGATGTAGCGACTCGATAGCTCCTCGCCGGTTCCTCCTTTAAACTTGCGAGTGAAGATCGTAACCATGCCGGCTTGTTGCCGTAAATTCCGCTGCTCGCACTGCTCTGTCATTATATGGAAGGATCGGAGTGCAACCAAGTGTTACGATATATCGTTATTACAAACTCATAGGCCTACTGTTACTAGGAATAAATTTTTTAGGTATGCTAAGCCTCTTAAGAGCTACACCACTGTTGGGGACTTGAATTATTTATAAGTTTAGTATTATGCATTGTACTGTAAATATGGATAAATTAATAATGTAACAGAATCCAACGCGCTTTTTCTCTTGTGAAAGAGATAGGCAGGGTTGGGACTTTACGCGTAAAAGAAGGTTATTTACATTACAGTAAAATAAGTGTAAATAATGCGTAATTAACGTAATAAATGTAAAATACGCAAAAAAAACTTCCAAGAACTTTTATTTTTACTCTTTCTTTGTTCAGTCTGTGATAAAAATTTACCGTTTGAATTGCCAACAAACCTAGTTTATAACTCGAGGCTACCATTATTAATGTTAACAAATGGAGACCTTAAGAAGATTTTGCAGTACATGCGGAATGAAGTGAAATGTTTAGACACAGAACTGTACACATGATCTACAACCAACAAAGATAGTAATGACACTAATGACAGTGGAAGCGAAGATTGAAATAATAAGTTTAATAATGTTCTAACATACAAAAAATCTATTCAGCCATGCTTCCCTACTCTTTGATGATTAGTCATTTACCACATTAAATTTGGAAAATTATTACATTTAATGAGTTATTATGTTCAAATCATAATAATTACATTAAACTGTTATACTACAAAAAGGCCTTTATCACTACAATCGTTTATTTTTAAAACCCCACAAATGGAAAAAACGAAACTTTCGTGAAATCAATAAAAACTGTTTCGTTTAATTAATTTTATTTTAATTGTCAAAATGTATTTAACAAGTGATATTAGTTGCTAAATGTTAGGTTTATTCACTATTAGTTGCGTTTTATTATACATACATATATATATATATATATATATATATATATATATATATGAGTAGCTTAATATCAAAGACGGACATCTGACCTCAATCGAAATTTAGATAGCTGTGGTTTTTTATACAATTTTTCATGCTCTTTCCAGTTATAGTGAAACCATATGCAAACTCTAACACTACATTTATAAAATAAATTGTGTTAAATATTACAAAGAACACCGTGAATTAAAAAACTGCATCTAGATCAAAACTATGGAGACGACAGATGTCCATCTTTGATATATATCAAAGACTAAACGCAACTAATAAAGTCTCCCAAAAAAATAAATTTGGATGTTATGGGGTTTTTCCAACAAGCAAACTGAAAGTAAGCAAAGCAATGCTATTTTTCTAAGTATTAGAGTGAATGAAAGTAAGTATCAACAATATTATAATGTATCTGAAAACTATGGTATAAAATCACAAAAGAAAAGTAATAATTTTTTTTTCTGCTGTAACAGACATTTTTCTTATCAGGACTTAAAAGGAATGAAGTAATTGATATTTAGATTGCCAAAATCAGTAAATGGTAATTTATTACTCTGTGTATAAAATAGTTTTATAAATTACGTATTTTACATATAAATTACACGTAAAATACGTACAGGTAATTTACTCGCCAAACCCTGGACATAGACCTACATTAAAAAAGGCAATACGTTAACATCACAGTGAAACGCAGGTCAATGAATTTTCACTGCACGAATATCTACGAGTCAGCTTTTACAGAGAATGAATGAATTCAGATTTCAATAGTATTGGTAGATTGTAAAACGCCACTGTTCACTTCTAGATCTCCGCCGTTCACCTTGCGGAGCCTCCATGTCAGCTTGAAGCACGTCTGAGACGAAGAGCAAGGGCGAGATTCACTGTTCTAGCGCACAAGGCATACTCGGCTAGAGGAAACGGAAATGCTTACATCAATTCAGAAGTCATTGAATACCCTTCGCGACCATGTTGATCTGTCCATTCGTAGCTTTATCTACCCGTCCTATCTTCATGCAGCGGTCTGGATTTTTAATGTAAACATTCTGTGACGTATTCCTGTGATTTAATTCATACATTGTTCATTTCGATAGTTTATAATAGAAAACGAATGTAACTTCTTTGAAATTAAAAATAGGTCTATTACTTTCAGTATTATTATTATTATTATTATTATTATTATTATTATTATTATTATTATTATTATAATACACAAATGTACTAAGAATTAATTCCAGTGCTGTCATGGTAATTTTTCTCTTGGCCATACGCCCCAACCCTTGTTTTCTCCCTTGAAATATATTTTACTCCCCCCCCCCCCTCTCTGTCATTTAATGATTTTTTATAATTAAAGAAGAAGTAAAGAAATTGTTTTGCTTTACATTTTTTTATTGTAAAACAAGCTTGATTTAAAGAATACACCATTTAGGCTCACGATGCACACTTGTCTCCATGAATCTTGGAGTGTATATTTGCAGCACTTTTTGTTTTTAAACCATTACTTTATATAATTCTGGATTCTAGCGCTGCAGAGGTGGACAATTTTTGTTTATGAACATCAAACACATTACTTTATATAATTCTGGATTCTAGCGCTGCAGAGGTGGACAATTTTTGTTTATGAACATCAAACAAACTAGGAACAGCAAGTGGTGATCGATCTGTACAAAACTCCGCGTACAAAACTTAGGCACCCATATGCCGTATGACTCCGTACAGACAAAATTTTCTTTTCCCCATACGATTAATTAAAAAAAAAATTGTAGGTTTTCATACGATATATGACCCCATATGGCCTCCATAACAGCACTGATTAATTCCTAATTAAGACTATACAGAATGTCCAGAAATGAAGTATCGATTTTTGTAGAAATAAGTTCAGGGGTAAGACGTGTATGGTAATGAATTGCAGGCACATTACTGTACTCCAACCAGGAGAAAGTCTCAGAGGAATGAGACGCAGCGGGGTAATGCTGTGAATGAATGTTGATGTCATAAGATCACACACGTGGGTACACGTATCTCTATTGGCTAACTCTCACAGCACAAACTATAACACTGATACACACATATTTATACTACCCTAGTTACAAAATTTAATGCCTCCACACAGGAAATAACATGTGCAGGAGAGCGCATTGTTTTTAAACTGACGTTATAACGGTAATATTATCTATCTACTTCGCTCCAAGAGATGGCGCAATAGTAAGCACATTCCTTTCACGATTAATCTCCTGGTTGGAGAACAGTATGTATCTATACCGTGTAGTCGCTGCTGGAGTCCGTGCGTTGGCTTTGTGACAACAGCTAAACATGTGTTGTGTCGTTACAAGTAACTGAATTTGCATGCTCTTCAGCATACCAGAGAAGGTTGCTATGGTGATGTGGAGCTAGAAGGGTAGTCGTATGGTGACATTCGGACGAAATTTCATCTTCGATTCCATAAAGCTGGACCCACAGACAAACCACTTCACACGCTGGTGAACAAGTTTAAGCATACTGGGCAATCACAACTGAGCCCGTACGAGGACGTCCATCATCCTCTGAAGCGCCGTCAGTTTGTCTATGGAACTTCGTCCAAAATCAGTGCGGCGGCGTTTGTTACGGGAACTGAACATTCCGCGTTCGACGGTGCATAGGTAGGCATGCCAACCGTCCCATATTTCCAGGGACAGTCCCGATTTCGACCATTGCGTCCCGCGTCCCGAAATAATTTTCACACGCATCAAAATGTCCCGATTTCATATCATATTAGACAGTTACAGCTGATTTTCGTTCCTATCATATTGTTGGATTTTTTTACTTGGTTATTTAACGACGCTGTATCAATTACGAGGTTATTTAGCGTTGATGAGATTGGTGATAGCGAGATGATATTTGGCGAGATGAGGCCGAGGATTCACCATAGATTACCTGACATTTGCCTTATGGTTGGGGAAAACCTCGGAAAAAACCCACCAGGTAATCAGCCCAAGCGGGAATCGAACCTGCGCCCGAACGCAACTCCGGATCGGTAGGCCAGCGCCTTAGCCGACTGAGCTACGACGGTGGCCTTGTTGAATTTAGTCTGGATTGGAAGACATTTCTGCACAGTCTCGTACAAACATGCTTCCAATATGTGACGAAATGGAGAAATGACTCTAGTACGCATGTTCAAGGCAGAAATTTAATTCTCGTTGATGTGTCAACAGAGTGACTGGTGCAATGATCAAAATACACAAGTTAGGGCAGGTTTGATCACAGGATACTCACTGAATCATCTATCCTATGTGCTCATCACTGTTGCCAACACATCGCCCTACAATCTCGCTAACTTTTCAACAAAAAGTAGCTAAATCTCTCCAAAGTTTGTTTAAAAATCCCTAGAAATGTCGCTAAAAATTAATAATAAATATCACTAAATAAAAATAAGAAAAACATACATATGTGAAGAAAAATTATGATTTCCTCGTCGTCACCCTCTTCTGCGGAGTCTGGTTGTATTGTTGACGACTGTGATGTTGAGGTGGAAGATGTGGGAACAGCTGATTGTGAATACACTGCACTTGATCCAATCATTGACACTACACTTTTTGGCAAATTTTTGTAAATGTGGAAATTTTCACCCAAGCATTTGACCACAGTTTTTTTTTTGTGAAATCTAACACTTTTTAAATCTTATATATTAAAACCAGCAAAAACTACAGTCTTATTTGCTTCACACGGACTATCGGCACAGAATTCCAAAACTCAATTGCCTCGGGTCGGTTCGGGGGAAGAACCAAGAATTAGCTGGAGCTCGCGACTCGTCACGTGCCAATCAAAGCTTCCACCGTTTATCGGTGTTGGAGCAGTAGCATTGAGAGAGAGACCTAGCCCGTGAGAATCATTGAATCAGCATCTTTCACCCCTGATCACTGATCACAAATATATGAGATCAGGGCTTTCACGTATGAATCATTAGACTACTCAGTCATGCACCCATGCCTCTTCTAAAACTAAGAAGTGCCTGACTTCAGTTGAATGTTTTAATTTAAAAGAAAGGAAAAAGTGGAAGAATATAGGTAAAAATCAGCAGAAAAGTCGCTAATCGTATTTTACAAAATTTGTCGTCGATACTGATTAAAAATTCCCTAGATTTAGCGACTTACCGCTAAATATGCACTTGACTTTAGTTTGGCGCCATTCAGTATTATATCCTCTTTGTTCCACTTGATGCGTCATTAATTGGTTTCGGCGGAAAAGTGAAAAAAATAAACAAATTTATACGACCATACTGCTGTTGAATATGTGGATTGATGGGTGGAAATAATTAGTGCAATAAAATTGTCAGTAACGTTTGTGTCCCTAATTTTTACTTACGAAAGTTTCAAGCATATGCATAAGTGTCGCGTTACACGTTAAAGAAGCCATACTATCTGTATGACGAGGTCTATGCACAGAGTGTGACTTCTTTATGTGTGCTCACCCGACCCGTTACCACACTGGTGGAGCTTCAAAATAATAGGCCTACTTCTCTTCCCCCTAATTATTAAACTTTGGTCGGATACGTGAGCTTATTTGATAAAGTACGTCGCTGACTAGTATGCTATTGCTTTCAGGCACTTTGATATTCTTCAGCCCGTCACTCTCAATAACGTACTGCGTGTATACCACGAGTAGGAGCGCAAGAGCGACGTGAGGCTCGCGACAGGATCATCTTGGCTGTTTGTACCTGCACGGATTTAGTTAAAAATAAAAACCTAACCTTCGTTTATGCAAGTTGTATAAGCGGAGGGCGAAGGGAACTTCTTGAATTGGTCTGGAATGTATACGCGAAAATAAATTCAGGTAAGGAACACGCTGGCACTGCATGAGAGGTCCGCTCATGCGCCACAGCCAAACTGTTCCTGTCGCGAGCCCCTCCTTAAGAGCGCGCGTTGCGCTGTTATTCTGCATCCGTGGTTTACATCGTGCACTAAAGGAATAAAATATACAGGGACATCATTTTATTTTTACTTCAATTTTTATTGTACCTGAGTTTTTGAATGTACTTCACTCCCACCCCTTCTACTAAGGAAGTTCCAACTCCACACAGAACCAAGACCGCAGATAGTAAGCAGTACTGAGTTACTGAGTATAGTACGTTCGCGTTTTCCAGTGACGAAAGAGCTTTCAATATTGAATCATATTTTCGCACAGGTACTGTCCGTTTGCCTACGTCGCATCCCGATTTCCCCCACCTGCTTCTGCTCGCCCCTCTGTAAAAGCTGGGCTGTCTTAGCTCTTTTCTGAAAACATTAATTTCTCTTAGGAATTGGACGTTTACGTAATATTATACAGCTGTTTAATTTAACTTACATAAAAGGGCCTCGTTAAGTAATTAACTGTCACGTGATTTCCTCCCTTTCTACAATCCTGCGGCATAACCACTTGGACGGACAGTAGATAGCATGTCTGAGTAATTTTATATTTTCGGGTCGGGCAGAAGTGAAGATTGAATTTACAGTACGTAGAGTAGGTACAGAATTATTTCAACATGAGTTACTAGTACGAAGGACGAAACTGGCAATTGGAATTAGATGCAATAGTCTATAGTGCGATAATATGCACAAAAGAACTGTATCGAAATGAACGGCCACCATTTTCAAAATTGTGTTTAAATATTCATATTATGATTATTTTTCAATTTAATTTCTTTCTGTATATTGTACGCTAATGTGCTGTAGACAATATACAGTGCATAATGAATACGTTCGCATGGATAACTCACTTCGTGGGTAAAAACACTTATTCTTAATACAGTACTGTACTTTGATTAAAGAAAAACCTAATGAAAATTATCAAACTCAAAATCGCGATATTTCCTAGTTTACGTAAATGGATGAACTACTTTTCTTCCATCCTATACCTAGTAGAGTGATTTGTGTTTTACGCCAGTATTATCGAACTCCAGTCTTGGAGGGGGGAGCAAGCGGTGTTTCCGGTTCTCTAAAGATATAGACAGGTTAATATTAAAAATGTTAGTAAAAATAAAATGATGTCCCTGTAGATTAAAACAGAAACCACTTCTACAAAGTGAACAATAAATGGCGCACTCGGTCTTCACCACATATTTCTTTAGCACATGCCAAAACTAAAGTGCCTTATCAAAATCTCATTTTATGTATATTATTATTATTATTATTATTATTATTATTATTATTATTATTATTATTATTATTATTAGACTTAATAGGATAAAGCACTGGCAACACTAACAAAATGCTGCACTTCAGAGCACACACATTCTTAGCAAAACGTTACAACACAACTGGCCGATTAGTTCAGTGAGAAGAGCGGTGGAATGGAAAACTGAAAAGCCAGGGTTCATTCTCGTTAATTATTTTCTCTGTGTTTTCTATATGTATTTATGTACAGTATTTTACTTATTTTAAATTTTCTAATACAGTATTTCTACAGTGTTTAATTTTTAATAAGACCTAATTTTCTTCTGCAAAGTAAATTTATTTTTATGTTGATTTCTTACTTTTAAACTCATATTTTCTTCAATGCAGTATTTAACATAAATGTGTATTTTTCAACCAGTAAATGATTCCTTTACCTATAACAAAAATAAAGTCAATAGAAAATCTATATACGAGTAAACTACAGTTCAGTTGTGAATAATGTCATCTTCAGTAGTATTTATTTAACCTGGTAGAAATAAGACCATCAGCCTTCTCTTCCCCTCTATTAGGTGATTACAACTACACTATGAAGAATACAATTATAATTATAATTGCAATTAATATTATATTTACAATTACAATAAAAATCGAAGTACGAAAAGATTACCTGATTAATAATTTCTGTGATGTTCGGGTAAAGAGGGACAAGTCATTTTTATGCAGATGGAATTTTGTTCCCCAGATGAACACACAAGTTAAATTATACAAGTGAGTGTGGAAAGATCAAAAGAATACTAGCAGTTGATCTGTTTTATTTGTGTAGAAAATAATTTGCAATAAGGGTCCGAAGTTTAATTTTAATTTATCTCCAAACTCATTTTTATCACTTATCTCCCTTTATCCAAACAACACATTTATTGCATATGTTAGGAATTAAGAACGATTTTTTTTTACTGAAGTACCTAGAATGATAAAATTATATAGTGATTAAATATTTTGTGCCAGAATAAGATAATTATATACAAGAAGCCATGTCTGAACGAGTCTTAATTACTGACCAAGTGCCTAGACTAGACGGCATTTCGGAAGGCGGTCGGCTGCTACATGCGCCGTAGCATTTCTGGTATGTGACGTCACAAACTTGTACAGTAGAATCAATCAGAATCAGTCAATAACAATTACTTCTAGAGTTCGTTTGTTCATGTGTGAGCATTTCAATACATTGAATAAGTAAAACTAACATTTACTGTGTGTGTGTAAGATAAATAAATGGAAAAAGAGACTGTAAAAAGACAAGTATTGTACAGGCAGGCGCGGAAAATAGTGTTTAAGGTGTATAATTATTTTAAAAACGTTGACGAGCAGAACGCTGCCGGCCATCTTGATGCTGACTGCAGCGTTGCCAACCCGCAAGAAACGACTGCAGAAGCATGTGGTGTGGGATTGAGAAACGTGCAAAGAATATTGTTAGTGAAGGAAAGAGGGTTTGTTTGGTATCATGCTTACAGTAATCAACGGCTAAGGTCATTATTGTCTTTTAATAATATAAATTCTCTCCTGCACTATTTGTATTGCACGTGCGCATGAAGTACGATGTGGCAATGTTGTACGCTGCCTTGCCCTCTCTCTCTATCTCTCTCGACGCAAACGCTAGCAGACTACCGCCTTCCGAATTGCCGTCGACTCTAGTAAGTTTGCGTTTTAATTCAATTTTATTTTGAAAGTCCCTGATGCTAGCAGGTAGCGAATTCCAAAGTCTTGGCAGAGCTATTATGAAAGGGGATGAGTATGAGGAGGTGCGATGGGATGGCATTGTTAGTATTGTTTCATGGCGAGAGCGTGTGTTCAGATTATGATGGGAAGAAAGGTAAGTGAAGCGAGACGACAGGTACGAAGGAATAGAAGAGTTTAAGATTTCAAAGAGAAGGAGAAGTGAATGTAAATTTCTTCTTTGATCTAGTTCAAGCTAACCTATTGCTTCCAAGGATGGGTAATATGATGATATTTGCGAACATTGCTTACAAAACCTACACGCAAATTATGAGCACGTTGAAGTTTCGTTTTGTCGTCGCGGAAAGGTCAGTCAGTAAAATATCGGCATAGTCAAAATAGAGCAATACAAGCGTCTGCACATGAGGGAACCACATGGATAATTGAATATACCTTTGTGCAGATTTTTGTGATTTGCATGTCCCAGTTGAGATTATTATCCATGTGAATGCCAAGATTAATACATTAAAATTACAATTATTAAATCTCACAAAAAATATGTACAATACAGTATGTAGATACACACTCATTTTAAGTGCATATAGATTGTTCTTCAGAAGACAATATTATACTCTTCTGGAAAACATTCCTTTAGAGAAGGTGCTTAAAGCAACCGCCATGCTTCTCTGAGCTCCTCTCAACATACTGTACTGTATCTGCAGACGTAGAGTTGGCTTTAGTTAAGATTGAAGGTTCACAATATTTTTTAAGTAAATTCAGTTTGTATCTTCTTTTATATTCCATACTTTTCCACCAGAAGTGTGTAAAACACTACTATTGAATACTTTGATGCAATTTTAATACAGTTTTTACGTCTATTTAGTACAATTTGAAGCTCAGACTATTATAAAATATATATATATATATATATATATATATATATATATATATAATTTGTTCTTTTTGCATTAAAGAATCTAGCATTTTATTTGTGTCTACAATTAATAGCATAATTACTATTCCCTCGCTTGATAGCTCTGGCGGCGGGGGGAGGGGGTGTTTGTTTCCAAATCGACTGTACGGCACTGGAAAGAACTCTTCCCGATTACCTCTGATTAAGAATCTGGCTGATATATACCATACATCTATTATTATCAGGCAGTACATCTCATTTGACGGTATGTAGCCTATCAGAGGAACAACAATTGTTTGTATGTATCTGAAGCCCAATTAGTGTAATTTGTTACTATAGTAAGCGATATATGCAATGGAGGGAGAAAAGAACTGGTTCCCTAGCCCATTATCTCCTGGCTTAGTTGTCTCACGTGTGATGCCTTATTTGTATCACTTATGAGGTCTAACTTTTCTTCAGACAATTGACTAAACAAGAGCATAATAAAGTGTTATTAATAAAATTTAAAAGTATAATTTTCCGTAAATAAAGTATAAAGTTAGTTGCCCTACTGATTAAGCATGGAAATTTTATTAAATTTCATTTAATTAGAACCCCAGATAGGTAGTTAGGCCTATTATCCATTTACTAGTTCTAATATTGGATTCTCTACAGCTCTGATACTTCTTACTAGTTCTGCCGGATGTATAATAGGTTGATGATGAAGAAATAATTATGATGATGATGATGATAATAATAATAATAATAATAATAATAATAATAATAATAATAATAACTTAAGAAAAGACAAATGGAGAGAGGCACAATGGTTTGTCTTTTCTTTAACGCCCCAATCTTTTTAAAAAATATTTGTTAACAAGTAATCTAATCACTAAATCACTGACTACAGTAAATAAAATTGCTGAGCGTGGTGAGCACTTAGGAGCAGGAAAAACTCATGCTTAATCTGTCACGTACGCAAAGTTATGATACAATGATCTTGAATGACAGGGTACCATCGATAAGGAAAAAATCTGTGATAAATCCGAGCGAAAGCTGCAAGGATACCAATACTGCATATTCATTCTGTCATTAGCTAGTGTATGTTATGTTGCAGGTTTGCTTGGTGTACTTTGGCTGCCCAGTCATTCCTAATTCCACCAGCCTGGCCGTAGCTTACAAAGAGTGGACCCACTAGCCTGGCCGTAAGAGGACTCACACCAGTCTGGCCGTAGCTTACAAGGAGGATCTACCAGCTGGTCGTAGCTTACAAGGAAGGGATCCACCAGCCTAGCCGTAGCTTACATGGAGATGACCAACCTGTCTGGCCGTAGCTTACAAGAAGAGAACCCACCAGCCTGACCGAAGCTTACAAAGAGGGACCCACCAGTTTAGCAGTAGCTTACAAGGAGAGAACCCATTAGCCTGACTGTAGCTTACAAAGAGAACACCAGCCTTCCCGAAACGTACAAGAAGGGGACTCACCAGCTGGGCCGTAGCTTACAAGGAGAGGACATACCGGCCTGGCCGAAGCTTACAAGAAGGGGACCCACCAGTCTTGCCATAGCTCACAAGGAGAGGACCCACTAGCCTGGCCGTAGCGTACAAGGAAGGGACCCACCAGTCTGACTATAGCTTACATGGAGGGGACCAACGATCCTGGACAAGAAGAGGATCCACCAGCCTGGCCGTAGCATACAAAGAGAGGACACTCTTTTGAGGAGTCCGATTCTTTGATTCCGTTTCAGAAGGAAAGCTGGTGAAGTAAAACGAGGTAAGTATAGCAATGCCAAGTTTTACAACGCCCAAAGGTTGCTGTGTTAAGATAACGAATCTTCAGTATACCGCCCCCTTTCATTAATATAAGTCTTCTTCATTACTGTGATGCAGTCTGTTCACAGTAGGCCTAATTTTAATCCTGATGTCTTCTTGCTCAAGATTAGGCATTTTTTGTCTGTTCCGACTTCAACAGAGATTTTGCACTTGTCGTCTAGCGATGAGTCGTCCCTTAGTCCTGAAACCTCCTGGTTTGTAGCTAATAGAGTTCGCATTTAACTACCCTACTCACTACTTTAACTGCGCAGCAAGTATAAACTTATAACAAATAACAGAACACATCCACAACCGGTTTCTGAGGTACTGCTCGCTTCCTTGTAGATATAGCCAGGCGAAAAACCTTGAAGGACAAGCAAACACAGTTTTATTTTGTAATGAATTTAACACTGTTTTACAGAACTTTCATGTGAAACTTAATTGACAAAACATTACTTTAAAAAAGGTCGAAATAGTACATTATGCAACGAGCCTATAATGCTAGTAATTAAGACGCGAGTATGTTTATGAAACGAGCGCAAGCGAGTTTCGTAATTTTCATACGAGCATCTTAATTACCATTATAGGCAAGTTTCATACGACTTTTTATGCTCGACCATATTTCTAACTTGAAATTATTCATAACTATTCATGTTATTGTTATCTAAGTGAGGAGCGCAACTGACCTTGTGCAATAGCCTACCTCGTAAATTGTGAGATGTGCGCAGACGCGAAAGTATTGATTTTTTCCGAGAAACAGATGTCGACGACCTTGATATAATCTAGAGAGTAAAAGAAACATTAATCTTGATATAACCTTGAATTGTACATTGAAAAACGAGTTGAAAAATTGAATTTATTTGAATATTATTTACAATTAACGCTAATTATTATAGTAACAGAACTGAATTTATTTCAAATGTAGGTTATTTATTGTGCAATTGGTGAAATCGATACTTGCGCTTTCATATGGTGCTTTCTGATTGGCGGAACACCTGAACTTTAATGAATAGGTGTACTTTAATGAGGTCCATTAAAGGGCTGCTACCAGGTGTATAATTACTACATTTCGGCATGGTCGAGCATAAAACATTAATTAATTAGACTTATATACTTAACAAAACTAATCATTGGTTCACTGACTTTCATGTATATATCACAATCACAACCTTATTTCTCACTCACTGTAGGACAACTAAGTCTGTGATACATTTCTCGTAATGCCTAATGGCAAAGCGTTGACAATGTAAATGAACGTGTGTAGCAGACTGTATAGTAAGTAGCCTATATATTAGGGGGGGGGGGAATTCTACCTTGTTACCGTAATATTATCTTGCTGCGTAATGGTGAAAAGTAGGTATTTTGCATAAACATGGACTAAACCATTTTGTTGTTACATTCCTTTATCAGAACGTTCGGTGAAGGCAAAACGCCAAGTGAGAGGAACAACATATCAGCATGACTCTTATCGCGGCCAAGATAAATACAAACCAAACAGTACCCATTTGCAACTCGTCGCACAGGAAGAAGTGTTGTAGTCAGTGACGAGTGTTGTGATTTGGAACCTTTGGACGTTATGGAATTCTACACACGGAGGTATTTATATGCACAATATTTAAATACAGTCAGAGCGATTTAATGCATGGAGACGTAGGTATTTCACAATAGCTTGCAATGTTTAAGAGGAAACAGATATCAGTTGAAGGTCGTGTATTCTCTCGGAGTTTTATAATTTCTGTTGCCATTCTATTTGAAATTAGAGGCAGACAACTGGCTGTTAAGTTTTGTTGTTTTACTTTTTCATTATATAGCAGCGATTCCCAATAAGTGGCCCGCGTGCTACGTGTGGACCGTCGAAAGGTGAACACTAAGAGAAGCCCAATAGGATGATGTAGTTACGCGAAATAAAATTGTTTGGAAAAATATGAAGTATGTAGAAATCTTCGACTGCTTCTGTGATCTGGTGTCAGCAAGCTGACCTTCAAATCTGAAGACCCCAAGTTCGGTTTCCGGGCTCAGTTCTCGTGGAATTTTCCTTGAAGAAGAAACGTTCCCTGAATGTCTAGTGTGAGTGCCGGGATTTTAATTAACAAATCTTCAAAATACAGTATAAAATACAATATGTGAGGACTATTGCTGTGCAGAAACCTTAATACAAGTTTCGACGTAACATTGTTGACGTGTAACGCCATAAGTTAACACAGCCTAGACCATATATGTAACAGATAGGTCTTCGCTATGTTAAAATCGTTTGTACTTTGAAGAGAACAACCGCCAGGATCGCCATCCGTCCGCCGTAAACGAATACGAGATGGCAGTACAGTCGCTAATGCAATTCAAATGGGAATTATGACGTGACTCCTTATGTGACAACTAGATGGCAGCATAGTAAACCTGACAAAAGTTGTCAACGTCAAAGCCTGTAAGGCCGACCTATCTGGGGTATATAATATGATCTAGGAACACAGCCAGAAAGCAGTAAAAGATGCTGAAAAATTAACAATTAATGACAAAGAAAGGTAGAAAATATCTTGCATCGGAAGGCAAAAAGGACAAAAGGAAGTAAGCGCCAAAACATGGATTTTTTGGGGGTTAATTCATATAGGTATAGGATGATATTCTGATGTAGGTAACCCTGAATTGCAGAGATGGATAGTTGCATGTACTGTATATTTCGATATTCAAAGGAAGTAAGTCATACAACCATATGCAAAGTGGAACTTTCATTTCACCTTATCTCAAAATGGGGATTTCAGACTTACTTCCTTATGGCTTCTGAGGTAAAAAAAAAAAATAAATTTTATCGGCACAATTGACTTGGCAAACATCCAAACCCCTACATATATAAGTAATATTTGTAACTAAGAGCAATATTACTGAGATAAACCAAGGTACAGCTAGCTTATAATTCGAAATGTATATACAGGTGCTCAACTTAATATTCGGTCAGGCTTTATATTCAATATTTAAAAACTTTAATAAACTATTTGAAAACTTTAATGAACTATTTGAAATAAATACATTAATGCGTATAAAATAAAAATATTTGTACTTCATACAACGTAAACAATATAATACATTTTTCCAAATTGGCCCTGACATTACAAAAATCAAACTATTTATTCTGTTATCAACATAAACAAAAATATCATAGTCAATTTAATATTCGGTCAAAAGTTAGGAAATCAAAAATATACTTCTTCATAACAACAGCAACAGAAAATTAATCATTTATTGGGTACCTGTTCTGCTGGATAACATGCTGCAATCGTCTAGGCATATTGGAAACGATCCTGCTTGTATATGCTCCATCAATACGACTTCATTCCTCTTCCAGTCGTCTTTTTAACTCTTCTTTTTAAGAAACTTTCAGTTCATTGCATAGATTTTCTATGGAGTTGCTGTCGGGAGATTGGGGAAACGGACAGTTATACAGTAACCAATTGCGCACAATATGTGACTTATGTTTGGGGTCGTTGTCTTGGTAAAATTTGAATGTATTATGCATTCCCAACTTTTCAGCACTCTTGTGTAAATTGTCTTTCAGAATTTGGAGATACTATTCCTTGTTCATGTTACCGTCAATGAAGACGAGCTCCCCTACTGCAGCAGCTGACATGCAGTCTCAAACCATAACCTTTCCACCACCATGCTTCACAGTTGGTTGCAAGTTGTCGATTTTCATGTCTTCTTTCACCTTATGCCACACCATCACCCGACCAGCATGACTAAAAACGCTAAATGGACTTTCGTCTCCGAAAATAACGTCATTCCACCATGCTTCATCCTTGTCAATATTGTTGTTTCCAACTCAAGTCTTTTCTTTGTGTTAACTTCAGATACCAGAGGTTTTTTCCTAGCCATTCTTCCATGGTAACCTCTCTTCCTTAACATTTTTCTAATTGTTTTATGGTGCACAGTCTTTGATGGTTCTTTTGCTAGGTCTTTTGCTAGTTGTGGATCACTTATTCGAGGGTTCTTATTAACTTTCCTGATGATCGAACGTACATCTCTGTCTGTTAACTTCCATGATTGCCCTCTCTGCGGCACATATTCAATCCCGTCTTCATTCTCATATCTTCTAATTATGTCCCCGACTATACCCCTTCTCATATTGAACATTTCGGCGATCTCTCTATGTGTATGTCCCTTCGCATGGTGGAAAATAAGCTGTCGTTTTTCAAAATTAATATTCTTGCCTTTGCAGTCCATTATTACAATGATCTTGCAAAATCGGACTACAGGTCTGCAAGTGTTAACAGTAAGAAGACAACTGAGACATACCACTCCCACCCTTCACTGTGCAGTGCTTGCAGACGACATAGTAAACACAGTGCAAAAGGAACCATATCACACTGACCGAATATTAAAGTGTATACAATTTTTTGCTTTTTATATTCAAAACTCCAAATTATATGGTAAGTTATATATTAATTCTGAATCAATAAGTGTTTGCTCAATATTCTTCTATCGTTTGCTTGAATTTATTAATTAAAACTTTTTTAAGTTTTCTGCACTTACTACGTGACTCAAGTTCGAAAATAATGAAATTTAAAGTCTGGCCGAATATTAAGGTGAGCACCCGTATGTTCATGCCTCAAAAGAACTTAGTCATTTTAATGCCAGGTGACCGTGTTCCTCAGAGTCGAAAATGGAACCAAATGAGTAACTAACTACCGCAGAAACCGCCTCTCGGTAATTTTGCTGATCAGGTACAAATATAATTCTACACGCGGCCATAATTGCTTCTTGCTTCCTCTATGCTTCTGCACTTAAAGGATATCAACTTACGAGCCATGAAAACGCAAATAATCTTATGATTGCAAAACTGATTCAACATTGTTATGTTATTAATGTAAGAGTGGCATATCTAACATGCTAGGAATTGTACTAATGGCTCATTTATGTAATTGGGTTTACTTGATGAAATGCGAGGAACATTGTTACGTCATGAAATGTTACGTCACTCATGACACGATTTTTTTACCCACGTCTTAACAACATAACTCTAACGTCTTAACTCTGTCTATAGGCCTACTCATATCTATTCACAAGTGTTGAAAGTTAAGGAGGTACATTCAAGCTTAGCTGGTCTAAATCCCCCCGCCCCCGGCCCTCAAAATCTGAAGTATAGAATTTTTCCTTTTTGTCTGTGAAAGATTTTTCGGACAAGGTAGAATATTCACCGACCACTGAAGGAATATTGCTCACTTTTATCATAGTCAATGTGGCGCTATAAACCAATTTTCAATACTTTTATCACAGCCACAACACATTTAAATTCTTATTGTACTAGTGATGGAATTATCACTACATTAACACATTTAATATACCTCAAAACATACACTGAACGAACTAAATGTAATTATTATGAAAGTCGGTATATATTTTCTTCCTGGCATTACGATGGAATACGATCCATTTCCACTAATGGCCTCCGACACGAGTAGCAGAGTTAGTAATACATACAAACGAAATGATACTAAACGTGAGGAATGTTATTGACAGGTTAAGTTAAATTAGATTAGCTTTATATTATGTGAAGGTTAGGTTAGGTTAGGTTTGATTAGGTGTGTAGTATTATGTGACAGGTTGTTGATTAGGTGAGTAGTATTATTACTATGTTGACGACACTGAAACCCACTGTCACATTAACGAAATATGGCCGTATTCTTCCTTGACGCACAACAATTTTCCTATACACATATTTAGGGCCGGTTGGGTGGGCATATAGCTCTCTCAGTGATCACATCAATTTCTAATAATCAATACTACAAATCCAAGGTATTTTCAAGGTATTTTAACAAGTTCCTATAGTGGCTGGGACATAAGTAATCTTCATCAATTTTTTCTAATGTCTGTGTTACTTTCCTAGAATATCAAATTTCCACTTTCAAGATTCTTTAAGATGGTCTTCAGTTAATTAAATACAATTAATTTCATTCATAGTGTTCTGTCCAAAGGTCTTTCACTTCAAATCCAGCATTCTCCAATTTTTCCTATATTTTGCCTTCCTCTTTGTCTCCGCATGATCCATATATCTTAATGTAATCTATTATCTAATATCTTCTTCTGCCCCGAACTCTTCCCCTGTTCACCATTCCTTCCAGTGCATCCTTCAGTAGGCAGTTTCTTCCTATATAATGAAAATATTTGAGTTCAACTCAAATATTTTCATTATATTATATTAGATTTATCTGAATACAAAATGAATTGCAAAATAGTTTCTTCCTAGCCAGTTAGGATCAAAGCCTAGCAATAACTACAGGGCCGTAACCAGCAGACAGTACTAGGGATTACTTTGATTCGCTAGGGGTTGCAACTGGACTAGGTCTTGAGCTGAATTTTCTTTTCTTTTCTTTTTTTGACATTGGGCACAATCATCATTAGTACAACAATAATGAAACATGAAACACTAAATGTTTTAAACGTCAGCGTCACCTGAAAGGATTGATGTGAAACTTTATGAACCTACAATAGTAGCAGTTTTCTTTTCGTCTCATTGTACTTACAGTACGATTTTTTAATTATTGTAATCAACGCTTATCCAGTACAGTGCGGTGTTTTACACGTTAAGTTACACGTACCGTATAGGACGACGTTTGGCACAATTTTAAGGGTTGCTCACAGCATAGCTAGAGGTTGCTGACTGTAACTTCCCTAGTTACAGCCCTGGATATATTGTTAATCCCTGGCAAATCCTTGGCCTCATCTGGTTATCATCAATTCCATCGACGTTAATAACCTAGTAATCGTAAACAAAATAGAGGTAAAAATATTTGCTAACAAAGTTTTGTGTAGTTTGTTATTTAACGGCTATTAGGTTATTTAACGTCGATGGAATTGGTGATAACCAGATGAGACCGAGGATTCGCCAGGGATTAACAAGTTATCGCTAGGCTTTGACCCTTCAGATTACCATTTGTCTCTCACTGATGCCACAGTGGGAAAAATGGCAATCTAGTTGGAAAAATAAAATTCAAGTATAACACTGACATTTTCAGATATCAGAACTCATAAGCTAGCTATGTTTATGATATATTACGGTATGTTTGATACCCCTAGAAAGGTCTTGTTTATGTTTAGTCTGGCTGTAGAAGTAAAGCTTATTGGAAGAGGGCTGTATCAGTGCACAGGATCTCCTCCAGTTGCTGAGAGAGCGACATTGTGTGTACGTGGCTGAATTGTTTGTGACTGGAATATAGACTTGTGAAATTGAAACTGTAACTGGAGGTAGGATCTAAATCGCCTTAAAACCTTTTATTTGCATAACATTTATAGCCATTCATTTTCTTAAAATTTCGAACTTAATAATTAATGTGTCTCTCTACTTTTAAATATTAAGAGTACCAGTGGGTACTATAATTTTTAGGGCAACATATGAAGGATCTATTTAAAGATTTTTAAGGTAATTAGTGCTCTTAGGTGCTAATGAAATGTACATTTAATTTTTACTGTGTCCTGGCAGACGTTCTCTCTGATGCGATAATTACTTGAAGTGTTAATCTGTAAGCAGTATGGGAGAGTAGACGGAGTAGAGCAAGTGGATGGCATCAAATATTTGGGTTGTACTATAAGGAATAACACGAGCCGCTGTCAGGAAGTCAAAAGGTGGATAGCAACAGCAAAGGAAGCTTTTAATCGAAAAAGGAGCATGTTCTGCGTATCTCTGGAAAAATTACTAAGGAAGAGACTAGTGAAATGCTTTGTGTGGAGTGTGGCATTGTATGGGGCAGAAACATGGACATTACGACGAAGTGAAGAGAAAGGACTATAAGCATTTGAAATGTACATATGAAGTAGAATGGAGCGTGTGAAATGGACAGACAGAATAAGAAATGAAGCTTGCTAGAAAGAGTGGGTGAAGGAAGAATAATGATGAAATTTCTCAGGAAGAGAAAAAAGGAATTGGTTGGGTCACTGGCTGAGAATATACTGCCTACTGAAGGATGCACTGGAAGTAATTGAGAAATGGGAGAAAGTTCATCGCAGAAAAATAATTATCCGATGATAGACAAAATTAAGATAGAATATGAATCGTATGTGAAGACAAAAGAGAAAGACAGAAAATAGGAAAGTGTGTTTTCTGTTCTGTATGCTACACTACAAAGACATCTCAACACACAAAAAACACAAACAAACAAATACGACCACACGGGTGTATACAAACTCACATGTAATAGTTGCGACAAGTTCTACATTGGACAGACAGGCAGATCATTCCAAACACGCTACAAAGAACACATTAAAGCAATAACCAGAGGACACAATACATCAACATACGCCGATCACATAACCAATGCTAACCATACATACAATAACATAAATGCGGACATGGAAATCCTACACATACAACCCAAGAACCAAAAACTCAACACACTAGATACGAAATATACAAACACACTAAAACACACCCCGATCAAATTCTCAACACACAGATCAATTTCAGTACACACACACTATTTGACTCCTTTTCAACAATCAAACACACCCACACAACAGGCAGAGAAGTTCGAGATGACGCCGAGATCTAGTAGGCTCTGAGGATGGTGTGATGAAGCACCGAAACAGCTGTAAGCCGCACAGACTTACATAATTAACATGAGTAAGTCTGCTAGTTAATCAATTACTTATATTCAAGTGTTAAAAGTAGTGTATGCAAGATTCAAAATGGATTGTTATTTTTGTAACAACATTCACCTCCTACAAATGGATAGCTTGCCTTATCCAAACGTCATCAAAAATCATACACAAAATAAGTAACTGTAACTAGTACTGGTACCGGTGTACAAATTGGTCTTCTAAAGTCAATGCCCAGTGTTTAAAGGGGGTCATAATGGCTGTTCATTAAGATATCTTAAACTAAAATCTGTTTTGAAAAGAAAAATGAACAAAAAACATATAGGCTACTGGTATAATAAATAAATAAATAGGCTACAGGATGAAACTATTTTTGTTTGATAGTGATGACATTCAGCTAGGTTGCATAATTTGTAACCTGTTTCTCAATATAATCCATAAATTTCACGTTTTAACATTCTTTTCTTTCCATTTCTGTCAATTTAGAGTGTGATTTTTGTTGAGAGTTTGACCAGGCTCTATGAATATTTTGCATTTCATATTATTTTCGAAGTCCTCGAACATCCATTAAATGCCACTTCAGTTATTTACTGTTAATAAATCCGAGACCAGAAATACACAGCGTGGTGGATTTTTCAAATGAGTTAGAGTGAAATCTTGTGCATACTAAAGCAATCCTTCATTTGCATTATGACATAACCAACACCGACCTTACGTCCTTATTCTCACTCGACATTACTACCAATGTTATTCCTTCCTGTTAATACTCATTAATTATCTTTCATTATGTCATTGATAATGTTACCCCTTCCAATGGATTCCCTCCAGGACCTCTCGAGGTGAAAACATAAGGGGGGGCCTTTCTCTATCGCTCAAATGCTTCTTGTGGTGGGGAACATGGGGCAATGGTTCACTTCTTCTGAAGAATTACGGCCTGGAATTTTCGTAGTTATAAATTTGATATTTTTTCAGGTAACTAGCTTGTCTTGCGAAAGTCTGCTTAAACCATCAACTGCTATGTGTGTAAACACAGTTTCTTCGTCAAATAACCTTGATTGTGAAGGACACCCACTTGCACTAATTATTTATGTTACAGAACTATCTATTTCGCTAAGGAAATCTTACCAGGCCAGTGTAAAGATGAAATGCACTGTGTAATTACTCAATTTCCACAAAATTTACTTATCGGAAGTCGACCTCTTTTGTGCAGTCAGAGAAATGAGTGCTTGAGTGGACAAGTGTACAGACAGATAGATACAAGATGGAAGAAACCCGAACTAGGGATTTTATCGCCATTTATAAATCAACCACCCTCAGTTGCATTTGAACTCTTCAACCTCAGATCCAACATGAACACTGGGGACAATTTGATAAATAAATTGGCAGACATACAGATAGGGTAAGATGGAATGGGATGGGATGGGTGTAGGATACCTAGGGGTAGAGTAGAGTAGAATAGGATTAGGTAAGTAGATAAGTACAGAGTTCCATATTTATAAGTTGCCCACACTAGTCATAATTATGCCGATGGAACACTCGGCAGAAGTGATTGAATGACAATGCATGAACAAATGAAAATTCATTCAATAAAATTTATCCCTGCCTTTGCATGAGAGACAGAAAATCCAGACATAATTGGTACTTCTTGAATAAGTTCTGACACACTCTTTGAAATTCAGCTGGTGTAATACTAGCTGTTGTAGCCTGAATATGGCCCTTTTTTTTTTCTGTTGTCTGCAGGTTATTTTCATACAATTTTCCTTTCGATGTTTCTCACAGACAAATATCTCAAGGATATAAATCAGGCGATCTTGCAGATCTACTAGTTATATTATCAATGGAAAACTCTCTCTTACATTCGATGAACTTCCCTTTCTTACAGAATCCCTTTTATACTTCTTGTAAATTTTATGCTTCGCAATATATTAGATATATACTGTTCAGTACTGCATAACTACAGACAGTGACAATTTTCTATGCTTCTCACTGGAGTCAAGTTCATTATGTTTACATTCATGATGATTGTATGATTCATTGCATATCATATCGCCCCTAAACCACAAATATACCTTCCCCTGCCAACAACAGGAATATGGGTGCAACTTACAAAGAGGGGATTCTGTATACAGAGACAGACAAATAGACAAACAAACACATATAGGTAGATATAATATGTCAATCAATCAATCAATCAATCAATCAATCAATCAATCAATCACTGTGGCGCATCAAACCTCAGAAGGTGTTTGGCTTCGGTCATAATTTTCCTCCAAGCTTCTCTATCTTCTGCCATGGTCCTATTTCCTCCTGTTTGTTCCGCATCCCTTTGCATTTAGTCTTTCCAGCAGAATCTGGGTCTTCCCAAAAGTCTCCTTCCATCTGGTAGTTCCTCCCAAGTAACTTTTATCAGGGATTGTTCTTCTCTTCTTATTATATGCCCAGTCTTTACTTTTAACTATTGCTACGACTGGTTCTAGTACAGGCTTCTTAATTCCCTATTCTTCCTAATTTGTCACTGTCCATTTTCTTGATTGGGGCCAAAAATCTTTCTCAATATTTTATTTTAAAAAATTATTGGTGCTCTCTCTGTTTTCTTTGTTAAAACCCACGTTTCTGCTTCGTATATTAAAATGGGGAAAATTATTTTTTTGTAGCATCTTATTTTTGTGGTTGTAGTAAGAATTTTGGAAATCATTAATGATTTTGAGATGCGATGAAAATTTTTTATTTCTATTAAACTTTTAACTTCATTTTATGGCCCGATATTGGAATTCATCGACTTTCTCAAATTCTTAATTACCTATCTGAAGAGCATCTTTGCTGTTCTCTTCCTGATACTTTCATGTTTTTGGCTTTTCTCGGGTTTTTCTTTTATTAATTATTTAGTTAAAATTTGGACTTCCTTTACTTATTAGCAATATGACATCGATATAGGCTAAAACCAATGAGAAATTTGTCCCCACCTGTACTCCATGTGTGCTACAATTGACTCTTTTCAGAGTTTTTTCCAAGATAAAATTAAAAAGAAGTGGTGATAATCCATCACTCTGTCGTACACCAGTAGATTTAATATATGCCATGTTTAAAAAACCCTTGCTTACAATAAAACTACTCATCTTTATTTAGAGTGACCAGATGTCCGGATTTCGCCGGACATGTCCTGTTTTGTTTAGTATTTTGTGAGCATCTGGCCAGCTTTTTACGATAAAGCCAAAATGTCCGGCTTTCCACCTGTCAACAACATAATGTACCAAATATTGAAATACAGTAGAGCAGTGCTGTCATGATAATTTTTCTCTTGGCCATGCACCACACCCCTTGTTTTCTCCCTTGAAATATATTTTACTCTCCTCTCTCTATCTCTCTGACTGTCATTTAATGATTTTTTTTAAATATTAAAGAAGAGGTAAAAGAATTTTTTTGCTTTATATTTTAATTATTCGACAGGAATAGGCTACGTGCCTGCACCAGGTTTCCCCTTCTCCCTTCCTCACCTTCATCATCCTCACCCATTCCCTACACTACACTTACACGAATACTTAACAAACACTCACCCTAGTACACGACATAACTCTTCACAGATACACATCATGCACAACGTGGCCTGCCGAAGTGGTGTGCAACTTGAAAATGGGTCATGGTCCTGCCATCTATCCGCAGTATGCGGAACCCAAATCACGCAAAGTGAAGTGGATAGACATTGGACACACACACACACACATTTTAATTGTACAACAAGTTTGATTTAAAGGATACACCATGTAGTCCCACTGTAGATGCACAATGGTCTCGATGAATCTTGGAGTGTGTATTTGCAGCACTTCTTGTTTTTCAACCATTATTTCATATAATTTTGGATTCCAATGCTGCAGAGGTGGACAGTTTTTCTTTATGAACATCAAACAAAATACATTAGGAACAGCAAGAGATGATCTAAGATCTATACAGATCTCTGCATACAAAACTTAGGCACCCATATGCTGTATGGCTCCGTACAGACAACATTTTCTTTTCCCCATACGATTATTTAAAAAAATTGTAGGTTCTCATACGATGTATGGCTTCGTGTGGCCTCCATGACAGCACTGCAGTAGGGCCTACATAAGGTAAAATCTGAGGTCAAAAGTAGGCTATGTGTTTCTATCGTTATATGAAAAATATGCACTTTATGAATTCCTGCTCTAAAAGAATTTGTTTTGAAGCAAGATGAAGCATTTTTCTTGGAAACAATAGATTTTCAGTGAAGTACATTTCTTGAACAGGTTGTGAATGTTAAGTGTTTGCAAATTTTGCTGTATATTATGTTAATTCTTTTTTTCAGTAATTGCATATAATGCCAATGTTGAAAGGGTATTTTCACTAATCAGTACTCAATGGTCAGATGAAAGGAACAGACTATCAGTAGAAGCAGTAAAGGGTATCGTAACAGTACAATATAATTTGAAGAATTTTACATTTAAAAAATTTCATACCTATTTTTATTGAAATCCCCAAAGCTACTGAAGGACATTACCTCTTCACAGAAGTATGAACAATGAAATTGTAAGATTAATAACAATAGCTAGCTTTGTTACTGTGTTTGCCTATTGTTTTTATTGTTCTCAGTGAATGAAAAGGAATTTAATGTGTTGTCAGGGTTTTTTTCAATATGTCCTGCTTTTTTCCTTGAAATGTCCTGCTCTGGTCACCCTATCTTTATAATAACATCATCAGTGTTTGCTTGATATCCAAGTAGGACACACACGTGCAATTATCTTGCTTTCACGAAGTTGCCACTTCTTTCTGTATTGTCTTATCTTATGCTTTGCAAAGTGCATACAAGACTGAAGTCACAGTCATCTATAAGAAGTGGCAACGGTGTATTACTTAGAGACATAATACAGCCTTAGTCAATTGTATGTCTTTCTTTCACCCCTTCTTCTGTTATTAATATCTAGAGTTGTTGATTATAGGTGAGGGATTTTAAACATGGTACAAACTGTATAGGTAGTAGGTACGTTTATGAATTGATGGATAGATGGATGGACAAACAAGGATATGTGAACAGATTCAGGTGTTTTATACATGCACTAATATAAAGTTGAAACCATCATCTGCAATAGAACTTCACAAGCAAGTCAACAGCATAAAACACAGAGCTATTCAATGCTGTTTATTGAAGGATAATGCTTATTCTAATATATATCGCACAGTGAACATACAAAGCATGCCCTGGAAGACTGCAGTGGTGCTCTCTAGGATGGAAACTGGTCATGACTGCATGCCTGAACACCTGTACAAGATAAACTGATAGATGTATCATCTGCAGAGGCACAGAAGCAGTGCAAAATAAGGATCATCTGGAGAAGTGCACTGGACTCACAAGTGACAACATTGCTGTACTTTATTGGGAAACTAGGGGGAAAATGATGCAGATCAAATAATCTCGATGCCATTGGAGAGCAGCAACAACAAGATACATGCACTGAAGTTCATTTAGAAGTAGAAATATCTCCCTCATTCGAGCAATAGTTACTGGTAACTTACACTCAATCTCTTATAAAATTGAGTAAAGGCAGCCGGAATGTGGTGCTGGCCACTTCTCCATTTAGTGTCCAGTTTCAGAAATTGTTAAAGTTCCACTTCCCTGTATCTTATGCATCTTTGTGGCAATTGGTGAACATTTCATTTATTGTATTTATTGTCTTAAATGATTGATCATGTCAGCGGTGTCTTAAGTAACTTGTTAAACACAAGCAGCTTCTTCTTTTTTTTTTTTTTCTTTTTTCTTTCCCATCATGGAGATGTATTGATCTGAATGAAGGGAGGGAGAGCAATGGTGAATTGTTCAATGGTTAAGCTGTTTAGACTTTTTCCATTGCTAATTTAAAAAAATTTTAGCATAACATTTCGAAGAGTGGATCTCTCTTCATCGTCAGGTGAAAACCTACTGTGGGGATCGCTACAAACAGTTAGCCTGTCTGACTGATCTAGCTAGCTGTTTTGTAACGATCCCCACGGTAGGTTTTCACCTGACGGCGAAGAGAGATGCACTCTTCGAAACGTTATGCTACAATTTTGAAAATTAGCAATGGAAAAAGTCCAAACAGCTCAACCATAGAGATGTAACTGATAATAATCATTGTTTGATTGTTTCAGGTTCTGATGCTGAGCCTTTTCGTACAAGGAACTCAGGATGGCGAAAACTGAAGAAATTATACTGAAGGAAATAGAATGCCCAGTATGTTTCAATGAAATGTTTTCTTCAATCATCATGTGCAGGAATGGGCACAACATTTGTGGAACATGTGTAAAAAGACTGTCAAAGTGCCCAATTTGTAAAGAACTTTTTATGAGGGAAAACACGTCTCTTCAAGCAGTCGCCAACAAAGTCAAGATTCTACGTGAGCAAATGTCATGTTCTAATAATAACCAATCGCCTTGGGAGTTTTTCGATGAACATCATGTGAAGCTCACCATAGCAGAAGAAGTTAGTAAAATTGTTTTAACTGATCTTAAGTGCAAAGACTGTCAGAAATACACTTTTTCTTGCATTAAAGTCTGTCATAATGGACACAGCTCGTGTCACGCATGCCGGAAGTGTACCAAATGCTATGGCTTTGTAAGAGATGGGAGAAATTTTGCACTAGAAGCAATTGCAGCAAGCTTGGAATATCCTTGCCGGTATAAGAAATTAGGCTGTGCAGCTATACTAACGATATCTCAGGCTCATCATGAAACAGTTTGTCAGTATAAGCCAAAAACGTGTCCTCTCTCAGATGCCGAAATAGTGAATTGTGGCTGGTTAGGAACCAGTGAAGATTTAAAACATCATTTAACACAGCAACATATTGAATGCTACGTGTTTGAAGGAACATTTCTAACACTGAATATAATGTACTCCTCTAACAGTGTGCTGTTTGCATTAAATAGAGTGTTTGTTATATCTATTGTAATGAAAAATGGATCAATGTTTTACAGACTGTATTTGGAAGGTCCTTCAACTGATACTGACAAATTTAAGTGTGTCCATACCTTGATAAAAGATGGGAATGTCGTAACTACAGTCGTATTTTCTCCTTCGCCAAACTGGATGGAATTTTCAGGTGGCGTAATTACTGGCCACATAGAATCTAAACTTATTTTGAACGTTGAAATTTGTAAAGCATGAATTTTGTTCTTCCAAAGTCAATGCCCAGTGTTTAAAGTGTGTCATAATGGCTCTTCATTAAGATATCTTAAACTAAAATCTGTTCTGAAAAGAAAAACGAACAAGAAACATAGCCTACTGGTATAATAAATAATAAATAGGCTACGGGATCAAACTATTTTTGTTTGATAGTGATGAGGCTCGGCTAGGTTGCATAATTTGTAACCTGTTTCTCAGTATAATCAATAAATTTCACGTTTCAACATTCTTCTTTTTCCGTTTTTGTCAAATTAGAGTGTGTTCTTTGTTGAAAGTTTGAAAGGCTCTATGAATATTTTGCATTTCATATTATTTTTGGCATCCTCGAACATCCATTAAATGCCACTCTTAATAAATCCGAGACCAGAAATACACAACGTGGTGGATTTTTCAAATGAGTTAGAGTGAAATCTTGTGCATACTAAAACAATCCTTCATATGTATTATGACATAACCAGCAGAATTATTTTAAGAAACTGTGCCTTCCTTACAGGTCTTATGAGCGATCAAAACAATTGAGAATATTTCCGTCATGCTGATAATTCATAAAAAATATCAACTTTTAAAAATGTTTAACCTCTAAATATTTTTTCAGCATATAGTATATATATAGAATTTGCCATTCACCCCCCCCCCACCCAGAAAAAAAAAAACAGTTGTAATGTGGTTTCCACTCATTTTATAGAGAAATTTTAAAAAAAGTCTATTTGAGATTGAATATTTTTATAAACTTAACCTTTCAATTTTTATGTCCAAATTGAACTGCCTGATAGAGCCTGAGTTGAGGTGACGGGAATTTTCAGGCCACTAGAAACATTGGTGTTAAGTTGGAAGTACAACACACAACAGTATACATAATATGTGATAATACCGAATTGTCTGTGGTTGTATTTAGAAAAAATCTCGTAAGATGGGCATGTTTGTAACGTGTGAATGTATGTAGGCCTATATGAATGCATGTAATGTGTGTGTACTTATGAGTTCCGTCAAACTTTCCATATCGAATTAGATTTTTATAAAAAATGATGAGCTTTGAATTGCTCTCCATTATATTATATGTAAAATGACAAAATATGGTTCCTTAATTGTAAACAATACTACCGACATGGAACTTAAGTTGCTTCTACATTCTTCGAAGTGTGGAAGCTATGATATACAATATACACGTGACGAAATATTCTAAGACGTCCTATGGTTTCTACAATATGAAGGGTTTGCGGGAAAAACGATAATGTCACATTTCTGTTAAGGATTAGATAATGATCTAATCGAGTCTATAACTGCAAGATGTATTGCTGTTTCTATAGAAAATAAAGAAAAGGATTATTGTATTCATGGTGGTAATTCCCCTTTTTACCAGTTTTCATAAGAACAACACTAAATTTCGTAGTGATCCATTGAATTAGATAATGACATCAATCTTAACAGAATTGTGACCTTCATAGTTTTTCCTGCAAATCCTTCATATCTTTGCTCCATAAGAGGTGTAATTTAATGAGTAGGCTGACTGTAACAAACAGCCTTAAAATTGTCTATTTATTTATTTAGATATTTATTAAAAAATTGGGAGATCTGTGTAAAATGAATCGGTGAATTGAAGAACAGTAGAAGTCCAAAATTAACATTTTTTAGTTTGATAGACAATCTTACTCTAAATACGTTATTTAATGCATTAAGATTGAAAATATTTGTGTGTGAGCATTCCAAGCCATTTTTCTATCACAGATATACCTGTAGAAGGTTAAGAGTAGTAAATGTCCTTAATTGATCGCAGCATGCGTTGTGCAGTAATATGATAACTCTGTCACTTATATGGATACATGTTCTGTTCATTACAATCATTCCAGTCATGGTGCCAGCTCCCACATAAAGGCAAAGGTGTTTGTACATTTGAAGAATGCCCCAAAGCCAACTTCTGGATCTCCTCTAAAAAGTGTCTTTCGTCCTCGGAATACATCAATGTCATCAAGATGTCTTGCAACGTCACCGTAGTGAGATCTGTCCCTGGCAGAATCTTCAGTATTACCCGCTGTCGCCATCCTGGCTGCAGCGAGACTGAAACACTTGGCCACGTACTGGGGTTCTGTAAGAAGGGAGAGCTGCTGCGTAACAACAGACACCATCGTGCCCGTACAGCAATTGCCAACCTGCTAAGAAACAGAGGATGGGAAGTACATGAGGAGATTCATTGTGTGTCTGAAGATGATTCTCATAGAAGAGTCGATATAATTGCCACCAATAGAAGAACCCAGAAAGTGATGGTCTTAGACCCTACGATTTGCTTTGAATGAGACACGAATCAAGCACTGCAGATAAATCATAACAAGCGAGCTAAATATGTACCTTGTGTTCCATACCTCAGTGAAAAATATGGCATTTCATTTTACAACTGGGATGTTACAGGCTTACTATTTGGAGCAAGGGGTTGTTTACCAAAATTTACATGTAATATCCTTAAATCCCTTAAAATTCCCTTTTGTGAGGTTCAGAAGATTGTAATGGAAATTCTGAAGGCCTCTCTTCAAATTCTACACTATCATCTATATGTTAACACGTAAATTGTTGTTTTAATGTTCAAATCAAACCATTATTTTGCTCGTTTCATTTCCCTTTATCTTTTATGTTTGTTAATTCCGGATACCAGTGGTGAACCTCACTTGAGTACGGATGATTTGAAATCTTAGTAGTATTATACAGTGCGTTCGTAGCTCGGAGGAAACACTAAAACATTCAAATTTGATAATTGGACTTTCAATAAATAAATCTTAGCAGTAATTTCTACTTTCACCGTACATTTCAATAGTTTAAATTTTATGCGTGCATTAAAAAATAACACCATTACAATTGGCAGTAGCAATGAAATCTATGAATGGTCAGAAAAGCAAGGCAAATCCTACGTCCTGGGAACAAAACAAAATCGAGAATGCTCGTCTGGCAGATGTTTCTTCAATTAATACTACTGGTAAGCAAGTGGACTCTAAAAAGACTGAACTAAATTGTTCTTGCGACAAACTTTGTATAAATAAATTCTGTGCTTCAGAGAGAAAGCAAACTATTTCGAAATTATATGACGGAAGACTGAAAAATGAACAAGATATTATTTATCTTATGGGTTTAATTCAAACGAAACCCATTAAAAGGCGCCGAAAATGAACTGACAATACTGACAACAACAATAATGATGATTCTGATGATGATGATGATAATAATAATAATAATAATAATAATAATAATAAACCGAAAGCAAGTAATTTTGAATATCACATTTATAAAATCGAGTGCCTAAATTAATGTTTATAAACAAGCTTTTATGAGATTACAGTTCAATACGACACATACAAGTTGAATGCTTGACAACTCACTCTCTCTTGCGAGTCACCAAAATATGACCAGGTAAATATAATAACAGGAGGCCACATTCCAGAAAGGTTACAATAAATTTCAAACAATGATAACCTGTTATTTTTTAAAAATTCCAAAATCTATTGATGATGAGGAATGCAAATTTTCCATTCCAGAATATACACAATTTGTTTTTGACAGCATCACACCAAATTATGTGCAGACATATGAATCCATTGATGAACCCACTGCCTGAACATTCAAGCTGGTTAGAAACAATGTCACACAGAAATCGCCAATAGAATCAGTCTATTAAGAATCAGTTGAAATGGATTAGGTGCCATCTTAATCCAAGTTCTTCTATGAAGAAATGGATGCATGGTAAACCTCTCCAGTGACGCCAACTTTTGTAAAACACTGGGTGAGCTCAAACACTTGAGGAATAAGTTAAAACAAATAAATCTCATAAATAATAATGATAGAGAGAGGAAACGCACACTAACTTGCAAGACATTTGAGAAGTCTTTATCTCTGGCTATAGTCTTTCAAAGATCTTATACGTTTTCTGCACTTTGATGATGATGATGATGATGAGGATAATAATAATAATCCGTGGCGCTGTAAAGGGCCTAGACCAACCAGCCAGATGCTGGCCTCACGCCCACTTGCCGAAGCAGAGGTGGACCATCATCCAAGCAGAAGGGTGGTATCGTGTGGTTGGCACGATGATCCTCCCCCCCAGCCATTATAGCTGGATTTCGCTACCTATCGTAGCTCCCCAAGTGCATTACGATGCTGGGTGGGCACCAATCCCACACACTGGCCGAAATTTCATGAGAAAATTTCTTCCCCCCATGAGGACTCGAATTAGCGCACATTCCTTAACGCGAGTCTTGGGTAGGATGCCTTAGACCACTACTCCATGGTGGGTGCGGGACTAATAATAATAATAATAATAATAATAATAATAATAATAATAATAATAGGACAAATCATCGGGTGGGCTCGGTCCTCATAGACCATAATATATAAGTTGATGCCACTGAACCTCTCCACAAAACAGAGATGACTCAAGTTTCCAATTTTATTGTATTTCAATTGATGCAAATTACTGCTCAAAACAACCGTGTTCTTATTTCATTATTAGGCTATATTTTAGATAGATCACTTAAAAGTGACATGTCAAGAGAAATGCCATATATTGCGTAGCTTATGTATTCTCGATCATTCGTCCTATTTGTTAAAATTTGTAAAAGTGAAAAGTTTCCAGGAGATGAGGCAGCCTATATAGGCTACTAATTTCATTTATTAAATGGAAGCATTATTAGGATGCTAATATTTCTTGTTTTGATTATTATGTTTCAATTGGACAAAAAATTCAAATGAGTAAGTAAACAGTGTTAGTCCACATTACATCATCTTTTATGTACAGTATCTTGTATTCTTAACTTAATACAGTCTAAAAAATATAGAAAATGTCGGGAAATTATGCTAGACATGCACATGTATTATTTTTCATGTCATGTTTCTACTTCTATACTTTGTACTAGTTTGACATAAAAATGAGTCCATAAACAGTACTAGTCCACCTTATTTGTTATTTACTTTTCCGAACTGATCAATTAAAATATGAATTTAATTATATCAAGGCATTAAGCTATACATAAACTACAAATGTGAGCAATTTACCAGAAATTCCTCAAGTCTTATGCACTATCAAAATAATATAGAAAGTTATTTCCCTCTGTATCTCAGAACAAGTATATTTGACATGACTCTTCTTTCACTCACCGATTCAAATGTATTATGCATAAAAAATGACTGTAAATATAAGAAGTGAATGTAAATATAAGGAGATAAAGAGTAATTTATTATGAAGAAACAAGCCTTCATGTAAAAATGTAAACACTAAGTTATACATTTTCGTAAAATATTTTCCTGCTGCATATTGTTTCTGTAAAAAATAATAATAATTCCAGTGGTGCAATTCAGTGTGTAGAGTACATTCTTCCCTTCTTTTTTTCCACATATTAAATATTACTAATATTACTAATGCCTAGGAGGATGTGAAAGACGAATCAAGATTCATGGAGAAATAAAAATATATCTCAATATTATACAGCCTACACTTTGAAAATGTTATGAATGAAAGAACTTACAAGTTTAAAGCTATTTTCAAGTTTTCAGTTCCAGTATGGTATTTAGCAACACTCTGGTTAACACTCCCAGATTTCATCATCTTTTCCTTCCCTTTCTTCCTTCTCCTGTTGCCTTATATTCTGAACTGGGATTGGGTTCTTCTTCAGACTAGTCATCCTCTCACAAGAGTCATCCTTCTGCATCCATATTATTAGAAAAACAGAACTTTTTGAAACCCTTCACAATTGATTCACAATCAGTGCTAACTATTTCATGCTGTAATTATTTACTGGGGCCAGCAACTGCACACTTTTCGTTATTGCTGTTGTTGTATTTGCCAATATATCGCAGGTGCTCTAAAAGGGGTTAAGTTCAATTGTGAGATATGTAAACGTCTCTCCTTTGTTACTCAACAAAACCACTTTGTCACAAAATATGGAGC
This sequence comes from Periplaneta americana, assembly GCF_040183065.1. Classification (NCBI taxonomy): domain Eukaryota; kingdom Metazoa; phylum Arthropoda; class Insecta; order Blattodea; family Blattidae; genus Periplaneta; species Periplaneta americana. The sequence goes on from NC_091120.1 coordinate 144,629,081, forward strand.
ACTATAACTGCATCATGGGCAGAAGAATGACTTAACCTCTTTAACATAAGAAAGAAATAATCGTGGAGGGTTCAAATCTGTACTTATTCCATTATAGCCAATTCATACCCCATTTACACGAGCACTGGCAATATATGTGGAACATTTTTTGAGTGGACTAAAGAGTAACGCCAATGTCTGGGACTGAATACACATCTGCAAAGTAGTCTTCTTTTGCAACAGAAAAGGGTTTGCTGTTATTATAATATGAGTATAGTTTTCATATAGCTGTTATGTAAAACATATTACAGGAAATTTGGGCCAATGTGTCTTTGAGTGTCATCACTTGGATAAAAGACAGAATACCTTGTAATGCATATAAATTTTTGTTATTTTAACTTTTATCATTATATAGGGAATTACACGTATATTTACAGTTTGTTAGGATTTTTTTCAAAGAAAATAAAAATAACTCATATTTGAAAGTTTCATCATTATGCTTGTGTGTTTTTACTGATTCCTAATGTTTTAACATAATTTTATAAAACATGAAATTGTTTTATCTTCAGAAACGATTGAATGGAGCAACTCTATATAAAATTTTAACCTTTTCACTCTTGAAACGCTATAATATAAATTTCAACACATTATTTTGATTGCACAGAGCATTGATAAAAATGTCGTAAAGAGTACCTACTCTATAATGCGTCTTAATTTTGTTCGAACATATTATTTTGGCATTATTTACCTTAGCTTTTAAAATATATCAGCAGTTCTATATTCTTATTTTGAATGATCCTAAAAACATATATATAATCAAATTTATAGTGATAATGGATATTGCATGTAGCTATCCAGGATAAAAATATGATACTGGTACCTTTTATACTATCAAATAATTATGTAACAGTATTATCATTGTACAGTACCAAAACTTTGATAATTTACTATTTCATTATTATAATTTCATACCTTCAAATAGTAAAACAATATTGGAAAAAAAATTACGAACGTAATATGTGATTTTCGACAAACAGCATTATTTTACCCTGGGAATGCGAAATGCTGGCTAACTTTCTGCGCTGACCCTGGACTCATTTCGTTGGCTTTATCATCTTCATCTTATCAGAAGCTAGATAACCATTGCAGTTGATAAAGAGTCGTAAAATAAACCAATATCCGAAGTTTCAGGCCTTAGGTTTCAGTCATTGGCACCTTGGGCAAAGTGAATTTTGGAGTCCACTCCCTTACCCTACCTTCACCTGTTGATATCTACAGTAGCAATGTGTTATCTTCCCAAACAAGAAACTTTGTTAGAATGGCAATAATAATAATAATAATAATAATAATAATAATAATAATAATAATAATAATATTATAATAATAATAAATTATTACTGTTATTATTACTATTATCATTACTATTATCATTACTATTATTATTATTATTATTATTATTATTATTATTATTATTATTATTTTATATTTTGTATGCAGCAGAAAGCCAAAACATTGCTCTTGTTAACTGATAATATCATTATGCTAGGGAAGTGATGAAAATTGTAGAATAAGCAGCTATTTTCAGTTGATTACGCGGGAAATAAATGACGATCGCAAGGCTTGTTTTAGAGTAGGCCTACGGTGAAGAATTTGCATTTTGAAATGTTGGAAAAAAAAAGGAAACAAATGTTAAGGAAGTGATAAAAACAAACAAATGCTAGAGAAGTGATAAAATTGTAGCGATAAACAGTCATGATTGGTTGAAACACTTCCTTTTGTACCGTTTTAATGGTCAAAAGTAGTATGAGGTAGTAAAAGTGTAATATGATCATGAAATATTAGAATATTTACTAAAAAGTAACCATTTTGTGTAATTTTCCTTATTTCGAAGTGCGTTTAATAATAGTTTCATTGCAATTCTACATTATTACGAAAATATTTTTAACAAGTCACAGAATTGCAAATCATACTTGTCAAATGTCCTTATTTGAAATATAGAGATTATTCCCACATGAAGAAATGATACAGCGATAAGGAAAATAAATATGAAATAAAAATGTCACAGGAAACTGAATTACTGAGTGGAAATAGCTCCCAAGCTGTCCTCTTCGTTACAAATCCACAAAATCTCTCCAGAATCGAACCCTAGACCCTTTTCGTTAGCAGCCTTAAGCTGTAAGCTAGGGTTAAGCGATACCGCAGCTGTTTACGTTATTCGCGTTTCTTTTCGTATATATATATGCAGCCAGGGATGTACGCAAGTGTGGTTTACCGAGTTTGAATCCCCCCCTCCACACTTAACTAAAAAAATGACATATATTTCCATATATTTGATTGTTTCATTGAATTTCCCTGATATGTAAAGTGTCTTACCTATTATATAAAAATAATTAATTTTTTATTATTATGCCTATTTGTCGATTGAAATATCATTACAAATAATTTATCAGCATATCAATAACAACCTCATAAAATTACTTACAAAAACACTTCCAAAAATAATATACACTTATGAAAAAATAAATAAATAAAAAATTATTGGATTAACAATATTTTCACCGTTACAATTACACATATATAAAAACTAAATATAAACATTTACATAGAGATAAAAAATTTTACAGGAGAAAAAGTTCGTCCAAAGGGCTGGACTCTGGAAGAGTACCCAAAACGCTCATTGCATTTCCGCGTTGAAAGCAATACTTAAGCGTTGACGCAAATAAGGGTTTATAGCCGTGAGCCTATAGGTGCCTTCAAAACCAGGCTCACATAATAACATTCTAAAGTTTGAGTCCTGAATTGTTCGTATAACTTGGGTAACTTTTCACGTTACGGTTCCTACAATTTTCGGTCAGCAGGCCTATATATTATCACTTTTGTAAGTTATGTAGTATATCTTTAGAGATAATTTGTTCTATTGAATTTGGAATCGACTTCTCCACAATTACACAATTTTTTCTACGCGATTCTTGATTGTAATAATCTTCCTTGGACACATTCTTTGTTTAAGTGTACGGCAACCAACATTTATTTAGTTGTTAAGACATTGGCATTCTTGATATCAATGCTAGAAGCGGTTGCTGGGTAACACTTCTTTGTACGTGTCAAAGGAACTGACAGAAGCAAACAGGCGAATAGATACGTTCAAAAAATATTGATTTTTATTGACATTACGTAAGTAAATGACTGAAAGATGACGTGAAATTGTTTTACAGACAGTTTAATGTCCGCGGAATATTGTACAGTTACCAAACCATTATTATTATTGTTAATGTTCTGTAGTGATATTGGTCTTGTTGTGATTTGACTATGTGTACATCATTTGAGAAATCATATTTTTCTTTTCCGAAACGGATAATACTTATTTCTTCTCGGAGAGAAAATTATGCAATGATCTCTTTGTGAACTTTGGAAACTCAGATATCTTTACTTTTTATTTTCATTTCATTTATAGTATTTCATGGATTTTATACCGGTATTGTAGCTCTAAGTATGAAGTAATATAAATATTATACGATACATACTAAGTACATTAATTGAATTCACAAGCATAAAGAATTTATTATTTGAGTAGTAGGTATGGGTGTGGGAAAAATTAGTTAATTTTGTTCTGAACCTCTTCTGTTGGTATTCAAAGATTTAATTAGACAGTGCATTAAAGAAGAGACATCAGAGAATGGACTGCTGCTCGTCATTTAAACACAACAACTATAACGACACAGTTCTCATTCTATTACTGAAATGTAGCTAGGCCTACTGTAGACGAAGCTAAGTAATATTAGAAAAAGAGCTGTGTGCTGTATATCTTGGTTTGTGTCTCATTTCTTACATTCCTTTTCCACAGAGATGTTATCCTTCGTTATAAGAAACCTTAATGTACAGAACGCTGTAAGAACAGTAGCGCTTGGTACTTATTATAATATCAAGAAGAAAAAGACTCGGCCTAAAGCCGGTGAAAAAATTATACTCTTTGAAGGAATTCAGCGCTCTGGCAGCATAGTTGTAAGTATTTCGATATCCATAAAGCAACTACGTATGTTTCTTTTTGTGGGTGTAATTTTTATTTACACATTAACTTGTACAATTTTGGAATTTGAAAGTTAACGTCGGGAAAGAAATTACAAGTAATACTTAATTTAAACAATTATTGCTTTCAATTTATAGTTAACTGTACGAGAACTGAAATTCAGGTTAACTGCACGAAAAGAAGTCAGCAGGAATACAAGTATTGCTGAACCATGAAATTGATATAGGCTTATGTAAAAGATTAATATTTTCTCAATCTAAAAGTTTTTACATTATTAAAGAATATTTAGATCTTTTAACATATCATAGCGTTGTAATGCATTGCTAGTATGAAGCACTACCTGACACAACAGATGAGTGCACAAGAATGGGAAGTTTGGGAGTTTAAACCGCCATGCCGACCAAAATTTGGGAAGAAATCAGCGAGTTAGAAAGCGAAATAGTGAAGTATTATACAATATCAGGGAGGGTGTGTGAGTGTGTCTAGTGCCTACCCACTTCACTTGCGTGATTCGAATTCCGCATATTGCGGATAGATGGCAGGACTGTGACCCATTTCCAATTTGTACACCACTTCGGCGGGACACGCTGTACATGATGTACAGTGAAACCTCTCCTTACAGACATCCCCAAGATACGGACACTCCTCATATACGGACAGATTTTTATGTCCCAACTGAAATAATATATAAATAATGATAAATTAAACTCTCGTTTACGGACACTCTCAGGCACGGACACGGACAGCTGTTTCACAGTCCTAAAGCTTGTTTTACCTCCTGACTGCGGACAGAACTTGGATTTCAATGGAAATTTAGTTTTGAGAACTCTACAGAAATTCCTTAACATGAAACATAACATAAGGGTCTCGTAGGCTACCACTAGCCCAGCCGACTACCCCTTGTTAGCGGGAAGCGAATGGATAAACAAAGTCATAAAATTTAACCTGTCTGATGGGTCCAAGGTTTCCGCGATCGTGAAATTGTATTCGACACATGTTGGGGTTAGGAGGATTATTCTCTTCACTTCAATCAGTTGTTCTGTTTCGAGAGACATGGCACCTGAACGTAAAGGTTAAGTTGAAAACTGTAAATTACAGTAGCCTACTGCATAACTGCATACCTAGAATAAAAATTGTACGGCACAGTACTGTATTTTTCTTTTCGGTCTTATCTATGTAGTTCAAAGTTGCAAAGAATATACTGTAGTACTGTAGACTTAGAATTAAACTACAGTAATACATTTCATTTAAAGCGTGAAGGGCTACATAATGCATATTATAAATTTACTGTTAGGTTGGGGAACCTCCCTCTCAATAAAGGACACCTCCCAGATGCGGACAGATTGTTCCGTCCCTTCGATGTCCGTAAATAAGAGGTTTCACTGTATATCTGTGAAGAATTATGTCGCGTACTAGGGTGAGTGGCTGTGCAGGTATTCGTGTAAGTGTGGTGTAGGGAATGGGTGAGGATAATGAAAATTACATTATGGTTTATTTAACGACACTCGCAACTGCAGCGTCGCCGGTGTGTCGGAATTTTGTCCCGCGGAGATCTTTTACATGCCAGTAAATCTACTGACATGAGCCTGTCAGCCACCAGCGTGGCTCAGTCGGTTAAGTCCCTAGTCTGAAGTTGCGCTCGGGCGCGGGTTCGAGTCCCGCTTGGATTTTTTACCTATTGGGTTTTTTCCGAGATTTTCCCCAACTGTAAGGTGAATGCCAGGTAACATATGTCGAATCCTCGACCTCATCTCTCCCAATATCATCTCGCTATCACCAATCTCATCGACTTAAATGCCATCGACCTGTGTAGGGATCGAACCTCAACCTCGAACACAGAAGGCCAGCGCTTACCGACTGCGCTACCGAGGCCGACGAGGATGATGATGGTGAGGAAGGAAGAAGGGGAAACCCGGTGCCGGCACGTAGCCTACTTCTGTCCAATAGCACCAAGGGGCCGCCAGGCTTAACGTCCCCATCCGACGGACGAATCACTATCGACAGTAACATATCCTTTCTCTTCATATGCAATGCGGAAAGATTTGGGATTTAACCCAGGCATATTGGTGCACAATTTAGTGATTAGAAGTTGTGCACCGCCACCTCTCCTAGTTTCGAAAATATCTGACCCCGCCGAAAATTGAACTCAGGTCGGCTAGTCGCTGTCAGAGAGCTAACTCGGCGGACCTACAATACCAGGAATATACGGACCATTTTCTCATGTTCTCGTCAGAGTTATGGTACGTCATTCTCACAGATTAAAAAACGTTTTTCTCACCTCCAAGCCCTCTTCCCCATTTTAAAAGTTCTGCTCACGGCCATGGATGAGTGGGTACTGTGTCGTCTTAATAAGAGAAACATAATATTCACATAATATTTATAGCGCACTGTAGAGGCGTTATGTAGGAAACAAAATTGACAAAATCGGTCATATTCTGTGCAGTTTGGAACCTGATGTCGCTAAGTATAACTTGCCCACAAGAGGCTCAAATCTGAAATTATTTAATACAATTAAAGTAAATGTTTGTTGTGAGAACAATAATCACGTATGCCAGACCAATGAAATAGTTTGCAGTCACTCAGAATCCAAGCCGTTTTAAAAGCCATGTTTGTATCTTGCTGTAGTAATGACTAATAGCAAACTGTAACATTAGCTGTTGAAGGAACTACAATTTGTTGTATGTAGCCTAACAGTGAGCACTTCTATTTCGCAGGGTAGGATCCCCAACACATACAACTTCGTGTACCTGCTAAGCAGAGGACAAACTCCAGTGGCCAAAAAGGTAGGTGGGACTTATGTCGATATTATTTATATTTTATTATTATTATTATTATTATTATTATTATTATTATTTATTGTTCTCTTTCACTGCAAACCTAGCATTCTCTAATCCTTCCTATTTTCTGCCTTTCTCTGTCTCCTATTATTATTATTATTATTATTATTATTATTATTATTATTATTATTATTATTATTATTATTATTATTACTTACTGTTCTCTTTCACTGCAAACCTAGCATTCTCTAATCCTTCCTATTTTCTGCCTTTCTCTGTCTCCTATTATTATTATTATTATTATTATTATTATTATTATTATTATTATTATTACTTACTGTTCTCTTTCACTGCAAACCTAGCATTCTCTAATCCTTCCTATTTTCTGCCTTTCTCTGTCTCCTATTATTATTATTATTATTATTATTATTATTATTATTATTATTTACTGTTCTCTTTCACTGCAAACCTAGCATTCTCTAATCCTTCCTATTTTCTGCCTTTCTCTGTCTCCTATTATCATTATTATTATTATTATTATTATTATTATTATTATTATTATTATTATTATTATTATTTATTGTTCTCTTTCAGTGCAAACTTAGCATTCTCTAATCCTTCCTATTTTCAGCCTTTCTCTGTCTCCTATTATTATTATTATTATTATTATTATTATTATTATTTATTGTTCTCTTTCACTGCAAACCTAGCATTCTCTAATCCTTCCTATTTTCTGCCTTTCTCTGTCTCCTATTATTATTATTATTATTATTATTATTATTATTATTATTATTATTATTATTATTATTATTATTATTATTACTTACTGTTCTCTTTCACTGCAAACCTAGCATTCTCTAATCCTTCCTATTTTCTGCCTTTCTCTGTCTCCTATTATTATTATTATTATTATTATTATTATTATTATTATTATTATTATTATTATTATTATTTACTGTTCTCTTTCACTGCAAACCTAGCATTCTCTAATCCTTCCTATTTTCTGCCTTTCTCTGTCTCCTATTATCATTATTATTATTATTATTATTATTATTATTATTATTATTATTTATTGTTCTCTTTCAGTGCAAACTTAGCATTCTCTAATCCTTCCTATTTTCAGCCTTTCTCTGTCTCCTATTATTATTATTATTATTATTATTATTATTATCATTATTATTTATTGTTCTCTTTCACTGCAAACCTAGCATTCTCTAATCCTTCCTATTTTCTGCCTTTCTCTGTCTCCTATTATTATTATTATTATTATTATTATTATTATTATTATTATTATTATTATTATTTACTGTTCTCTTTCACTGCAAACCTAGCATTCTCTAATCCTTCCTATTTTCTGCCTTTCTCTGTCTCCTATTATCATTATTATTATTATTATTATTATTATTATTATTATTATTATTTATTGTTCTCTTTCAGTGCAAACTTAGCATTCTCTAATCCTTCCTATTTTCAGCCTTTCTCTGTCTCCTATTATTATTATTATTATTATGATTATTATTATTATTATTATTATCATTATTATTATTATTTATTGTCCTCTTTCACTGCAAACCCAGCATTCTCTAATCCTTCCTATTTTGTGCCTTTCTCTGTCTCCTATTATTATTATTATTATTATTATTATTATTATTATTATTATTATTATTATTATTATTGTTATTATTTATTGTTCTGCCCAAGGGCAGGACTTTCACTGTAAACCTAGCATTCGCCAATCCTTCTTATTTTCTGCGTTTCTCTGTGTCCTAATATTAGGCCTACTGGTATTATTATTATTATTATTATTATTATTATTATTATTATTATTATTTTGTTCTTGTTGTAGCTGCTCTACTATACACGGTGATTCACGATGATTTACCGTCCCTTACGGAGCTTATTTCCGTAGACATTCTGAGCAAAGAATCTCATACAAAGATTTGTCCTAATCTCAATATTTTCAGAGTTACACTAATTTGAAGTTGTTTGTAAAATATTATTCTTGAGTTTTAAGGATAAAAGAATATTAGAGATAAAGAATGAACTATTCAGGAGTATCATTTCTTTAATTAGCTAATAATTGAATCTAAAAATATGTTGTGAATTCCGTAGTTGTGTCGTACAGATTTCTTTTTCGATTTTTAACTACAGAATTACATTTTCTTACGCATTTATCACAACGATTGTTATAAATCACGCCGCTCTTGTAAATTCTTCAAGACTGTACATTTGGATGCATAATTGAACTGCAAAGAATCGAGTTCCTAAAGTTGTATGATTTGTAACAATTTTTGTGATAATTTCGTAAGAATGATGCCATTTTTGGTTAGAAATTGAAAAACAAAATCTGTACAAAACAACTGACAACACATTTTTATCTGCAGAACACTAGGGAATGATACTTCTGAATAGTTCATTCTCTATTCGTAATATTCTTTTACCCTTAAAACTGAAGGGAAAAGGTAGTTTACAAACAATTTCGGAGATCCGAACAATAGTAAAAGTAGTATGTTTGATGTCACGACGTACCTACTTACTTCATGCAGTAGTGGACGTTTCGCGATTTCTCGGCTTCTGAAGATTCCGAATAGCTCATTACAGAAACAAAACTTTTAAAATGTATGGGAAAAGAAAACAAAGAACTTCAATTGAAGCACAAAAGTATTAAATTAGTAAAAATGAAACTTTTAAACTGAAAACATCTCTTACAATTCAACGAAATTCGACTGCGTGGAAATACACATTAGAGGCCCTTATATCAATTATCTGTGAACAGACACTTTGGAGATACATCTCGCATCATTTCTTGGCTTATCTAGAAACCACAATAGGCCTTTCAGGAACTTATACCAAATAGTGTGCTGTTCGGTATGGGATATGTAGAGGAAAGTGCTCAAACCCGGACCCCAATTTTGTTTTTGATTAAAAAGAAATATAAAACAGTAAAAAAATGTGGTTTGAAAGCATGTAATATTTACTTTATAATGTTATACACCATTTAAATTTTACTTTTAGAAAATATAATTAAAACTTAGTATGAAAAAAAATATTTTCAATAATAATCAAAATAACACTAAACAGACTTAGAAAAAGGTATTAAGTAAGAGAAAACATAATCTACTTTCAAAGTATAAGTATAAGTATAATATTACAATTACAGGTTTTAGTTTTTAAAAAATGATATAGGATGTATGAAAAAAAAAAAACAAACAAAACGTACAACAGAATTAAATCGTTTAGCGACAAAAATCGCAGATGTGCATGTCCTTTTCAGTCCCAGCACATAACGCACATGATCCGAAGCTCCCCTGTAGAATCCTCCGAAAATTTTCTGTCACAAAACAGACACACACCAAGCATCATCTTTGGATGGGGAAACTGCCGAGAGAAGCTCCAATTAAGATATTCCAGAGGTCAAGTTGTTTTCATCTTCAGTGTTTGATTCTTTCACATTTTTTTTTCACAAAATTTAGACGCTTTTTCACGAGCCCTTTCCCTTTTCTTGAAGGCTGTACTTCTGAACCACGTTCCTGGCCGCAATTCCTTTTGCGTCCTTGAGCACAATTCCGCGCTTGTTGTTCAGCTTCCTTGGCTTCTTTAGCTTTTTTAGCTTCCACCAATTGGGCTTTATAAGACATAGATGTGACTACCGTAGAACTGCAGGTCTTTCGCCTATTCGAGAACCTCTTTTTTAAATTTTGGAATGGGAGTGATGTCAGACGGGCTTGCCTTAGAAGATGTGGAACCCTGAGGATCCTCAAGTGTAGCTGATTACAGAGGAACACCCTGACCTGCCGAATATGTTGATAGTTGATTTGGGTCAAACTCTACAATAACTTGTGGTTCGTTCACATCACATTCTTCTTTGTTCTCTGGAAAGCTCTGATTTTCTGCTGTTTGTTGCTTTAACACAGATTCATAGAAAGAGAAATCTCTTTTTTTGCTTGCCTCTTCAATGTATTCGGCATCTGAAAACAGCTTCTTGTGCAAGAGTTGCTTTAAATCCCTTGATTGCTAGTTGAGCTGTCTGGCATCTAATATAGGCTTTACCAAACGGGTCCATTGCATCAAAAGCACTGACAGCACGTTCATTGCGCCTTAACCACCGCCTGATTTCCTTGCTGTAGCGAACTTTGAGGGGACCCACGAAAGTTTTGTTCAAAGGGCGTAGTTTGTGTGAAGAGTGGGGTGGCAGCGACACAATGGTAACATGATTTGTTTTTGCCAAGTTGATCAGATCAATATTCTGTGTGCGACTAAAGTGGCCTTCCAAGAGCAACAGCACAGGTTTCTTCTTCGTAGGTTTGGCAAACTCGATGAAGTGTCGAAACCACTGAGTGAAGTAGTTCATTTGGATCCACCCTGAATGGTACGCTGTGAAGATTGTTCCTTCCTTCCCCATTATCCTCTTGAAATTTGGAACAAAATTCCAAGTGAATAAGAGTGTGTACAAATACAGGTAGACTTTAAACATGAAAAAATAAGGGGTCCGGTTTAGGCAACTGAAGGGGGTCCGGTTTACGCGACTATAGCCAACATTTTGTTAACTCATTAGATTTTTAACCAAACATCTAAATTAAGCGGTTTAATGACAAGCAATAACCTTAAACCTTATCATTTAGGAATATATATACGTCGAATGGCTTACCTGCCAATATGTAGGAGAAATAACGAAAAATGTAGTACAATGTAAAAACTTTTTCCACTGTCAAAACAAACACGTAATTGCAGACTGATAAGCAGTAAGTGAAGCGACATGTGTGCTCCGCTACAGAGTGGTAGAATCCTAAACTACTATTTACACTTAGTTGTGCTAGAGTTAAGGAGAATGCAGAGCCAGGAGACCGGGGCTCCGCTTTAGGAAGAGGAGTCCGGTTTAGGGCACTTTCCTCTACTAGTTTCCACGAAAAATATAAAAATTGTCATTCATCGCACGTGGCACTTATATCACTTACCATGATCACCCCGTTTAAAATGTGTCTGCTCTCAACTATAAGTTCGTTATGATGCTGAATAGAAACACGGTGCCTTCATTTATCTGACTCAAAATACTTACATAACCAAAAATATTATATTTTACGTCATTTTGAATACATGCTTATGATGTCCGCCCTGAAAGGTCATACCAAGTCCGATTATTTTATGAAGAACTAGCTGAAAGTACCCGGCGTTGCCCGGGTTGTCCTTTCTGCTTCTTTTTTTTTTTTTTTAATTAAACTGGTTGTTAGACTTTTCGGAAATCTCAGAAACTCAATTATAGACAACCAAAACGAATTGTCTTTACTAAGATTTCCTCGTCCATAAAGTTGAAATCTTTACATAGTATCATTTACATGAATTAATGACTTCTTAGCGAAATGCCTAAAAGGATTAACTCAATTTAAAACAACTGTAGGTCAGGCAACGAAGGAAAACATTTCATCACGTGCCATATGTTCAAATGTTTTTAAATTTGTATGTGTGTGTATGTATATGTGTGTGTTTATCTATTTGTTTGTTTGTTTGTTCATTTATTTTGGCGTAGTTAAGGCCGTCAGATCTTCTCTTTCACATCATCAGAAATACAAATAAAGTAATAGAAAAATCAAACTGTGAATAAAATAAAACCAAATGAAAATATATACAGACTACAGCCAGACAAACTCTAAATGAGTTAGCATGGCTTAGATTTTCATTCTCCATTCTCCATGAAGTACCCTGGCCTCTCCTACAGCTCTCGTCGAATCTTTCTTGTCCGCAGCACACCTCCAGCATTGCCTTGAAGTTCAGCAAAACAAAAACGCTCCCCTCGGCCCACTTAACGTTAACTCAGTGTTCTACAGATCTTATATTTTATCTCTGCCGGTCAGTGACTGTTCAATTTCAAATGGCTTATCTTAGTCGTGGGAGTCAACGTGTTACAGATCATTAACATTTTGCCGTCTCCTTTCCTCCTCACCGCAAATGTGACGTTGTACAGAAGCAGAGATAAGATCTGTACATTGATCTATGCTGTGCTGACATACATTTCACGTAACTTTATGTGGGCTATATGTATGCTTTCACTTAAATTTCAGAGACAGCTAACAATGAACAGGGAATTCCCTTGTTCCCAATCTGAACCCCTTGGTGTCACGGTGAGCCAAAATTTCTCTCTGTATCGGTCGTATCAAAGAATCAATATATACGTGTATAATTTAATTTATATTGTAAGATTCTTTTTACCTCTTGATCGCTGTACTTCCGCTTATATAATGCCCAGTTTTTTTTTTAATCATGACTTAAGAAATTGTATCTCACAAATTCAGAACATACTGTATTAATTATATTATTTTTATACACATAATAGGCCTACAGATACAATATAAACTCGCAATAAGTAATTTTTTAACATAAAGACTAATATTCTGAGAGACATATGCCAGTATTTTAGAAATTAAGAGGTTGCTCTTTCCACAACGCATAACGTACTACATTGGTAACGTGGTTATACTGATAGAATTTCGCAGTAATAAATTATCGGACCTGAATAACAATACGTATATCTTAGAATTAATACAACTTAGTGTTATTTTCAGTGGGATTACGTACATTCACATACTACATTAGCAACATGACAAAATTATCATTGAAGTGCTTTTTGATATGTGTAAAATGTTTCTTTTTTCACTCCTTTGCATAAAATATAGTTGAGAATGTGAAAATCACGCAATTTTTAAAGTTAATGTCTGCAACTTTCAGCGACTGTCCTTAAGCTTCATTTTAATAAATGGCCATTAAAAATGCTAGTCGCATTGAAATTACAGTTGCTTAAAATCGAAAGACATACATGGGATAAAAACATTTTATCCTTTCGTTTTGACAGTTAATGTTGTCATTTCTATTACATATTTCATGAGTTTTTTCTCACCAATTGTCGTTCCATTACATAATTTTGATGGGTCAATATTTTTCGCAATAGTACTATTGATGATTCAATATTAAGTATTCAATTATGTAATAGCAATACTACTTGTGGTTTCAAAAAATTTAGTTGGATAAACACAGCCTGCTCACTATGTACAACTGCATCGAGAAATTCATAATACAGGCCTGGACTGCGTAAATATACTTACTGTATTAATAAATTGTCTTCTAGAATTTAGTCTTCATGTTGTATCAAGGATGTAATTTAATTTCGTGTTATAATTTCCATGGCCTCGTGAAAGTCGTTGTTGAATACAACAGACAATAATAAAGAACAATTGACCGTAGAAGATTGCATTTTAGTATTACACATGAATCTTTGATCGTATATGTATTTATTTTTTTAATTAATTTAATTTCCATTTGCACAATTTTAATGTAGCCTATGTTTTCTCCTGGTTATGAAGGTTAAACGTGCAAACTTTGGCACATATCGGTCAAAGCGTGTAGATTTTTATATAGGACATGCACACACACATACATACATACATACATACATACATACATACATACATACATACATACATACATACATACATACATACATACATACATACATACCCACGTTCCCTTTTATATATTGGAAAAGATTTTATTTTCTTGTGTGTATAAAACTTTGGGGGGGGGGGAGGGTGTCCGTATAAGAGGTAACAGCTACCGGTCTGTTACTGACGGACTCTGGACAAGTAGAAGGGGAAACAAATGCCTACGTTCCTCTCAACTTGTAGGAAATGTCGTTTAGTAACACTGCACATATCAACCCTGTAATAAAGTTCGTCCCATACCCGAAGTATATATTTGTCAATTTCAGCAAATACATGAATGGTACCAGCCCAGAATTGGGGCAGATCAGTCGGAAATAGCGGCACAAACGCCGAATCCTTCACATACCCCCACACAAAAAACGTCACAAGGGGTAAAGTCGGGACAGCGTGGAGGCCGTGATAGCAGATCGTGATCATCATTCGCGATACGATCAATCCATATGTTTCGAGTCTAGTGTTGAAGAAGTCACGAACGCGAACCTAAAGTTGATCCCTATATGCTCAATTGCTTCTTCACGCACAGGAGAACGTTAATTTCCCTCTACCCATGCCTAAAGTATCTATACTCCTTTTTGTCAAGAAATTACTCTTCACCCTATTCAAACATGTTATTTTATTAGAGTAATATTAAAAAGGCCTTTTCGTTCAAAGCAAGAACTGAAATTTAATATTTTCATTTGAACGTTTTTAATTATGTATGTCTTTCATACGATAGTTAAAGAAAAATGAACTACAAACAAAAATATTATTAATAACGTAAGTAAAAGAAGTAATATTTTGAAAGAATGCAAAACGTATAGTGAGAAGTTGTCTTCTGCTTGTCAGTGATTCCCCCCTTTGTAATAATATTGATTTAAATCCAGATATATATATATATATATATATATATATATATATATATATATATATATATATATATAGATGTGAAATTCAACACAGAGACAGTTGCTAACTGAAAAAACCAAATTCTTCACGCTGTTCTTGTAGTTCTGCCTTGCACATTGAATAGTTAAAATGCTACTAAATTACATTACACACAGTGCTTAAGAATGTACTGGAAATGTTTCTTAAAAAGTAAGTTAGACTTTATAAAGTTTAGTAAGAAATTCAGATTATTAACACATGTGCACCTAAATTTATTGTAGGCGTATCTTTATAAATCCAACTACGCATTCTACTGAAATACACATTTGAACCAAAATTACTATTTCTTCATCTAGGAATAGCACCGCCGCCATCACAAGCCGGCAACCGCCATCTCAAGCCGGTAACCGCCATTACAAGCCGGTAACTGCCATCACAAGCCGGCAACCGCCATCACAATCCGCCTACCGCCATTACAAGCCGGCAACCGCCATCACAAGCCGGCTACCGCCATCATAAGCCGGCAACCGCCACCACAAGCCGGCAACCGCCATCACAAGCCGGCAACCGCCATCACAAGCCGGCAACCGCCATCACAAGCCGGCAACCGCCATCACAAGCCGGTAACCGCCATCACAAGCCGGCAACCGCCATCACAAGCCGGCAACCGCCCTCACAAGCCGGCAATCGCCATCACAAGCCGGTAACCGCCATCACAAGCCGGCAACCGCCATCACAAGCCGGCAACCGCCATCACAAGCCGGCAACCGCCATCACAATCCGCCTACCGCAATCACAAGCCGGCAACCGCCATTACAAGCCGGCTACCGCCATCATAAGCCGGCAACAGCCATCACAAGCCGGCAACCGCCATCACAAGCCGGCAACCGCCATCACAAGCCGGCAACCGCCATCACAAGCCGGCAACCGCCATCACAAGCCGGCAATCGCCATCACAAGCCGGCAACCGCCATCACAAGCCGGCAACCGCGATCACAAGCCGGTAACCGCCATCACAAGCCGGCAACCGCCATCACAAGCCGGCAACCGCCATCACAAGCCGGTAACCGCCATCACAAGCCGGCAACTGCCATCACAAGCCGGCAACCGCCATCACAATCCGCCTACCGCCATCACCAGCCGGCAACCGCCATCACAAGTTGGTAACCGCCATCACAAGCCGGCAACCGCCATCACAAGCCGGCAATCGCCATCACAAGCCGGTAACCGCCATCACAAGCCGGCAACCGCCATCACAAGCCGGCAACCGCCATCACAAGCCGGTAACCGCCATTACAAGCCGGCAACCGCCCACCACAAGCCGGCTACCGCCACCACAAGCCGGCTACCGCCATCACAACCCGGCAACCGCCACCACAAGCCGGCTACCCGCTACTAAAAGCTGGCTACCGCCATCACAAGCCGGCAACCGCCACCACAAGCCGGCTACCTCCACCACAAGCCGGCTACCGCCATCACAAGCCGGCTACCGCAATCACAAGCCGGCAACCGCCATCACAAGCCGGCTACCGCCATCACAAGCCGACAACCGCCATCACAAGCCGGCAACCGCCATCACAAGCCGGCTACCGTCACCACAAGCCGGCAACCGCCATCACAAGCCGGCTACCGCCATCACAAGCCGTCAACCGCCACCACAAGCCGGCTACCTCCATCACAAGCCGGCAACCGCCATCACAAGCCGGCTACCGCCATCCCAAGCCGGCAACCGCCCACCACAAGCCGGCTACCGCCACCACAAGCCGGCTACCCGCCACCAAAATCCGGCTACCGCCATCACAAGCCGGCAACCGCCACCACAAGCCGGCTACCGCCATCACAAGCCGGCTACCGCAAACACAAGGCGGCAACCGCCATCACAAGCAGGCTATCGCCATCACAAGCCGGCAACCGCCATCACAAGCCGGCTACCGACACCACATGCCGGCAACCGCCATCATAAGCCGGCTACCGCCATCACAAGTCGGCAGCCGCCATCACAAGCCGGCTACCACAATCACAAGCCGGCAACCGCCATTACAAGCCGGCTACCGCCATCACAAGCCAGCAACCGCCATCACAAGCCAGCAACCGCCATCACAAGCCGGCTACCGCCACCACAAGCTGGCAACCGCCATCACAAGCCGGCTACCGCCACCACAAGCCGGTAACCGCCATCACAAGCCGGTAACCGCCACCACAAGCCGGCTACCGCCATCACAAGCCGGCTATCGCCTTCACAAGCCGGCTACCGCCATCACAAGCCGGCTACCGCCATCACAAGCCGGCTATCGCCTTCACAAGCCGGCTACCGCCACCACAAATACGAAATGAAAAGAATAGATCTTCACGAAACTGGTCAAGGCTGGGGAGATGGGTGGGGTGAAACATGTCTCTAAACTGTGTTTAAGAGGCCATTTTATGTGCATAACTCTGTGAGATCTGAACCAATCAGGATGTTTGAAGTGTCGATTGATCGAATACCATGAGATCGATTAAATAATCGTGAAAGAAAATAATTCGGGGTAATTATTGGACCCTCAACTTTATAAAAGTTAATTTCATTCACAGTGTTCTGCCCAAGGGCAGGTCTTTCACTGCAAATCCAGCATTCTCCAGTCTTTCCTATTTTCTGCCTTCCTCTTTGTCTCCGCATATGATCCATATATCTTAATGTCGTCTGTTATCTGATATCTTCTTCTGCTCCAAACTCTTCTCCCATTCACCATTTCTTCGAGTGCATCCTTCAGTAGGCAGTATCTTCTCAACCAGTGACCCAGCCAATTCCTTTCCCTCTTCCTGATCAGTTTCAGCATCATTCTTTCTTTATGCACTCATTCCAACACAGTTTCTTACTCTGTCTGTCCACTTATTAATATTAAAAACTTGTTAACTTTCAAAATGCCTCGAAATTCAAATATTGAGAGAATGTAAAAGTAGAGACAAGCACAACAGGAGAAAAGGACATCCCAAGACGAATTAAGTAAGTTCAAGACTATTGCTGATGAGTACTGGTACTGAAAGAGCACAAGAGATTGGCGACACACAAAGTTCCATGGACTCTGTGGTTGCATAAAGGTAAGATGTCCCATTGCAGCCATCTACATTGGCTCAAACAGTGAATGTGGGTACTAATTAGTCTATAAGCATACTCTGTACTCTGTAAACTGTTCACTAACTCAATAAATTAAATAAATTCAAAACATTCCTTTCGCCAATTTTGCCCAGAACCTGAGAAACAGTTCGACGTCCATAAATTCTCTGGCTCACTTCACTGGTAGGCTGTTCTTTTTTATTTGCAAATGAATAATCATTTTAACTCGAAAATATACACAGAACACATTATTCCTAAATTGAGCTCTGTCCCATGTGTTAAAGTTCCAAGTCGAAATATGATTCGTAGATTGGTAAGCATAAATTTCGTGAAAAAGTGTTTAGTTAAGGAGTTTAGAAAGCAAAGTGCTGTGCTCACAGAAGAAACTCTTGATAGCATTGGACAATTTCTGGAAAATTCACCAAAAATATCACTTAGGTGTCTTTCGCAGCAAATATAAATTTTCAGTGGCTCTGTTCGAAAGGGTATGTAGGACTGACTGACATGCCATTAATGTCGATTGTCTGTAGAGGTGGAAGACTTATCACTCTGGACTAATTTGGCCTGCAATGGGGTTGATTCACAAATGTAATTGCATTGTAAGTTCTGTCCAGTATCTTGATCTTAGATTTAATCATGAACTACTATAAAACTAAAACAGATTTGGATGCAACGAGATGAATAATAATCAATAATATCTGTCTGGAAATTCCATTCTTGGTCACATCAGAATAAAGATATGTTGTTAGATTATTTGCTATTTTCGCACAATGTCATAGTTCTAAAAACATCCAACATACCGTAGCTACTGCAGGTCCTTCTCTGGTTATGAAGTTGACACAGCTTCGAAATGTCAGAGACCTAAACACATTAAAACAAAAACGTAGATACCTAGCACCAAGAAACACGACAATGTGAGTGTCTGTCTAATGCCTACCCACTTCACTTTGCGTGATTCGGGTTCCGCATACTGCAGATAGATGGCAGGACTGTGACCCATTTTCAAATTGCACACCACTTCGGCGGGTCACGTTATGCACGATGTGTATCTGTGAAGAGTTATGTCGTGTATTAGCATGAGTGTATGGTAAGTGTTCGTGTAAGTGTAGTATAGAGAATGAATGAGGATGATGATAAAGAGGAGGAAGGGAAAAGGGGAAACCCGGTGCCGGCATGTAGTCTACTCCTGTCGAATAGCATCCAGGAGGCCGCCAGGTTTAACGTCCCCATCCGATGGATGAATCACTATCAACAATGACATATTCCTTCCATTCATATGCACAGCGGAGAGATTTGGGACTTAACCCAGGCATATTGGTGCACAATTTAGTGATCAGAAGTTGTGCACCGCCATCTCTCCTAGTCCTGAGGTAGAAATTTTACAAGAAAATTTCTGACCCTGCCAGGAATCGAACCCGGGCCAGCTAGTCTGGAGGCAGACACGCTACCAGCTACCACAGAGCTAACAATGTAATAAAATAAGAAATTCAATCAATAAATTTATATTATCAACTGGAACCTGCACGTCACTAAAATGACAGCAAAAAGGTTTGCCAAAGAAAACATCATTATGATAGGCTGTCACATTAAAAGTTCATATGACTATCTATTTGGTACTGAAGTATTATGTTACTGCTATTAAATATTAATGGATTTGCCATATAGTTATCGTGAATCAGAATAAAGTAAATTTATAGCATATGGATCTTAATATATAGGCCTATAACACAACATACTATTATTTTTACTTTTACCATATCATTGCAATACGTACCATAAATTCACTAAATCTCGAAAAAGAAATCTGGTCTCACCTGAAAAGAAGAGAAAAACATTTAACTGAAAATATATGGCGTGTGGATTTCAATCTCGCAAAAGCATGACTCATCCTGTAGGCTATTTTAAACTGATTTGATCGGTAAGCATAGGGTTGCCAAATTTAGCAAATAAAAATACAGGACAGCAGGATAAATTCGAATATTTTCAAGCACCTATGCATATCATGTACATTCAACTGAAAGAACAATATTGCGAGTGACATAGTCGCACTAAAATTATTTTGTTTACATTAAATATAAATTATATGTACCGGTCTCTACATTACATTTATTTTTCTTTAATTATATTTCCCTGATAATTTCGCTTATGCACTCAGTGATTAATTCCGTATAAAAATTCGTTCAGTTTCAACCAATCACAGACATCTATCACTGTAATATTGTAGAAATAAGCTTGTCGCACCTTATTCATAATTATTGTTCCTGGTTAGTACTGCAAGGGGAATATTTTAGAAGGCAGTGACAGCCCTTCCTCACTGAAACACTATGTACAGTACAAAGTAACGAGGATCAGCATAATCTCATTATCAGGACGCGGATTTTTATGACTTAAAAACTCTAAAAATGACTATAAAATAGCCCAAGAAAGTTAGAAAATGACCTAAAATGCTGGAAAAAATTACCTGAAAATAAACAATCCTATATAAGAGTAGTAAAAATTCTACCTCAAATTAAAGCTATTGTAATAGATGACAGTGTACATCCGAAGATTGTGGATTGTAAACAACTAGTGGTTGTCGCGAGAACATTGTTATACATTGAGAAGCTTCTTTTCACATCTACGCTGACTGCAGGAGCATACTTGAAGAGCGACAGATCACTGGGTGCAGGGTGCGAATTAAGATTTCTGATGAGGGGGGATAGAATCCTAGATAGAGAATACCATACATAAAATTATTATTATCCTCATTCGATAGGCCTACGGCTGAACATTTGGTCGCACTGAGTTGCTTGTCTTGCATCTTGATCATAATAATAATTATATCCATGAGCAGGCTTAAGATAAGATATGTAATTCCTAAGTTATTGATTGTTGTCAGCTTGCCGGTGATGATAATACATCAATATTATTTTCTTTGCTTACCTTATACTGTACTTTATAAAGTATACTTGTATTAAAATAATAATTTTTTGTGAGAGAGGATAGAAGTTATTCCTGGCAGGGATGTTAATATGAATTTATGAGAGGGGGATAACATTCCAACAGGGGGGTGGGGGAAATCCTCCCATCCCCCCTCTTAATTCGCACCCTGACTGGATGTTAATTCTTCTTTTATCTGCGCTATTTTAGAGCTTTCTCCTGAGAGTATTTTAACGATTGTGCACAAAGTGTGAATCTTGAATTTTTGTCTGACACAATTCCTTTGTTTGGAAGGCAAAGCATACAACAACTTAGCCGAGAGCTTCAGTTCCTGTTCTATTTCTGTTCTTCCTTTTGACGTCACTTCCTATCGAGAAAATCCTTTCAGATTCCACATTTGAATAGGATAGTGTCGGTACTAATTTTGCGAGTTTTCCTATACTGGGAAATTTTAGTTTGTCGTTAGTCTTTAACTTAAAAATCACCTTAAAATTTAAAAAAAGACCAAAAATTCCCTCAAATTAAAGAAAATGCCTAAAAGATTAAAACAGCGAAAAATATTAAAAAAAAATGACGTAAAAACTCTACATTTCTGTAATCAGCAGCTCTTATCCAGGATTTATGTATTTACGGGCGTTGCAAAGGACGTAAAGAAAAAAAAGCTATGTTAGTTCTAGCGCCCTGCTCATTATAAACAAACTACGAAACAATCAACATCCTCTTCAACAAATACCTTTAGTTTTAAAGGGTACCAATTCCATATTTATACTTTCAGCTAGAATACATAAGTATGTATTAAGATTCATATTATAGTTTCAAACTTTTATTTAGAATTTTTTTTCATTGGGTTATTTTACGACGCTGTATCAACATCTAGGTTATTTAGCGTCTGAATGATATGAAGGTGATAATGCCGGTGAAATGAGTCCAGGGTCCAGCACCGAAAGTTACGAGCATTTGCTCGTATTGGGTTGAGGGAAAACCCCGGAAAAAACCTCAACCAGGTAACTTGCCCCGACCGGGATTCGAACCCGGGCCACCTGGTTTCGCAGTCAGACGCGCTGACCGTTACTCCACAGGTGTGTACTTTTATTTAGAACTAACATAGCTTAAATATCAATTTTATTTGCAAAGCAAAGTCAAAAGACAAGGCCGCATTTGTGGAGGTGTATCAAATTCTAAAATTTGGAATTTTCGTTAGAGATCTTTCCTTCTCCACTCTGCCTTACGGTAGTGATCGATAGATTTTTGTCATCAAACTTTCCCTAATGGAAGAGGCGAACTGAAGCTGAAACAGAGAAAACGCAAATACAAGTTTGTGTTTATCATTGGATATTTGCCAAGGTTTGTGTTTATCATTGGATATTTGCCAAGGTTTAATCCTTGTCTCCATTTGATTTTCCAAAGGCTTTGACCAATGATGCATAAAATGGCACGATAACTTTTACCTAGTTTGCAAATATCCTCTCTCGAACTGTTCGGTTGTTCTCATCAGCACGACGAAGAAGTCGTGGAACGGTAATTTCGTTAGAAATATTGCAAAAGCAAAGTCAAAAGACGTAAGCCAAAAGACAAAGCAAAAGCAATTGACAGTTTTGCTGAGTAGATGTTACTACTTCATTTCATTTCATATTCCACAGATCTTACATTAGCAATGAAGCTTTAAGATATGGAACAAGTCAAGATTTTACAAGATTACAGTTACAATTTTTACAATTTTGCAATTTTCTACAATTTTTTGGCGAAATGTAATGTAGTGAGATGAAGTGAGACCCGAGGATTCGCCAAAAGATTACCTGGCATTCGCCTTATAGTTGGAGAAAACCTCGGTAAAAAACCCAAATCAGACCAAACGGGGGTGAAATGAAGTGACGCCGAGGACTTGCCATAGACCATCCGACATCAGTCCCAAGGCTGGGGAAAACCTCGGAAGAAACCAATCAATGAATCTAAACGGAGGATCCAACTCAAGCCCAGGCGCAGCTCCGGATATGCAGGCCAGCGAGTCTGCCGAAATAATGACTAAAGAAGTCACACACGCACGCACAAAGTATCGATTACTATCAATTACAAGAGATCAGGTACCTTTGAACGCCAGTGTACTAAAGCATATAGCCTTATGAATCCTACGAGTATAGTATACTATACCATACTTCATACTGTACATGATTATGATATAAGATGTATATGCAGAGACCCAAAGTATAGTATAATATACCTGAATTTGTGCCCTAACTGTAACCTGCAGAATTTTTTTCAGTATTTTTCCTCATGTCAGTGTTTTTTTTTTGAAATGTAGATATTAAACTTTAAAAATAAAAGGACTCAGGCGGTTAAAAGGCTGTTCCAACGTACGAAATTCGATATACAAGTAAATTAATTTGAATAAAAATACCATTATTATTTTTTATTCATACTATTTATTGAATATTCTATTCACAAAGTAGTCTTAGCAAATTATATCACTCGTGGATTAATCTTTTCAGATAATTTCCTATGCGCTTCGCAGCGCTTGTAAAATTATCGACAAAATGAATCTTACTTGTGGTATTACTTATGAAAATATTCTTAGAATGGATTCTTCTGGAAGAGAAGTAAAGCTGGGAGGCTCGTATCATAGATTTTTTGGCGTGTAATAGAATCATATCCCTGACAGAGAGACTCCGGACAAGATTTGCTAAACACTTTTCATTCATGTCAAATTTGAAGCTGAATGACCTCTGGAGTTGAAAATATCGTTAAATAATATAATAATACTACTACTACTGCTATTGGCATAGATTCATTTTAAGCGCCGTATATCAGAATGCACAACCTTACATGTATGGCTACACTACAGTTCAAAGATACCTGCCTCTACCAATCGATAATGTTCTTGTAAGTGTGGCTTCTTTAGTTATTACTTCTATGAATAGATAGCGAAGATAACAGACAGTGTCGCCAATAGTACATAACAATATACCTGCATTATCCGCCGGCTGTTAGTTATGAGAATAATTTATAGTCATCATCATCATCATCATCCTCCTAACAAGTATTGGGTCTAATGACCCGTTACGGTCTAAATCCATCTCTTTAAAGGTCTTGCTAGTGCTCTCTTCCCTCCTGGACAGTAGGTAGAATGTGACGAGGGATGCGAGTCCTATCCATGGGGTGAACATGTGCTGCCAGTTAGTTCTGTAACTACAGACGTAATCCACAATATAAGATATTTCAAACTCTTGAAGATCATCTTCGTTCCTCTTGCGATCTAATTTATAGTCCACACCTGTAAAGTAACGGTTAGCGCATCTGATCGCGAAACCAGGTGACCCGGGTTCAAATCCTGGTCGGAACAATTTATCTGGTTGAGGTTTTTTCCGTGATTTTCCCTTAACTCAATATGAGCAAATGCTGGATAACTATCGGTGCTCGACCCCAGACTAATTTCACCGGCATTATCACATCCATTTCATTCATACGCTCAGTAACCTGAGATGTTGATATAGCGTCGTAAAATAACCAACTAAAATAATTTATACATAATCTAAATCATAATTTTTCACCAATACTTTTTTACCCGTTCCAATAGTAGTGTCACCTATTGATATCTATCGGAACTATTTCAAAGTTTTGTCAATTTGTTATATCTTTGGTTCTGACATATCCCGTGGTTAGAAAGTTCGCTTACATGATCAGAAATTTGTAGGTCAGATATGTTTGAACTCCAGTGTACTTTTTTACCTGGTTATTTAACGACGTTATATCAACTACGGGGTTATTTAACGTCGATGAAGTTGGTGATATCGAGATGGTACTTGGCGAGATGAGGCCGAAGATTCGCCATAGATTACCTGACATTCGCCTTACGGTTGGAGAAAACTCGGAGAAAATCCAACTAGATAACCAGCCCAAGCGGGACTCAAACCCGCGCCCAAGCGCAACTCCAGATCGGCAGACAAGTGCCTTAGCCGACTGAGCTAAGCCGGTGTCTTATACTTTGAACAAAGCAAATTCAGTTACCAATAGTGCTTCCCGAAAAGTTGTTGTAAAAATAAAACCCCTTTCCGATTGAATGAGATCACAACAAGCATATAAAACAAAATATTAATCTTAAGAATTATTTTATATGTACTATTTCAAATAAAGGCGCTTCAAATTTTGTGCACAATAACATTGTAAGATGAGTGGAAGTAATGATAAATTTTAAGAATCTGAGGGAAATTTTTATACATTTAAGAGAGGAGTGTAAGATCCTTGCGATGGGAATAGTAAATCGAAGATTTCATATTCATTTCAAGTGTCCGTTCGTAGGAGTCAGTTGCTTTAGTGTGTTGTTTCTGTACAGGTAACTAGCCTATTTGACAAACTTTTGTAGTCTTTGTACAAGAACAGACAAATTTATGATATACAGTAAATACACTCGTAAGTTCAAATATATCCAGAGTAAAACAGTTGACTCATACTGTCATAAAATTGACAAGCTAACAGTAAATTAAGATACTGGCCGAAATGTAGCTTCATGTATTTATTGTACCGTGTCTAGCAACTGTTTACAGTCTTATTTTCAACATTCCTGAATCGTTATTACTATATTATATTAAGTACTCAAAGCTTTTTTGTCGAATGTTTTCAACATAATTTTTACACATAGCCTAATATACTTTCACCCATTTCTATTATTTATTTCTTAATTTAGGTACATATATATACCTATATATATTTATTTATTTATTTATCTATTTATTTATTTATCTATTAGTTAATAGCTGTTAGAGTTTGGCTTTTGCACTTTTAAGCATTTTCTACTTCATTGTACATTAGACATGCTTCTAGGCAGTAGGCCTATTTGAATTCACAACCATGGATTTCATGCAACTTTAAACTTTAACTTTTGTGCACATGGCTGCCAGTTATTATTATTATTATTATTATTATTATTATTATTATTATTATTATTATTATTATTATTATTATTTAAAATAGTCTACACGGCGTAATTATAATTCAAATAAAAGTTACGATGCAAAGTTACACGAGACTAGTATTTTGACATTTGAAGTTTGGGTAGATCACTAGTTGAAAGTTGAACATGGAAGCAGGTGTTCTGTTGAGTGTGATCAATCGATTATTTGGTTCAGTTTAGCTTATACTTTGAGGAGTGTGGTGGAGAGTTGTTTTACTTTTTGTAGGAACTAGGGAAATAATGGTAGAATTCAAGGAAAAGTCGCTGTTTTCCCGATCAATAAGTTGGATGACGTAAGGGTCTTATATTACGTCACATAGGCTATGTCTGCACATTACATTGCAAGTACGAAAAAGCCTTTTAATACAAATTTGGCAATTTAACTTACCTCACTGTTCTTGTTCTGTGTTGGTGTAAGCTCTGAATGTGAATGTTATTTGCTAATAGCCCGGGTATGCTTTTTTAATGTTGTTTATAAAATCGAGGAACATTTGATAAGCTTGTGTTCTTCCGCTTGCACACTCGAAATGTCGATATAGGAATTGAAGTGTTCAGAACCATAGTGGGCCAAGCGCCATTTACTAAAACCATAGAAAACAAGGGTTAAAATTAAGTTATTACCATAATTCAATGGAAGTATATAGCAAGTAATATAAAGCATACACATTGAAACTAAATGATATGTCAATCTTCATTAAACTATGGTAATTCACTTAACTTTAACCCTTGTTTTCTCCGTTTTTAATAAATGGCGCTTGGCCCAATATGGCTCTGAACCCTTCATTTCAAATATGTATATAGATCGTCTAAATCACTTGGTCGACCTTCTTTTCTTACACAATTTTTTTTAGGCATTTCCACATTTGTTTCTATATTTTGAGTGTGGATTGTACGATTTTCAGTGTTTATGAATTTCACTTTATGGCTTACTATACCGTGAATAAATTCTCCTCCTTGTAGATTTTTGTATGCTTTCCATCCGTCTGTATAGTCAATGCCGCCAAATATCCATATTTGTTCTTTTTCACTTTTTAACAGTCTCCTTTTGTCATATTTCCTGGTGATGAGATGTATTTCGTCGAGTTCTACGGTATGCCCTTCACCACCTATTTTTTTCTTTGAGATGTGTAATAAGCACACTTCTCTTCAAAATTTGTAATAGTCAAGTGCAGTGTTTACACTAACATTCACTTCTCCGGCAGCAGTTGGTAAATTGACACCAAAAATACACAAATGCTAAACTCTGAAAGATGCTGATTTTACATTTCTCGAACTGATAACTTGACTATAAAGATCTCCTGTTACTTTGTTTCCATGACCATTCACAGCTAAACTATTCTAATGGCGGCAGTTGGGGTATTCGCACTCGGTTGTACTTCCCAATACTTCTCCTGCGTTCCAACATTCAATCAGAAAAAAGATTCCAACAATAAATGCCTGTTTGTGGTGAATTCGGTAAAGGCAATGAACTCTGGTATCGTTGAGTCCTGTGTTCAGGATCGGTTCAATCAGACTGCAGTATTGCTGAATCTCTTCAAAATTTCATTTGTACCTTTTGCCAATCCACATGAAGGAAAATTTCTGTAGTGCTCGGAAAAAGTGACACAAGTCAAAAATGTTAATTTTACAGGAGAAGGAAAAAAACTGTCTTCACACAGGTTTATGTCGATTTGATTTTCTTCTGTATGAATTATTGTAATGGGAGAAATACTTAAGTCTCTTTTTCCAAGCGAGCAGATGTTCCGTAAGTTGTCAATAAATTATTAAAAAACTTTGTGGAAACTGACTTATGCCACTTTTCCCAAGCAATTTAGATTTAGTGTTAAGTTTCTCTAATTTTTGCTTATTGTTGCTAAATGTTGATTTTATGCCTATTAATACATATTTAATTGCATTTGTATCTGCCTACTACTACCCCCAACTGCCTGTGTTCCATTTCCCACTTGGTAGGGTGATTGCATTCATTACAACTTTTACATAATATCATAATGAAAAATAATGTTGTTTAGAAGTATATTCTGTAAATTGTAAATATTATTAGAATGTAATTGTTTTATTATCTCTGAAAGTTTCAATGTTATATTAAAATTATCTTAGAATTTATAACAACAGGAAGTTAGGTGTGTGCAATTACCCCACTCTCCCTTAATATTATATTACTCTTTTATTATAATACAGGTATTATTGTAACAATTTTTTATTATTATTATTAAGTTATTATTATTATTATTATTATTATTATTATTATTATTATTATTATTATTATTATTATTATTATTATTATTAGTCTATGCTCTGTACTTTTCCTTTCTCTGATTGAGTGACACGATTCATTATTTTCTTTTTCTTGTAGGTTTCTTTCTCTTCATAATTAACAGACGTTACAAAAAGTGCTGCAGAAATTTCTACAGTATGTTACAATAATCATCAAATTTTGCATCCTACCTGATAGAGCAAATATATTCGAAAGTTTTCTTGACAGAATTCACGAACATTTCAGATTCGGCAAATACAGAGACAGCGAAAAGTTACCGCACTATGCAGGGGCCGTCGGGGAACAGATTGCCCGCAATCCATTGCTCGACTCACCGGTAAGCTGTAGCAGCGCGGGCGGGCGTTCAGTTTCATTATGGTAGGCCTAAATTATTAGTTACCTAATGAATGATTGAATGAAGTTGAAAATTGATATAGATCTTACCTTTCATCAAAGCAGAAATTGAACGCCTGCCCGCGTTGCTACAGCTTACCGGTGAATCGAGCAATGGATTGCGGACAATCTGTTCTCCGAAGTCCCCTGCATAGTGCGGTAACTTTTCGCTGCTTCTCTCTATAAATGCATGTGTGTACAAGTGGTCTCATGTGACAATGAACAAAATAGTTCGTCTACAAGCAAATATTCGTCACTTGACCAACACCGGTCCACACCTGTGGAGTAACGGTCAGCGCGTCTGGCCGCGAAGCCAGGTGGCCCGTGTTCGAATCCCGGTCGGGGCAAGTTACCTGGTTGAGGTTTTTTCCGGGGTTTTCCCTCAACCCAATACGAGAAAATGCTGGATAACTTTCGGTGCTGGACCTCTGACTCATTTCACCGGCATTATCACCTTGCACCATTCAGACGCTAAATAACCTGATATGTTGATACAGCGTCGTAAAATAACCCAATTAAAAAAACGAACACCGCATGTGTAGCGTCGCCTCTAAACGCCACTTCGTGCGCAGGAACGTTCTCAATCGGACTGATAACTAATGTCCAGTGGAATAGGTTAAGTCCAATTTCATTAGTTTTACGTAAACATATTCTAATATGAGGCGTTCAGAGCTAAAGTGGATTAAGTCCATGAGACGTAGTTTTGAGGTAATAGAACTTAAGGTTAACTTGCTCTAGGTAGTGAATTATCTAATTTGACTCTTAATAATTTTATTGCTCCATTCTCAAATTCTATATTTATAAAGTATAAACAATTGTGGTGTTAATTGATGCAACGCTTCGGTGATTTGATCCACTATGGCTCAGAACGTCGTGAACAATCTGAGGCAACACAGTCCGTGAATATCCAGAGTACAGCAATTCTTTGCTCCGGAAATGCCGACAAATCAGCCATTGTTTTCCAGCGCGCGCTATTTGAAGCATACAGTTGTTAAGAGAATGAATGTAGCTTATGTAGCCTAAATCAGAATCAAATATTTTTAATTTTAAGGGCCACGGACACTGGCCTAAATTGAGTTTTACTTTAAATGTTCCTATCCCAAGCGGTTGACATGGAATAACAATGGCGGCCGATTGCGCTACTCTGGGTATCCACGGACTCTGTGAGTCAAAAGTGATTGGTGTCACCTACCGGCGAATGCTTGGAATTAAGACTTGATCCATTACTGCTCGGAAAAGATCCAACTTCAGATAATCAGAAAATGAATTGAACTCAATTTATTAAAATTTGTGACTTGATCCACTTTAGCTCTGAACGGCTCATATATAATCTTTTATTTTTTATTATTTTTTTTTTTTTTTTACTGTTTCAGATGGCAACAAAAACAGATCTACCGGTAGTTAACATGAAAGACGTGATTCCAGCACTGACATGCGTACATTGCAGTGATCTTCTCCTACAAAATACAAGTGTGTGCTTCAATGGTCATACAATTTGCAGACATTGCAAAACGGATACAGATTTTTGCAAATGTTGTACTCAGCAATTCATAGATGAAATAAGTAACCTTCAAGTTGAGAAAATTGCAAATTTAGTTAAATATAAATGTAGAAATTTTTATTTAGGTTGCAACACGCTTCTTACGATTGATTTGGTGAGGATCCATGAGATTCTCTGTCTCTACAGAACTACTCCTTGTCCTCTGGAAGAAGCGCATGATGTAGGATGTCGGTGGGTAGGATTTCTTTCAGAAGTTATGGTGCACGTAACGGTAAAGCACAATGACAGAATTAAGAGTAGAAATTATTTTCAGTGCAAGACAATGAAACACGCTGACTGGCTTATAATCTATGAAGACGAAATCTTCGTTTACCACAAGTCCGTCCAAGGAGGTCTATGGCGGGCTGCTGTCCAGCGTGTTGGATTAGCTGCCAAGATTTTTAAATCTGTGTTCATTGTTAAATCGAACGAGAACAGCAGCGAGACTATTGAGATGACATTTTTCATAGAAGTCAAAAAGTCTTTCGAAAGGTCTTTTACTTTGGGAAGGGGTCTAGTTCTTGAAGAATTTGTAATGAGCAATTTTACTAACAACGACGAAGTGAATATGACTGTGACGATTGAAATGGTTAGGATCGATAGCCTGAATTTGACTGAGTGATGAGAAGATATGACTTGAGTCACTAGACTTTAATTTAATTTTATACGTGTTTTGATAGATATTTTATTTCGGAAAATGTTTTATTATATTTTAATGACATATTTTATGAAATCGACAATGGAACGGTGCACACATTTGATTACATGAGCACTAGACACAGGATCATGACGTCCGATATTGAATAGGGATGGGAAAAAATAACCTTTTATTTTCAGACGGTTAACCGGTTAATTACCGGTTATTTTTGCTTGCCGGTTTAACCGAATAACAGGTTATTTTCCTCAATAACCGGACGACGGGTTATTTTTTTTTAAATATCCATAGAATAAAATGTATTTTAAGTCTATCTCAAATTTAATGAAATGGGATTTCGATTTAATATCAATAATCTATGCCTATCTTAATCGCTGACCTTATCTGACTGACTTACAATATATCTCCGGGTATTGAAGCACTTCAAACGGCGAGAAATTTTCACGTCAATTTTTATTGGTTATAGGAGAACAAATTGCCCGTCGAAATGTTTCATAATCAAGATTATTATGGGAATTATGCAACTTTGTTATTTTTTAATTTATCTTACTATGACTCTAATGTAATTAAAGTAATTAATTAAATTCAGTTTCATAACCTCTTATTATATGTACGCGTATATTTGTACTAAGAGACGTTATTGATGACCTTCTGCATGCAATAACGTTCTTTAAAATATATTCTGATTTGTTTACAGTTGATTGCTAATTGTTATTTGATTTCTATTGTAAAGAACCTCTCAATTTGTTTTCCGGACACATATAACAGATAACAGCACCTTCTATCTCCTACAAAATTTCTGTAGCGAGTACTTTAAAATCGCTAGTTTCTCTGCCGAACCACTTATTAACCAATCATTTATTAACCCTAATATTGTATTAAGATTGTTAATAAAGTGATTATGTTGGTTACGTGAGATAAGAGTGTATCTGCAAATAAGATTACCTAGAATAAGTTATTTATGGTTGACGCTAAATCATTAAAGTAAACTGAAAACAATATTTAAAGAAATTAATAATCTGTCTAAAATTGTGTATTTTACATAGAAATTGTATTTTATTTAGAAGAAGGTTTTTCGTTGAGATGTATCGGTATATCATATAGTGTCATTAACGTTTATTTTGCTGGCGAAAAGAGAATTGTTGAATATGTATTGCAAATAATTCAAAATTTAAGATTAGACTTATAATGAAACTGACGATACACTGCTGATCTTTTATGAGCAATATTGCAATAGTAACTTATAGTATGTATAAGAGAGTAAAATTAGATTCTATCCGCAAATGAAAAGTTTGACGCCCGAGGTGAAGCCGAAGATGGTAATTTCCAAGAGCGCATAAAATATGTTTAGTCTCGTGTACTGTACAATATTTTATCCATTACTGGTATCTAGATTTAACTTAAAATTGTATTGCCTTTTCTTTGTAATGTATTGTTTGTAAAGAAGGTATAAATGAATGAATATATGGACTTTGTTGTTGCTAATGTCTTGGTTGTCATGTTTTTTGTTGTTTATTCAACTGTTCGACGAGAGGTCTGAACCTCACAAGTGATACCAATAAGGCACCAGTTATGAGACAACTAGGCCAGGAGACAATTGGGTAGGGTGGTCAGTTTTTCCCCCTCCATTGCATATATCGCCGATTAGCTACATGTTAAATTAATCAGACTTCAGATCAGGGTTTAAGCTGGAAAATAAATAATTGTCGCAAAAATACACAAATGAAAAATTATATTTGTGCAAATTTAGAAAATCTCGTGCAATATTATAAGCTAAATAATTCTACAGAAAGATAAAATTAATAAAGTATGCAGAAACAAAAAGTTTTGTAATTTGTTTCTTGGATAGCTATTGTTTCTTGGAGTTTTATTACTTTCAATCCATCTTATCCACTCCAGATATACTTATGTGAATAAATCATTAGACGTAGGTATGTTTAGAATTAATTACTGCTCAATTTACATGAAATTAAAATACGTTATTTTAAGGGCACTCTAAACATTGAAATTTTTTACGACTAGGTCCTTCAAGATTTATTGTTAGCAGAGTGTTGACTCTTTTTACTGAAAGGCGGTTTCTAATTCCAGTTTTTACAAGATTCATGCAACTAAATCCTCGCTCACGGTTTACAGTATGCAATGGAATTATATAAATCAATTAGAAGAAATTGTTCAGTTAACTTAAGGGTACATGAATGCACCAATTCTTTGAAATCCATTTCTGAACATCTAGTGTTTAATACCTTTTCGAACATTGCCCATCCCACTAGCATTTCATTTCAATTCAGATTTTCTAGAATTAATTAGCTGGTTCAAACACATCTCAGATTTCATGTTCTCCATTACCACTTCGTTTCTGAAGTCCAATGTGGTTGTCGCATTTTTGCACATTTACATTGAAAGTTTGTTGCACTTTTAGAAGTCGAGTGACAAAATGCGAAAAATGCGACTGTGGCTTAAACTCTACTTCAGATGTATACGAACAATTGTTCTTCCTCTGACCCATATCGTCAAGTGAGATGTACTGGGGGTGATAATAGTTGTATATCAGCCAGAACCTCAATCAGAAGTGTGTTGTCATGGAGATTGATTTAATAAATTGAATTCACAAGTGAACTGAAAAATTTTAATACACTGCTGTGAATAAAGTCATTGTTGATAAGGATGGTGAGATAAAGACCAGTGTTTTTATACCAGTCGTGAATAAAACAATTAAACAAGCTAGATTTAATGGTATTAATATGTGGAATATTGAAGCGCACTAGTGCTTACGATCTTAAGAATAGGCTATCACAGCTATTGAGGCTATTAAATTAATAACTAATTATATGTGTGTTTAACAATTAGAAAGTACATTATTGTAAAAAAAAAATAAAAGGTAAAGGTATCCCCGTAACATGCCATGAAGGCACTTGGGGGGCATGGAGGTAGAGCCCCATGCTTTCCATGACCTCGGCACTAGAATGAGGTGGTGTGGTCGGCACCACGCTCTGACCGCCTTTTACCCCCGGGAAGGACCCGGTACTCAATTTTATAGGAGGCTGAGTGAACCTCGGGGCCGTTCTGAAAGTTTGGCAACGAGAAAAAATCCTGTCACCACCTGGGATCGAACCCCGGATCTTCCAGTTCGTAGCCAGCACCCAACCATAATTATATTTTTGCTCACTTGTTAATAAACGCAAGTTTACTTTCATATTATGCCTTAATTTTACTTTGAACAAACTATGTGAGTGCAACAGGATGAAGTCCACACCTGTGGAGTAACGGCTAGCGCGTCTGGCCACAAAACCAGGGTTCGAATCTCGGTCGGGGCAAGTTACCTGGTTGAGGATTTTTTCCGGGGTTTTCCCTCAACCCAATATGTGCAAATGCTGGGTAACTATCGGTGCTGGATCCCGGACTCATTTCACCGGCATTATCACCTTCACTTCATTCAGACGCTAAATAACCTGAGATGTTGATACAGCGTCGTAAAATAACCCACTAAAAATAATTTAAAAAAATAAGCAACAGGATGCAAGACCATAGGCATCTGAAATAAGCTGTCGATGCTTCTGAAGATCATAGTGATGAAAAAGAAGGAAATGAATACTTCTAGTGAGGATTTGTGGTAGGCCTATGTATTAAATATGTTTATATCACATGACGTTAACGTCAACTCACGCTTTGTAACTCTTCAATAGTTCCTGGAGAAAATCGAATATACAATAAAAGTCTCGCAATGTCCTGGAAGCTTTTCATGTTTTCTTTCCTTGTGAGGCGCAATGTTTTTTTTAATCTTTTGTTTCTTCGGAAGCTTCGCATTGGTTTCGCCAAATACATTCCACAATTCATCCTGTTTAGTTGAGGAAATAGGGTGTCTTGAAGCACTTACTTTTCCCTTCATGGTCTCAACACACTCTTTGGTATATACTCTTCCCCAATATGTAACATGATCCTTGTACACTGACGTTCAAAGATATCTGCCCCTACTAATCGATAGTGATCGATAATTTGTTGGTGTAAGTGTGGCTTCTTTAGTTATTACTTTTATGAATAGATGGCGAAGATAATAGTCAGCATTGGGAATCGCACATAAAAATATACCCACAGTATAGAATTCAATAGTTCATTCTCCCTGGCTGATTGTGAAACACTGGGTTTAGCTGCAAACCGCTGATGTTTTCAATTGAGGGGGTCAGAAGCAAAGGGGTAGAAGTGACATTTTTAATAATATGAATTAAGTGCATCCAAGGCAAGCTAAAACACTTAAAATTTTAGTGGAAAAGGGATACATATTTTAACTATACCACACACTAAAATTGAAATAAAAAATTTCACTGAATTTACGAAATCTTAAGTAGGCTACTTTCAACCATATTTTCTCATAAATAACTTAAGTGCACTTATAGCCTTTTGCTTCTGACCCCACAATTACAAAAATAAAATTTATCCTTAATCTCCGATATCATTTTCCCCTACACCTTTTTAACCATCCCAATAATGGTGCCACCTATTGTGTTGAGAACTTGAACTATTTCAAAGTTTGTCAATTATTTATATCTTTGTTAGGGTACGTACACGTTGGAGCAACGATAAACGATAGAAGAAACGATCTAGCGACGCTTTGGTATTATCAAAGAATCAAGTGTTCATATCGGAGCAACGAGGACGCGGGAAGCGAACATTTTGATTTATCAGTAGAAGATATTATATGCATTCACTTAATGGAAGAATATATATAGGAAATATCAGCTGCTAAGTTCAAGGTTAATATAAGTTAAATACGTACAAAATTAAACCAGTTTCTCATCCCAAAGATAGTATAAATTCGTTGTGTTATGATTGGTTCTTGTGATCACATAACATATGACCAATAAATACACAACTGATCAATTTACCAATATCCACAATAATTAATTTAATATGCCGAAATAATAATAAATCGATTAATATTCGGATATATTGACAACCACCGCTAATTATACAGATTACTATTATCTTAATCAGAGATCATTTGAACGACAAGAGCGAAGAAAATGGTACTTTTCTTTTTCGTCGCTTTCATCGTGTATCTTCGCTTTTATCGTTACTCCAATATACACACCTCAATGACAATGCATGCTTCAATTCTCTCTGATATAGCATCGCTGCTTCCTTTATCGTTTATCGTCGCTCCAACGTGTACGTACCCCTTAGTGACGGGATATGTGGTTATTAAGTTCGTTTACATAATCAGAAAATCGTAGGTCGGATATCTTTGAACGCCAGTGTACATTGATGAGCAAAGATATCTGACCCTACTAATCGATATTGATCGATAATTTGTTGGTGTAAGTGTGGATTCTTTAGTAATTTCTATGAATAGATGGCGAAGATAACAGTCACTGTTGCCAATCGTGGATAAATATACACGCATTATAGAATTCAATAATTTTTCACCCCACTCTACTGATTGTAAACAACACTGGGTTTAAGCTAGAAACTGCTGATATTGACAAGTATGAGAATAATTTATGCTAAATCTATATTATCATTTTCCCTGACAATTTTTAACGGCCCCAATAATGGTGCCACCTATTGAGAACTAGCGGAACTCTTTCAAAGTTTGTTAATTTTTTATGTCTTTCGTTCTGACCTATCCTGTGGTTGAAAAATTCGCTTACACGATCATAAAATCGAAAATGAGATATCTTTGAACGTCAGTATACATAGTCATTTGTCGTTCTTTCATACCACTTATATGGTTTGTTATGCGTAACGTTCACACCCATTGAAAATTGGATTCACGTTTATACTCATATGAACTTACGAGTATTTACTCAGTATAATCTATACTACCACCCTCACCTCCCTAAATATTTACTATTCCTGCTAAATCACCCTGTATATTCTTCTTTACGCCGTATTGGAGTAAGTCGGCACGAAAGGTGAAGGTGATAAGCATGACGAAGAAAGAAGGATGAAGAAGGTACAATAACAATAATAATAATAATAATAATAATAATAATAATAATAATAACAATAATAGTAATAGTAACAGTATAGCTTTTCAAAATTCACAAGTCGAAATATTCAATAAATTTATTTTAATTACATACGCTGAATAAATATAAAAGGTTAACTAATAAATTAAAACTATCCCATCTCTCTCACACGAAAACATCACGTGTTAAGCGGGTTTACTGTAATCTTATTAATTAGCGTGGTAAATTAAGTAATAATCACACATAGTTTTGTGTGTAGAAGACTAAGAAGTAAAATTTTATATTTTATTTCTTTTTCAAATGTGTGTGGTTTGTTGAGTACTCAAACATATTATCCAAATATTCTCAGATATCTTCGATTATGAAGTTAAAATGTTTATGATTTACGATTAAATACGGAAATAATATCACAGATTTCATGTTGGAATCTTATTTGAAAGCACTCACTACGTCACTTCCTGTGACTTTTAAACCCCTACAACTCTCTTAACTCAGATTTCATTTCAGTGTTGCCTGAAACTTTATACAGTGTGTGAGGTAAGAACAGGACGTTTTATACATGTATTAATTAATTTTTTTATATTGGTATTAAGAATTTTACGTGTAAGAAATTGATTTCCTGTG
Organism: Periplaneta americana; assembly: GCF_040183065.1. NCBI lineage: Eukaryota > Metazoa > Arthropoda > Insecta > Blattodea > Blattidae > Periplaneta > Periplaneta americana. The sequence goes on from NC_091120.1 coordinate 144,666,608, forward strand.
AAAGTATGTTTATTATAACATTAAGACTTATTATTATGGACACAATTTGATTATTTTAGTATCTTTATTACAAATTTAGAATTTCTATTACAAATTTAAGCTTATAAGACTTACATTAGAGGTGGCGTGGGGTCATTTTTGACCCCACCAATAAAATGTCGTACTATACTAAGAAAAATCAAAATTTTTTTGTTATGTGAGATTATTTCGTACTTATGTGTACTATTTTAACACTTGATGTTATTGAAAATAACTGTTGAATATACATGGAAAGGAATTACAAACACGAATTAAATTTTATACAGCTTACGTGATGAAATTAAGGAACCGGTACGGTAACTGGTGTAACATGCATAATAAGTCTAACTGAAATTAACTGTTCACTTTACTCAGTGCCGGATTTAGGCCTAGGCAACCTAGGCAGTTGCGTAGGGCGGCATTCTCTCTCTCTCTCTCGTTCTCTTTTTTTTTTTTCATTTTCATTTTACAGTGAAATTTGTTTTTAAAACACTTGTTTGTAAATCTTTGCTTAAGTTCATTCTTGAACACCTTGTGAAAATCTGATATTGTTTTGTTATCGCATTGTCGTAATCGTGGCGAGAGTAAAACAAAAGTGTGCAGCTGCATAGTTATATTGTAATGCCGGTATCACGTTATTATACTATGAAACTGCTTAAATTTAACTGCTTGTATAAACAAGAATGCATTGTTGAAAATCAATTTGGATGTGTTTTTAATGTATTGTCCCCATGAATAGTAACCAGAACTCTCAATTACATTTGCAGTATATCGTCAACAATATTATTTAATCACTTTCCAGTATGTGCACTATATAAGGTGTAAGGGGTATAAGTGCCATTATTTTAACTCATGATTGTTCAAATCATAAGGAAGAAAAAATGTCCTCACAATTTCTTTCTAATTGCAATATTTAACTAATTGTTAAAGTTTACAATATTAGGCGTTTGGAAACGTTGCTGGATGGGGAGCAGGGAGTTTACAAGAACACGGTATAGCTCAAGCGGGTATAGACATACCGGTACAAAACAGATGCTCTGTTCTAATGCAGGGGCGGACCGTTGTTTACATAAAACGAACAGCAAATACAAACTTTCAATCTTATTAATTGAACTTTATGGTAAATTTCCGTTTTATTTAACAATATTGGGAATATTGGTCCATTTTTATTGTACGTCTAAAAAAAAATAATGGTTTACTGCACAAAATCACACGAATTTTTTTGAAATGCAACATTTTAATCTCTCCCGCTTCCATAAAATAGTACCATTTTTAAAGAATCTTCTGTTTGTGTGATTTTTGAAACGAGGTAAGAGACTCCTAGTTTCTAATAATCTTTGACAAACCGCTACAAAAGTTCAGCGATTAGGTAACCTTCATTGCAGAAAACATTGACGGTACTTCTTGCCTCACTTTAATTATGACTACTTTCTCCATAAATTAATAACATATGATACTTCTAAACTGTGAATGACATTGTAACTTGTTTATCGAATACCCTGTAGTGAACTGCTATCCTCTCGGCAGTAGAGCTATGGACAAGAAGCTTGAACTCGGCTGACATGTACGTACGTCTGTGCAGAGTACTGCCTGCTGAACACGTTGCCACGTCTATCATGCCAGAATATTAACAAATTTAAGCATGCAATTTTATTTAATTTCACGAAAAACTAATAGAACACACAAACATGTATTTAAACTAATATTAACTCTTTGCTAGATATATCTACTGATGTAATTGTTTTCGTAATTTTTCTAACGATATAAGCAGTATAACGCGAATAAAATGAGAAAAGAAATATTTTTTTCTATTACACTTTTACTACGTCATACTACTTTTGACCAATAAAACGGTACGAAAGGACGTATTTCAACCAATCATGGCTGCTTATCGCACAATTTTATCGCGTCCCTAACATTTGTTTAATTTTATCGCGTCCCTAGCATTTGTTTCTTTATTTGCCAACATTTGAAACTGCGCTGGTCTGGACGTAAAAAAAAAAATAGAAAATTACAAACCACTCCAGTCGATGCACAGCAGTTTCAAATATGACTCGCATTGGCATTCAAGAACAAGAATTAATAAAAATCACTGATCATACCTATGCATCTTATGAAACCCTATTTACAAATAAATGAAGAGCACCATTCGGAAATCCTGAATAAGTTGAATACACCATGTAGGCCTACATCAACGAGTTCCACTTCTATTACGCACACGTCCAATATAACATCAATTGAACCACCAACCACATTCAAATTTGAAAATTGTACATGCAATAATTATTCCTTTTAAAATTATTCATGTTTATTTTCTACGTCATCGTCGTTAATTAAAACTTTTCTAACACTTGTGTATATTATTTAGGTTATGTTATACGGTAGCTTCTGCTATATGATATTATGGATAGTCACGTATCAGAGATTGTTTAATATTAAGATTTATTGAAAATCATCTGTCAAATGACGTTGATTACTGGGATTCGGATAATTGAAGTGGAATGCAATAATAAAAAATGAAACTGAATCAACAAAGTCTTCTTGACTAGTAACACTGCCATCGTGATATAGATCGAGAACTTCTCGACGAAAAAGCATTGCTAGTAATCATAACTCACTACTGCCATCTAGCATGCATCTGCCATAATTTAATTATTGCTTTGATAACATTACTTATCAATTTTACGAAAAAATTATCAGAGCCATGGGCGACTAGAAACATCACTAGCGTCCACCGCTGTGAAGTAACGGTTATCTTGCCTGACCGTGCAACGAGCGGGCACGGATTCAAATCCTGGTTGGGGTTTGGGACAAGTTACCTGGTTGAGGTTTACGTCAACCCATTAAGAGCAATTGCTTGGTAACTTTCGGCACTGGACCCTGGACTCATTTCGCTGGCATTATCACCTTCAGATCATTCAGACACTAGGTAACCATAGATGTTGATAAAACGTCGTAAAATAACCCACTACAAAAAAAAAAACTCTAGCGAAGCGAAAAGCACATTCGGCCATATTGAAATAAAAGAAAATGCGAGCGAGGTTATAGTTCGTACTTAGTAGGCTAATCTCACATTATTCATCCCCTTATCTAACCCACTCCAAACTTGTTGCATTCCTCGGCCTTTTGTCGCTTAGCTATTCCCTCGTCTAACCTATAAAACCTTGTAACTCTCAATATGTACGCAAATATGTTTCGTTTCAAAATGATTCAACCACTATACTTGTGGCAAGTACGGGTTTCCGATGTTAAGCCTTGGTTTTTATGAAGAGACGCATGCGAATGAGTGCTTTCTACGCAGACTTCGCACCTCGCAGTTACAGAAACCACTCACTATCTCTCGTGTAGTCCGAATTTGTGCGAGGCGGGCCTCGCACCTCGCAACTCGCATGCGTCGGTTCAGAAAAACAAAGGCTTTAATTTAGGTTCTAAGGGTTTGAGGCTCCAAGTTCTATTAGGGCTCCTCAATAGATGATGGAACCATACCTGCAGGGTCAAGGAAGGATAGCCCACCTGTTGGCGTAGGATTCACATCAATATTTGCTGTTCGTTCTTGGAATTACATGTAATATTATACAACTGTTTAAAATAACGTAAAGGAAAGTGTCCCGTTAAGTATATGTCAAGTGATTTTCCTTGTTTCGATGATCCTACGACATAACCACTCGGACGGACAGTAGCTGAGTGGCATACATTCGACTCTAGATGTCTTGTTTGTGTCTGATATTTCACTCCATTACAGTATTTTTAACGAATCATAACTTGACCTGTTTTAATTACCTAGTCGGTAGTGACACAATATGAAGTACGAATAGCTTATTGGGGAATTTGCTATCCTTCCTTGAACTTTTTTTTTTTTTGGTATAGGCATTGCACTCTTATTTCGAAGTATCGACAGTGTCGGTAGTTTAAATCCTACCGGCTCTAGTGGCACGTACGTTTACAATAAAGGCTTAATAATAATAGCTTAATATGAAATATCACAATTCAAGGAAAAGACAGAAAAGGAGAACAGGTTGGTGAAGGGAGAGGAGGACAGAAGTGAATGAGCAAATGTGTAGGGTATGAGGGAAGTTTGGTTCACATAGCCACCTATTAACCAAGCTTTTAATATTTTGTAAACTCAGTAAATTTACATTGTCGCATTAACACAATTACGGTTGAAGATGTTATACGGATTCTAGAGATGTCTACGTGTTTGGAAAAGATTTTATATCCCATCTAGTGAGTTTCAGTAGAGAGATATAAATATTTGCTATTGGTTAGTGTTGTTTTAAATGAAGTGAATGTAAAAAATTAAAATTACAAAATCATTAATTTTATTTTTTGCAGCATAAATCATTCATAGTATAATCTGAAGATGTCTGTAAGAAGAATTTTTGAAAGAATCTTCATTAATCTATTCGGACTGACGGATCTTCCGATTCTGAAAATTTACTTTGAACAAGGCGAGGGAGAAGAGGAGCAGGAAGGGGAACATGTGCCTCAAGGTGAAGGGGAGGAGGAGGAGGAGGAGGAGCAGGAAACGGGACATATGCCCCAAGATGGAGAAGAACAGCAGGAAGGGGAACATGTGCCTCAAGAAACGGACGGGGGAGAAGAGGAGCAGGAAGGGGAACATGTGCCTCAAGGTGAAGGGGAGGAGGAGGAAGAGGAGCAGGAAACGGGACATATGCCCCAAGATGGAGAAGAACAGCAGTTAGGGGAACATGTGCCTCAAGAAAAGGACGAGGGAGAAAAAGAGCACAAGAGAAAAGAGTACGAAGAGAAAAATGTGCCTCAAGAAGCTCAGGATAACTTACCGCAACCAGAATCACAAACTCGAGACCAGTCGACATTATTCGAAGAACTTCTAATGGAAATATTCCAGACGAAATCAACTGAGCCTCGGGAGGAAGAGGGAGCCGTAGGAGGGGTAATGTAATACACTTTACAAAAACTAAATTTTACCGATTATTGAGATTTCGAAGTGGCATATCCCTAAATATACAGAGTGTTTAAAAAGTATCCAATATTTTAGGAGGTGATAGTATGCATCAAAACAAGAAAATAATGTCTAATAAACATGGATCCTACGACTCATACTTTCTGAGATCTGAACACTCGTTCATAGGAGGTGCTCAATGTGACGTCCATTCATGGCAATTCATTTCTCTGCCCTACAATACAGCAGACTACCAGATTATCATACCGTAGTTGACACCCCTGGCATAAAATAATGATACGACGCAACGAATACTGAAAACAAAAGTCTGGTTGCGGATATGAGCGGGGTTCAACAGAGATGGTGTTGTGAATTTTCGTAATCAGCATGTGTAGGTTGAAGAAACAAGGCATCAGCACCGATTCTCGATCAACTTATGGGCAGGCGTTCTTGGTGATAGATTAATAGGACCATATGTGCTACCACAGAGATTAACTGGGGATCGTTATCAGGACTTTCTTATTAACGTATTAAAGCACATTTCAAAGAGTGCGTGATTCCTTACGCTGAGGGGCAGAGGAATGCATTGCCATGAATGGACGTCACACTGAGCACCTGCTATGAACAAGTGTTCAGATCTCAGAAAGTATTCTTGTAGGAACCATTTTTATTATACATTCTTTTCTTGATTTGATGCATACTAGCACCTCCTAAAATATTGGATACTTTTTTAACACCCTGTGCAATTGAAATTTGAGGAAAGGTCGAAAATAAGTTACAGAAATAGGAATAAGAGAAGTGTTACTTTATTTAAATTATAATCAGTTACTTGGCCACAGTTTATACGATGCGATTTTAATTGCTCTGCTAAACAGAACCCTTTTCTGGTAATAAAACTATTATTTTTGTGAAATTAATCCTCTGTTTCCCAATGTCTGAATGTGGTTCGATCCGGGGGTTTCCCCTCAATCCATCAAGGTCAAAGTGCTGGGTAACTTTCGGCGCCGAATTCTGGACTCATTTTGCAGTCATTATCGCCTCTCTTCGTCCTGCGTACTTCCATACTCAAATTAACCTATCATGCGGGGCGAACAGAATTAGATATAAAGAGTGTTCCAAAGTGAGAGTAGGATCCTTAAACATAACCCTCCCCCCCCCCCAAAAAAAATGTAGACAGCTGCGAGAATGAAATATATGTCAATATGCGAGGCGTTATAAATTTTCGAGGCTTAGATCTTGTTTGACCAATTAATGTTAGTCTCTGCTCTTTTCACACTACCTTCCTCTTGGAACATTGTTGACAAATCCTTTATAGGGCAGCGATCCTTAAACTTTGAGTTCAAGGACCTCTTTCTTGTGATGTGCATTTTTCCGAACCCCGTAACACATCTACTTCATACTTTCACTTGGGAGTACAAAGTAATAAAATCTTTTCATATTATATCGGTAAGCTATTTATTTTCATTCATACGGATTATTCCAAACTCAAGTTTAGTTTAGAAACTTCGCTAAAATTAACTATGTCTATAATTAAAACACTTTTATGAAAATCAGGATGTATTTGTTATTGGGATTGCATGGTATTTTATTATATTTTTCATAGTGAAATAAATAATATTTTAGTTTGAAAACTCACTGGTAGATCCCTATTAGCTCTCGGATCCCAGGCGTCTGCGGACCACATTTCGAGTTACTCTTTTAGGGAGCCTTGTTATCCATTTTGTCTATCACTTGTCCAATAAAATTTAATTTCTATTCTTTATTTTTGCGACCATATTACTTCTATATTTTCATTTAGTTTTAACATGGAACGTTTAAGTAGGCACCTATTCGGAAAAAGTCTTTACCATTTCTGTAATACTCTATAGCAGTGGTCGTCAGCACTCGCTGAAATGGGTAACTGGTAAGCAGCGCATCGTAATATGTTCCGTAGTGCAACAGGAAGAGGGGGAGAGCATATCCGCCAGCAGGCACGGATGCACCATAGTGCAGTCTCTTATCTGCGGGTAAGGGACGCTAGCCCGAGGCTGCACTGAGCTTATGACCGCTGCTCTATGGCATACAGTCCACGCGCATCTTACTCTCTAGCAGGAGAGCGATTCTTGCACTGGGGTTACAATATTCATTAGAAATTAAAATTCTTTGCTTTATGATAGATAATTGTAAGATTATTCCCATCAAGCTGTGACCTGCGATTATTTGAAATCACACAACCATCAGGCATTTAAACGTTCCACTCAATTATTCCTTGCCATATATATATATATATATATATATATATATATATATATATATATATATATATTGGAATTTGGTATCTTCTTGTGATATTAACGGGATGAAGAATCTCATTCTGTTGTGCCTCTAGCCTTTCAAAATCTCAAAATTCAGATTTCAGAATCGAACTTAGGCATCAGTTTCGATACGATTTCACGAGGATACAAGTTGAATAGATCATGATACAGTATATTTTACCACAATTCCGTCCAATAATTCAATTTCTTTTATTATATTATCACTAGAGGGCGGATTTTTGTATAGGCTATTAGCATGTTTTATTCCTTGAAGGTTAAAGATAAGCATGTATGAGATAAATAATGTGTTTCATACTATGGGGAATCAATGGGGGAAGTTTTATAGTTCATATAAATGCATATTAAAGGAGTTGGTGTAGGGTTACCAGATACTCGTTAGTGAAAAGCAGGACAAACTAGTTCAAAAAGCAGGACAAAGTCCGGACACAAAAACCATTTGTAGATGTTTTATTCTTTAGGACTTTTTCAGATTCAAAAGTCGAATTTAATTGATTTGCTTGTTAAGTTGAATAGGCATATAGTAAATAATTATCTGTGCAATAAAATAAACTGATTAAAATACAGTTAAAACAAAAAAATACAACCACAGTACAGTACATTTTAATTCCAGCACTGTATGTAGTAGTGTTCCTCAACCTTTTTCTACTCACGGCACACCCTAGACGGGCCTAGACTCAACACGGCACACCAAAATGTTAATCCCCTCAAAAACATATGATGCAAATCTTTTAATATAGTTGCGTAATGCAATCAAATTTATTATATTACTATTATTATTGCCATTATCATTATTATAAAACAGAAATCGACTCTTGCATTTATTAACAATTTATGAACTTTAATTCACTATACAAAATACACGATTCTATTACTAATATTAAAGTAAATATCTCTACTCATACCTTCAATGTGACACTTGGGCCTGCTTAGCTGTACACAGGTGGCTGATCCGTAGCAGAATCGTAAACAGTGCAAGCCTAATTTCTTCATCGATGGATCTGAGTCTCTCCCGCTTTGATGTTTTAATTTCAGTTAACGTCGAGAAGCCCAGGTCACAAGTATGTAGTTGAAAATGGCAATAACATATTTTTTATTGGGTTATTTTACGACGCTTTATCAACAACTAGGTTATTTAGCGTCTGAATGAAATGAAGGTGATAATGCCGGTGAAATAAGTCCGGGGTCCAGCACCGAAAGTTACCTAGCATTTGCTCGTATTGGGTTGAGGGAAAACCCCGGAAAAAACCTCAACCAGGTAACTTGCCCCGACCGGGATTCGAACCCGGGCCACCTGGTTTCGCGGCCAGACGCGCTGACCGGCAATAACATATTAAATGCCATTTTGGAGATGACCTGATATTCACTCCTTATTGACAACCAAAATATTTCCAAAGGCACTTCGAGAAGTTTTAATTTCAATGTTTTATCTGCTTTTAAATCTGCCAGTTCCTCTTGTACGAATACATTGCTCGGAAGATGTTTTGAATCCACAGTGAATGGATTACAAATCCAGTCGAACTCTGGAACACACTCTCAAAAATAATCCTTGAACCTCTGCTGCAAGATTACTAAAATATGTTCTTTAATTAAGTCCATCAACACTTTATTACCGTCAGAAGGAGTCCTGCAGTTGGAAACATCTCAAACGACCCATTTTCAATAATCTGTATCCAAAAATTCAGTTTATTCTCAAATCCTTGAATCTTATCCATACTAGTCAGAATATTTTCGTTCCTACCTTGTGCTTTTCTAGGTATGAATGAAAATATTCTGACTAGTATGGATAAGATTCAAGGATTTGTGAATAAACTGAATTTGTGGATACAGATTATTGAAAATGGGTCGTTGAGATATTCCCAACTGCATAATAATAATAATAATAATAATAATAATAATAATAATAATAATAATAATAATAATAATAATAATAATAATACATTTGATTACATTATGTAATTATATTAAGAGAGACACATCATTTGTTTCTGAGGGGATTAACAGTTTGATGTGCCGAGTTGAGTCGAGGCCCGTCAAAGGTGTGCCGTGAGTAGAAAAGGGTTGCGGAACACAGCTCTAAGGCCCTCATAAGAGATTTTGATAAAAGCAGGTCAAGTGACTTGTTAAAATTGAGCAAGAAACAGCTCCGCTGGGCAGTCGGATTCCTCAGAGGACACTGTGCCCTCAAGAAGAACCTGCACAGAATGGGACATATCAACAACCCAGCCCGTGCTCGTTGTTCAGAGAGATGAGTCTGTATCTCATCTATTGTGCGACTGCAATGCAATCTCCCATCATAGAGCTCTCATCTTTGGAAAACACTAGGATATTATGACGGGGAAGCGCAATATATCTTTCAGGTCATTGTGCTAGGGCTACCATAGACCTCTTAATTTAAATTCAATTCAATGGGCAGTCGCTTGTAAGACCCAGAAAGGGAGTTAAACAAGGATAAAGAAACAAATTATCCAAATATTCTTTACCAGATTTAATATAAGCTACTTACAGTTCCAAGATAATTGAAAGCTGTAACCTGTTTTGTGTTGTTGTTTACTGGCATTTCTGGCTTTGAGCCAGAAGCCGTTTTAGGGTCTCATACGCGCAGGACGCCCTCTCCAGCCATTCTACATAAGTAATAATAATAATAATAATAATAATAATAATAATAATAATAATAATAGAAGTATATTTACATATATGACAGTATTTCTGGCATAAGTGCCAGTAGGTGTGTGAGTGCAGTGACTGATTTCTTTTATTTTGGTGGAGGCCTAATTTGTTAATTGCTATATTTAAGGTGAACAGGAGAAGAGTTCGGGGTAAAAGATATCAGCTGATAGGACAACGTTAAGGTATTATATGGGGAGATTAAGAGAAAAGCAAGAAATTGGGAAGAATGGGAAATGCTGAGTTTGCAGTTAAAGATCTGCTCTTGGGCAGAACACTGTGCATGCATGCATACATACACACACACACACACATATATATATATATATATATTTTTTTTTTTTTTTTTGAGATTTTTAAGTTTCCCTTTCCGGTGGCAGAAGCATCTGAATGGTTATGCAGACTTTCATGGTGTAGTGTTATTTTATTGATCCGCCTCTCTGTTGCTGTCGTGTGTCCTCTCAGACAGTATTCAAATTTCCAACACGTGTTTGCAGTTTTTATTGTGTAGTATCACAGTATAGTATATACAGTCACGAAGGTCAATACTTAGGGAATATGCATCCATAGATAGTTGCTAACCCCTAGGATCGCTATTATCGTTCCATAACAAACAATGCGAAATAGTACCGGCACAGTCTATTGTTCCTAGTACCCTCAACAACTCAGGCTTCGTGACTGTATAATACTAGACTATGGTAACCTGATTCTCAGTTGTTTATTCATTTGAATCGCCATGTTTTCGTGTTTCTAATATAGCATATTTATTTTAACAGGAAGTGCAATATTCGGAAACAGAAGAAGCGGCGGGAAGTACGCAACAAAGTCATCAGATAATTGACTTCCACTATAAAGAGCATTCAGGCACGGATACGAATGGCCGTGTTAGATGTCCACTGTATCATCTCTCAACCTACTTTTGCTACTGGTATAAGGAAGCAGAATTACTAGAAAGTCATGTAAGAGCGGATCATAGTGAGATGGTACGTGAAGGTCCCGATTTTCATTGTCTTTGTATCAAAGAAAATGCATTGATAATTATTTTTAACGGAGAAATTTTTCTATACTACAAATGTTTTAGAGGGACGATGTGTTACGTATCAATAAAACAAATTTTCAGTTCAGACAAATTATATAAGTATACAGTTACAATATCAAATCCAGTGAATAACATCCCATATATACCGGTAACTTTCAATGTATTAAAAAGAAACGAAATTCTAGCGCAAGTTTTTAGACAAGGTAGATGTTTAGCACTCGACTCCACTTTCATAGAAAGTTGCAGAACGATTTATGGTACTATTAATATGTCTATCAGTATAAGTGAAGCTTCAAATTAATATTATACTCATTTTATTACATTCGAACTGGTGGCCTAGAAGTAACAACTAAGTTAAGAAAAAGCTATTTATTTTTATAATTAAGATATGTACCGGTTTACATATACATATAAAATTAACATTACACATTAAAATAATATGAACAATAATTGTTAAAACATAATTTAAGAGGTCTAATCTTTTAATTACTCTATAAGAAATTCAACCTGTAATTTCTGACATTTCTGTTGACATGACGTACTGTAGTCTACATTCGTACTCTTTTCCTATTATACTTTCTCACTTTATTCTGTTACTATTTCTTGCTTCGTTCCCCTCTTTGTTACCTGCTTTCTCTTTGTCTCATCGAGATTAAGGTTTTTCAAGACTTGTTTAAGCTTAAAATATTTTGTTTACTTTAACATCTTGTAACATTTGTTTTTAAATTAGTTAAATTATATAAAGAATAATTCTAGAAAAAAATCGCATTAACATAATTGAGTTACTTCAAAATATTGTAAAGTTTTTAAAATTGTTTGGACGTAGTTGTAAAATGTTTTAAAATTATTCTGTTGCTCTTCTATTTGCACTACATAATATATCGGAATTTTATTTAATTCCATCATTTATATACTCGTACGAATTTACTATTTGTATCTTTTAGTAAATGAGAAATACATCGACTATAAATTCAATAGGATTTACCCTATCTATTCCCTTGACGAATTTACATCCATTTTACGTATTTACTTTGATACTAAAACAAATCATTATCATGTGACCAAAGATAAATCAAGTCCGTAAAACACTGTAATATATTTTGCTTGCGATCACTTTAAATAATAAATCTGTTATAATTGGGCAACACAGAACACAGATTTACGCGATTAATAAATGTTGGACTTAACAAACGTTTTTATAAAATTCTTATCTCTTGACATTGCATTAGTACTCAGCTTTTCGTTAGTGATGAGAGAAATGCGACAAAGCTCGTAGCAGGCATTTTAAAATTATTTCATACTTTGACTAATTAATACTTACAAAAAAAAATGCGTGTACGATAGTAATGACTACAACGTTTAATACGTCAAGGCTTACACTATATCTGACATTCGGCATCTACTATTGAGACTGCCTAATTTTTTAGTTGTAAAATTGACTGAAATTTAGCTTAATCTTATCCAAACAGTTGAAGCTCATTTATAGATATAAATACATCAGGTCTTATTATATACGAAATTCGAAGTCAAATTGTATATGTAGTGCAATTCCATTCAGGAATTTAATTATTCGAAATTTTATGCAAATAGAGAGTGACAGTATAATTTCTTACAGATATTTACTCTAATTATATTTTTAACGGAAGGTGGTTTTATTACTTAGAAGATGTGTATGAAATATAAAGCTAATTGTACAGCACGTATCTTACACTTTAAGGCCATACATTCCTATAAAACAACAGTTTTAACTGCTTTATTATGAAAAAATCGATAAGCGAAAAATATATGGCCGTATTTTGAAGTATAAATTTATTGCGATGAACGTAAATCACATCAAACACGTACAGTACATTCAGAAAGTGTGTAAATGTCTCCATTAGTCACAAAACTCGATATATGCGTTATAAATTTCCTGGTTCACTGAAAGGTAACACGTATTACCAATTAAGTCGCTACGAATCGGCATGTTTGTTGTTATAGTATGTACATTTGGTTTCATTATAAGATCTTGAATGTTCTACATTGAAGCATATCATATTATGGAAGTATATGAAAAACTGGCGAGATTATTATAAACCGGCAGAAATTTTCTCTAAGATCCGAAGCTATCATTACAAAACGTACATGTATTAAAACAGTTGTTTGTTATACATTACTAATAAGATGTTTAGAGTGTGAAATTCACTGAAATTCTAATTTTGTATTATCATTCTAAGATGATAAATTCTTTATACCAATATATTACATAAATGCGGAATTTACAGGCCGTATAAATTAACTTTTTGTGTGTAACTATTTTATCCACGGACATAGAGATATAAATATTTATCAACTCTAGCAGTGTGATCTGCATTTGATTATTAAAATAAATAACTCAATTATTGTAGTAGTACAATTGTGTTCAATTTTTGTCTATAAATTATATTGCTACCTGAATTTGTTATAGATTGAATAAATAAAAATTTTATACTTTGCTATTACAACTCTATATGATTATTCAATGTAAATTCATTAACAAGACGAGCGAGTTAAGTCTGAGGACGAAGCTTTTTCTGAACTGCGCTGGTTATGTCTGTCGAAAAAGGATTCAGTTTCATATTCAGCATTGTAACACTAATTTTAACGTGTGCTTAGTTTAAAAATATTGTATGTAAATATAATTATCATTTAAATGTATTCCTGTGAAAATAAAAACAATTTGTGCAAATAAATGTCAATAATTTCTCATTTTACAACGTATGAGACAAAGTTCCTTAAATATAATACTACTCGTAATTGTGTTTTTTTCCTCCCAACAGAAAAGTTCTGCTTTATCTTGTCATTACTCATCAGCGTCGAACATGTTTCTATTGGCATTATTGCAGTCCAGTAAAAGTTGGCTAGTTTTCCTCAGTACGTAAAGAATAATTTTTGGTCCCACAGAATATATTTGTTATGAAAACAATGATTATTAGAGGAGAAAAATTCGCTCTGGCGCCGGGGATCGAACCCAGGTCCTTGATTCTACCCGGGTTCGATCCCCGGCGTCGGAGCGAATTTTTCTCCTCTAATAAAATAATTTTTACCATAACAGATATATTCTGTGGGGCCAAAAATTAATCTTTACGTTGATTATTCGTCCAACAGTGCATATTACTGTGGAATCTCGGCCACTAAGTCACTCAATTGACTGCGCTCCTTGTATGACAGTTGACACACTACAGGAGAGGGTTTCAATCCGGTGCTGTGGATTGAATTTCGGCGTAGCTCAGTGGTGAGAGCATTTGGTACGTAGAACCAAGGATGCGGGTTCGATCCCCGGCGCCGGAGTGAATTTTTCTCCTCTATTAATTATTGTTTCCTAGTAACTTTCTCTTTATACATACTGTATAATAGGCTAATTATTGTCTTACGATTGTTTTCACACTGCAGAGATGTTCAAATTCCAATTTTTCTCCAGACGAACATAAAATGTAATGTGTTGGCATAGCGATGGGGGTTTTATACGGTGAGAAGACTACAAAAGAGTGGTTTTAGCAGTCTGTTATTTAGCGACGCTGTATCAATTATTACGTTAGCGGCTATGGAGTTGTTGATAGCGGAATTGGTATTTGGCGAGATGCCGAGGATTGTTCATGTGATTATCTGACATTCCCCTTACAGTTCTGTGAAACATGAAAAAGTCTCATCAGTTAATCGACACAAGAGGGAATATAACCGACGTGCTATCGAACTTCTGGATTAACAGGAAAGAAGTGCTTTTTTGTATGTTATATATAATAAAATTAATGTTTACAATATTTTAAGCGAATTCTTCTAAATAAAGTTTAATGTATTTCATTCTTGTACAGTTAGCCAAAGAATGGCAGGCTATTGGAATACTAGAAGTCCCAGATATTACACTACGCATAATCGAATAATCAAGAGTACAGCTTAATACACAACGTGTAATTGAGTTATTTAATGCCACTCTATTTGGTTTGTAGCTGGAACTCTTTCCGAAACTCACTTGGACACAGCAAGAAAAAAGTGTTGATTTGTTGTAAAAAAAACAATAGGTCTGCTATAGAAGTTTATTCTTATTACACATAAGTGTGTAATTTTATTTTTAGATTTTGAAAACAATGCAGGTAGCAAAGAAGTAAGTCTGTAAATGTAAGAAGCTCCATAATTTTAACTTGTTTATAACAAAGAAAATTAACTGAGCAGAGGTGATTTGTTTCGCTTTTATTTTATTCCCTTCAACCATAAATGAAATGAAGAAAATTTCAATTTATAGCTTTATTTTAAAAATTTTGTGAACACAAAATAATTATAATTTAGATCTTTACAGTGCTATTGTAAATGAGGCGATTTTTATTTTAAACAATGACAATGAAATTAAAAGTATTTTTAACAAGCAGTATTAAGGAATTCATTTTAAATAATATTAAATACTATTGCATGGAGATTTCCATCTAACTTTATTCAAATATCTATTCACGAGACTGAATGAGAAGAAAGGGGACTTTTCCCTTCAGTTCAGAAAAAAACAATATAGCACTTATCCTACAGATGGTTCGATACTGTAGCTAATGAAGGGAAATTAATATATTAATTTATCTTTCAACCAGGGTGCGAATTAACGGGGGGCGATGGGGGAGATCCCCCCCCCGTTGGAAACTTATCCCCCTCTCATAAATTCATATTAACATCCCTGCCAGGGATAACTTCTATCCCCTCTCACAAAATATAATTTTATTTTTTTAATACGAGTTCAGTATACTTCATAAAGTATGAAGTAAGCAAAGAAAATAGTAGTCTATCGATGTATCATCACCGGTAAGCTGACAACAATCAATAACTTAGGAATTACACATCTTATCTTAAGCCTGTTCATGGATATAATTATTATTATTATGATCAAGATGCAAGACAAGCAACTCAATGCGACCAAGTGTTGGGCCGTATCGAATGAGGATAATAATAATTTCATGTGTGGTATTCTCTATCCAGGATTCTATCCCCACCTCATTAGAAATCTTAATTCGCACCCTGCTTTCAACAATAATTATTTATTAAGAAATTGTAATTTTGCAGGAATATTGAAGTTAATTAATATCGATTATCTTCAAATTATTAACACTCGTGGATATGTGTTAACAAAATAAAGATCAGGACGAAGAGAAGATTCTACATTCATCAGCGTCTCGTTAAGTCATTGTTTGCTTAGAAACTATTGTTCATTTTAGTAAATATGAATTACTGGTTGACACAGCAAACATGCGTATCGACGACTGGTGGAATCATACAGTGTGACGTCATGTTGTGATAACTGCGTAAGATTAATGTAATTTTAATTAAAAATTGAAAAACAAAATCTGTACAAAGAAATTAACAACACATTTTTTGCTTCAGAACACTATCCAGTTAAAGAAATTATACTTTTGAATTGTTCATTATCTATTTTTAATATTCTTTTACCCTTGAAACTAAGGAGAAAAGATATTTTACTAAAAACTTCAAATTAGTGTAACTCTGAAAATATTGAGATTAGGACACATGTTTATATGAGATTTTTTGCTCAGAATGTCGTCGGAAATAAGCTCCGTAAGTGACTGTAAATCCGCGTGAATGACCCTGTATGTTGTATTTTACAGAGGAGCACGCGGCGAACGAGTACATTCAAAATCATAAGTTGCAGTGCTGATTTCGTGACACCGCTAAATAATCGATATTGTCCAAAGCAGAGATAAGAATCGTATTTATAGAAAAGTCAATTAACTGGCATTGAATATGAATAATTAATATTATGAAAATCCACAACAAATCTCGGAAGTAAAATGGAATTTGCAAGTGACATCAGTCTACTGCATAAAAAGGTCAAATATGAAGTAGACCTACAATATTACGAAAACATCGAAGAATAATTACCGGTACACGTAAAGAGAGAAATGCCTACACGTAAAGAGAGAAATGCCTTTTGCTGTAAATACAATATCCTATAAAATTACGAGTCGTAGGCCTATTTCCCAATTAAAACGTTGAAACATGCAATGTAGGCCTAATAAGACTATACTTACCGGTAGGCCTACATACACATATTAATATAATACTATTATAACAAACTAAATTTAAGACAATATAAGCCTAATTAAACTATTTTGCTAACAAAACCTAAAGAAAGTTATAAACCTGCTCTGGGCACAACGGCAAAGTAAAATGGAACTCAGAAACCACCGGCCATGTCCTTTCCCATGAGTGGGCAACTCGTGCTCTCAAAGTGTCAACACAATCTCAGTGCAGGTAGAACGGACTCTGTACTAGCTATACTGTCTGTGTGCGGTTCTTTCAAGACACAAGTTCGAACGCGTCTGCAGTAAGTGGCGGCTCGTTTTAAGTGAAAAACATTATAATTCCCAGATCATTTCCCTTTAGTTATGAGTCTAAAGAGAATTTTTTATTAAGAAGAGAGGTGAAGCTTGTATTCTATTACACTTTCTTACGCATGACATTTTATGTTACAAATAAACAGTTAAGGTTTTAGTAAAGAAATACTGTCTGCATCTGCTTTAAAACAGCTAAAGGTAAAAATGAGATATCAGCAAGGTGAGACTGATATCAAATATCATTAGCACGTTGTGCGTGGGAGTTATAGAATTGCACGACATATAATCGACTAGCTAAGAACATTTATGTATAAATTTGAAATGTGGCAGTATCATGTAAAACATAGACAATTTCACTTTCTTTGAATATGAACTATCTTGAAGAGTGATAAGAAAATATTCTTGTCAAATATAAGACCCTACTTCAAGACCTACAGCAGAATTCACTATTAAGTTTGGAGAAACAGTGACAATTGACAAGGAATCGAGATGTTTCTGAAATCCTTTTGGCTTACAGCCGATAGAAAATCCTGAAAATGTATAGCTTGAATTGATAAATCTACAGAACAATACGCCACTCAGATTCCAGCGAAATCAGGAATCGAACTGTTCGTAATGTTGCCTAAGTCAGAATTTCAAAATATACTCTTTGCTTCCAATACTGTTTAGTACAAGAAAAAAGGTAAAAGCTCTCAAAATACAGAAAGAGCTCAGAAGTAAGCTTATTTCATCTGCCGTGACATGTAAAAAATACTTCCTTGAATATGTTGTTGTTTGCGAATACAGACTATTACCTTTCTGAGAACAGAGGAATAATCTTTAATGAATAGAGACTTGTAAATTCTATCGTTCCACCTTTCAAATAATACATATAATAAGAAACAGTAACAAATATTGTAATAATAAATAAGTGTTGCAGCTATATTTGTTGTATCTTGAAAAGGTTGTATTCAGTTTGTGTTTCCAGTACTAAACTAATTTACAAAGCTATAAAATAATATAATTTTGTTACGTGTTTAGATACATTCTTCTAAAATTACTATAATTATTGTACCATGCGTCATTCTGAAATTCAAATCATGGAATGGAATAGATGGAAGTGTTGCAGCTATATTTGTTGTATCTTGAAAAGGTTGTATTTAGTTTGTGTTTCCAGTACTAAACCAATTTACAAAGCTAGAAAATAATATAATTTTGTTACGTGTTTAGGTACATTCTTCTAAAATTATTATAATTATTGTACCATGCGTCATTCTGAAATTCAAATCATGGAATGGAATGGAATAGATGGAAGTGTTGCAGCTATATTTGTTGTATCTTGAAAAGGTTGTATTTAGTTTGTGTTTCCAGTACTAAATTAATTTACAAAGCTAGAAAATAATATAATTTTGTTACGTGTTTAGGTACATTCTGTCTAAAATTACTATAATTATTGTACCATGCGCCATTCTGAAATTCAAATCATGGAATAGATATCACGATCACCTGCATGAGCCGCCAGAGCTCACCGTGGCTTTTGCAGCGAAACTACAAACAACTTGTAACTGCTGCGGCTGCCTCCGTCTGTCTTTCTCTCTTTCAAGGTTTTTCAGCACTTTGGGAGCACGAGTTGCCCATCCATGCAGTCATGTAATTTGTGAAACTCGACTACGTGTCGTTAAAAAAATTGACACTCATGCCAAAAATCATTACAAACATTTATCATAAATACATGACTATTATGTGAATGCACTGAACGAAAGATTATTTTATTTTGCTAAACACTAGATACGGGAAGAATACACTGGTTTTGAAGTAGACTTTGAAAGACAAATTCCAAATTCTGATCAATAATTCTATAGGCCTATAATCACTAGACAGTGGATGCGGGATGACTTATCGTTGAATGTAGGTGCACATATACTGTATGTTACATTTTTTTTTTCATTCAGACCATTGGCTGAACAGGTTTTAAATGTAAACAGACGACGTCAACATACTACTGTATCTCCGTACAGTTAGAAAGAAAAGAAAAATAACGTACTGTAGTACGTACATAACTTGCAAGTTCAGTCCTCGTCATCATTGATGCAATTACCAGCGTTGCAGTAAACGACGATATATTCTCGTAAGTTGTCGAAACTGAATCATCTTCGCCTTCGCTTAAACAGTTTTTGTATCGAGAGAATTTCTGAAGAAAAACTCTAAACTGGGGATCACTCAATTTCTTTAGAGGAATATTTGCACTGAGCATCATGTTGCACGTGTCGTTATACCCGCACAACTAAGTGATGATGATGATGATGATGATGATGGTTCATCAGATTTCATTTCAACGCATTTCCTGTGCGATGTACTGTTACCATGTTTCTCTATAGCCTGAGTTGTTCTGGTTTTTATTTCAATTTTACATACATTACACACGATATTGTCTTCGTTAATACATAAAATCTTTCCGGAATATGTATGATAAGACTATTGAAATGGATTTGAGGGAGGTAGGATATGATGGTAGAGATTGGATTAATCTTGCTCAGGACAGGGACCAATGGCGGGCTTATGTGAGGGCGGCAATGAACCTACGGGTTCCTTAAAAGCCAGTAAGTAAGTAAGACTTTCTTGTGTTAAATTCTAACGTACCTTGTTTACATGTTTCGACCTATTTATGGGTCATCCCCAGAACTGGTCGTTGTTGGTCTTGGCGCCTCTTGTTTTGTTTCCTGTGAGGGTGTGTTCGTGTGGTATAATGTAGAGTCAAAGAGTGTGTGTGTTCTGACATAAAATGTCACTCTCATACTTCTTAATTGCATTTCATATCTCTAAGCGAATTTAACGTTTTGACTTCGACATTATGAATGGATCAGCACTACACTATTCAACTCGTACTAAATACTTGAGCAGGATAACACAACTGCACACATTGCGTTGCAATGTGGACCGGAGTTCCTTCGTTATGTACGCTGCTGTACTCACCAGGCACACAAAAGACGGACGACGCGGCACGTGCCATATACTCCGATACGAAACAACTTCACTTTTCCTTAAGTCATCCCGCATACACTGTCTGATAATCACTAATCAGAAAGTAATAGTGTAACATTGTGGACAAAATATTAATGGGAGCTCATATTTTCAAGAAAAATGTTAATGTGTCTATGTAGGATAAAGCTAACAAGCAAACATTCTGACGGGAGTAGATAAAAAAGTTTTTTTTCTATCACCATGTTAATAATGTCAAAAGAAGTGCTTATACAAATGTTGGCCACTCGACCGTAATTACGAGGGCCGTAAAAAAATAAGTTCACCAGAGGCCGTTAACAGAAAAAAAACACAATTTCATTGGAAAAATTTATTGCAACAGACACAGCAATTGTTGAGCTATTTTCAACATCTCCATTGGAATTGAGACATTTGTCATATCATGGGATCGACAGAGAGGTGCAGATGGCTGTCAAACGCTGGTTTCGATCCCAAGCGGCTGACTTCTAAGTTACGAGGATACAAAAATTGGTTCCATGGTATGATAAATGTCTCAATTCCAGTGGGGGATAAGTTAACAAATACCACAACAATTATTACTGTATCTGTTTCAATAAATCTTTCCGTGCGATTGTGTTTTTTATGTAACCCGTCCCAGAGAAAATCACTTTCTGGACGGCCTCGTAATTGCTGTCGAGTGGTTAAAATTTGTATAAGCACTTCTTTTGACATTATTAACATGATGGAAGAAAAAGATTTAACTTTTTTATCTACTCCCATCAGAATGTTTGCTTGTAAGAAGGATGAAGTTACAGGAGAATGGAGAAAGTTACATAACACAGAGCTCATGCATTTTATTCTTCACCTGACATAATTAGGAACATTAAATCCAGACGTTTGAGATGGACGGGGCATGTAGCACGTATGGGCGAATCCAGAAAAGCATGTAGAGTGTCAGTTGGGAGGCCGAAGGGAATAAAACTTTTGGGAGGCCGAGACGTAGATGGGAGAATAATATTAAAATGGATTTGAGTGAAGTGGGATATGATGGTAGAGACTGGATTAATCTTGCTCAGGATAGGGACCGATGGCGGGCTTATGTGAGAGCGGAAATGAATCTCCGGGTTCCTTAAAAGCAATAAGTAAGTAAGACTTAATACTGGATAAAAATAATAGTAATAACAAAAATAAAGGCCCATCAGATATCCAAATAAAGAAAATTTCATCCAGAGAATTGGAGTCTAGAAAGGTTCCCAAAATGCTGGCTGCGTTTTCACGTTGGATGGCTATTCCTATTCGTTGCCGTAGATAATTGGTGCAGCCAGGGTCTCCAGTAAGTAAGTAAACACTAGATAATTCTATTGATGCGTGTCATGGAAATGGAAATTCAAAAAAGTAAACACAATGGGTTGCCATTGGTAGCACTATGATGAACTGATATTTTACCAAATATATATCGATAATTAGAGTGCATGTGTCATTTTCATAACATTGATTCACTTTGCTAATAACGACAGAATTCAAACATGGGGTGATGCTACTTTACAAATCATACATTGGACTTACTGATAATCTCTGATGATCATGTGACTTTATGAACAAAGAACGTCAAGTAACAACAGATTCCCTAGCTCAGTTCCTTCCGAGGTCTACAAGGCGAAGAACGAGTACGTGTTTACCAGGTAATGAGCAAGCACAGCAAGGAAAGTATTTTTAAGACACACTGGTCTTGCAGTACACTATCGAAAGACAAATTCCAAATTCTGATCAATAATTTTATGTAATCAGAAAGTAATAGGGCCTACTAAACATTGTGGACAAAATATTAATGGCAGCTTATTATATTTTCGAGAAAAATGTTAATGTGTCTATGTAGGATAAAGCTTTCATTTAATTCAATATGGTGCAGTACACGAATCTGGGAAACCAATACAAGGAAGATGTAATATGATGATGATGATAATAATAATAATAATAATAATAATAAATATAATAATAATAATAAATATAATAATAATAATAATAATAATAATAATAATAATAATCGTTTGTCTTCGGACAGTGACTAAACAACAATAATATTTGCGTAGCGTTCTGTTTCTGTCTGCAGAACGGACTTGCATTCTTCTAAAAGTTTCCCCTTTTTCTTATTGAAAAGTGATACTATAAAACCACTGAACAATTTTTAAAAGTAAATACAATAAAATTGATTTATATGTGCCTATTTTATTTCGATGTGGAGCACCTAACTTTAAAAAATATATTTGAATCTGATTTTAATAAACTATAATAATAATAATAATAATAATAATAATAATAATAATAATAATAATAATCGTAATCGAGGATAAGGTTTTTATAGTATGTAATTAGGCTAAACTGACGTAGTTAGTTCCTCATACTCCGCTTATGCACGTTAAAGCCTTTAGAGCTCTTTCCTCAGTCATACCAACATAATTTTGGTGATATTACGAAAGTTGCACGCTAGTGTACACTATGCCCTGCATTTACGAATTTGAAACAGGTTAGGTTAGTTTATCTTCTGTTATGTCTTGCGTATGAATCTGTGATAGGTTATGATAGTTTAGGCTTTTGTTATGCCTTGCATATACGAATCTGTGCAGGATTTTCAAGTGCTGTCGGCCTCGGTAGCATAGTTGGTATAGCGCTAGCCTTCTATACTCGAGGTTGCGGGATCGATCCCGATCCAGGTCGACGGCATTTAAGTGTGTTTAAATGCGACAGGCTCATGTCAGTAGATTTTACTAGTATGTAAAAAAAACTCCTGCGGGACAAAATTCTGGCGCACAGGCGACGCTGATATAACCTCCGCAGTTGCGAGCGTCGTTAAATAAACCATATTTTTTCAAGTGCTGTGCAAAGACTGATGATTTTTGTTTCGTGATGTTAGTATTGGTCCGTAGCTAATAAGGTAGTGTAATGACGGATTTTTATTTCCTAAATCACCAGAACTAGTTTCACATAATTCTTTATTTGACTTTTTTTTTTTTTGGTATTCCATATTATACATTTTCAAGCCTTCATAAGATATTACAATTTCTATCAGAAACACGATTACCTAAACATAAAAGTTTTTAGAAGTTTCTATTACGATTTCTTGTAACTTAATCCAACATGAATCCAACAATCTTACCCATCGTTATCTGTCGTTCAGAAATATGAAAAATGGCGGATAGTTGCTCATATGAAGAATGTAGGTTTATATATTTACTTGGTTTCTTTTAGTCTCTACGAATAATTATTTATATCTGGTTTTACGTAATTTGCTTCATGACTTGAAAACTGAAAAAGCTATAGGTCGAACAATAAGATAAAAATTAAAAAAGTGATAGAGAAATTCGAGAAGGCAAAATCCGTTTTTCTAAACTGGTTTTAGATCATGAATCATGAAACTGTCCACAGTATCAAAAAAAAAAAAAATACAAAGCTGTGGAAATTTGTATTGAACTGTAAAAGTGACAACCGTTGAAAATGTAAATAATTAAGAAAAGTGTATCTGTTAATAGTTAGGTGTGTCCCTAGCTGATGGTCAGACCTACAGCCTGTCACGCAGGCCAAGAGACGAGAGGGGGTTGCCTGCTCAAAACCTGGGTACGAAGTGAACCTTAGTGTAGTCAGCCGGTGTGGCTTGAGGCTTAGCGCAATAGATCATAACAGGTCGCAGTGCAGGCCATAGTGCAGTCCTCTCGTAAATTCCATTTCAATTCCAATTCCACAGGTGTATCCCTCCTAAAGTAAGAGTTATTTATCGTCACTTGTGTAATTTGTGCCGAAAGAATAGATTTTACTGGAGGGGAAAAGATTCAACGAAATTATATTGGATTATTCGTTCGAGTTCGTGTAACACCTTCCCACCATTAAATCAAATAATAGCAAGTTTACTGTAATAATAACACAAAAGTGGTCCTAAAGTCTGCAATAAAATATCTGGATGTCCTACAAGGACGGAAAGAATTATTCATACATCATGTTTAAATCAATGCTTGATACTAGTCACACTGTAAGATATAGACTGGATGAATCACGTTGTAGTTCAGTCCATATCACAAAGTAGAGAATGTTGTGTTAGAATATTAGATCAACCCTGTCCAAACGGTGCTCATTGAAGGCGAGCACTCTGCTGAAGGAGGAGAGCGAGGAGAGCCGAAGAAATAACTCGCGACCGCAAAGTAGGGGTGGTATCGTTGGGGTTGAGGAGGAGTGAGGTTCTCTAGTTAACTGTTCAGAATTCTTCAATATTCTCTTCTTTCGTGTTAATCTGTAGTGCAGGGATGTCAAGGTCAGAGCACGTGAAAGACTCTACGTGCTCCCTAGCGCTCACGGGTTCCAACGAATCTATTCTGTAGGCAGTAGCAGTGAAAAAGAAGGGGTGAGCAAAATGAACTCTATTGGCCTACCACTGCAAGATGAATTAAACTGGTCTTCAGTAATAGATAATATGTTACGCTCATTCAAGAAAACAAGAACTAAAAGCATGTTTTGCAGCATGCACCTCTCTAATAAACACAATTAATTATAAAATAGTAGAATATAACAAATAATAAACATAGCTTCTCTTTAACTTAAGCAGTTTTACATAATGAGGCTTATAATTAGCCTAATTATTGTTATTAACTGTTATATAATCACGTACTACTTATATGAGTATCATCACACTTCTAGAAAAAATTTAAATTCCCGACTTCTCGCGTAATTCAGAAGTGCTTTTTCTGATTTTTGCCGACACCAGCCTTCTTATGCCCGGTGAAATGTTGTTCCCTGCAGCAAAATAATTTCTAATGGAAGCCTGAATTGGCTAACATTCCAAGTCCATTGAAGTAAATTTTTCAGGACCGCAAAGAAACTATATAGGCTTGCATTATGAGTATTGAAATAAATATTTGTATGATCTAAAAACACAGGGTTGTTGTCGGACTTGGGATATTCTTTTTTACAGAGTGATTGCCTATGTAAAACACAGCTTGTTAGGTAAAAAGTCGAATTCGGTAAATGTTGGACTTGGGATGTTTATCAATTCAGGTATTCAATTGTAACTGTGTTGGTATATTTCCTGGGTTTGATGAGTAAGGATCACAAAACAAATCCAACTTGGGCTGGAGTAGGTCAATATATTTAATCGCCTATGGAACTCCTTCCAGAGATTTTTTAAAACATTGCAGTATTTTATACTGTTGAGCAGAAGTTCAGTGACTGAAGACGTTGAAATTACAAAAATTGTGCTGTGAGATCTGTGACATCCACAATGAAATTTTTATCTGAAATCTTTTAACAATATCTTTCGACACAAATTAATTGATTCTTTCCTTGCCATCTCAAATTTAAAACGTTCAGATTCTCTAATAATCCTTGAGAAAGTTACGTTCCTCGATCCACGTAGAGTCAACTAGTTC
Source organism: Periplaneta americana (assembly GCF_040183065.1). NCBI lineage: Eukaryota > Metazoa > Arthropoda > Insecta > Blattodea > Blattidae > Periplaneta > Periplaneta americana. Next base: position 144,692,284 of record NC_091120.1, read on the forward strand.
TGGACTGTCTCTATTTTTCTATTATGAATTCTGATAAATATTCACGCAATTCAAAATATCTGGACAGAACAATATCGCAATGGTAAGAAACATCGTCAAACTGAGAATTTATGTAAGAAAATCTGGACAATTTATAGACACAACTCGTAACTGACATATAACGAGTCTACGCCATTAGCAGCACACACTTTTGTTTGTATTTATTCTGTAAACATAAATACAATGCTATGAGGAAGAAGCTCTACAATACATCTTCACATACATTTACTACTATTTAATGTCATTAAAAACAAACTAATTTGAATATTATATCATTCTGTAGATGAACTAATAATTTCAGACGTTTGACACTGCTTGTCTTTGTAACTAAATAATTTCCATAAACCAACAAAGAGCATCACCTCATCTTTCACTTATATAAGAAGTCAAGAGTCTAGTCAGCCTGAAATTTACAGAACGACTTCTTCATCAATGTGTAATGTACAACCCTTGTGTTCACCAGTGACTTGTACCTGCGCACCTTACGTGCTCTGATCAGCGCATACGAGCTATGAGCACGTTTGCGCTCTCGTTGACATCACTGCTGTAGTGCATAACGAACGTAAGGAAACGAAAGAGCGTGATCAAGCATGTTCTTTTCATATGTTATGGGAAAGCTGTTTTTTAAGCAGCTTGAGAAGATTCTCAGTACCATGTCAGAAAATTATCATAGGAGACGAAAACATAATATAATGCGCCACTACGACACCGTACATAAAGCTGTGTAAGATGATTTTGTTGGCGAAGATCGCAAGAGAAAAGCTGACGAGTTAAAAAAAAAACTATTTCTTTACCCTGAGGTAGGTTATAAATGTATTGTCATCTGTTGAGTGATTTTAAGCATTTAAAATATATATTTCAGTTTTATTTATAAAATTCTGCCAAATTAAAAGCACACAATTCATTTTATTTAGTATTTCTATTTTACAATTTTAAAATATTGTGATATTTATTAATTTCTGTGCAATATGTTTCTACAATTCATAAAACTTATTTAAATCAGAAAATAAATAGTTTAGAAGCAGACAACACTAAACAATACTGCTGCTATTGCTACTGCTACTGATAATGAGAATGATGGAACAGGATAACAGTATTAAACCCAAAATACATTGCGAAAAAATATTTTTCTATCTGGAGTGATAATAGAGTTAATGAACTTAACTTCAAAATTGCATAGGCAGAAAACTTTATTTCTTTTAATTTCTTTCAATATATAGGACTCTGACCAATATGCTCTCAAAATAAATACAAAGAAAATGAAATAATTCTAACTCCATATGTAAAAGCTTTTCCTTCCGTGTATGTGTATACATTTTCAGTCGCCTGTAAACTCCCAACCCCTCTTTTACCTCTTATCTCCTCTCACTCCTTTTCCGTACAGCGGGCGAGAGTTCTCAACAATTTGTTCCGCTCGCGAGTCGCGAGTCTGCTCTGAGTACAAATCGTGTACAGTTCTGTATTAGATGCTCGGCGGTGGTAGTTTGTGGCTACAAAAGTGAAGCAAATAGTAATAAAAAAAATTAAATATATATATATATATATATAATTTGAACTGGTAATGGAAATTACGGGAAAACGGCTAAACGGATTTTAAGAAATGACCCCTCATTTTGAAGCTTGGAACCCAATGTTTTCGGAAAAATAGTAGTTTTCAGTGAAATGTCAATTTTCCTACATCATTTTCCTTTTTTCCAAAATCTATCTTTCGTCAGTTTTGAGAACTAATTAATTGCATTCACGGCCGACTTGATGTACGCTTCCTTAAGCGAAGCGAGCATCAAGTCGGCCGTGTTGCATTTCAGAATAAAACAAAGGACACTACAATAAACAATAGGCTATTACACGAAGGCCATGACCTACAGGATTGCTGACATAGAGTTCAAATTCTTTCTCATCATAATGCCAATATGTCGATCTTCATTTGTGCAATTTTTTGATAACGTATAAAAAATAATTTACAGGTCTTATTCTCTGGTCTGTAGTTTTCCGAGTACAGCTGTGTATTGGATATTAATAACTAGAAAACTTAAGAATGTTTGATAACATTATTACCATTAAAAATGAAATATTATTATAGTTAATGCAACATATAATGCTATACTAATATATGAAAGTGAAACCTTTTGGGGCTTTATGTAAGTAGACGCAGAGAAAGAATATTTTATACTAGATCTTAATTTCTATAATTTACTGAGTAACGGCTATAGGCCTATATAAACTTATGTTACTGAAAACTATAAAACTTACGTAAAGTAACAATATTGTTATTAAAAATGAAATACTTTTACAATTATTAATCAAGTGGTGTGGGTCCTTTTCATATATTATGTAATGGCAGTGTGATATAGATATTTATATATCTGATTCTCTAAACTTTCCTTGGTAGTAATTGAGTCATGCTTCCTATTTTAGCTGCGTGTTTAAACTACATCAAAATTAATTTCATATTTCTTTGGTTTAATTAATTAGATTTGTGATCTCAGCCAAGTTATATTTCGTTGTAGGGAAAATAGCATACCATTTCACTTCTTGCTACCGTGATGAGTAAGTTTATTTCCCGCAACCAGCAACAAATTAAACACTGAAACTGCTATTTACGATGGACAATTTTATTTAGGGCGCATATAAGATTCTATAACTCTGACATATCTTTCGCCTCATTTTCCACATCTCAGCAATAAATTCCTCACAACAGCCTATATTACAGAAAATATACCAAATAACATTCATTGTTAAACAAATTAATCCAGCAGTATTTGATAGATCAGTATTGTCTGGAAGAAGCGCAAAAAATTACAATTCATAAGAAAAGACCAAAAGGTATTACTTATTGATAAAATAAGAGGTCTACAAGATTTTGTAGTCTCTTGATCACCTCAGCAAGATCTCTTAGTGGGAAAAAGTGATTCTGCCCTCTACATTTCAGGGTAGTTCACGAAACATGCAGCAGCTATACTAAGATGCTAAGTCTTTTGTTCAAAGCATGACAAACCTTACATTTTCTTAACTTTCACATACAATCCTCAATGACCCGAAAAGCTACTGCATTACTCCCACATGAAAAACCCACTGATCATCCTGACATTGTTACTAGCGATTTCGCTTTGAAACTCAAGAACTGAAGACGGATAGATTTAAGGAAAAGTATTTGGCAAAAAAAAAAAAAAAAAAAAACATTCAGTGGGAGTATGTTTCACTATTATGGAAGCAAATAACTATCAAAATATCTGGTATTCTTCATTGAAAATAAATCTGAACAATTTTTATTTGAACTTTTATGGACTTAGTTTGCAGCAATTGCTGCACAAGCCACTAGTAATTATATATTATTATTATTATTATTATTATTATTATTATTATTATTATTATTATTATTATTATTATTATTATTAAATATAGTAGACTCTCTCTTACTGCACACTCGAGGGGAAATTATTTTTGTCCGTAATGGGGAGGTTTCCGTACTGTAGAGGGCAATGTTTATGGAATGTAAACTTTTAAATTACTATACATAATAGTAATATACGTTACAAGAGCGGTATGTTGACGTTTTCATGGTCGAGGAAAAGATTGAAAAAGCGAAACGTAGTTGAGCTTTTTTAATTTCCGAGAACATGAAAACAAACATACCGCTCGTGCATCGTACATTATTTTGTGCGGAGATCGTTTATTACATACCTGAAAGACGAATTTCTAATTAGTTGCAATGAAATCTCCATGTTGGTTTCTGTTTAATGACGGCAACTTCGGAAAACCAAAATATCTTTCTTCAACATTGTTGCTATAAAATGTTTTCTGTGTTTACTATACTCCAGCAGGCCGTGATATACGTCTGTCTTTTTTTCCCCCCCAGTCTATAAATGCGAACTTAAAACAAACGGTAAGGTTATGTGATGATTTATTTTTCATTTTAATATTTTAACAATATTATTTATATAACATATTGCAGTAATAACATCGGTATCTGGAATCTTGTTGATTTTTTCACGGCTTCCTTAATGTTACTTGTATCAGGAATGCAATAAGTTTCGTGGAGTAGTAGACTTTACTTAATTTTTGCAAATATTTAAAAACAATAATTAACATTGCAATTTAGGTGAAATTGCAGTGGTAAGTTTCCAATTTATAATTATTACTATGTTAAACGTCTCTAAAAATAGGCCTAATATGTTAAAAGCCTAAAGCAGTAAAATGAATGTCGCGCTTAAGCGGTAAGAAGAGGGAAATTGTTATGTGTGTTACGTTGGGAATACTGAATGTGGTATTTCACACTTACCGCGTATTGGTTCTGTGCGGAAAACAAGCAAATACGCACGATCTCGCACAAACATATTTTGTAATCTTACACATATTACAGTATTAACTAAAAATATATTGTGTTACAGTACAGTATTTGTGTACAGTAGCGGCAAAAAAACGGACCGACCCTTGTAGCTGATTTCAGAGCATTGTTCACTCCAGAGCACGATAGACTGGTAACTAAGACTTTCGTGGTTCGCATCCTGCCTGGGAAGGAACTTTTTTTTTGTTCCTTATTCAGATTTATTCCCAATACTTTTAGATTGATGGTAAAATTCATGTTCTGGGAATAATAAGTTAATTAAGTAGTAAAATATCGCTGCAATCGAAAAGTATTAGGAATAAATTTGAATAAGGAACAAAAAAAAGTTTCCTTCCCAGGCAGGATTCGAACCAAGAAAGTCTTAGTTACCAGTCTATCGTGCTCTGGAGTGAACAAGGCTCTGAAATCAGCTACAAGGGTCGGTCCGGTTTTTTTTTTTGCCACTACTGTACAATACGAGTGCGGTGCAAGTCCACATTCATACTTATCATACATAAGCAACTTTCTGTGTAGGTACTGTTTTAATTATAAAATTGTATCCTACAGAATCTCTCCTAGACAAAAATAAAATTGTTATAATGTCCTGATATTTATTCATTGCTACTGTATAAATTCGCTTAAGTCTTTTCCCTCTTCTTCCAGTTTTCTCCATTTCATCATGAAATTAATCTTCTTTAAGATTCGTCATTATTAACTTAGCATCAGTGTCCTCACCCTCGGTTATCAGAACTGAATCAATATCAACATAATGACCTATTTCAACTTTGGACATTCCAGCAGATTGCAAGAGTTTATTTACAGTTGGATGGTCACTAGTTGTCACAACTTCATCTCAAATATTTACCAATAGATAAAAATACAGCATTTTGGAAGCACTTCGTAATTGTTAGGAAACTAGATGAATCCATTCTACGTCCACTTAAATATTACTGCCGCGTTTTCTTCTTAACCACTGATATAACAAAGAAAAATGCTAACAAAAGCAATAGTAGACTCATTTGAATTCCCAGGAAGCGAGGTTGCCTTCTCTTCTTTATTTCGTTGCCGTATTTTTCATTACATTAGACTGGATACTGAAAGTACGTATTACAACTCTGGAAGTTTCTGAAATTGGAGATGATGAGTGGCTGTCAGAACGAAATCCTCGATTGTTATTGATGGCGAAAAATATTCGATTTCAGCAGCCAGTCTGTAAGGGAACGTTAAAGACTGACGTAACCAGAACTGACAAGTTACCATTTACATTTTTTATCTTGGAAATCTCTCAACGAATAATGTTCAAATTTTCCGAAAATCTGTATGTGTGTGTCTTGAATATGTCACATCAATTTCATTCTGTTTGGATGAATTGTTTATCTATATTAATGACTAGGCCTGAGAAATATATGCTGTTATACAGGGACATCATTTTATTTTTATTTCAATTTTTATTGTATCTGAGTTTTTGAATGTACTTCACTGCCACCCCTTCTTCTAATGAAGTTCAACCGTCCTCCACACGGAACCAAGGCCGCATATACAGTCATAGTAGCCTTACGGTCATAGTAAACAGTACGTTCCAAAAATATGTTCGCGTTTTCTAGTGACGAAAGAGCTTTCAATATTGCATCATTTTCGCACAGGTACTGTCATCCATTTGCCTACGTCGTATCCCGGTTTCCCCCACCAGCTTTAATTCGCCAGCTAGTGGCTGGGCTGTCTTAGCTCTTTTCTGAGAACATTAATTTCTGTTAGAAATTGGACGTCTACGTAATATTATACAACTGTTTAAAATAACTTAAATAAAAGGGCCTCGTTAAGTAATTAACTGTCACGTGATTTCCTCCCTTTCTACGACCCTACGACATAATCACTTGGACGGACAGTAGATAGCATTTCTGAGTCATTTCATCTTTTCGGATCGGGCAGAAGTGAAGATTGAATTTACAGTACGTAAGGTACTCTTTTATAGAGTAGGTACAGAATTATTTCAACCTGAGTTACTGGTACGAAGAACGAAACTGGTAATTGGGATTAGGTACAATAGTCTATAGTGCGATAATATGCACATTAGAACTGAGGCCTGTATCGAAATGAACGGCCACCATTTTCAAAAATGTGTTTAAATATCCATATTATGATTATTTTTCAATTTAACTTCAGTCTCTATATTGTACGCTAATGTACTGTAGACAGTATAATATACATTGCATAATGAATACGTCCGAATGGACAGCTCAGTTCGTGAGTAAAAACACTTATTGTTAATACTGTACTGTATTTTGATTAAACAAAAACCTAATGCAAATGATCAAACTCAAAAGCAATATTTCCTAGTTTACGTAAATGGTTGATCTACTTTTCTTCCCTCCTATACCTAGTAAAGTGATTTGTTGGTATATATCATCGAACTCCAGTCGTGGAAGGGGGTAGCAAACGGCGTTGATCCAGAAGTATAGGCAAGTTAATATTTAAAATGTTAGTAAAAATAAAATGATGTCCCTGTACTACCAGTGCGCTTCGTGCGCCTCTGACTTTGAGTACGTCTCAGAGTTGGGGTGAGTTAACGCAGTGTCTTTCGTTCGTTTGAACTCATGCTTATCATCACGGTAAGTTAGTCCTCAGCATTTGGGAGGTTGAAAGCCACTCCTTTGACTTCGAAACACAACTCTCTGCTAAAAAAATTTAAAGACGTTATTTTTTTTTTTTTTTTTTGTTAAAGAAAAATTGCACTATTTTAAAGACTTTTACTTTGTCTGTAGAAAATACACCTAATATAACATTGACAAGTATTAGTCTTTTTATTTCACTGTGTTAATATGATTACGTTTTTGTTCTACATAATTTTTCATTTCATGTATTGTCAATAACAAATCACATTTTCAAATTTTCAAAGGAGAATGATCGCCTGTTGCTAGAAAACACAGTCCTATATCTAGAAAAAGTTCGTTCCACTTATGCAGAAAAATTGACATATTTGAAATATTTTACGCAAGCATTATCTATCGCAAAATCTGCATCATTATTAATAAATTACTTCGTTTGAAATTGTCACAAATTTTACTTATAGCTAAATATCCATAATGTTTATCAAGTATTTTTTCATCTTCTTTGCTACATTTTTTTCCTGTTTCGTGTTCCAACTATTCAGTTTCGTCACGATATCACTGGCTACATATTTTCTATCTATAAAAAATACACCTAATATAACATTGACAAATATCAGCCTTATTATTTCACTATGTTAATATGATAGTGTATTACGTTTTTGTTTTACATATTTTTTTCATTTCATATATTGTTGCAGTGAATAACAAACCACATTTTCAAATTTTCAAAGGAGAATGATTGCCTGTTGCTAAAAAACACAGCCTTGTATCTAGAGAAACTTCATTCCACTTCTGCAGAAACAATTAGGGTATATTTAAAATATTTTATATAAGCAATATTTATTTCAAAATCTGTATCATTATTACAAATTTCCTCATTTGAAATTGTCATAAATTTCGTCTTCGACATCTTGCTATTATTCTTCCTTACAAGACGTTGAATGTTGCCTGATACGTATAGCAGTATTCGGTCGTAATGTAACCGATCAACTAAAGTTCACTGCTGAACGAAACACACTGAAATCCGCCACCCCAACTCAATTACGTTCCGGTACCTAAAGTCAGAGGCGCATGAAGCGCAATATAACGGCATACAATTATTAGCCCTGTTAATGAGTTCTTTGAAATTAAGTTACGTTTTTTTTTTCGGTAACCCAGAATACAGTACTGGTTTGTAATATTTTTTTTTAATTTATCATAGACAAAAGAGTGAATAATTTTTTACACATATTACCCATACAGTATGTTACAATCTGGGAAGCAGAGAATCTCGTATCTCCATTATTATCATAATATAAAAAAAATTATTTGGAATGTTCAACATTTCCACTCGAAAAAAAAATTTTAGAATATTTAACATGCTATATGAACGAGTCTTAAGACGTATTAATATGATTGCTCGTTACTTAGTGTAATATAGTATAAGAAGTATCTGTGCAAAATTTTAATCAAATTGAGATTGCAGTTTTTGAGAAATTGAACATTGAAGACTGAGAAAAATAGCGATAAAGATAAACTTTATTATTGGTGCTACGTAGTATAATATGCTTCAAAATGTGCCATTTAAAGGGCGTTACGATAACTTTAAATTTAAAGGATAAATTTAATTGAATTAAAATGAATAATGTCATTTTTCGTCGTTTCAGTCTTCAACCTTCCCTTAAGAAAAAAATAATTTATTATTGGGAGAGTCAGACTTTTTAACATCATCATATCCATCCAGCCTATTTCCATACTCATGTGATCCTATCATATGGGGCGAACAGAATCTGACCTAATGGGTGCCCAATATTAGAACGACATTCATCATAATCGCCAAAACGTAGACAAAGGCGTAAATGGCATACATGTCTTGCAAATATGCGCTGCATTAGAAAAAATGTTCCATAAAGTTCTCTGCCGATGAAGATTTAGGCTTCCATGAACCGTTTCGAGGCCCAGATCTGGTCTGACAACGCTTCTTTACTTTCTTCATATTTCTTCCTTCAAAAAACAACACTCATGAACCCTTTTGGGAGTCACTCTATCTATATATATATATTTTTTTTTTCAATAAAGTTTTATTTGTATTCTTCATGTCTGCAACAGAAATATTCAGTCCTAACTTTTCACTTATTTTTAACTTGGGACGTTTAAATGGAAATATATTCGGGAAAAATGTCTCTCTCATTTCTGTAATACACTTACTTCTTAGCGGAAGCTTGATATAGGCCTAAATAATCTTACAACAATCATAAAACAAAGAACTTTTGATTAATATTGCACTCAGTGCAGGCAAATAAATGCAGCCTTCGCTGCTCAGTCCAATTATTGTAATATCTTGAATGTAATACATAATACGATGATATTCAAACTTCATTTATTTTCCCATAATGAAATGCCGGGGGTTGCATCGACCGCTGCCGCTAAGGAGGAATTATATATTGCAGGTTGCATCTGCGCGCTCCCGCTAAGAAATAAGTGTATTACAGAAATGAGAGAGACATTTTTTCCGAATAGAATTCCATTTACCTTTGCATAGCCATAGCGTTCCTGTTTCTAATACAACAAATTTATTGTAACAGGAAGTGCAATACTGGGAGATGGAAGAAGCGGTGGGAAGTAACCAACGAAGTCATGAGATAATTGACTTCCACTATGAAGAACATCCAGACACGGAAGTGAATGGCCGTGTCAGATGTCCGCTGTATCATCTCTCAGCCTACTTTTGCTACTGGTTTAATATAGAAGCATTGTTGGAAAGTCATGTAAGATCGGAACACAGTGAGATGATACGTGAAGGTCCCGATTTTGATTGTCTTTCCACCAAAGACAATGCATTGATAATTATTTTTGACGGAGAAATTTTTCTATACTTTAAATGTTTCAGAAAGAGTGTGTGTTTCGTAGTAGTAAAACAATTATTTAATTCAGACAAGATGTATGAATACACAGTCACAGTAACACATCCAGTATATAAAATTCCATATACGCCTGCAAAATTCAAAGTATTAAAGAGAAACGAAATTCTGCGACAAGCTTTTAGAGAAAGTAGATGTATGGCACTTGACACCGGTTTCGTACGAAGTTTCACATCGATTTATGACACTATTAACATGTCTATCAGTATAAGTGAAGTTACGAATTAATATATACTCCTTTTATTAGATTCGTTCTTGTGGTTTGAAACAAACAATGAAGTTCAAGAAAACGTAAACTTTTCTTTATATAATATACGATGATATGTATAGGTTTATATGTACATAAAAATTAACCTTCCACATTAAGAAATACTGTACACAATAATGTCAAAATATAATTTAAGGGTTTAAACTTTTAGTTACTCTATTAAATTCAGTATGTAATTTGCTAAATAAGTAGTCTTTCATTTCTGCTAACATGACATTACTGAGTCTATATTCATCCTAAGTTTTCCATTTCCTTATTATTCTTACGCATTTCGTTTTGTTTCTCCCCCTTCCTTTTCTCTTCTCTCTGCTTCTCGCTACCCAGGTCTTCATAAAGATTCATATATATATATATATATATATATATATATATATATATTAGCTACAAACACATAATTTACTTTATTATCTTGCAACATAAGTTAGTTAAATTATTTAAAAGCAATTATGAACTTACACTGACATAATTAACTTAAGTTACTTTAAAGTAGAGCCACAACTTTTTCATATTGTTTAAACATAGTATTGTAAAATAGGTTAAAATTATTTTGTTTCTCTCTTTTTCCCAGTATACTACTAGACAATGAGTATGTGTATGCTTAGTCATTAGCAGGCTTCGAGACTTGGGACCCGATACAATAAATTTACTGTGCATGTACTATAGGTTGTTGCCTCGCTGCAGGTAGTGAAAGGTAGAGATGTGTTGAGGTAAGAACGTTGTTATTTATAGTAGAGTACGGTAGTATGGGGAAACACATACATATGGACATTCTGAAAATAAATATATATTACACAGTGACAATGTCAAAAGAATGTGGAAAGCATTTATTCTCCTGTCTTTTATAAGTATTTGTCTTTAATTATACACAGTGTTAATGGTGGAAATAAGCATGTAGCAATTTTAATTTCTTCATTTATCCTATTGGTCGTCTTTAGGAAGTGCAGTTACAGTACCGAATTGTAATGCACTACAAGATACATTTTCAGCGTCTCAAACGTAAATTTTTTCCGGTTATCTGCCAAACACAGTTTGTACTGTGAAAAGCTGCGCTCTACGTCGCATGACGAAAAAACCTAACATCATTGCAATCTCTAAGAGATAGTCCTTTATTCTCGGGTGACTCTATGTCCACTAATTTTCTGTTTATATTACACAATGATCCATATCCGTTATTTTTACATAAAATTGATTTCCATTTCTATTTTACACGTTCAGTAACCGGTGTACTTGGTATCTCATTAATTCTCTGTGTCATTTCCTCAATTAATTTGAGGGCTTCCGGCATCTCTTGCTCTGACTTTTCTAACCGTGTAATAGTTTCAGACACAGTTTGAAAATATATTTGTATGAAAACCAAATTATTCGTCAGAGCCTTCAAATCCAGAGCGTTTTCCTTTGCGTATTTGTTGGCATTCATTCTGCAGTACCCACACCCACTGTACGCTTTACCACTATACTCAGGACGCCGTTATGTGGATTTCCCACTGAACAGCTCTATCGGGTCCGAAGTCTCGAAGCCTGCTCATTAGTCCAAAGACTGGTTGTAACCTGATACGTAACACCAATAAGGCGTCACTCATGAGGAAATTAAGACAAGAGATAATGAGGTAGAGTGACCAGTTCCTTCCCCCTCCATTGTAGGCATCGCTGACTAGCTACATATTACACTAGTCAGACTTCAGATGCATAGCCTACAAACAATAATTGTTCTTTCTCCGACACATATCGTCAAGTGAGATGTAGTGCCTGATAATAGATGTAAATATCAGTCAGAATTTCAATTATATGGTTAAAGTTACTAGATAATGATATTTTTAAATTTTATATACACGTTTCAATATTCTTATTTATTAATAATACAGTCAATATAACTTATCATATTATATTGTAATCAACATTTTTCATCATCCTATTTACATTAATTATTACTAGTTACGTTTTCGCCAGTTCGGCATCTTCAGACTACAAAAAGGATACGGGATACATACATACATACATACATACATACATACATACATACATACATACATACATACATACATACATACATACATACATACATACATAAGTGTTCTGCCCAAGTGTAGGTCTTTAACTGCAAACCCAGCATTCTCCAATCTTTCCTATTACTATTTTCTGTCTTCCTCTTAATCTCCGCATATGATTCATATATCTTAATGTCGTCTATCATCTGATATCTTCTTCTGCCCCGAACTCTTCTCCCGTTCACCATTTCTTTCAGTGCATCTTTCAGTACGCAGTTTCTTCTCAGCTAGTGACTCAACCAATTCATTTTCCTCTTCCTGATCAATTTCAGCATCATTCTTTCTTCACCCACTTTTCAACACAGCTACATTTATTAATTGTGTTTGTTCATTTCACACACTCCATTCTTCTCCATATCCACATTTGAAATGCTTCTAATCGCTTCTCTTCACTTCGTCGTAATGTCCATGTTTCTGCCCCATACCATGCCACACTCCACACTAATCTCTTCCTTGGTTATTTTTCCAGAGATCCGCATAAGATGGCGCTTTTTCTATTAGAAGCTTCCTTTCACATTGATATTTTCCTTTTGACTTCCAGGCAGCAGTTCATTTACTGCTTATAGTACACCCCAAGTATCTGAAGCTGTTCGCTTGCTCTACTGCCTCATTTGGTTTATCGTTTGTATTTTTTTCCTACAAACATGGTCTTCGTCTGTTTGGATTTATATTCATCCCATACTGCTCACAGCTGTCATTTATTTTCAGTAGCATATTCCTTAGTATCGTCTTCTCTTCTACTAACAACGCCATATCGTCAGCAAATGTTATGCATATAGGCCCTATTCTTCTTCTTCTTCTTCTTCTTCTTCTTCTTCGTACTATCACCGCTGCCAAGTTCTGAAAATAGTTCTTCACCAAATCCTCCAAGTAGATGTTGAACAGGACAGGCGAAAAAGGACATTCTTGTCGAACTCCTCTCCCTATTTCACTTTCTTCTGACATTTTTTCTCCTATCCTGACTTTAACAAGTTTTTTCATATAAGATTACTGAACAGCCTTCTCAACGATATCTAAATCTGCGTGCATATTAAGGGATTAGGTACAGCTTACAGCAGTAAAATTTTGGGAAATATTCAACATTTTTTTCCTCCATTACTGTATTTTGTACAATAATGAAAATTGATATGTGTAAAACACTATCCTTCTGCTATATTAAAAAATGTTTTTACGATTTAAAAAAAATTATATATATATTTTTTATTTTTCAGAATCCATAATGGTGGCAGTTTACTGTGCAGTGAAGAAGCGTTTCCCTCCTAACTCATAAATCTGTTAATTTTGTCATGTTATCTCTCTTTTATTTTATTTCTGAAACTCGTGTTTACAATATCATGCTCTTTCAACTAGGCCTACATTCCTCAATAAATAAATTTTTTTATTTTATGTTCTAAAAAAGTACTGATATTTGACCATTTTTAAATGGATTTATTTTTTATCAGACTATCTATCAAAGGTAGAGAAGTGATTTTGCATTACATTGTAGAATGACATGCATAAATACACACAAAATATTTCATCACAGATTGTTGGCTACTTTTTGAGTTAGTGGGAAAAGCTTCATCACTCCACAATAAACTGAATTTTGAAAACAAAAATGTAAATAATTTTTTTTAAATCGTAAAAATATATTTTTTTTTCATATAGCAGAAGGACAGTGTTTTACACATATTAATTTTCATTATTGTACAAGATACAGTAAGGGGGGGGGGGAATTTTCAATATTTCTAAAATTTTACTGCTGTGAGCTTTACCTAACACTTTAAATTTACAGTGTCACACAAGTATAATGTAATATTTCTGATTGGCATCTTAAAACCCGGGTTCTACGTCAGGATATATAATCCAATCATTTGTTAAAATGTTACACTATATTTTAATTTTTTGGAACCATTACTACAGCCTACATCATTATCTCATTGTTGATCAATGTGAGCTATTTTAAAACTTAACCTATTTTACAATTAAATGTTCATGGTTAAAATTATGCTAATAACCAGAGAGTGAATTTTCGGTCCCAACAAAACAGCAAGACATCACGTCCTTTGACATAACGGAGGGAGCGTAGCAATGAGTTCAGTGACCTACGTCACGTTCAGTAATGGGACCCAAAATCCACTGTCTGCTATACATCAAAGCATTTAAAAAAATGCACAATTTCTAGTTCGTATAAAACTGCTAACATTTTGTGTACCAATTTTATCCACAACTGTTAGCAATGTAACGTGCAATTGGTTAATAAAATAATATACGAATTATCATAATAGTGTAAATGCCTCTAATTTTTGTTTAAAAATTAGTTCGCTACTTGAATTTGTATTAGATTGAATAAAATAAAATAAAGTATACTAGACTATTGCAAATGTGTTCGATGTAAGTTCCTAGATAAGTTGTATTAGTATATTATGAACTATTTTAAGTGCGAGTATTAAGTATGGAGATGTAACTTTCTCTTAACTGGAAAAAGATTTAGTTTTATATTTAGCTTTGTAACACTGTAATTTTAATACATTTATAATTTTAAAATGCGTCATACAAATGCATCCTCATCAAAATAAAAGCAATTTGTATAAGTAGAATTTTAGTACTAGTAATTCCTATTTTTACAAAGTAAAAGGAGACAACGAAAATCCTTTTAAATATAGTGGAAATATTGTCGTCATTCCTCACATGTTGTCACAACAGAAATTTCTTTCATCCTATGCTATCAGCCAGTGGCGGAACATTTTATAGCTGGGCCCCCTCCAGTAAAAATGATAATTTGGGCCCCTTTCCTTACTGCCATTTTTTTTATATTTTCATAATTGTATTCTTTACACCTAATTGTTTTTCGATGTTGGTAACTCTATAGCATCTATTAGATGCTTTATGGTTGTGCTAAGAGATTGAGTTACTTGTCAACAAAGTGACGCTGAAACGTGTGTTCAGGTTACTGCCCAGCGACAGTCTTGATGTATTTTATACTTTGAAAATTGGTTAATTAATATTAACCCGGCACACTCATAATCACACTCACATTCAAACAAATGTCCAGACTCTAGACACCCAGGTAATTCTTCTTCTTCAAGAAAAATTCACCGAGAGCCGAGCCCGGGACCTCCGGATCTGCAAGCCAGCATTCTAACCAACAGACCACGGAGGCAGTCACACCTAATTTGAATAAAACAAATTGGCATAGCAAAATACTCCATTTTTAAACAAAAATAAGTGAACAGGACTGAAAAAATTTAAATGATATAACTAGGCTACTATTTTACTAAGGCTATAATTACACAATAATAGGCCTATCTAAAATAAATTTAATGTGAAGCGCTTTTCTCTTCTGGTCTTTCGAGAAGCAAATGACTCAATCAAATTACGTAGATCAAGTCTTTGGGCCTTTTCACATTCAATATTTAATACACTGAGAGCACTAAGTTTTTCTTGGAACACTGGGATTCGTTCCACCACAGGTGGTTTGTGTTTGACTGTTTGGTCGAAATACTGAGTCTATTTTAGTCAATTTAGAAACATATTTTTCAAGTTTTTCCTTTTGAATTTTTTCTGCACCACTTAAATGTTCATAGGCTATTTACGTTTAAAAGGTTTCATTGTCACAAAACACGATAAAAATGATGATTTAAATCTAGTAACAAGCAGACTTGTTGTTTATATGCTGTAACTACGGCTGGCAACCTGATGACATGAAAATACACGAGAAACAATATCTCCTTCCATAAAAATCACTCTGTCACATTTCCAATGCTGGCGTCCACTGCAGTATACTGTAGTTGTGGTCGAGTCTACTGATGCATCGACGGGGGTATATGATGCGAAATACTGATTGTTGGATCATCGTATGAGCATCCTCGGGTCCAGTGATGGCGGTCATTACCACAGATTTCCATATGCCAGAGAGTAAAAAAGAATGGCTATGCGTTACGAAAAATACATAATGTGGGCCTTGAACTGTAATTCGAACTCATTTCCAAATATGCGTCAGTAACCACTGAACATTTTCAGGCCTCCCTGGCATCGGGGCCTCCCAGCAACGCGGGATCTGAGGGGGTGTAAGTTATGCCACTGCTATCAGCATCGAACATATCCATTGCCCTCACTGCAGTCCAGTACATGTCTGCTATTTTTGTGAAATTCTTGTTTCCTACTACTTTTCCTTCATATAATTGGCTTAAAATTGTCGTTTTCACACTGCAGAAGATGCCCAAAGTCCATTTCGTCTCCTGACGAACACAGAATGCAATGCGGTGACCTAGCAATGCCGATTCTATACAGGTGAGAAGACAACAGACGAGTGATTAAAGTCGATTATTTAGCGACGCTGTATCCACTACTAGATACGTAGCGTCTATGGCAGACCTGCAGAACTGTAACTCCTCAGAGCGACTGCCTTCGTATCCCTTCTACCCCACCCAACTTTTCTACCAGTGTGGTCGTAGCGTTTTTGATAGTTGCGCTAAGCTATATCAACATTCATTCTCGCGGCGGCAGGTACACAATACGCTATC
The DNA here is from genome assembly GCF_040183065.1 of Periplaneta americana. NCBI lineage: Eukaryota > Metazoa > Arthropoda > Insecta > Blattodea > Blattidae > Periplaneta > Periplaneta americana. Next base: position 144,708,974 of record NC_091120.1, read on the forward strand.
AAGAATTACAAATGAACAGATAATAAAATCCTTAGGAATATACTTTTCAAAAGTAAGAGAAAAATGAATGAGGAAAATAAATGTTAAAAGACATGTAAAATAAGTTTTAAAATATAGGCCTATGTGTGCATATAATGTAAGAAGGTCTACTTATGTATATAAATTTTATGTTGATAAGCGAGTGGTAGCTGTATAACTGGGGGTGAATGCTGTCATTCAACATTGTAACGCACTGCAGCCAAATAAATAAACAAATTAATTATATAATAAATAAATTTAATTAATTAAATTAATATATAAATTAAATACATAAATAAATTAATTAAATAAATACATAAATAACGAAATAAATAAGTAAATAAATAAATATAATATAAATACACAATACGCGTACTGCAGTTTGAAGAGAACTAGAACATGTCAAAATCTAAACCGGTGAAGAAATACTACTTCCAAAGGAAATGAGAATAGTATGATTATTTTGTTGCTGAAGAAGACAAAAGAATTGCTTGTTTACTGTGTCTCATCCAATTTATTTCTACTCGTCATTTCAATATTAAACCAAATTTCAACCAAGCCCATCTTAAGAATTATGGAATAGTCGAACTTTCGGGTAAGTTCATTATTACGAACTGTATATTGAATTATTTATTTTATATACTGTTAAATTAAGGACATTACTCGTTGTGTTCATTTTCTCTTGAAATGAATAGTGATATTTATATTAACTTTCAAGGTTCTTTACTTAAATGCTACAAATTTATGTTTCCGTAGGTGATGATAGGAGGAAAGTTTTGGAAAATCTGAAGCAGGCTAGGTGCAAAGAAATCTGAAATAAACTATAGAAAATCTAGCATAATTGGTGACTTTGAAACGAAATAACACGTTATAAATACAATGACTTTATTACAATTTTTTTTTAACGTACAGTGCCGTCACTGATGGACATTCTACACGCAAGGAATGTAAATAACTCCACGCAGAAATCGATCATCTCCAATAGAAGTGGAATGAGGCTGACATCATATTTCCCCTACTTACGAGTTCTGCAGGCCTGGTCTATGGAGTTGATGATAGCGAAATTGGTATATGGCGGGCTGAGACAAAGGATTAGCCATGTGATTACCTGGCACGCTTTTTACAGTTCTGTTAGACATTAAGAAACCCAATCAGGCAATAAGTACAAGGCTAGAAATCACGAAATTTGCCAAAACATGTTCTTGAAATTTATTGTGCAACTGACTGGAAATTATAGAATTTTACCTACTAAAACAATGACAACCACCATGCTGTAATTTAATTATTATTATTTGACAATTGTAAGTGTAATTATACCATATTATGCCTGAGTAGCAACTCTGAGTGTGGAAATATCAGTTCTGTGACGTTTCCCCAGAAGCATAAATTATTCAAGACATCATTATTTTCTTGAAGAATGGCACCAAATTCCATTGCAAAATGAAGTCGAGAGGCCCGATCTTGTGGTTTCAACTGCTGAGCAACTTGAATCTTGTAGGGATGAAATGTTAGATCCTTGTGCAATATCCGACGAACTGTCCTGTCAGATATGCGCAAGACCGCAGCATGTCGCACTGCAGATCTTGACGGACTTCGTTGCACACCCAATCTCACTCTTTGGATATTTTCTGGAGTACGAACGTAACGCCCACTACCATGAAAAGAATGTTGTAAATTGTCTCTGGCAATAAACATGTTAAACCAACTCACTATTATCAGGCTTCGAGACTTGGGACCCGATACAATAAGTTTACTGTGCATGTACTATAGGTTGTTGACTCGCTGCAGGTAGTAAAAGGTAGAGATGTGTTGAGGTAACAACGTTGCTATTTAGAATAGAGTACGGTAGTATGGGGAAATACACATATGTACATTCTGAAAGTAAGTATACGTTACACAATGACAATGTCAAAAGAAAGTGAAAAGCTTCTCCATTTATCCTATTGGTTGTCTTTAGGAAGTGCAGTTACAGCACCGAATTGCAATGTACGACAGGATACATTTTCAGTGTCTCAAACGTAAATCTTTTTCGCTTATCTGTCAAACACAGTTTGTTTTGTGAAAAGCTGCGCTCTACGTCGCATGACGTGATAGGAGCAAAACGAAAAAACCTAACATCATTGCAGTCTCTAAGGGCCGTATTCATAGACATTCTTAGCGCGGGCTTCCGGTGAATGATCAGTGAACTAATGTTTTTCGTATTCATAAACCAGTTTTAGCGATATTATATGATATGAATCCTGTACAAGTAATCAGGCGATAGCCGGTGCTAGTTTAGCACGCTCGTAGCGGGGGCTAGCGAAATGTCTATGCATAACACCCTAAGAGATAGTCCTTTAATCTCGAATGACTATGTCCACTAATTTGCTGTTTATGTTACATAATATTCCACATCAGTTATTTTTACATAAAATTGATTTCCACTTCTGTTTTACACGTTCAGTAACCGGTGTACTTGGTGTCTCATTAATTCTCTATATCATTTCCTCAATTAATTTGAGGGCTTCCGACATCTTTTGCTCTGACTTTTCTAACCGTGTAATAGTTTCAGACACAGTTTGTATGAAAACCAAATTATTCGTCACAACCTTCAAATCCAGAGCGTTTTCCTTTGCGTATTTGTTGGCATTCATTCTACAGTACCCTCACCCACTATACGCTTTACCACTATACTCAGTACGCTGTTATGCGAATTTCCAACTGAACAGCTCTATCGGGTCCGAAGTCTCGAAGCCTAATTATGTTCCTCGAATGAATCCTACCGTGTCTCTGAACATTGAACTCACAGCGAAATCGACGTTGTGTTTGAACAACGGACTTACATTCAATATATACTGATATCACAAAAATGCGTACTTTAACCAAATACCTTACTATAATAATACCGAATAGCTAGCAGTTCTGCGCGCGAACGACGCTGGTGCTGCTACCTAGGCGGCCGGTGTGGAGATTCTCGCGAAACAAGCTGTAACCAACTGCAATGTATATTGTTGCTGGGCTAGTTAATAGTTTTATTAATTAGTGCTGTGTTAAAATGTCAGGGTGTATAATGTGCTGTTTATAATTGCTACAAAATTACAGCATTACAAATTGCTCCAAATCGTACTTGCGGCTTCCGAGGGATCATAAAACGTGAGTTAACAACATTCTTTAGTAGGCCTAATTCCTTCGTCTTTGTGTTGGTAGAAAAATACAAATTAGCTTTTTTATTTAGATCTAATAAATGAATAGAAGTTAAAATGTATTGGAAATTTTAAGGTTTTATCAAATTAAGTTTTATTGCCTTTACTAATTATTACAAGCATCAGATTACTATCAATTTTATCTCTGCGGTTGTCAGTAATGCGTATATAAAGCATTATTGTACATTCATTCCTAATGTCAGAATTGATTTTGTCTCACTAAACCAATGAAAAAATATGTAACAATAATTACGGAAAGTAATATGAAGTATGCAATATTTCTCAAAAAATGCAGCTTTGATATAAACTAATATTTTACATTACATATTATTCAACATTTCTTAGTGTTTCATATATTATTCCACATTAGTAGTAGTTCAAGTTTTAAACAATAGTCCGAATCCCGCTATGTTAATATGTATTTGTGGACGTAATTCCATGCCGCTCCGCTAGATGTCAGGTCTACGATATTTCGCACTCACGTCAATGCTGCTAGTATACAGCTGTTCGTTATTATTATAGTAAGGTATTTGCTTTAACTGGCCAAGCATCTATGATTAACAAATTGCATGTTTGGAAGTTCATGTTGCCGTGACAACATTTCATTTTCGCTACTCTCATTTCATTTTACAGTTCTACCAAACTAATCAGAACCAACTTCCGGAACCTGTACAGTGTGTTATTCTGCTACTAAAATGTGTTTTTGCAACCAAACTTATGTTTTGCATAATATGTGTATTGTTGTGTGTGTGTTGGTAAAGTTTGTTCCTGAGAGCTTGTTTTGAGAAAGTTGATGAAATATTATATTTAGGATCTTTTATCTCATGTAAAATTAAAAACACAATAATTTATCATAGGCCTACGTATCGAAATATGAATACAACAATGGATAGAAATAAATACCTCGTGAAAATTGATGTAAGTGCATTTATTCCAGAGGTCTGCATCGGACGTTTTCGCTCGAGCGCCAAGTAGTTCATAGCATAATCCGATAGGTAGCGCACATGCATGATGGGTAAAAATTGTCACGGGCGATAAATCCTCGAACGGTATAAGTCGAGCGTTAGACATTCGTTCTTGTTACAGTGATGAACTGTGTAGTAACATCATAGATGTTTATCATTTCAAAACTTTGCAGTGTTTAACTAACCTCTCCATAGTACAACTACAACACTTGCTTTAAAATGTAATATAAATGTTGTAGGTAAATGTTCCCCCCCCCCCACACAGGATTTTGTTTCTGCCAAATCTGATAGATGTTATTGGATGTAAATGTAATTATTATAAACGGAGAACACGATCATGATAATGCAAGAACTGTATCAAGTTTTCTAGTAGTAATAATAATAATAATAATAATAATAATAATAATAACAATAATAATAATAATAATAATCTCTAATAAAATTAGTGTATCAATCTTTGCGTCTGTAACAGTTGCGCAGTATGTTTATTCGTTTTATTATATTTTCTGTGACGTTATCTTTGTACTAATATTGTTATTAATCTACTGCTATATCAATAATATTTTGTAAAACGTTTCTACATTGTCGCAGTATATAGGCGGAACACTAGGTATGGACCTATCATATTATATATGTGGCAAATCAAATACTGAATAATTATTAATTAGCAATAACCGTATATCGAAGTTTTTCATACTATTTTATTTATAACTTCATGGTACTGTTTTGGTACGTTCCATTAAACGTTTGTCATAAACGCAGAAAATAAAGCCTTATTTTTACCGTGTGAGCAAAACATATGTGTATCTCATCTGTTGCCTTCCATACAAGATAAGACATGTCGGTGAGATGTCCTTGTACTGTGCTTGTATTTATTACGAGCGTATCACGACCGATCGTATCTCAGTCGAGGGTGCGACACTCGACCGAGTTCAAGCGAGCGATTTAACTCCAATGGTTAGTACCTACATAGTAAATATTTTAGGAACAATTAGTTACCACGTATAAAATCTTTCCAGTATATTAATTCAATGAAGGTAACACACTGGTGTGTTTATAATAGAATTGAGAAAGGATTAAATCCTTCCTGTATGATTTGTCTGTTGTATATCAAGAAAACGGTAATACGTCAAGATATATTCTGTTATATTATTTTATTTTTACTTTAATTACACAGTTGTAGTAAAACATTGTTACGCTTTCTTAAAATGTTTTTAATCATCGTGTGGTTTGTCAAACTCGGCAATGAATCGTTCAAGATACTTCAGATTCCTGCGAAAATCACTACTTGACAATCTTTTATCACAAATATTGCTAAACGAAAATTATTTTATGTTGCTGAATATTAGATAATTCTAATTATGTGTTTTATTGGAATGGAAATTAGAGAAAGTAAACAGCAAATTTTATAATTTGGTAAGACCATGAACAACTGAATTTTTACGAAACATATAATATTACAAAATATGTTTCATTTTCACAACATCATTTTATTTTTCTAATAACGACAGAATTCAAACATGGAATGATGTTACTTTATAAATCATACATGACTGATAATCTCTGATGATCACGTGACTCTATAAACGTAACACATTGAGTAACAGATTTTCTAGTTCAGTTCCTTGTGAAGCCTACAAGGCGAAGAGCGAGAACGTGTTTACCAGGTAAGAAGTAAGCATAGCAAAGGATATACTGTATTTTAAAATAACACATTTGTTTTGCAATATTGAATGCATGTAATCTGATAGTAACACTGTAAACATTGTGCACAAAACGTTAATAGGAAATCGTACCTTTTGGAAAATATGTTAACGTGCCTAGGTAGGAGACCGATTTCATTTAAATAAACATTGTTGTACACGAATTTGGTCAACTAATGTAAAGTCGATATAGACATTATAGACTAATATTCAAAACCAGTGAACAACTTGTTGAAGTGAATACGTTAAAAATGGATTCACAGTGTGTCTATTTTATCTCGATGTAAATAAACACCATTACAAACATCTGAATCTGTCTGATCTGAATAAAACTATAAGTAGTTAACCGTAATACGCCTTTCACTCATGTATGCCGCTTTTGTACTCACAACGGGATATGCGTAGAAATGTGGGGTTTTAGTGCGGGAAGAAAATTAAATTTATGTTCTTATATTCAAATAGTAGTTATTCTCCTTTTCCTTTTTTCCATTTTCGTCTCTTCCTCTTCTGTCTTCGTCCTAATTTTCTCGTATACAATATTCACCATTACTCTCTTAGTATGTTACTGGTCAGCGATGTATGTAATGGAGGGAGAAAAGAACTGACAACCCTACCCCATTATTTTCTGGATTAGTTGCTCATGAGTAAGCTTAGTATTCCTGCTACCAAAAGACTCAAGTTGCGGGTAAATAGTCTATATAGTAGGTGAAACCCAGGTGATGCAGCAGAGAAAGAGACAGACAAACATGTTCTTACTGCATGTTCGTAGAGTACATCCAACCTGAAATAAAAGTAGAGCAACTACTGACTTTGTAATCTAACGGCGCAACAGCCCGAAGTTGGCCAGGGCCTACCTGCGTGACAAACATTTTTTCTTCATAAAGTATGGGTACAAAGAGCTGAAGGAGTTGAGACTCACTTGGAATATGTTCCTTCGTATACTTTTCTAGAAATTCTCTAAAGTGTTTACTATTCAATTTATTAAGCGGTATATTGGCACTGACCATCATGGCACATAGATCCTTGCAAAACACGGATTTCTTATCGTACTCTCTCTCTGAGTCTGATGGTACTGCTTGTTTTGAGTTACGTAGTACAACCATATTTCTTGCCTTTTTGTATTGCAGTGTCTTTCAATGAACTGTTTCTTGTAACTTTTATATCTACTTTGTTACAACTTACATGTAATGTAAATTATTATTGGCTCCGAACTCCTGAATTAAGTCCTCCAGCCTTTCATACTTCGAACTTTTTGTCTTCGGTATTTTACCTCGTCACAAATACAAATGTTACGTTAAGTAAATAATACGACTTTTACATTTCACTGGTTTAAAGCACTCACTAGGACCGTGTGCCGGCTTCAACACAAACTAGAGTGAGCGTGAGTAAGATGCGGTTCTATGCTGTATCAGACGGGACGTATCCCTGGGCTGTGACGTCAGGTACTGTATGAGAGTAGGCACCTGTATTCCAGCTTAGACGTAGCTGAAATTCTAAGCTTACTCATGAGTAAACGGATAATTTGCACGAAAATGTGTTTTTATTGATACGCCATGTTTAAAAATTACGCACTGAAATATCATTGCGTTTCGAGTGAAGAATAACACTAATCAACAAATTGAAACTTTTTCCCTATATCTGGTTTGTACAGTAAATAAGTTGTTTTGCTAACTTTGGGGTGTTGAATTCAATGGAAAAATCTATTTCTTCTTATCACGTCACATTTTCTAGGTACACAGCACTAACACAAAGATAGTAGCCTAATACAATATTGGCAAATATTTACCATTGTAAATATAAACATAACCAGGCTTCGAGACTTTGGATCCGATACAATAAGTTTACTGTGCATGCACTCTAAGTTGTTGACTCGCTGCAGGTAGATAGAGATGTGTTGAGGTAACAACGTTGCTATTTAGAGTAGAGTACGGCAGTATGGGGAAACACACATATGTACATTCTGAAAGTAAATATACATTAATAATGTAACATTATACAATGATATGTCAAAAGAATATGACAAGCATTTATTCTCCTGTCTTTTATAAGCATTTGTGTTTAATTATACACAGTGTTAATGGTGGAAATAAGCATGTAGCAATTTAATTTTTTTTCATTTATCCTATTGGTCGTCTTTAGGAAGTGCAGTTACAGTACCGAATTGCAATGTACCTACTACAAGATACATTCTCAGTGTCTCAAACGTAAATCTTTTTCGGTTATCTAACAAAGTTTGTACTCTACAAATCTGCGCTCTACGTCGCATGACGTGATAGGAGCAAAACGAAAAAACCTAACATCATTGCATAAGAGACAGTCTTTCATTCTCGGGTGACTCTATGTCCACTAATTTGCTGTTTATGTTACACAATGTTCCATATCCGTTATTTTTACATAAAATTGATTTACATTTCTATTTTACACGTTCAGTAACCGGTGTATTTGATGTCTCATTAATTCTCTGCATCATTTTCTAAATTAATTTGAGGGCTTCCGGCATCTCTTGCTCTGACTTTTCTAACCGAGTAATAGTTTCAGACACAGTTTGTATGAAAACCAAATTATTCGTCAGAACCTTCAAATCCAGAGCGTTTTCCTTTGCGTATTTGTTGGCATTATTCTACTGTACCCCACCCACTGTACGTTTTACCACTACACTCAGTACGCCGTTATGCGGATTTCCCACTGAACTGCTCTATTGGGTCCGAAGTCTCGAAGCCTGAACATAACACTCAGGACCCACGAAAGTTTTCTTGAGTTCAACTAATTCAAGATTTTATTATTTATAATGTTTAACGACAATTTCCTTCAGAAAAATTGGATGACAATTACTTTCCTTTTGTATTCTGTCTCATGTCTTACCCGTCTCCCTAAAAAGAAACCAACAGTACGAGTTCTCTGTCAAGCGAAAACACTCGTTCAACTCGCCGTAACTCGGCGAACCTGTAAAGATTATGTAGCGACCACTTTTAGAAGCAATTTCCATTCTTTCTCAACATTTCTCTCGCTTTGACCCCTCCCCTCCCTCCAATCTAAAGTGCAAAATAAAAATGTTTGCCGCTTACTAACTTTTGAAGGTGTAAATATCTCTTCTAAACAAATCATTTTGAATATTAATATTTTTTCTCACTTTCCAAAACAGGTTTTGATTTATAATTTTTTCTCTGCTTTCTTTAGACATTAACCTAATGATCATAAAAATTATCTACAGCACGATCGAGTGATTATCATAGGAACTACGACATGATAAATGTTAACAGTGAGAAAGTATCGTCCTCGTCTGTTAATGCAACCGGCAACGAAAGAACCAAAATGTCGGACGATTCTTAGTCAATGTTACGACGTCATGAATGCAGTATGGTTCAGGTTAGACACTTCGAACACCTGCAGTAAACGGTACATAATTGTGAAATCATATTTATTTGCTGTAGGTTATTTTACGACGTTTTATCAACATCTTAGTTTATTTAGCGTCTGAATGAGATGAAGGTGATAATGACGGTGAAATGAGTCCGGGTGCAGCACCGAGAATTACCCAGCATTTGCTCATACTGGGTTGAGGCAAAACCCCGGAAAAAAACCTATTGGTAAGTTGGCCCGACCGGGAATCGAACCCGGGCCACTGTACGGTAATTCATTCTATCAAAGCCTAAGATCGCGTACTTCCTAAACAACGAATTGCAGAAAATTGGTTGCCTGTCAAAATAAAATATTCTCTGTGTGTGTCTAATGCCTACCCACTTCACTTTAAGTGATTCAGGTTTTCTGTATATAAATGTAAGATCTATCATTCTTCAGAGTTGTAGGGTCCCTTGAATCGCCCTGTGTTTTATAGACTACTGTACTCAGTTTCTTAAATGTATTTCATTGATCTTTCAGCGCAGTAGACCTACATCCAGCGCTTTTTTTCAGCCGGAACGCGTTCCGGTAAACTTTTTGCCATTACAAGTTCCAACGATATATATTTAATAAGCGAAATTGAACATTAAAATTGCCGCCACTGCCGAGTCAAGAGTTTACATTTCTCATTATTTTCGTTGGTGCAAAAGTAACTCATGCAATCTAGTGCTCCCATCTTTCGTTATTGATCCTGAAACAATAGCTCGAAATCGCAAAATTTCCCTTATGCTTAAAATCGATGAGTTCCGTTTGGAAGTTATTGTAATATAACGTATGTAGACCTAATATTTTTAAACCTACGCTTTTGTTGTATAGTGTGATCGAGTGATAGAGTTCCGGTAAACTTTTTTTCCAGACTCAGAAGATAGCAAAACGATAAGTATAACAAGTATATTGTCGGCCAATGTCTACTAAAGTCAAAGTTGACAGAATAAATCTGTGAGAGATAAAATTTAAATATTTCTAAATCAATTTAATTTATTTACATAACGAACACACGTATGTTGTAAAATAATCAAATTTATTATTTATCATATTTTACAATATTCAATCAACTGATGAAATCTAATCATTTCAATAATCTCAATAAATGGAAGTTTTTGTTTTATAGCTTTGTAAACAGTCTTTATCATTAGTGAAAATCGTACATAATATGCCACATTGTTGTACCATTGTCGTAAAATATTACTTACGGCTTTTAAGTAACCCGGAGGTTCATCGCCACAATCATATAAGCCGCCATCGGTCCCTATTTATTTATTTTATTGCTAGTAAGTTTGAAATGAATACAAGTTAATACAATGTAAGATAAACTATCCCATTCCTGAATGAGTAAGACTCGTGCTCAGGAGGGGATTGCAATACAGACAAAAATAAAATTAAAATTCAGGGTTAATACAGATTAAAAAGTGTTTAATATGTTTAAAACCAAACTATAAATCCAATACAATTATTTTATTTTTTTATTAATTTGGAGATTATTCGTGGTTAAAATTACATTAGAATAAAGTTTATTTAATAAATAATCTGCGTCCTTCATACATGTTATGATAAAAGCTGCATTGGTATTACATTTTGTTTCAAACAAACGCAGAGAATTCATATTTTTAGTTCTATATTTATGTATATACCTTTCAAAGTTATTCAGATTTTTGTAAAAATATTTCAATAAAATAAAATAATATATTTTTTTAATGTCGAAAACTTTGAAGTGTTTAAACAACAATTCAGTTGAGTAATTTTTCTGCTTTTTTAAACAAATTTTCAATATTTTTTTCTGTAGTAAAAATAACGGATAAAGGTTGGATTTATAAGTTCCACCCCAACCTATAATACCATACATACATATAGATTCAAATAATGCTAAATAAATTATACGTAAACAGTTAATTGACAAAATATTTCTTAGAACAACAAAGTAATATAATGTTTTACGTAATTTATTACAAATTATAATGAATATGATTATTCCATTTTAAATGATTATCATTAATTATACCTAAGTATTTAACCTCATTAACTTCATTAATAACTGAACAATTGGAATTTATATCGGAACAGTCAAAATTATGCATTTTAATTTTTAGTGTAGATGAAATTGGTTTATTACATTTATTATTTAAAGAAAATGGGATAGCTATTGTTTTATCTTTATTAATTATAAGTGAATTTAAATCGAACCTTTTTTTATTGATTTAAGCTGCAATTTGCATTATAATAAGATGAGTCCAAGTTTTCCACTAAAATGTAAAATAGTATCATAAGCATACGAATATAAATCACTTTCATATTCTTTAAGGTCTATCATTAAAAGGTCGTTAATATACTGCATATTAAAAATAAAATCGGTCCAAGGACTGTACCTTGCGGAACTCCAATATTAATTTTAATAAATTCACTTAATTCATTATCAATTTTAGTAGCTTGAGTTCTATCACTTAAATAAGATTTTAATAAATTAAAAACTTTATTTTTAATTCCAACACAATTTAATTTCTCTAATAATAAATTATGGCTTACAGTATCAAAAGATTTTCTTATATCCAAAAATACACCAACGCACTTAAAACTTTGATCAAGTACCTTAATAATTTTTTGAGTAACATTGAAAATAGCATTCTCTGTACTACAGTTTTTTTCTGAGTCCAAATTGTTTTTCACTTAATATATTCTGCTTATTTAAATGATTCAGTATTCTATTTTTAATGCATTTTTTTTTAATAATTTAGAAGAACAAGAAAGCAAATATATAGGTCTATAATTACTCATATTCATTTTATCACCATATTTAAAAATTGGCTTTATGATAGCAAGTTTTAATTTGTCAGGAAATTTGCCATGCAAAAAATATACAAGCGGTTTAGCAATATAAATTATTAGCAATTATATTAACTTTGCATTAAACATATCAAAACCACATGATCTATTGTCCTTCAAGTTCTAACTAATTTTAATTAATTCTTCTGTTATAACAGGGTTAATTAGATACATGAATTTATTTTAATGAAGTTATTATATAAATTAATTTTATTATGCAAACTATTATTGTTATTATTATTATTATTATTATTATTATTATTATTATTATTATTATTAATAGAAGAAATAATTCCACACCTATATTAGAAAAGTAAGTATTAAAATCAATAGCAATACTTTTAGAATCATTTATAACTAATCCATCATGAGTATATATTTCTTTAATTTTATCATAAACCTTGGTTTGAATTTAGAAGCTTCTTTAATAGTTTGCCAAAATATATTCGGGTTATCTTTACAGTTTTCTAATTTATTAGAATAATATTCAGTGTTCAAAGTTATTACTAAGTTTGTCACAATGATTCTATACATTTTATATTTGTTTTTTAGGTTAACATTAAAAGGCGCTTTCTTTAATTTTGTAGCAATTTTATCTCTAGTTTAATGGATTTAATAACCCCTCTAGTGATCCATGGCTTATTCTTTTATTCTTACTGGATAATTTTTTACTAAATAATCAGAGTTATTTTGAATATGTGTGTTTAAATTTTGATATAATAAATTAAGACATTTATCTGGATCAGGGTTATTTAATATATTAAACCAATGTTCATTAGTTATATATAATATTAAGTTATCATAATTAATAATTTTAATAACATTATAATCATTATTAGATTCCTCATATTCTTTGTCAATAAGTGAGATAACTGCACATGTAGTAAAATTATAAGTAAATTGACTATGATAAACACAAGGTGTGAATTCTATTAATTTATTGTTGCATTAAAAAAATATATGATCGAGACATATCTTGGTTAACGGTCTGGTTATAGCATTTAAATACTTATAAAATTCAAATTCTTGTAACATGTTAAAATAATTATGAGAAATATCATAAAAATGTTGTTCTTCCAATATTTGGATATTAATATCACCAATTATTAAATGGTTAATAACATTTTTGTTATTGTGCAAAAACATTTAAGATCATTTAAAATTTCGTTTTGTTTAGACCATATGACCATAGAATAGTAGTTGCTAGGTAACCTTCACTGGCATCAATGCCAGAATTAGGCCAATTGTGAGCGATTTACAGCGGCATAACAACCTCAATTTAATGCTAGGATTGCATAAATTAATATTCTGAAATGATTTGACGATATTTAATACATCATTGTTATCATAGCATCTCTTTTCTTCATTGACGATATCAAACTAAGTACAAAACATTATAAATTTGATACATTATCTTATGGCAAATATTACGTCATAACTGAACTCATATCTAACGTCACAGGTCATATACAACGAAATATTCGAATATCGTAACTAATCAGTTCTGTGTTTGGTTTGGAGAGGGATTGAAATTGAACGGATTACATCAGTTTCTTGTCTATGCGGATGACGTGAATATGTTAGGAGAAAATCCACAAACGATAAGGGAAAACACAGAAATTTTACTTGAAGCAAGTAAAGCGATAGGTTTGGAAGTAAATCCCGAAAAAACAAAGTATATGATTATGTCTCGCAATCAAAATATTGTACGAAATGGAAATATAAAAATTTGGGATTTATCCTTCGAAGAGGTGGAAAAATTCAAATTTCTTGGAGCAACAGTAACAAATATAAATGACACTCGGGAGGAAATTAAACGTAGAATAAATATGGAAAATGCCTGTTATTATTCGGTTGAGAAGCTTTTGTCATCTAGTCTGCTGTCAAATATCTTAAGGTTAGAATTTATAAAACAGTTATATTACCGGTTGTTCTGTATAGTTGTGAAACCTGAACTCTCACTTTGTGAGAGTAACAGAGATTAAGGGTGTTTGAGAATAAGATTCTTAGGAAAATATTTGGGGCTAAGAGGGACGAAGTTACAGGAGAATGCAGAAAGTTCCACAACGCAGAACTGCACGCATTGTATGCTTCACCTGACATATCGTATTTAGGAACATTAAATCCAGACGTTTGAGATGTGCAGGACATGTAGCACGTATGGGCGAATCCAGAAATGCATATAGAGTGTTAGTTGAGAGGCCGGAGGGAAAAAGACCTTTGGGGAGGCCGAGACGTAGATGGGAGGATAATATTAAAATGGAATGAGAGAGGTGGGATATGTTGATAGAGACTGGATTAATCTTGCACAGGATAGGGACCGATGGCTTATGGGAGAGCGGCAATGAACCTGCGGGTTCCTTAAAAGCCACTTATATGTATTTTATGGTATAAGTAGTATAGTAACCTCGTCGCAGGACGTGCCTAGTAGTGATACATTAAATTATAGTAAAGTTAAGTTCTTTGGAAGTGGGCAGAAGATTCTAAAAATTTTGTGCTGACTATTACACTCTTACTACGTCATACTACTTTTGACCAATAAAACGGTACGAAAGGACGTATTTCAACCAATCATGGCTGCTTATCGCACAATTTTATCGCGTCCCTAGCATTTGTTTAATTTTATCGCGTCCCTAGCATTTGTTTCTTTGTTTGCCAACATTTGAAACTGCGCTGGTCTGGACGTCAAAAAAAAATATATATATAAAATTACAAACCACTCCAGTCGATGCACAGCAGTTTCAAATATGACTAGCATTGGCATTCAAGAACAAGAATTAATAAAAATCACTGATCATACTTATGCATTTTCTGAAATCCTATTTACAAATAAATGAAGAGCACCATTCGGAAATCCTGAATAAGTTGAATACACCATGTAGGCCTAAATCAACGAGTTCCACTTCTATTACGCACACGTCCAATATAACATCAATTGAACCACCAACCACATTCAAATTTGAAAATTGTACATTCAATAATTATTCCTTTTAAAATTATTCATTCGGAAATCCTGAATAAGTTGAATACGCCATGTAGACCTAAATCAACGAGTTCCACTTCTATTACGCACACGTCCAATATAACATCAATTGAACCACCAACCACATTCAAATTTGAAAATTGTACATTCAATAATTATTCCTTTTAAAATTATTCATGTTTATTTTTTATGTCATCGTCGTTAATAAAACCTTTTCTAACACTTGTGTATATTAGTTAGGTTATGTTATAGCTCTGCTATATGATATTATGGATACTCACGTATCAGAGATTGTTTAATATTAAGATTCATTGAAAATCATCTGTCAAGTGACGTTGATTACTGGGATTCGGATAACTGAAATAGAATCCAACTGTTTTAATAAAAAAAATGAAACTGAATCAACAAAGCCTTCTTTACTAGTAACATTGCCATGTGTATAGATAGAGAAGTTATCGACGAGAAGGCATACTACTGCCATCTAGCATGCATCTAGCGTAATATTTGTAATGTTGAGATGGTACAATAATACATTTGAAGACAGTTGTATTTTCGTAAGTCAATTAATATTTTATTGTATTGGAGTACTTCGTTACTTCTAATCTTTATATACTTTCTTCTAATCGTGTAATAGTCAATTAAATCCCACTCGAGTTTTGATTTTCTCTAGATAAATCAAAACGTCTAGTGAGATTACTGTTGATAAACTAATTCCTAGTATTGTGTTGGTGGTTATTGTGGCAGTGTTGTGATTATTGTCACAGTGTGGTGGTTATTGTGATTGTGTGGCGGTTATTGTGGCAGTATGGTGATGGTGATTATTTTGATTATGGTAGTACTTATTGTGGTTGTGATGGTGCTCGTTCTGGTGGTGGTTATTGTGGTTATGTTGGTGATTATTGTGGTTATGGTGGTTGATATTGTTGTAGTGGTAATGGTTTTAGTGGTGGTGATGGTTGTGATGATTGTTATTGTAGAAGTAGTGGTGGTAATGGTGGTGATGGTTGTTATTATTGTTGTGGTGGTGGTGATGGTTGTGGTGGTGTTGGTGGTGGTTAGTGTGGAAGTAGTAATGGTGGTTGGTGGTAGAAATGTTGGTGCTTGTTGTCGGAGTATTGGTACTTGTAGTATTGATGATTTTGCGTATATGCTGAAATAGTAAGTCTTGTACTGAAAGTGTAAATAATTGAAAACTACAGCACAGCTAAACTAAATCTTATAAAAATAATTGTTAATAGTACTGATATTTGCATTTCAGAAATGGACAAACCCGTTGACATCTTGATACCAATTACTGACATAGAGCAATTACTCAGTAATCTTAGATGCCCTGTCTGCAAGGAACATATGAGGAGACCAATCATGTACTGCGAGGGTGGCCATAACATTTGCTGCAACTGCAAGAACAACGTGGACAAGTGTCCCTCTTGCGAGAGTAACTTCTGCGGCACCCGCAACATTAATCTGGAAAACATCTCGCTCTGGTCTGGCTCTTGTTGCCCCTACGTTTTTGAAGGCTGCAATGTTGTTCGTCCCTCTCAGTTGATGGCTGATCACTTAGAAGAATGCGGTTACACCAAGACCTATTGCCCACTGAACAACGTCATGTCCATAGCTTGTGACTGGTCAGGATTACGAAAAGATTTTTTACTACATGTGAAAGAGTCTCATCCAGAACGTTTTGCCAAAGGTTCTGCATTCAAATCCTCGTCAACTGAAGATACTTCTAAAATTATATCATTCGACGATGAAATTTTCTTGTACCATAAGAGAATGAGAGATGGATACTTATTTTGCGTTGTACAGAAAATGTGTGCTTCATTGACAATGTATAAGGTTAATTATGTCATGGATTTAAATAATGGCTTTGATAGAATAAGTATCACTCAAGCTGTTCGAGGTGTTGAGGATGTCGATGCTGTTTTCCAGTCTGGCAAGTGCTTAAAGCTGGACAACAGACTTGTTAAAAGGTTTACAACTGATAGACTTGAACTCAATATGATAATATCAAGGGCAAGCATAAAATATTAGTTATCATGCAAGATATAAATTAACCTAGTCAGGCTTGGATCTCGGTAAAATGAAGTAATACGTAAGTTTGTCTTGAATGCGAATAGAATGCCTCAAGGTACAGTTTGCCAATTAATAATTAATATTTATGAGGAGCCAGTTAGGAATAAATTAACTCTATTCTCGTACACACTCAGGCAGATACTTTGCTTAATTTTTCTAAGCCTAGTACTAATTTGGACAATTTATAGGTCTAATAGCAGTAACTGAATGAAGTTCTGTATTCTACAGGTATTCTAATAGATTTGTGGGACACTGTTTAGTAAATTGTACTGAGCTTCATAAATTTTAGTTCATAATTAAGTTGTTGCTAATTCAATATGTTGATAAAAATTGATATAATAAATAAAATGAATTTAATAAGAATGTACCATAATTTACACTTTTAAGATACCCTTCCAAAATTAGCCGTCTCAAACTCTTTCTTCAAAAGTCGTACAAGGCTAGAGTCGACGGCAATTCGGAAGGCGATCGTCTGCTAACATTTGCGTCGAGAGAGATAGATAGAGAGAGCAAGGCATCGTACAGCATTGCCACATCGTACTTCAAGCGCACGTGTAATGCAAATAGAGTAGGAGAGAATTTAAACTATCAAAAGACAATAATGATTAAGCTCCGTATTCCAGCTACCTAAAGACTGAAGTTAAAGACACATTGGGTATACAGTACGCCGAACACAGGTAATGCAACGTATAAGGATATAAACAAACAAGTCGTCGCTGCGTGTTCGTGGAGTACAGTCAACTCCCGACATTCTGAAGATATACTAGTAACATATGCTTGAGCCGTGATGTTCATTTTCGTCGTGGTCTTTGCACTGAATAGTAACGTGCATTCGTAAGTTACGGAACTTGAACATATGGGGATATCACTTGAAATGATTTTATATTGCAAGAAATTCTTTCAATAGCACATGACGTTATTGGTGCATCATGTAGTAAAATATATTCCTATTGTCTGATATTTTTTCGTGTTTCATTAGGATGTTGCATATCGATCATCACTGAAAACCCACTAATTTTCTAGATACGATTCCCTTAAATGTACATTATTTAATTTATTAATCGGGATGTTGGCACTGAGCATCATGGTAGGCTACACAAATCCATGCTAAACGTCGGGTTAATACGATGAAAGAGTAATGGAACGGAGAAAAATTCTCTCCGGCGCCGGGATTTCAACCCGGGTTTTCAGCTCTACGTGCTGACGCTTTATCCACTAAGCCACACCGGATTCCACTCCGGTGTCGGACAGAATCGTCTCAGTTTTAAGTTCCAACTCTTGGGTTCCTTCTAGTGGCCGCCCTCTGCACTACGTCATAGATATCTATGAACCTAGGACCGAAGTCCACACATGTGCTGAGGTGCACTCGTAATGAGTGACTAGTTGGCCGGGATCTGACGGAATAAGCGCCGTCTTAAATCACGAAGTGATTTACGCATATCATATATATTATTTTAATGTACCGGCGCAGGAGAGAATTTTTCTCCGTTCCACTATTCTTTCATCGTATGATGAAGCAGAATATCTGCATGGAAATATCATATGTACTTCGGTACATTAAAATAATATAGTCGAGTTAATAGCTTCATAATTTTCAGATTCTGATGGCACTGGTTCGTTTGGATTACGTTCAACACACTTTTTGTGACTTTTGGTAATGCAGTGTTTTTCAGTGCATTGTTTTTGTCACTTTTACGTTTATTTTATACAATTTATATACTATGCCCTGCAATATTACACGCTTGAGCGCCTTACTTAAGTTATTTTATCTCTGCAATGAATATTCAATCAGCACAAAGATGTAGTTATTTAAATAATACGACTAGTAAGAGCAGTGATCGATAAGACTACTCACTATGACTGCGCCCCGGTTATGACTTTCTAGAGGAAGAGGGCAGAGAATGCGTGACTATTTTGTAAGCGAACGTACCTATACCTGCGCTGTGACGTCACATACAGTACGAGTCAGGCAACTTCATTCCAGTTCATAGGTAGCTGGAATACGGAGCCTAATAATGACCTTAGCCGTTGATTACTGCAAGCATGACACCAAAGAAATCCTCTTTCCTTCACTAACAATATTCTTTGCACTGTTCTCAATTCCACACCACATGCTTTTGCAGTCGTTTCTTGCGCGTTGGCAACGTTGTAGCCAGTATCAAGATGGCCGGCAGCGTTCTGCTCGTCCAGATTTTGGAACAATTATATACTCCGGGTCATACCCCAAGGGTAAAACCTAACCATTTTCCCTTCATTACTACATATGCTAGTGGATTGTGGTGATTTTCTAGTTTGCATGTTCAATTTTCTTTTCCCAACTTCATTTCGAATTTCGATACTGACAAATACTACAAATGGTAGTGATTTTGTAACTAGTATGTTTGCAACCGAGACAAATATCGACAATATTTGTCGGTACTGGAGTTCCATGAAATTGAAATTGTACTAGATTTCTGAGTCTGTTACTGGAAACTAGTGAAATTTGAACATACTAATAATTAATTAATATCAGTATTAATATTAATACATAATAGTTATTTTATGTGTTGCGTTGTGGTTATAATTCAAGACTCTAGTCAGTTAAGTTTCGGAGTTAGTACTAATAATTTCATATGGTCAAACAAAATACACTTTTAGATTAGGTCTCGTGAGTTAATTGTTTTGTCAAACCAATTAATTTCGTATTGTCAGACAAAATACTTGACATGTTGATCCTTTTCTCGTATTGTTTGCCTATGAAAATATGTTACAAATTATTGAATTATTTAGAATAACCTTCCAGCATAAATTACGGTAAGTAAATAAGTCATTTAGTACGAAGGATCGTGTGATATCCGGTAATAGTTGACAACACTGACAAGACGGCAATATTTGCTGTTTAGGAACTGATCTTATGTGACCCTCACCTTAAACACTATTTTCCAAGCCTGCCTGTGCAATACTTGTACAGGGACATCATTTTATTTTTACTTCAATTTTTATTGTACCTGAGTTTTTTAATGTACTTCACTCCCATCCCTTCTACTAATAAAGTTCAACCGTCCTCCACACAGATCCAAGACCGCATATATGTCATAGTAGCCTTAAGGTCATAGTAAACAGTACGTTCCAAAAATATGTTCGCGTTTTCCAGTGACGAAAGAACTTTCAATATTGAATCATTTTCGCACAGGTACTGTCGACGGTTTGCCTACGTCGTGTCGCATTCCGGTTTCCTCCACCTGCTTCTATTCGCCTCTCTGTAAATGCTAGTGGCTGGACTGTCTTAGCTCTTTTCTGAGAACATTAATTTCTGTAGGAATTGGACGTCTACGTAATATTATACCCGTTCAGTTGTTTAAAATAACTTAAATAAAAGAGCCTTGTTAAGTAATTGTCACGTGATTTCCTCCCTTTCCACAACCCTGCGACATAACTACTTGGACAGTAGATAGCATATCTGAGTAATTTTATCTTTTCGGATTGGGCAGACGTGAAGATTGAATTTACAGTACGTAAGGTAGGCCTACACTTTTATAGAATAGGTACAGAATTATTTCAACATGAGTTACTGATACGAAGTACGAACCTGGTAATTGGAATTACGTACAATAGTCTATAGTGCGATAATATGCACATTAGAATTGAAGCCTGTATCGAAATGAACGGCCATCATTTTCAAAAATGTGTTTAAATATCCACATATGATTATTTTTCAATTTAACTTCATTCTCTGTAGTGTACACTAATGTGCTGTAGACAGTATAATATACACTGCATAATGAATACGTCCGAATGGACAGCTCAGTTCGTGAGTTAATACTGTACTGTATTTTGATTAAACAAAAGCCTAATGAAAATTATCAAAGTCAAAATCGCGATATTTTCTAGTTTACGTAAATGGATTAACTATTTTTCTTCCCTCCTATATCTAGTAAAGTGATTTGTTTGTATTTTACGCAGTATCATCGAACTCTAGTCGTGGAAGGGGGTAGCAAAAGTGTTTCCTGGTCTCAATCGTTAATCCAAAGGTATAGCCAGGTTAATATTAGAAATGTTAGTAAAAATAAAATGATGTCCCTGTATTTTTACGGTCTCTTCTTCCATTTATTTATCTTACACACACAAAGTAAATGTTAGTTTTACTTATTCAATATACTGAAACACTCACAAGTGAACAAACGAACTCGGGAAGCACTTGTTACAGACTGAGTCCCATTGGTTCTACTGTACAAGCTTGTGACGTCATATACCAGAAATGCTACGGCGCATATAGCAGCCAACCGCTTTCCGAAATTCCGGCTAGTCTAGTTACTGTAAAACATGTGTTCTCAACCTGGTGCTCGCGTACACCACAGTGCTCTTTTAATGACATTTGGTGTTCTTGTCATGCGAATAAAAAAGTGCTCGCGGCACGAATGCACCTGAGGTCCTTTTTCAATTCATAATTTGTTGTACGAACAAAATATTAATAATAATGTAACAGTTCCGTCTTTAACAGTTCCGTCTTTAACTTATCCTTGTTGTATAAGTCGGAACAAATAATGTTCCTATCGATTCATTATATCATCTTACAGACCTGATAGGGTTTCTCTTATTTCATGGTCTACAATCCCTTTCAATTCAGTGTGGACTTAAACAGAGAAATCAAGGTTATTCAAAAGAATAATACTCGTTTAGCTGCACGTGAGAAACTTGAATTAATAGATCTTCAGTCCTTTTCAGCTCTGAAAAATTGTCTTTTAGAAGGAGAAATCATAGACTTTGGGGAGCAGAAGATACGAAAAGCTTCCAAATACCGCGGAGTATTTCTTTCAAACGTCTGACTAGGTTCGAGACAACCTACCTTTGCGGAAACGAAGAAATTCTCACTTATGAAATACCTTAAGAACAAATCACGATTATGATTAACTAATTCATAACTGCCGGACTGTTTACGTGTAGCTACAAGCGACTTCTTCCTGGACATCACTAAAATTCTGAGTAACATATAATTTCAAGGTTATCATTATCCTGATGAGTGTTTCAAAAATGTATTTATTTGTTTATTATTTATTTTATTTATGTATTCATATAGTCTATTAAACCTATTACATTTCATGGTGCTCGCTCACTTAATATTACATGTGGGCTGTGCTCACAATCTACAAAAAGTTGAGAACACCTGCTGTAAAGGAAAAGATAAATACAAAAAGATACCTATCAATACCAAATTTAGGAAGCAAACAATACCTTTCAAAAGTATCATGAAACTGCTTTTGAATAATTTTTGTGTCGAGCTATTGGAGCACATGTGCTTGGCTCTGTAGTCCGTGATCCTTCAGTTGTCGTCAATATGACCTATGTATGCCTACAGAATGAACCGTAAGTCATGTCATTGATTTCAGAGGGTGAATCTATGATATATCTCAAACAGAACCGTTTAATACAACTTTGCTTGTTTTTGTTTATCTTTCGAGAAGGAAAATGTTTTAAATTAAACGTTTAGTAATATATTTTAGGAAAACTGTTAACTAAATGCCCAATATTCTCAGTCAGTTTAAGAGAGAAATATAAATGATTGAACAAATTTTAGTTTTGTTTCTTAAATTTGCAGAAATTTGGTTAAAAAAAGTTAATTTTAATTCCTCAAGACAATTTCAAATTGTACGGACGAAACAATCCTGTAGAAGGTTATTGTCTGGAATAAACAGATATATATATATATATATATATATATATATATATATATACATATATATATATATATATATATATATATATATATATGATCGCATGTACGTTTGTAATAGCAATGGAGGGGAGAGCAAGAAATGTAAACAATAAATGTAAACATAAAAAAATCACATAGACAACTCTGAAAATTTACTTTCTTTTATGTAAGTTTATCGGTTAACTACTTTAAAATTGAAATGGGAGGGAGGCAACTATTTCTAAATTGTTGAAGCAAAATATTGCTTGCAGCTTCTCTCTACACACTTAAAACAGAAAAATTAAACATTACACAACACCTGTATTTTATGACATTAAAACATTGTAGGCCTACATGGCAATGATCTGCTACTTCCCCATTCCCTATTGTTCACCGGAATATAACAGACTACTGTGCATTCAACCAGTGATTAAGTTTTACAATATTACACGATGACACAATTCACGTGTTTAAAATTGTATGTTTTTTTCTGAAAAACTATATCCAAAACACACCAAAATGGAACTTGACCTTTTGTTACTCTTCAGCAAAGAAATCATCGTCGACCAAAATTAATGACAGTACTTACGGTTCACCCGGTATATAAAGTATAAGGGTGCTATGCATAGACATTTCGCTAGCCCGCGCTACGAGCGTGCTAAACTAGCCCCGCCTATCGACTGATTACTTGTACAGGATTCATATCATATCATATCGCTAACACTGGTTTATGAATGCGAAAAACGCTAGTTCGCTGATCATCCACCGGAAGCCCGCGCTAAGAATGTCTATGAATATGGCCCTAAAAGTCTGAAGATTTCGTATTAGATCACTATTGGCAAATAGTAACAACACAGTTCAAATTGGATATTCATTTAGTTAAACTGACATACATTATCCTGAACTGTGAGAGAGAACCCAAGACCTACGTCATCTCGGAGAACTTTACGCTGACCTCTTGCTAGAAATCTTCACAATCACACCAACAGACTACATTAAAGTTCGCTGATAAGCAAACATTCTCATGGGGGTAGAACAAAAGTTATTTTTTTCTTTCATATGTTCATAATGTCAAAACAAGTGGTTTACAAATTTGGCCACTCGAGCTCAATCACGAGGGCCGTAAAAATAATTTTCCCTGGGGCCGTTTACAGAAAGAAAACAATTTCATGGAAAGATTTATTGGAAAAGATAGACTTACATCAATTTTTGAGCTATTTTTCAACATATTTCTCATACCGTGTGATCAACTTTTGTATCCCTGTGTCGTAGAAGTTTGCCGCCTGGGATCGGAACCAGTGTGTGACAGCCGTCTGCACCTCTCTGTCGATCCCATGGTATGACAGATATCTCAATTCCAGTGGGGAATATGTTGAAAAATAGTCCAATAGTTGTATCTGTTCCAATAAATTTTTCCAATGTAATTGTGTTTTCTTTCTGTAAACGGTTCCAGAAAAAACTTATTTTACGGCCTTTGTAATTGCGCTCGTGTGGTCAAAATTTGTAAAAGCATTTGTTTTGAGATTATTAACCTGCTGGAAGAAAAAAAGTAACTTTATCTGCCTCCCTGAGAATGTTTACTTGTGAGTAGGTTTCTAAGCAGGTAAACTCCACTCATCCCTAGACCAGTCCTCTCTGTACGTCGCTAGCCGGCATCCGGAAATATTAGGGAATAATTAATTTTGATAATACATAACGTCTGGAAATGAGAGCACTGTGACCTTGTTCGCCACAAGTGTGGCAGTGGATTTTTTAATAAAAATCTGCGTGACAAGTTTATGGTTTAGAATGGCATACATTAAACGTAAAGTACTGTTATTCATTATGTTATTTCAACTATCGATTTCCAACTAAGCATATGCGATACTGATTAATATCGTA
Organism: Periplaneta americana; assembly: GCF_040183065.1. Lineage (NCBI taxonomy): Eukaryota > Metazoa > Arthropoda > Insecta > Blattodea > Blattidae > Periplaneta > Periplaneta americana. Next base: position 144,733,666 of record NC_091120.1, read on the forward strand.
CGCGCAACAACCAGCAAGCCTTAAAAGGAGAAATCCAAAATGGAAGGCATAAATACACAATCAACAACAAGAATTCAAAATAAAATAAATTCGGTTTATGTTGCTTTAATATTCTAATAAACTGAGTTAATTTCCTGTGTTTTAATGTGGGTTGCGTTGAGGTTAAAATCGTCAAACCAAAGCCCTATGAAAAATCAATAAATACGTCGTACATGCAAAAGTGCTCCGTGCCTGCAATCTGTTCTACTACTCGGGAACACGCTGAAAGGACACTCATGGTCACCATTTCATTATCAGCAAAGTAATAAGGTAAGATATTTGTAAAAACTCAAAACTTAGACATTTAATTGTCGTCAAACAAAAACAGGCGTATGCATCTTGCCTATAATGGTAAGTAAGACGCTCGTATGAAAATTATGAAATTCGCTTACGCTCGTTTCATAAAATTACTACCATCATAGGCTCGTTACGTAATATACTATTATAGTATTCGGAAAGAAATTTCAGTTCCAATGAATTAGTGGGTACTAGCTACAGCAGAAAACAAATTCGCGAAAGAAATGTACGCCACCGGCGTAGCTCAGACTAGCGTGTTTGCCTATCCAGCCGGGATTGGATTTGATTTCCGCTTAGGTTGAGTATGTGGTTGGGTTTTTACGAGGTTTTCCAAACCATAAAGCGAATGTCAGGTAATCTGTGGACTCATCTTGTGAAATACCACCTCGCTATGACCAGTTTCATCGACACAAACTAACCCTGTAGATGATACAGCGACGTTAAATAACCAAGTAAAATTGTACATTATGTCGACGCTCTTCTTTATGATCCAGAGCAGATTAACACATAAAAAGATGGAGAACGACTGTTATTGAATTTACTTACTTATTTATGGCTTTTAAGGAACCCGGAGGTTCATAGCTGCCCTCACATCAGGCTGCCATCGGTCCCTATCCTGTGCAAGATTAATCCAGTTTCTATCATCATATCCAACCTTCTTCAAATTAATTTTAATATTATCCTCCCATCTACGCCTTGGCCTCCCCAAAGATCATTTTCCTTCCGGCCTCACAACTAACACTCTATATGCATTTCTGGATTCGCCCATACGTGCTATATGCACTGCTCATCTCAAACGTTTGAATTTAATGTTCCTAATTATGTCATGTGAATAATTTAGCCCTGAAATTTACTATTTACAAATTTGCATTACCAATCGGCTTCGTTTCTAACAAAATCGTTACGTTAATCGAGAGTGGTAATTTCTAATAAGTACGTTTTCCGTTAATTTTCTATCTCCCCGTGTGTCATTTATTGTGCAAATGCCGGATCGTCAACTAATATACCTGCTGTGATACTAAGAAATTAACAAAAACAGGAAATTTATTTCATGAGGGCAGTAAACACGGCCAGAAAAAACCTTGTAACTTAAAATGATGGACAATATTATTTATGGTATTATCACAGTCTAGTATATACAGTCGCGAATTTCAATACGTAGTAAATATGCAAACATTAGATAGTTGCTCACCACTAGGATCGCTAATATCGCCTCATTACAGGCAATGCAAAATAGTATCGTCACAGTCTATTGTTTCTAGCACCCTCAAAACTCAAGCTTCGTGACTGTATATAGTAGACTGTGGTATTATCTCAGTGAAATGAACACGATAATAGTTGCAACTAGAGTAAGCCTACTGTAAAATATAAGCTGATCATTTCTTAAGTTTAATGTTTCGTCATTGGATCCTCTGGAATGTTCCTTGCAATATTTGCCTATATTAAATAATTGTATATCCACAATCTTTCATAATCGTTACGCTCATATTCTCTTTGGTAGCGAATGATTATATAGCGCTTTGTGCTCGAACAGTAGTTTCGTTGCCATGAACACGCTTTCCCAACGACATTCGACTATTCTTTAGAATTTTAAATTTGAGATAGGTAGAGAGGCTACAAAGAGACACGCAGTAGTTAACATTAGTAAGAGAGTGAGATTGCCAGAGAACACTGCAAATATGAGTAAGTATTGCTTGAGTTTTAGCGAAATAAGCTCTAAGATATCTTCGTGAAAATAGAACAGCTGATATTTTAAAATCTTTTCCCCGAGTTGAAGTAAAAGTATTTTGACTCTAATGAAGTAATGCAATAATAAAAATAAGATATAACTGAACTTGAAATCTTTTAGAATTGCGTAAATGTTTAGTGTTACTCGTATAAACTGTAAAACTAGAATTCAATAATATTGCAAACCGCTTTCTTTCTCTTCAGTAAGATGATGTGTAATACGAATTCAGGAATTATAGTTACGAAGTCTAACGTTGCTATACGCTTTGACATATTTTTTAGTCATCTAACGAACATTCAGAACTGTAATAAATACTACAAATAAAAAAATAAAAAGAAATACTTCACATTATCCTAAGAAATGAAAATGAATCTAAAACAAGTTTGACACAGCGCTCTTAATAATAAGTTGAAATCTTATACTCTGTGAAATTACCGGCCTTTTTATTCTTATTAAAGGTGATTAAAACTACCGTGTTTGTAAAGGATGAGTATACCATGAAAGAATTGCATTTTAAATATGAAGTTTGTTACACGATATACTCAAATATTTGGACAAAGCTTTAAAAATGGAAATAAGACTAAACACACATGTTGCAAAAATAAGCGAAACCAAATTGTAAGAGATTCTAACAATACTATAATAAATAGGTTGCAATACTGTTGCAAACAGACAGACGAATAAATTGATTTTCGTAAGACAAAAAGCGTTGATAGTTGAACAGTCAGATAAGTAATTTCAGCAGCTTTTTGAGACTATATTTCTATTTCCGGTATTGCAATTTCAGATCTATTTCTACAATAGGTGCCAATAATTTTCACCATAACGTCACTTTGTTCCTGATCAAGTTCCTAAAATGATCTATACTTCAAGTCTTTAAATATGGCTGATTTATCGCTAATGACTTTTTGAACAGTCTAAATTACAGTGAATTGCCTCATAATATTGCGGTAACTGGGTTAGGTTTGTTTTTCTATACAAGGTGTAAGGTGTATAAGTGCCTTTATTTTAACTGATGCATTTCAAATTTTTTTCCGTTTTCAATATGATAGGCGATTCTAAACGAATTTTTTTGTGCTGAATTCGAAAATAATCTCCATTTTTTTTTTATCCATCATGTCAGGTTTTCAGACAATTCGTGAATAACTAGAAATGAAATTATAGCTTTGTGAAACGTCATAAAAATTATTTTCAACAAGAATTTTGTGAAAAAACTAGGCCACAATTTGCTATTTGCCACTAATTAATAATTATTAATTAATAATTATAAGCACCTTCACAACCTTACATCAATATTGCACTTCAAATTTTCTCCTCTTTGACCTCCTCGCATGTTGTTCAGAGCAGTCCCTTTTTAACATCCAGCAATAGTCCGCAATGTTTCCATTATGAAGCAAAACCCTTTAAGACTTTCTGAGAAGAATCTATGAAGAACCTCCACTCTTTGGAATTATAGTTTGTTACAAAATTGTAAGACGGCAATGATGTCTTGGCAATACACTAAATTTTCTTCAGCAAAAAAAAAAGGGACAAGTTCCTTCTCACGATGCCTGTACCATGAGAAATATGTACCTTCAGCCAATACTTTTTCTTTTAACCTAGAACCTAATAGTTCTGCTGATTATTTAGGCAAATTTTAATCCCTCACTAAATCATTAAGCTTACTTTGATTAAAACATCTATAATCACCAGAATTGTCTGGTTCATAAGTATGATCCACTGGAGATTGTTTCAGTGCTACTGGATGCAGATGGCAATTTATCTGATTCAAGGGGTAACTGAACGGGAATATCAGGACGATGAGGTACGGGCCGAATGGCAGAGGGAATGTTAGGATATAGAATAGCTTTCTTGTTTTAGCAGTATATACAGCTACCTTAACTGCACAAAAATAACAATAGTCTCCATGATTTGTAGGTTCCCTCCATATCATAGGGATATTCAAAGGGCAATGACTTTTTCCATTTTTCCAACTCAACTCTTCAACACATACTTTATGGGGCCACCAGGGTTTGTCCTGGTCTCCTAACTTAATGCGAAAATACTGAAAGTAAGTATTCTTTATAGTAGCTTTTATATTCTGTCTCTGTTTTACTAATGTATATGACCCACATACATAGAAAAACAAATTTGGATCATTTACACAACCACGTTTCGACATTTCTATGAAACAACACTTATGTTGTACTCTCGCAGAAAAATAAGAACTCACACACTTCACTTTTACACGGCAACCAACAACATAAAACTGAACCTCTAATTTTAAAAGAACAAACTTTTAAACAGGGATAGGTTTATTATTTCAGTAAGGAAATCTGTAGCCTCATAAGCTGGATTGCACTTCCATAAATAAATATATACAATGGCCCTATTTCATTTCTCTAATTCATTGTTAGTTTTAATAGCAATCTCTAAGCGTAAATATTTCCTTCATATTTTTTATGACCTGAGACACTAAATATTTCAACTTCCTGTTTATAGATAACGTTGGGTGCAGACAGATAAGAATCTCAAAGAATAAAGAACGGATGTCTTAACCTCGGGTAATTTTAAGGGGGAGAATACAATTTTGTACATCTCCCAAGAGCGGATATAGTCGGTAAATTTTAATAAATATCAAATACAAACATAATAAAATATATTGTCACATTTTAAGTAATGAAGTTTAAATTATAAGCTGTCGTGCCTTTTTAACAAACGACAACCACACTGTAATATTACTATATTACGAAAAATATTGAAAACATACAATTTTGAATTGTAAAAAATTCTGACGTGGTACGCGAAAACGGATTTCATTTTTGCAATCAGTGTGAAATTGTGAATCAGAAACGCTCATTTATTTCAAAACAACAAGATCCATGCAGGACGATATTCATGTCATAAGGAAGAAATAATGTTCTTACAATTTTTTCTAATTGCAATATTTAACTAACTATTAAAGTTTACAATATTAGACGTTTTGCAAAGTTGCTGGAAGGAGAGGAGGTTTAGAAGTATACAGTACAACTCAAGCGGGGAGGAGGGGGGTTTAGAATACACAGTACAGTTAAAGAGGGCACAGGCATACCGGTATATAACAGATGCTCTGTTCTAATGCAGGAGCGGACCATGACAGTACTGTTTACATAAAACGAGCAGCAAATACAAACTTCCAATCTCATTAATAGAAAATTATGGTAAATTTACATTTTATGTAACAATATTGCTCCATTTTGAATTGTAGGTCTAAAAAATAAACAATAATAATAGTTTTCTACAACAAATCACACGAAATTTTTTCTAATGCAACATTTTAATCTCTCCCGCTTCCGTAAAGCAGTACCATTTTTAAACAAATTTCTGGTTGTGTGATTTTCGAAACTAGGTAAGAGAGTTCTAGTTTCTAATAATCGTTGAGAAACTGTTACAAATGTTCGCCGATTAGGTAACCTTCTTTGAGGAAAACGTTGACGGTACATCCTTCTTGCCTCACTTGAATTACGATGACTTTCTCCATAAATTAATAACATATGATATTCCTAAACTGTGAATGACATTGTAAGTTGTTTATCAATACCCTGTACTGAACTGTCATCCGCTCTGCAGTAGACTTATGGACAGGGAGCTTGAGCTCAACTGACTCGTACTTACGTCTGTGAGGAGAACTGCCTGTTGAACATTGCCACGTCTCTAACTCCAGAATATTAACAAATTTAAGTATGCATTTTTATATAATTTCACGAAAACTTAATAGAACACACAAATATTTATTTAAAATAACTCTTTGATAGATATGTCTACTGATGTGTTTTCGTAACTTTACTAACGATATAAGCTGTATAATGCAAATAAAATAAGAAAAAAAATATATATTTTTTTTTTGGAAAAACTATAGAGTTTTGACCCTATGTTGTATAGACATTTTTTGATTCTGTGGACGGTCCCCGACGACTATGAAAAGGATGACGCTTATACCTCTTACACCCTGTATATTTAGAGAGGCCTAAAAATTTATTGTGTAAATAGGTTGCCAATAGTGAGCATTATAGTCAAGATATTGTCCATCTTATCTTTACTTTTACATGTTCGGCTACTGTCTTTAATACCTCGGTATAATTTCATTTTGAATTCTTGTATAGGAATAGTTTAAGGTCGGTCATTCGAAAACTCGGACATTAATTTAGATACTTTTTGGGGGATTTTTTAATTTATTATAGATATAGCTTAATTTTCGTAAAGTTTAACAAACGATGACTTCACATGGTCGACGTAAAAATTAAAAGTAAATAAAACTATGTAAAAACCAACAATTATAGACAATTTCACGATATTCTATTTTGGAACAGAACCTATCCGCTCTTATTGGAAATAGAATATCACCAAAATAATTTCAGAACATCCCATTTTCGCATGAACTCCGTTGCAGGTTGTCCACTAAGAGTCCGAGCATTATAATCTATAAAAACAAATGCAACATCATACTGGTCTCGAAACGGTTTGACAAATGGCCGCAGAACCTCAGCAACATCTTTTCCTCTCCCTACGATGTTGCATTGCATTGCATTGTATTTATTAAACTTCCATGTAATTCATACATTGCTTTACAGCTAGAATATGGAAAAAGTCAAGAAACTTAATACTATTATAAAGTCTTAATTTATAGTCACAGTCTAGATGAAATATATAGATAAGATTTACAATATATAGTCTACTAGTACAACACAAAGTTCTAGTATTAATTTCATCAAGTTTTATTGAATGTCATGAATTCACCTACAGAATAGAAGGCGTGAGAAATTATGTACTTTAATTTGGCCCTAAATAATCTTACGTTTTGAGTTTCATTTTTTATATCGATAGTGAGGCTATTGAAAATTTTTACTGCCATATAACGCACTCCTTTTTGATAGCACGATAGACTTGCCGATGGAGTATGAAAGTTATTTTTTTGACGTGTATTTATGCTATGAACTGTTGAATTAGTTACAAAGCTCTCAAGATTACATAAGAGGAAGATTATTAATGAAAATATATACTGACAAGCCATGGGCATTATTTGTAGTTTTTTTTAAATAGTCCTACACGATTCCCTAGATTTGGCACCTACCATTATTCTAATTACTCTTTTTTGTAATAGAAATATACTGTTACTATCTGTGGAATTTCCCCAGAATATTATTCCAAAACTCATTATCGAGTGGAAGTATGCAAAGGATATTGTTTTTAAGGTACTGATATTTACTATCTTTTGCATAGATCTAATGGCAAAACAAGCTGAATTTAGTTTATGGGTGCATCGTGAAGACTATTTGTTACAGCTTGCGTGCTTAAACTGACTCCAGTTTCCCTCAACAGATCATTTTGTAAATCCCGAGTGGATGACGTCGATCTCTTCAACGTAGTTGTTCGTATACATCAATTCTGTCATGACGTTGTCAGCTCAGGGCGACCTGTTCTCCTTCTGTCGTCCACAGCATTGGTGTCGTACCTTTTCCATGTTTTGGAAACTGCACTTTGTGTAACTTCAAGCATGAGTGCTACGTCTGCTTGTGCATATCCACCTTGAATCAATGCTAAAATTGACTCTGTCGAATTATGAAATTCATTGTAAACCCAAAAGTTGTATTCCAAAGCTCCTAACTCCACTAAACACTAGTACGTACCCAGTGCCGGACTTAGGCCTAGTCAGTTACCTACGGCGACAATTTCCAGGGGGGGCGGTGACATTTTTCTCTCTTTTTATTTATGTTTCATTTTCATTTTACAGTGAAATTTGTTTTTAAAACACTTGTTTGTAAATCTTTTCTTAAGTTCTTGAACATCTTGTGGAAGTCGGATATTATTTTGTTATCGCATTGTCGTGGTCGTCGTGGCGAGAGTAAAAGGAAAGTGTGCAGCTGCATAGTTATATTGTAATGCCGATATCACGTTATTATATTATCAACTGCTTAAATTTAATTGCTTGTATAAACAAAAATGCATTGTTGAAAATCAAATTGAATGTGTGTTTATTATTTATCGGTATGAGTAGTAACCGGAACTGTTACATTTCCAATATAATACATCGTCAACAATATTATTTAATCATTTTCCAGCTTGTGCACTATATAATTCGATATGAAAGTTTTATTCCGCAAAGACTTGGAGTTTGTTTTCAATTTACCTTATACTTCTTATCGAAGTAACAAATACTCGTAATAATTATACTGTCAACAAAACCAATGCTTAAAAATAAACCACAGCTTGCCTTTCGCAAATTAATCTTGTTTCAACAATTAATAAGTTTGAATATGTCTTTGCATCGAGTCTGGGGTGTTTCGTCAGATCGAATTTGATGACATCATCATTGCTTTCTCTGTGAAGAAAGTGTAAAGTAAATCCTTATAATTCATAAGTAAGATGCATGTATTTTGTTTCCAGTAATTTGTTTTCTCAATTATAACATTTCATTTAAAACTAATTTAAACTAAACATAACCTGTATAATAGCTGCTTTAAAATTTACGTATTTTGAAACGGCAATGAAACAGTCATTGGGAGGGGGGGGGGGAGGAAGCTGCCTATACCGAAAGCCACGTAAACAAACTAGAAATATGAAAACAATGTGCAAGGTATAGGTCTCGCAACCACGGATTACCGACGGAAGGAATGCGAATCAAACACTGCGATAAGGAAGAGCGGGCGAGAGGAAAGGTCACGAGATAACTTGAATGATATTCTAGAGTACAGTCTGAAGAGAAATGACCGATAGAATCAGTCTTGCGTTGTGATAGTTACATTACGACTTTAGTTTGTTCCATTGCATGTGAATACGTGTCTTGTATCGCACGGTATTATTTCATTCGTAAACATATGTTGCGCGTTTAATTAGCTTCGAATTTTTCTCTTTCTACGTTCTTTATTTCCACAACGATGTCCTCATTTGTTCATCTTCTTGGAAGAGACAGTACTTCTATCGGCTCGCACCTCTCCTCTGCATGCCTACATACACACGTCAAAACAGACAGTAATGTCACCATTGGTTTTTGGTAATCGTTTCTTGCGCGACCTATACTATTTAAAACTTAGGCGAATGAAACCAAAAACACCGTAAACTAAAACGAGCCTGAGAAGACCCATCCAAACCTAAACAGGCCTAAAAGTCGTGTAAATAAACTAAAAATGGTCTGATAAAATTGAACTTAAAGAAAAAAAAAACTAAGAGAAAGAAAATATAACTAGCTTAAAGAAACAAAAATTGATACAAATCATAAGCATATCTACGGAATTATACATGCACCCATAAACTGCGCAACTGTAGTTGAGTACAAGAAACTGCTTAAGTCGTTTTCAGGATTCTAGACTTTACCCAGACTTCAATATCCAGAGGTAGAGAAATAATAATAAAAAAAAAACTGGTATAGTAGATATTTCATGTGGCAAATTTCTTTCTATATAAATAGGTAAGTCTGAGAAGAATGAAGGAAGCGGGACGAGTGACGAGAGCGAACAAGATTTAGATTGGGACGATGGACACTTCGACCTGGACAGAGACTATGGACTGTCGGAAGAGCGACGCCAACACTCAGAGAATGGTAATTAAATCTATTATAATAGTTCTTGTAATCTCTGAATTCGACAGCGAACCTAGAAAGTGTGATCACTCAACCAGTATCTGGTTTTCACGAGAGACTTCACGCAACTTAAACTCAGATAACTTCATTTAGGTCAAAATTACATAAATTCTTACTTAACAAATTAATTGCTGATTAATATTTATTACATATAATGAAACTAACATCTGTCCATTCTTATTATTATTAATTTCTCTAAATAGATTTACAAAACCTCTAATGGCAATTACATTAATATTCTCATTATAGAAATATATTTTAGATTTATATATATATATATATATATATATATATATATATATATATATATATATTTTCTTCCTGTAACATAGTTCTAGTAAGCTTATATTAAATTAATTTTCATCATTTTACTAGCTATCTCAAATCTCTAATTATAATTGATTGAATTAAATTAGCTCATAAATTAAGTTACTACTTTACCTTATAGGTTTATCTAAATTTAAATAAATATGTAGTCTACTAGTCGTTAAAACTTAACTGAAGAATATTGCTGGAGAACCTTTTAAGTGTAGTGTAAATATTCGCAATTTAAATATGTATTGTATTGGTTAAGGCTGGTTGAGTGGAAGAGAAGGCCTTATGGCCTTAACTCTGCTAGCGAAAATAAATTATTATTATTATTATTATTATTATTATTATTATTATTATTATTATTATTATTATTGCATTGACGATGTAATTTATTGATATGTCTTCATTTGTAAAAAAAAAAATAAATGGTCAAGTACAGCTGTCAAAAGAAAAAGTGGCCGCTCTCCTGGAACAAAGTTCCCTTCGGGTATCTTCGCTACAATTCGGAGACAGGCGATGTTACATGTTGTTGGACCACGTTGCCTGATATCTACAGTTATAATTGAAGTATTCTGTGTGTTATTGATAGCATAATGGTAGCGTTCAGGCCTCTTATTCATGAGGTCCTGCGTTCGACTACAACCACGTGCTTTTTATGTTCTTTTTTGTTCTGTTTTTGAGAGAGACAAACTATACATATTGGCTCCTTTCTCTTTTATGATTATTTTAGTAATTAACATCAGGTTCATTAATATATTATGCCATGGTATTCTCAATAAAATATCTTTCGTGGCATAAACAAAACAAATTTACTGGCGTCGGCCTTAAAACATTCGAACAATTAAGCGTTCAAAAAACAAAACGAAAAGCCACAATTCAATATTTAGTCTATCTTCCTCTTATCTCGATCATCTTGCAGTCGAGTGGGCATGGAATTGACTAGTCTTTGCAAATAGCGACTGTTTTTAGACACGATATTCCAGGCATTCTGAACATACATAAGTGTTCTGTCCATGGGCAGGTCTTTCATTCCAAACCCAGCAATCTCCAATCTTTCCTATTTTCTGCCTTCCTCTTAGTCTCCGCATATGATCCACATATCCTAATGTCGTCTATTATTCTTTTCAACCAGAGACCCAACCAGTTACTTTTTATCTTTCTAATCAGTTTCAGCATCATTCTTTCTTCACTCACTTTTTCAAACACAAATTTATTTCTTATTTTGTCTGTCCACTTCACACGCACCGTTCTTCTCCACATCCACATTTCAAATGCTTCAATTCGTTTCTCTTCATTTCGTCGTAATGTCCATGTTCCTTCCCCATACAATGCCACACTCCACACAAAGCACTTCACTAGTCTCTTCCTTAGTTCTTTTTCCAGAGGTCCGCAGAAGATCCTTCTTCTATTTAAAGCTTCCTTTGTTCATGTTTGCAGTTTTTCTTGGGAAGGATAGGCCTAAATGCGGTAACATCCCGTTGCTTTCCGCGCACCACTATCTCTTTCGCATCTTATTAAATTCCAGGGGGCCCAAGCGTGGAGATGAGGAGAGTGGATTTAACTAATTGGGCCTTCCGGACTTCACCGAAAGTCACGGCAAGGGCTAAATATTAATTATATCAGGATGTTTGACCCTATCAGAGATCGGGAAATCTCAATTAGCCTTTGCCCCCCGCATCCTGGACTATCTTCTACGAATCATCAGAAAATCTTAGAGTGTGATTGGGCCAATTTTTCCGAAAATGTTTCCACACTTTTGCCCTCGTAGCTCAGCGGACGAACGTCGGAATTTAGATGTCAACGTTTCAGGTTCAATTCCTCGTTACTCCTTTTCATTTTATTGTGGTTCAAGATAGTATAATGTAATAATACAAAAAGAAAAATTAATAGTAGTATTATGCAACTGGATTTTTCCAAACCTAATATTAAATTTATGTTATTTATATCGCTAAAGAACGATTACAATATAAATAACTTGAATATTATTTATACAGTATCACTAAAGAACGATAACAGAATATAAATGATAAATATCGGTTTGTTTAATTAATATAAGATATTATATAATACGTATTTAATTATCTAAATAAACTAACTTATTTTACAAAGAAAGATGGTTATTTGTGTTATAATAATTGCCTACATAAAATACAGATTATTTATATTGCGAAAGAACAATAACAATATAAATAACTTGAATATTATTTTATAATTCTAATGAAGGAAAACAATATAAATGATAACTTGAATATTATGTATATCGCTAAAGAACGATAACAATATAAAAAAACGTGAATATTATTCCTATCGGAATTTCACAGATTTATTACAGATGTATTTAAGAAATTGTACAAGAATAGTAATTAGTAACAGTGTCCTATTTATTCTTCTTGGAGCCAAATTTGTAACTTTTAAAAGTGTGGTTACTATGTTGAAGTGTATGTGTTGCAACGGATGCTTGATTTGTTATGTATGTGAGTCAGTTATGGGATGCTTGATGTCGTCGCAATGTCGTAATTATAGTTTGATTGTGTTTGTGTGACTATTGTGTATTAATTTATGTGTGGTACGGGAAGCTGCATATTTGTGTTACAGAAGTGTTACGTATGTGTGTTGTTAATGTTTTTGTATGTTTCAAATTGATAACTGATATTTGTTTTGCAATCGCAATGCCTAATTTACAGATTGTTTGTTTTGTTTACATCGCGTAAGCTAATTTAATTTTCTTTTCCATTTCTCTTTATGCTTATCTTTTTTGTGTATAAAACTATAGCCCTAACATAAATATGTAAAATTGGGCTAACCCCCATTGGAGATACTGTAGCTACAATAGTATATAAAACGATAACAGAATACAAATGATGACTTGAATTTTATTCATATCTCTAAAGAACGATAACAAAATATAAATAACGTGATATCCATCAAGAACGATAACTGGATATAAATGATAATTTGAATATCATTTACATCGCTAAAGAACAATTAAAAAATAAAATGAAAACTTGAAGAAGGCGCGAACCCAGAACCTTTGAATCATTAAACAAGCACTCTACCGCTGGTCTGAGAGGAGCAGATATGGAACACTTTCATAGTTCCGGAACTGCTTGTACAAGCACATGCATCGTGTAACATCGCCGCGACCCGAAGTGGACTTTGAAAATATTCGCTGTTCACGAGTGCGGCCACTTTTTTTTTTTGACAGCTGTACATGAGATGTATCAATGCCTGCCCACTTCACTTTACGTGATTCGGGTTCCGCATATTGCGAATAGACATGACAACATGACCACTTCAATTTTGTTCTAGTTTTAAAATAGTTTTAACGGCACAATTATTAAATTGGCATTTTATTTTGTGAATAGGACAGTATGCGAAACGGGATCGCAGGTTGAGTTTAGAAATACTGCGAAAATAAAAAAATTTTTAACGTGTCGTTCACTATTTTTTTTACAGTCGTTCGTCCGTGCTAGTATAAATAAATTCCCCTCTCTTATACAGCCTCACTGTAATCCTGAAAACTTTATAACATTCGAACCGATTTTTGTTAAAACCGAATAAGTCTGTTTTAGACGATTTTTTTTTCTTTTTATCGTTTGGTGTACTTAAAGTCCAGGCCTATCGATTGGCATTAACACTGAAAATGTCGTGGTATACGTTATGCCGTACCTGATCTCTTCGTATATTCTGATTTGTGTTGAAAGAGAATAAGTCGTCGACTTTTTCGTTTTTAACACAAAACGGGCCAGGCGAATGCGTTCTATCTTTCAATGTTGGTAAACTTTTATTTTCATTCCGCCAAGCGCAATTATGAATACTAGATTTCTCTTCATTATTAAGCTGAAATTGGTTGTGCTTCTGTTCATTGGATGTATTATAGAACATTCATTTCACCTGAGAAAAACATCCGGGAGTGATATATTTAGTAGGTTACATTAGAACCAATATATCCGACAGGCAAAAGTACCTATTGAAAATAAAATGGTGGAAGATGTGAAAAAGTAGTGAAATATGTGTTCTCAGAATCCAAAGACGTCTATATTGAAGTAATCTTATGGCCTGTCACTGAAGGGAGAGAATAGTAGCAGACGTAAACAAAAGGAACTCTTAGCAATTATATCCCTTTCTCTTTAGGACAGGAATGGAATGATTTAATGCACTTGTGACTTAATGATCGCAATTTTAAACGGAAATGCGCAACTTGTGATATCAGAAATAGGCTAAATTTTAATAATTTACTGACGTTATTTGTTTTAAATTAATACTCCTCAAAATAAATCATTACAGCACACGGTATTATTTACATGTAATTACATATTGAAAAAGGTTAAATTAACATAATTGTTTCATATTTAAATTATGTAGCAAATTTAAAACAAAGCGCGAAAACTGGAAATCAGAGTTAATGTTTTACATCTAGGCCAAAAAAGAAAAGGAAAAATAAATAAAACAAACTTTTTCGAAAAATATCTCGTGCAATTACAAGAGATGCTTAAAATGCCCTTCATTGGCAGTGACACATGATCGAAATCTTCGTAGAAAACTCTCCCTCTTCCCCCCCCCCTTCCTTACAATACAACGCCGCAGCGATCTCCGATGGTTTCCCTCATGCACGAGATTTGCCACGGATAATAATCAAATAAGTAAAAGCGTATTTTACGCTGACAGTTCTTAGAAATAATATAGTAAATCAAAAGTCCCTTCTGTTGATTTACTATACCAATATACATAGCCACATTATTTACAGAGTTCTTCTATGAGGAAATCATTCTTATTCTAGAAAGATACAGTATTTAACAAAAAAGATCAATGCGAATCATTTGTAGAGCTTCAATCAAAACTCAATGTAACCACTCTTTATTGAACTTGGGGCACATTCATTGCCATCAGTGTTCCTTCAAGTAGTCTCCATGTAAAAAGGAATATTAATCTTTATTTTGTACTCTTCGGTTCATCATTTAACTCGTAATAGTAATAAGTTTTATATTAATGAGAATAGTAAGAATGGCATAAAATTGTTTTACTTTCTTCAATACTTGCCTGTTCCATATTATTAACTAGCATAACTAGTCTTGTCCAAAAATAAAATTCAGTTTATGCCCATAATTTTGGATCTTAATTTTTTCACAAATTAAGGGTTTAATATTATCTTAAAAATAATCTATCCTACTTTCCCTGTTTGAGTGACCAATAGTTCAGGTTTCTGGAGTTTTTTTTTTTTTTTTGCGAATTGTGAAAAATCATTTAATGTGGACAAGACGAGTTTTGCATCTATAGTCGCGACGCTGTTATTTCCGGCGCGACTCCGCCTCTTTGCTTACGTCTTAGGAAGTGAAGGCTCTATAAAGTCTAGGTAGGTAGTATCGTTCGCCATTTTTGTTCTTTCGTTCCCGAGCTACCATACGAGGAATCTATTTGCCACACCGTTAAACATTATCATGTCGTAGCTCCTATGATAATAAATCAAACGCACTGTAATTCAGCAAATAATTGAGAGGCAAATAAAGTCTTCGTGTGCTTTCTGCGAACGCCAACAAAAGAGCCAAAATGGCGGGCGATTATATTAAGCATTTATCAAGCCTTAAGAAATGAATAACGTCTTCATAAGCAAATCACAAGACGCACACGTTTAAATGTAGCCGACCTGCAACGCGATTGGCTGCCGGAAATTAGAGCGACGGGACTATAGTAACCTCATATTTTGAACTACATTTGTTATAAATAAAAACTAATTTTGTTAATTGTTGATCATGGATAGAAAAATAAATTACATAAATTAATTTCATTATTGGTTCTATTCTGCAGATGGAATGCAGCAATTATCCTACTACGAAGTTGAAGGGGAGGGATATGAAGGTTGGGCAAACGTGCAAGAAATGGAAAATGAAGTTCAATTTACTGATAAAGAATCTACCTCGATGAAAAAGGAAGATTCTGCTCTGACGAAGCCAATTTCATATATAGACTTGAAACTTGCAGAAAATAAAAGTGGAGATGTTGGTGTTACAGATTCTGCATCATTGGAAGAGGAAAATGTCGACTGGCTGAGCTTTGCAGAGATGGAACAAGAACTTGAATATATCAAAACCGCTCTGAGTGAAGACGAGCAAACTGATGAGGCAGAAAGAAATAAAGAGCAGTCTAGTTCGTCTGTCAAATTCTCGGACAACTCATTACTGGTGAAAGATGTTTCACCTGGATGTACTGTGAACGTTGCTGTTCCTGGGTCTTCAGGTGGAGCAAAGAGTAAAACTTCAGGTACTGGCGCCGTGAAGAGATCCAAATGTTCGAAGGATGTCTCAAAACAGAAAGAGCACGAAGATTCAAAGGAAGAAGACAGTGAGGACGAAGTGGAATTAAAATATGTTGCCAGCTACGGGTGGATAACCAGAGATAATCGTGATACAAACATTTCTGAAATTAAATTTCAAAGTTCCGAAGAAGAAATAAAATTGGAAGCTAAAAGAAAAACTCAGATTCCTGCACGGCCGAAAATGAAACTATATTCCATGGACGAATATGACTGCTGTAGTAATACTGGTGCTATTGGGCCTGATCCTGAAATAAAAATACACGTACCCACACCAAAACTGCCATCAGTTGTTGATATTTTAAAATCCACGGAGGTCACCATGACAGCTTTACACTTCGAGTTTAGTGTTGATTACCCTAAGAAATTAAACGAATTTCTTAATTCCCGTCCCTTGTCAGACGATAGAGTTATAATTTGTAATTTTCTCTTGAGCAACTCTCTTATGATGTCGGCATTCTTTTCCAAGATGGCAGAGACTTTTTTAATATTTAAGAACACTATTGAGAGAGAGGAAGTAAGTTTAACTACTGACAAAAAAGACGTCGAAAATGTAGTTAGTGCTCTCAAGAAACTGATGTTAGTGTGTCAATTTTACTCGACCGGTTGGTCGCGTGTGGTAAGTCACTGCATAAATTGTGAAAACAAGACTGACAATACTGTTACTCGCAACAAACTTTCTACAAATAATGCTCAACATCTAAGGAATGTTTTGGATGATCTAACAAATTTAACCTTGCTGTTAAAAGTGAGCCACAGCCAGCTGGACATAATCCCTAAATTTTGTATGTATCAGTCAGCTGGTGAGAACAGTGATCTGGCCGTAAAGATCCGTGAATCCACTCCTAATGTCCAGACTGAAGCTCACAAAGGAATTACTTCCTTAAGTAATTTACTTTCGTTGATCACGAGTGAGATTTGTATAATTGAAGGGTTGATATTTGCGATGGACGATTTGTTGTTAATCTAAAACTCCTTAGGTACAGTATCTATCATTCAACATTTTAAATATTTTAACCTTAATTTTATTATCTTAAGTCCCATACTTATAAATTTCATTTAACTTGAGATTTTAATTGATGTTGATTAGTTTAAGTACTGATTAGAACATGTTTTACGAGCACATTTTGTATAAATTGAAGCCTGCAGTTCCTTGCTTAGTAAAGTACTTTCTCGCGAAAATGAATGCCAAAAATTAAATTAAATTTTAATAGTTCAGAATATTTTATCTCTATGTAAGAGTACAATACGCTGCAAATGTGTAATATTTTGTGTATGTTCATGGAAGACGATTGTCTCTGGACTAAGAACTTTAATGTTTTCACTTTAAAAATTTAAAGTTCTGCATTTTTATTGACGCGAAATAAACATTTTCAATGTATATACGTCACAGCCTGTGTATAACTATTTACCACTCTAGAATCATGGCCATTATCTCTCTGCGTAAATTTATATTAGCGATGAAAATTCTCTGTTTATAACTGCATTTTAAAAGTTTAATCAATGCATTATTTTAGAAGTAAAATCTTTCGTTTTAATTAAAATTTTACGGCTTAGTGCAAACGATTTTAATACATTGCAAACATGGATTTTTCCAGTTTAGCTACACTGCATTTGATTCTTAATAGTAGTCCTATAATATAGATAAAGAAAAGAGTTAAAAAGGATTTCTGCAATAGAAAAGTAATATTACTTTCTTTTTGCCTAATCTGATAGTGTATCTTCCTGAAAAACTAAATGTTTCATTAAAAATTAAATGTAGGCCCTATATAACGAGTTAATTTTTTGTGACAATGATCTGACTGGTGTCTTTGGAGCAAGTGCAACTTAAAACTTCTTGCAGTTTTTAAGCATTGTCAAATTATTTCTTCATGACCAATTCAATTTCTTGAGCATTTTGTTTCTCATTTTCAGTCCTTCAGTCAAGTACAATCGCTTTAATTCCAATTGTATATTCACATATTGTAAGCTTGAATAGGTTAAAGTAAAACGTTTATTTTCGAGTAAAAAAGAAAAATATTGCCTTGCTATCTTCGTAGAGTTCCGTACAAGTTGCATTTAAGAAACTAAAATTCAAATTAAATTTCAACAGATTTTCTTTTATTGATATAGTATAAAAACACGTTAAAATATTGTAAAATTTGTAACAAGTACATGAATTGTAATTGTATTTATGAAACATTATAGCTCAAAATAAGACCTGTGTAAAATTAGTCTATATAATTTTTAATAGTCGAAATCTGTTGTATTGTTACTGCAGGAAACGCATGACAAATGTTACATTGCTACAATTAATTACAGTTGATTGTGTATCTTAAGTTTGTGCTGTATGTAAATTTTAACAATAAAGACATTATAGAATAGACGTTGGCTCTTTCACACACCAGCAGATTTATGGGTTATAGTTTTCCATTTTATAAACTACATGGCAGATGGCCGTGAAAATGATAAATTTCGATTTTTTCTATTCATTTTGAAAAGCGTGCAAATTGAGTAAGGAAATTAAAAAAATATATATATGAAGCCTCGTGTTTGCCACACCCCTTTTTAAAATGCCTTTGCTGCCACGAATGATTAATTATTCATAAAAATTTTATTAATTGTACTAGAATTTATGATGGCTCGTATGAAAGGTTGGTATGTCTGGAATGCCGTGCGACTCAGTGGAGTAATTGAGGGTCGGCTCACAAAAATGAAAAATCTGAAAACTAAAACCGTAGAAAAAGGGGAGGGGGGGAAACAATGTAAATAGGTTGTCAGAATGCATAATGGGGGGGGGGCAAATATTCAACGTGGTAAAAGAAAGATTTCGTAACGTTCAGTGAATACACCGGTACATGTCAACTATTACAGCAAACTGATTATTGAAATAACAGAAGCCTGTCCTTTGACGCTGCGTCGCCAACAATGCTTATACTTGATGGTTAGATTAGTTATTTGGTTTATGTTTGTTATTTTTATTAATGCATTATCGAGGCAGAAGCAGTGTTGCCAAGTCAGCGGTTTTGTAGCTAAATCTGGTGTTTTCAGGACTATGGTCAGCTACAGAATTTTAGTCAGTGGCTAGCTATTTGGCGGTTTTTTATGTTTCCGGCAAAGGGAGACGATATTTTTATTTATTTTTTTCTCTAAAGATGTTATATTGTTTTTATATGTACTTGCGGACAATAACATTAGTTAATCATAAACCAGAGATTAATTTGATATCACAATTTTTCATTGTGCGAATGTAAAATATCGATGTTTTATGTTAACTTGATTTGGTACAACCACGTCCATTTCCTGCCTCATCCATTGTTATTGTACAAATAAGGTATGCCACATTCGTTGAACTCTTAGTCTAATCATGTAGGCATTGTTTTTGTAAATGAATTGATATGTTTAGTCATAGAGAGTAGATATTGAAATGAATTATTATTTTCATTTATAACTTATATTATGATTCATTCAGTGTTCTGCCCATGGGCAGGTCTTTCACTACAAACCCAGTATTCTCCAGCCTTTCCTACTTTCTGCTTTCCTCTTTGTCTTCTCATATGATCCATATATCTTAATGTCGTCTTATATTATGTATTATTTAATTTATCATTCCGCATTGTAGTTTATGTAACACAGACATACTTAAAACTTAAAACCAGACTCATTGTTGGCAGGCACGCCTCCAGCTCAGTATGAAATCAGATTTCGAACGGATTGGTGTGATTGTGAATGTGATTATTTCCTAAGTGTCCAGTATATTGTTCTTGATCTACTTCATTCAATTTTGAAGAAATATGCCGCGTAAAACTCCATACGTACAAAAGTTTAGAGATGTGAAGAAAAAAAAGTGTTGAAAGATTGAGCGGAAGAAGTTGCCGGTGATAGTTCAAAAGCTCGATGTAAATGATGTAAGGTGATATTGAATGTAAAATATTCAGATTTAATTGTCCATGCGGTTTTGCATAGAACACAGACCCTACGAAGTGATAAACACTTTCAATAACTTAATCTACATTTTTATAAAATTCTCCAGTTCCTAAAAATGTACAGTTTGTATTTCAAATTTGGAAGTGATGTGTTAAGAAAAATCTGGAGTTTTACAAGTACAGTTTAGCGGTTTTTTAAGCTTGTGCAGCGGTAAATGGAATTCTGAGTTGGCAACACTGCGCAGAATTAGGAGTGATAAGGATAGGTTAGTGCGTACAGGACGTTCTAGGACACTTCGGTTGAGATCTGTTCGGCATGGGAATCCAGTAGCAAGGTACGGCCGGCATAGTCATCAGCCTCATTGGAGCATGCAAACTTCTCTATTCACATACAGTGTTACCACAGTCTACTATATACAGTCACGAAGCTTGAGTTTTGAGGGTGCTAGAAACAATAGACTGTGACGGTACTATTTTGCATTGCCTGTAATGAGGCGATATTAGCGATCCTAGTGGTGAGCAACTATCTAATGTTTGCATATTTACTACGTATTGAGCTTTGCGACTGTATATACTAGACTGTGGTGTTACTTTAAAGCAGTGCCCCCGAGGAGGTGCTGTGCCATAGTGTGAACACTTGGGAGGAATTTCCCATATTCTCTTTTAAGAGTAATCCAGAATGATGCAAAAGAACGAACACAAAATGGCTGTTGGATGTAAAGGCCTAGTGGACATAGGCGGAGAGAGAACCGTTTCCTTTGGGGGGGGGGGGGGCAAAGCAAAACCATAGAATCCCGATATAACGAGGTTACGGGGGACATCATTTATCTTTTCCCCCCCCATTATAGCTTGACCTTGGTACAGTATATCGGAATATGATCATTTAATAAAGATATTGTAAAATAAAGTAAAATTGTAACAAAACATATAGACAGTTTTACTTTTTTTTCCTCTTGTAAGGAAGAGGGACCCGAAGGCTTACACTGCAGCCTGAGGCTTATTGTGCTTACCACTCCTATTCTGCGAATGATTTGATAGCCGAACGGCCGCGCTCTTGTACAAGTATAGCACGCCACACCATGAACTTAACCCGGGCTATTGTATGGATGATGATAATATGTGAATTAATGATGGCGAAATGAGTCCTAGGTCCAACATCGAAAATTGCCCAGCAATTCTGCTTCAATTGGTTGAGGAAAAACCTCGGAAAAACCCCAACCAAGTAACTTGTCCAAACTGCTCGTTTCATGGCCAGACGTGCTAACCATTACTCCACAGCGGTGGGCCAATTTTACATTTACTTTATCTGTTTATTTAAAAGAGCAAGATATCATGTGAAATGTGAATTCTAATTATTTTATTTAATCTCGTCTGTAAGTTTAACCGGGATCACTTTTCTTTTTTTTTGCATTGTTGTGCAGTATGTTATTCATATTTCTTCAAGTGGCTGCTTGAACACCTGCAGAGTTCTAACACATCAGTACAGGCTGTTGTAAAAAAAAAAAAGTGTTTCCATTCCTCAGATGAGGTATAGAAATTCTTATAATAATAATAATAATAATAATAATAATAATAATAATAATAATAATAATAATCCGTGGCGCTACAGCCCGTGAAGGGCCTAGACCCACCAGCCGGCTGCTGGCCTCACGCCCACATGCCGAAGCAGAGGTGGACGATCATCCAACCAGAATGGAGGTATCGTGTGGTTAGCACGATGATCCCTCCAGCCGTTATAGCTGGTATTCGCAACCGGATTTCGCTACCTATCGTAGCTCCCCAAGCGCATCAGATGCTGGGTGGGCACCGGTCCCATACACCGGCCGAAATTTCATGAGAAAATTTCTTCCCCCATGAGGACTCGAACCAGCGCGCATTCCGTAACGCGAGTCCTAGGAGAAATTCTTATACATTTAGAAATTTAAAATAAATATTATAGTCCAGACACATGGACTGAAGACATTAATTCGTCAGAAACTTGATCATAAACAAAAACAAGAAAAATCTTTTGAATTCAATATTTTCTAATGTTAATAGAAAAAAAAAGTTTTCGGCCAAGTTTCGGGGGGGGGGGGCAGTGCCTTCCCATGCCCCTAATAACTCCGCCTATGCTAGTGGATGAGAAATAATGAAGGATTATGACGAGTTATATAAAGCATGTGTTCCAACAGAATGAAGATAAAACTATTGAAATGCAGGTTTCAAGCTATATTTGACAGCTATTTATTATGCCTTGCAGTTTTTGTTCGTAATTAGTTTTCTGTCTTTGTATTTTCCTTCAAAATATCTAAAAGTGCACGATTTGACATCGGAGCTTTCAACCTGATTTCTTTAATTTTTCTTTGTCTTAGTAATGAGTAGGTCTTTGTATTCCGAAATAAAAGTACATTAAGTTAACAAAATCATTTTACTTCAAATTCTCTGTTTATCTACTACAATTATCAAACAAATAATTATCAGAAATTAAAGAAGATTCTTAAAGACATTAATTTTTATAGTATTATATTCAAAAATATATTTGATCTCAGTGGTATTTAGTCGCAATTTTCTGCGTATACAAAATGATTCAGTCTTAGAATTAAGTACTTATACCTCTGAAAGCCAATTAGGCTATATCAACAAAGCTTCTCAACTTAAAATAAATAAATAAATAATTTCAAGGGAAACATTGTTCTGAGGCTGGGTATCGATCCCGGAACCCTTTGCTTAGCGCATGAATGCTCTACCGACTGAGCTACCCAGGAACTACACTCAACACCGTACCAATTTTTCCTTTTATATCCACACAACTTAAGTGGACTACAAGGTGCCAGAAACCCAACTTTGAGTGCACCCGGCCCCGGAACAATTATTCTCTTGAAATTATTCAAGCCTGCTTCACACAGAGCTTTACTTGAAAGCCAGATTTGCTTAAAATAAATGGCTTAATATTTGTCTAACTTCTGACATGAATTCAAAATATTTGTTTTAGAGAAGAGTAAAAGCTAACAGGAATTTAGATTAAGAAGTATCCTTAAAACACGACAAAAAGTGAACAGCTTAATAGTGTGAAAATAGACTATAGTATTTTTTATTTGTCCCTTGTAGTTGCAATTAGAGGTGAAATTGTGACTTATCTCATATATACGATTAGTTGTACAGTTGTATACAGTATATTGGAGTAATTGTAATAGAGTACAGTCTAAATACAGATTTATTAAATTCTATATAGTTATATCATATTCATATTTTAATGTACTAAAAAACCAGTATACGAATATATTATAAAATTCCTATAAATATTAGTACAACACACAGTTCAAAGAGATCCCACATCAGCCTGCTCTTGACAATGCTATGTGCCAAATTTTAAGACGTAAAAGATAATGGAAGGCAAGGAGTACAGCAGTTTTACTTCTCATTACCCATAATTAAATACACAAGTTACTGAAGGGGAGAAATATACCATTATAGGTCAAAGTAATTAATTTTTTTTTTTTTTTAAGAATACACTTTATCTTTCTTGTGGTGAAAGAACTTCTTATTCTTGGACTTTCCAAATAAAGTCTGAAATATGACTTTCAACATTATCCATTGTCACTTCACTGTCCCTTTAAACGTTTTGTTTCTTTACCCGTTTTCCAAACTTAAAAATTTAAATTTTTTTCTCCTATAATTCAAAATGTTTTTGAGACGTTTCAATGAAATTTTCCATACTTGTGTGATTTTCACATCTTAACAACATGAACTATAATGTTAATTATAGATCAGTTATTTGTACTTTACAAAATCATGTATAGTAGCTCATGTACCATAAAAATAATATACAGTAGTTCATGTACCATATATATATATATATATATATATATATATATATATATATATATGCAATAATACATTCTATAAAAATTGAAGAAAATAATATTT
The DNA here is from genome assembly GCF_040183065.1 of Periplaneta americana. Classification (NCBI taxonomy): domain Eukaryota; kingdom Metazoa; phylum Arthropoda; class Insecta; order Blattodea; family Blattidae; genus Periplaneta; species Periplaneta americana. Next base: position 144,757,758 of record NC_091120.1, read on the forward strand.
TTGGAAGAGTTAAAAGACTTATCAAAATACTTTAAAGTAAGAATAATTTAAAATTCATAAATTTGTGGAAAATATTAGGGAAATGCATAATGATTCCACAATTTTCATCCAAAATGTTTAAAATGAGTTAGGGCCCACTGTTAATTAAGACAGCTATTTGAAACATTTAAAGTGAATAATAAAGCAGAAGACATGTAGTGCAACTATGCTAATTTGATTCTGCTAGAACAGAAACATAATTAAATATGAACGACTTAAGTACACCTAATTTATACACTTGAAATTTAATTGTACCGCCCCTTTTTAAGACTGTACTGATAATATTAATTTTTGTCGAAATAAGAAAACAATTGAAAATTACTAATAATGGCTCTGTAAAATAATATTTATGTAATATTTTAATAAAGTTAATTTTGAATAGTATTGCTAGAAATTATTTTGGATGAAGCAGATCATTCTAAAAGTTACTCTGCTCTGTCTTTATCAGAAACTGAGAAAATATCCCAACATCTTTTCGTGGAAGCTCGTAAGGCACAAACACAATGTTATAGAATTAAGAAAATGTCTTCTATTTATAAATTACAATGTATGTACGTTATAAAAAAGTAATTTTCTTCAACCTCCTACCTCCCTTAATCTATAATTCATCTAAAACAATAGCTTACATAAAGCATGTCATTTATATATTATTACATAACCCATTCAGTATTCAGAATTGCAATTATATGCAAGATTAAATAGAAAAGAAGTTCTAAATGCTGTTATGTACATCTGTGATATATACATAGAATGAAGGCTTGCGTCCGGATTAATTCCCAAAACTCCATGAATGACGTCCGAGTTGATTCCCGATTTGATTTCTACCTATGTTTACCTCACATCCTAGTTGATTCTCTTTGGATGAATGATCCAGAAAAAAACATTGTCACATTAACATGTGTACGAGCAATATGGATGTTTTCTCGAAAATAAAAACCATATTTTTAGATGGGACGTTCAAATCCAGTCCGTCGCTTTTTTTTTAATCAGATTTTCGTAATGCATGGATCATGGAAAAATCATTACGTTCCCCTGGTTTTTTCTTTCTGCCGGGCAAAACTGTCGAAGTTTACAAAATGACTCTTCAAGTACTAAAAAATCATACAAGTCCTGATGATGTTTTAGTTGATTTTGAGAAAAGCATTCACTCAGCATTTCTCTCAGTTTGGCCAGAAACTATATTGAAAGGCTGCAGGTTCCATTTGGCGCAATGTTGGTAAAGGAAAATAAATGCTGCGGGCTTGTCAAATGAGTTTAAAAATAAGGAATCTGAGATAGGGAGACTATTAAAATGTGTATTTGATTTACCCGTACTTCCACCGGTTGAAGAAATAGCAGACTGTTTCACTTTTGATCTTATGGCTCGTAAACCCGTGAAAGCCGGATGATTTTTTTGATTACTTACTGGATACCTTAAAATTGCGAATTTCCACCTTTGATGTGGGCAGCAGTTAGTTCAAACACGGAACGCACTACAAATTGTTGTGAAGCGTTTCACAGTAAGTTGAATGCAGAATTATATTCACTTCATCCGAACATTTTTCACGTCATTGAGGTTCTAAAAGAAACCCAATGTAACATTTACGTGAAGCTTCGAAGTGATGAGAACTCCCAGAAAAGAAAAAAAAAACAAGAGAAAGAGCAGTATATTGAACAACAAATGATTAATTACAGTAGCGGAGCAATTAACCGTTTTGATTATTTAAAGCTTGTGTGTTGGAAGTTCTTCCCCAACATCAAGTAATTAGGCTATTTTTAATCGTTTAGTTAATTTTATTCAGAAATCTGTCACAATGGAGCAATTAGCCGCTTTGATTATGTGGCTCATTTTTAACCATACCTGTTTACAAGGAAACTGCGTGTAGTAGTTGATTCCTTGTAAATAGACAGTCCTAAGTCAGTAATAAATGGGAAGGAAAATGTGGGAATCAACTCGGATAAAATGTATAGAGGCTCAATTCAAGAGCTGGGAATCAACTCGGACATCACCCATACGGGCCAACTTCAATACCTGGGTATCAATTCGGACGTTTGGGAATCTATTCGGCTGCAGCGAGAATGAACAACATAAGTCAGAAAGAAACAAATTAAAATCTGTATCCAGTAAATCGAAATATTGAATATAGCTAAACAGAGTAACAAAAGCTTCGCTGTATTTTCATGTTCTATTGTCACAACAGACTGTTAATGTACACTGAAGCATATGGGAGTAGTGAGAACGGAATGAAGAACGAATATCTACAAGCTGTTACACGCTTCTTTTGTTTTGGAGCTCCCACCGATAGAAAGATTCAAGAAGGCGGTATAGCGAAGTTTTATTCACTCTGTATCAACACACAAAATTAAATTTATTCTCATTTCCAGTCTATCAGTAAACATTTTTCAATCATAAATAATTAAGCTTTAAATGAGTTCTCATAAATGAATTTGTAATGTAAATTTTTCTATCACGCCAGCTAAGTATTTTATGAAAATACGTAATAAAGTCTTATGTTATTATATTAGATAATATCCTATCTTGCGGGAAATTTAGAACAAAACACCAAATATCAGTTCAAAACTTTACTGATTTCATTGATCCTACCAACTGTAAAATTTATTATTAAATTTATTAAAATTATTTTAAGAACAATTTTATCATTCCGTCACGAAATTCTATTTTAATAATTGAATTTCTGGTAACTGTAAATACATCTAGAACAGGAACAAAGCAAAGCAACAAAATAATATAAGGAAACCGAAAAAAACTTCCACATGTTACTATTCGTTCTATATTACTTTATCCATAGTAACTAGAGGGCATAGATTTCCTTTTAAATTCTAATTTTAGTTATAAAAATGTAAACATCCCAAATATAACATCTGAAAGTAACAGCTGTACTAGGTTTCAAAGTTTCCTTTCTAAAATAGGTTTAAGATAATTCTATATGTTATCCTTAGTCTTAGCTTTTGTCGTCATGGGAAAATCAGTCCGGCTATATTCGCTATGGAGATTATGAGTAAGATTTTTTTTACACTGGTGGGCTACCAACCCTCGTATTGTTGATGATGATGATAATTCTATATGTATATCATATGTTTCTTCAAATAAAAATGCACCGTGTCCCGTTTAAAGGAATCGAGAAATAAGCCTAAGTGCTAATTTAAAGTATAAATAATGGTTTTATAACGTAACTTTTGTACAACTTGATGTAAAAACTCTCCGAGTTTCGGAGAATAGTCAGCGCAACTCGATGTGTGCGCCTCGAGCTACCCTGAAGACATCCAAAAAGGTACTCAACCTTCTGCCAAATGTTAAGTACATAACATTTGTGGAGCGATTAGCGCAATAATGCGTTGTCTCACTTTTTCCAAAGTGTCAACTGTAACACGTTGGTACACAACATTCGTCATAAAGCCCCAGAAAAAGGTCAATGGGCGTCAAGTCGGGTGACCTAAGTGGCCAAGCAAGGGTTTTCTTATTCCGATCAACCTATTGTGAAAGTTTGCATTCAAGAAGCCACCCACTGCTCCATAGTAATAGGGTGGAGCCCCATGCTGCTGAAAACCCGAACTTGGGGAAGTTGATCAACAACAAAATTTTCTGCACATGTCCAGATACTCATTCCCTTTGATTGTCGCCTCAGTGAAAGAGAATAGTCAAATGACGGAATGTTCTACTGAATGGAGCCAGGCTCCTTTCCACGATAAACATTAGTGCGCATGCGGATGAACATGCAACTGTTTTTAAACCATTGGTGCATAAACTTGGACAGTTTTTGCATCTTGTCAGATGTAAATCAAAACAATATCGTCACCTGATTTTAAATGGTGAGCATTTATTTCTCGATCCCTCTAAGCGGGACACAGTGTAGTGTGTATGCTAATATCGCAAACAAATTATTATTGACAATTTGTTCACAACATTTTAAGTCTGTATACCTCTCTTATTCGTTGTACCTTGCTATTATTATTTTTTTATTCTTAAAAATACACTCGAGAGAACAATGCAATTTTATTTAAAAATGAAGTTGAGATTAGTCTATAATAAAAAATATCGATTACTTTTCCTGAGTAAGGCTAGAGATTAAAAATATTCAGTGAACAAATAACGACAAGAAAATTGTTTTTTTACAAGAACTTTTAAGGGGAGAAGATATTTAAACATGGTGAAAAACCAGTAAGTTATAAAAAACAAATCCTTTAAATAATCTCTGATAAGTGAAAAATATATTACATAAAAGTTAATGTGCATTCATGACATTGTCGGCTCCTGTAACGCTATTTTTAAAGCTTTGGCGCACATAATTTTTAAATGACACTAAATTAATTACAATTTCCCGTAACTTGAATTTTTTAAAAGTATTTTTTATATAATTTGATATGTGGAAAATATATTATATAAAATTTAAGATGCATTTATAACCTTCTCATCAGCTATGACGCTATTTCTAAAGCTCTGCTCCACAGGGTTTTTAAAGTTTCATTGCAATTACCCGTAAGTTAACGTTGATTTTATGCTTTATTCCATACAAAATGTTATACGTAATATCTTCGGAATTATTAATACTACGTGCATGATATTTGGTACACACATTCCCTAGGGTATTAGGAAACTTTTTTTCTGGCATACAACTTCGTTTTGTTACATTTGGAAAATATGCCTCCATATTTCAACAAAAGTGCTTCCAAAATTAATTCTTGGTAATTCTTTATCTTAAAATTCTGAAAGGCAATATCAACATTGTGCTTCAAACTTTTCAAAGAACGTGCAGGAGTAGTGTCATAGAAATTTTGAATTTTTTAAGAATGGCTGAGATATATCCATATTAATGAATGATTATTGTATCCTGGCATTTTTATTATAAATTTTAGCTTCATATATTTTTTCAAACACAAATCTCGAATTTAAGTTGTTGCAGCAACGATATTTTTACATATAAAAATGAAAACTGTGCATCAATAAATGAGGAAAAAACAATTCGAATTTCAATATCTTCTCCCCTTAACTCAGCACGACACAGTATTCTTAAGATGTTATTCTTTAATTGTATACTTATTTAAAAGTATATGAAGTAGTAGAAACATTTATTATTAAAATAATTCAGCTTCATACTTCAAAATACAGACATATAAATCTGTCAAATACCACGTGCCTAGCCTCTTCACTGACTTTATTGCAGTGTTATTTTCTATAATACATTTCATAGCAAGCCTAGCCAACTTTCATCGAAGTGCACTGTTAACCGATTCACAAGAGCGTAAATGTGTAACGTCCAGGGGCGGGTTCAAATTCGATGTAGCCCAAATGAAATTTACAATATATAAATACTGCGCAGTAATAAACACATTTTCGCGGAGTACGTCCATATATCCTGCCGTCAGTACAGTATTTCTACATTAAAGTTCAAAGAAAAATGTCTGCCTCTTAATGAGCGCTGTAGTTATCCTCTGGTACAAAGATGAAACTTATCACGCGACCAGAGAAAATCTAATACAGAATCATTTATTTCACTGGCATATTTCAATAGCGTGGCCGGTTTTCGTGTAAATTCAATTAACGAACCACTAATTTCAAGCCACTGAACCATGCAACCAGATTGATTTTAGATGTAGTTGGATTACAGAAGAGAAAAGAATTTGAAACTATATTAGTTGAACCGTTAAAAGTGTTATAATTTAAACAGGTTATGTACCTTAGACAGACGGGTCCCCGAAACATACCCTGTTTAAATTATAACACTTTTAACGGTTCAGCTAATATATTTTCAAGTTTTAAATAAGCGTTAACATGAACAAGAAACAATAGAAAATAACTTTCTTGATTGCCCTCTTTTCGTCGTTACTTTCTGGACAGTCTCTCTTTTACCAATCACTTAATCGTAGCAATATTTATCAGCTGTCTTTCTTAACCCCATTTAAAGTTATTAAACATCTTCAGTTGTAACAACTGATTTTTTTTCCTAAAGAAAAAATACATTTAAAATGCACTGTTTTTTAATTTTCTTGTAACACTAGACTAGGGTTGCAATAACAAGAAATTGTAAAATTCACCACTACTTTAAAAGTCAATTCCGTAACGCTGGTACAAGTTCTCGTATACTAGTAACGTTGCAATTTGTCGGGAGCGAACAGCGTCTACTTGCGAAACTGGGCCTCGCAAGGTACAAAAATTGCAAGATAAGGTAGAATGCTAGAACTTCTCTGAAAGTGGATTTCTTGTTCTCGATCACCTTGCAAACACTGTAATCGCCTACAATAAATCACTGACTGACGATTTCGAATCGTTATGTTAAAAAAAGAGTATATTACATCGTTGACAATATGTCACTACACATCACTTGAGAATAAACAAGCTTCTTTCTTTCGCAAAGATGTATCTTTCGTATGCTAGTTATCGTTGATGACTTCCACGTTTGCATTTAATCTTGGTTAAAATATGCAAAAGGTTCACACTTTTCACACTTTTATAACTGTGATAAATATGTTTCTGTTCCATCACAAATGGACATTACATTTTTAGTCAGGCTTTTTTGACACAGACATAAGAATTCAGTCTGATATTTTTCTTCATCATCTACGAGTATAACCAACTCATCAAGGAGGCCAACCCCTAGTCTAACAATGATTAAAAAACTTAAGATGTAATTGAAGAAAAGACCCAAGCTTGAAGACATTATAACGACTTAAATGGTCGTTATCACAAATGACCTTTCATCATGGACACTTCATTACTTCAAAAATTTCTTTATAACTTACACAGACTTCTAAGAATTCAATCTGATAATTTCCTTAATCATCTATATCATCTTATCAAGGAGTCCCACTTCTAGTCTAACATTCATCAAAACTCTCACAAAACTGAGGATGTAAGTTTTGAAGGCAGATTATGACGAATTAAATGCTCGTTCATCAACAGGAAATAGACCTAATTATCAAGCAATTTAATTACGGTACCTTATTAATTTGCAGTGGCTTACAAAATTTAACCATGGCTAACACTGAATATCTCAAACTCCATCGGTAGTTCGCTGTTTTTGTCTACGCATTTTTTGGTAAAGTTGGTATGAAAAAGAGCAGAATTACGCCATACAGCATTCACATCCTCAAGATAACTGCGCGTCTTATGACAAGCAGATACACTTTCAGTCCCATCTGGAGTTTTAATCGTTATTTTGTATCTGTAACCAACAGACTTGTCCTTCGGCCCAACATAAAGAACACAGCTATGAAGTATGTTATCAGTTATTTTGGACAGCCAGAAAAATACCTCGTCCAAAGTAATTATTGTTTGATACCACGTCTTATTTGGCGCAAATTTGATGAGATGTGGAAAACGTTTTCCTTTTATCACAGTCTTGTGACCTGGTTCAGTATGTTTGCTATTAATATGATCTTTCATGTCAATGATGGGGCCTTCCCAAGTACATTCTTGTACGATACAGAAAGGACACTTGTACAGACGATAAGTACACGTCTCTTGATGGTGAGTGATAATGTCCAGTAGAAATGTTTCCTTACAACCGAACTCTCGGTACTTACATGAACAGCGAAGCTTTTGAGAAAAGTTCTCGGCTGTAATATTTCTCACATTAAGGAATGGTTGTCTGCATGAGGGACAGTTTTTCATTTTGGGTTTGCATCTAATGCAGATGTTGTGACCGTTTTCACACATAGTGATGGGCGGCGTCATGTACTCAAAACATACAGGACATTCGAGTTCCTTTAGTAGATCTTCCGAAAGGGTCACCATGTTGTGGAAAGAATGAGGCGTCAATTTGCACAGTACCTGTGGAAAAATAAAACAATTATTCGCCTAAAATTAGAATAAGAAGTGAAGTTTGTACCACAGTCTAGTATATACAGTTACGAAGCTTCAGTTGTGAGGGTGCTAGGAGCAATAGACTGTGCCGGTACTATTTCGCATTGTCTGTAATGAGGCGATATTAGCGATCCTAGTGGTTAGAACTATCTGTGCATGCATATTTACTACGTATTGAGCTTTGTGACTGCATATACTAGACTGTGTTTGTACTTTGTACAATAACCTGAAAAATAACTTCTAAATTTTTATAGTTTTCTCTAGAAAAAATTATCGAGTTTAGACATAAAAATCAGTTAAATATAACAAACTTCTTAAGGTCATATCATCTACGTATGCTACATCATGAAGATAACACATACTTTCTCATTATACGTTTTACATGATTCACAACAATTCGCACGTACCAATCAAATTTCGGCTTAAATTTCACAAGGCATACAAAAACGGAGAAACTGTATTTTTCGTGTCCCCGTAAAAGAACATAAACTCAGATGCTTTCACTGCACTCAAAATACGTATTAGAACATGACTGAAAGTCATCACCTCGCACCGAGTGAGACAGGGAAATGTTTTCGACGTGGATACATCTATTCTTTCGGTCCGTGGTATCGATGACAGTATAAAAACGACACGTGACACTCCGATACGCCGTGATCAACGGTTACATCTCAGAAACTATTTAACCTAGAGCTAAGTAACATATACAGGGACATCATTTTATTTTTACTTCAATTTTTATTGTACCTGAGTTTTTGAATGTACTTCACTCCCACCCTTTCTACTAATGAAATTCAACCGTCTTCCACACAGATCCAAGACCGCATATACAGTCATAGTAGCCTTACCGTCACAGTACGTTCCAAAAATATGTTCGCATTTTCCAATGACGAAAGAGCTTTCAATATTGTATCATTTTCGCAAAGGTACTGTCGTCCATTTGTCTACGTCGCATTCCGGTTTTCCCCACCAGCTTCTATTCGCCCCTCTGTAAAGGCTAGTGGCTGGGCTGTCTTAGCTCTTTTCTGAGAACATTAATTTCTGTTAGGAATTGGACATATACTTAATATTATACCCATACAACTGTTTAAAATAACTTAAATAAAAGGGCCTCGTTAAGTAATTAACTGTCACGTGATTTCCCTCCTTTTTACGATCCTGCGACATAATCACTTGGACGGACAGTAGATAGAATGTCTGAGTAATTTTATATTTTCGGATCGAGCAGAAGTGAAGATTGAATTTACAGTACGTAAGGTACTCTTTTACAGAGTAGGTACAGAATTATTTCAACATGAGTTACTAGTACGAAGGACGAAACTGGTAATTGGAATTACATACATTAATCGAAATGAACCGCCACTATTTTGAAAAAAAATGTGTTTAAATATCCATATTATGATTATTTTTCAATTTAACTTCATTCTCTATAGTGTACGCTAATGTACTGTAGACAGTATAATATACACTGCATAATGAATACGTCCGTATGGACAGCTCAGTTCGTGAGTAAAAACACTCATTGTTAATACTGTACTGCATTCTGATTAAACAAAAACCTAATGAAAATGATCAAACTCAAAAGCGTGATATTTCCTAGTTTACATAAATGGATGAACTACTTTTCTTCCCTCCTATACCTAGTAAAGTGATTTGTTTGTATATTACGCCATCGAACTCCAGTCATGAAAGGGGTTAGCAACCGTTGATTCAAAGGTATAGGCAGGTTAATATCAGAAATGTTAGTAAAAATAAAATGATGTCCCTGTACTATCGTATAGAGGACATAATTATTGTGCACTAAATGACATAATCACATTCGATGATGACGTCATCACAGCGTAGCGAGGGAAAACAAAATGTCACCGATTGCAGCGCCGTTTTCAGTATCAGCTGCAACTTTACACTGAGTGAACGTATTTAAATGATCGAAGTGTCATTTGAAAGGGAATGAAGACTTATTTAAGGAATAATAGACTGCTGTGCAGTGCCTTTGAAAACAAGCGAATGGTACGCGCGTAAATTGGTATTTGGTTACAGAATTTCAAAATGTTGATCAAAGATTGCCACTCAAAAAGTCAAGATATAATGTTAAATTATGCTCTTAGAGGAAGAAGAATTATTGGAAGACCGAGAACACAATGGAGAAATCACTGGTCCGTTGAATTTTCTCGAGTGCAGTTGAGAGTCGAAAGAAGCCATGGAACTGCACAGTGTAAGAGCTAGGATCCCTTTTCTTCCAAGGACTGCGGTGTTCCACTCGTCCAATTCGATGTGCACTTTTAACATCTTCGGTGATCCTAACCTGCTGCTGCCCTGTCATGCTTCTACCCCCCTAAAACGGTAGCTATTAGTTACGTACATTTTCGCCTTTCCCCTTTAAAATTCTCTAAAGTTCCTTCAATGGAACGGCGGAATTCGGAGTGAGACTAGGGTGACCAGACGTCCTCTTCTGTCCGGACATGTCCTCCTTTTTAGGCCTTTGTCCGGGATCCGGGTAGATTTTTTAAAAATCAAGAAATGTCCTTCTTTTCGTAATTTGTATGCCTGGTATTTTGAAATTATCTGATTTGACGCCTTTTTCTAGTAATTTGTCTGTAGGTGGCAGCAGTATCGACGAAATATATTCTCTGCCAACGATCATAACATAACTCTCCTTAACCCTACTTGTTATGGTCGTTGCTTTCATATATATAGGTAACTGTAAAATAATTTTATATCATTAAATTTTATCATAAGTGTATTGTAATAGAATAGATATTGACATAATTTGAAGTATAATATAGGCCTAAGCCTAAATCTAAATATATATTTTCTGTCCTCTTTAATATTATAGTTCCCTTGACTTTAATATTTTAACTATAAAATAATAATAATAATAATAATAATAATAATAATAATAATATATTATTATTATTAAGTTTTATCATAATTATTTCGTAATAAAATAGATATTAACATACTTTTGAGTATGAAATAAGTCTAAATATATACTGTAAATATTTTGTAATAAAATAGATATTGACATAATTTGAAGTATAATATAGGCCTAAGCCTAAATCTAAAGACACATTTTCTGTCCTCTTTGTTGGAACAATGTCCTCGTTTTTTAAGCTTTGTGTCCTTTTTTTTATCGATGTAAAACTGGCCACCCTAAGTGAGACAGGTGACTAACAGGTCTGGAACTCACACAATCAATTTTTCCCAGCCCAAAATTCCCTTCAAGAACGCGTTTTCGCGAAGCTTTTAAATGTTTCTCCTGCCATTTTCCCATTGCCAATGATACTGGATTTTCCCGCCTTTAAATGACTCTTTTCTGTATATTATAATTGTTATTAATGTTATTATATTTTTCGTTAGAGTTTTTTACTATCTTGTATTTTCAAATAAACTATGCTCCCTCCTATGCTTGGCAAATTCGGATAATCCATGGGTACTATTTACAGTAGTCAAAAGAAGAAGCTACAGTATTCATACATGTAAAGATGTAAAACACAATAATGGAATATTTACTTTTAAATCTATGTAACCAGTCAGAACTAACACTGAAATCTTCTACTTCACCGTCTAACATCACTACTAATAATTTAGCACTTTGTTGAATAAGGACATCCTTTTTGCATGTTGTTGGGTATAACTAGGGAAATACGGCTTTTTAAACTTTATTTTTCAAGCTGAATTGCTTTCATATTTCTGCAGTTTGATATTTCAGAAGAATTCCTTAGAAGTTTTCATTTTAATATTACACAAAAGATACCAAATTCAAAATCTGCTACGATGTTTCGTAATATCGCGCCATTTCCTACTCATCTCAAAGCTTTCAGATTTTGTTTGACGGTTATAAATTTATATTCACGTTTATGTTTTGTAGACATCGTAAATAAAAATAAATAAAAATTAAATAATTTTAACACAATATGCACTAACAACTTTTTAACACCTACAGCATCACAGATGTGAATAAACTCGGAATCAGTTGTCATCTCTCATTCAGCCGTAACTGATTCCACAATTCTTGGGGTAGGACATAGATGTAACAAAAACTACGTAAACAATTAACAAGTCAGCTGAGGGTGTAGAAAACAGATTGTTCTACCTACTGCATTCCTTAAAGAGGATTCACTCTGAGAACAAGACAGTTGCTGTCTTACTGGCGTGCATGGACAGACTTTCGGAACGTTATGTATTTTTACTGTAGCGTTTCTGTTAAGTCGGGTTTCTGTTAAGCGAAATTCGTTTAAGTGGGTTTTTTTTCTGTATGCCTAATCCCTAACCTACCCGACAAACATTTGACAAAAGTTTTCAAACAATCTGTATATTAAAAAGAATATGTGTTTATTAATTTAACAATATCGGAATGTCAACACCACTGTGCAGAGTTATAATATTAGTAAAAGAGTAGTATTCCATCGTAGAAGAGCTTACCTGAAACCTAATAATTTGTAATATTACAATGATTGCAACACATGACGCAATAGCAAGACTGAAACAAATTTCGCTCCACCTTCTAACAGAGTAGACCTGCAACTAACAGCAAGTGTGCCCACCCTGGGGAAGTCCCTATTCGTGGTAGCTAGGCAACATACGGTTTTCTACGTCATTCTGCTCGAATAACACGCAGATCAATTGGATTGCGTGAGTGTGCTGACGTGTTCAGGGTAAGGTAGGTTCGGGGTTAACTGTCTCAGGAAGGATTCACATCGTCATACTCCGTATGTAAAATAGATGAAGTGACTCATCGTTGTGAGGGTTAAAAAATGTAACTTGCGTTATTGGTTTACATGTCCACAAGTGCCGTTCGGTAATGCATATCTCATATTTTAGGTTAGAAATGGACAAAATTTCTGTAATGATGTGATAGTAACTTACCAAGTCGTTGAAATATGAATAATATGACAGGTTCATCATATGGCGCAGAAGTAAAACAGTAAAAGAATCTGAGATTGAATACAGAGTGCTCGTTTAATTTCTTTACCTTTAAGCGGCATTTCCTCCCCTGGTTAAGTTACTGTCTGAGCGCCAGCTCTGAAACCGCTGCAGGAATGCGGCGTGGAACCGATAAAGAGGATGATGACGTAAGACTGTACTATATAATAATAATAATAATAATAATAATAATAATAATATAATAATAATAATCCGTAGCGCTACAGCCCGTGAAATGCCTAAACGACCAGCCGGCTGCTGGCCTCACGCCCACATGCCGAAGCAGAGGTGGACGATCATCCAACTAGAATGGAAGTATCGTGTGGTTAGCACGATGATCCCTTCGGCCGTTATAGCCGGCTTTCGCAACCGGATTTCGCTATTTATCGTAGCTCCCCAAGTGCATCAAGATGCTGGGTGGGCACCGGTCCTATACACTGGCCGAAATTTCATGAGAAAATTTCTTCTCCCATGAGGACTCGAACCAGCGCACATTCGTAACCCGAGTCCTAGGCAGGATGTCTTAGACCACGACGCCACGGCGCGGGACAGGACTGTACTATACTAGGCTAAAAATATACACCGCGAGAGGAATGCGGCGTGGAAGCGAAAAGCGGGTAATGGCAAGACTCAAGACCTATTTTATACTACGGAAGGAACACCCACACACATTTCCTAGCTGGCCGTGCCGAGTCACGTCTCCTCGCTCCCACTTCCTCATACATACCTCACAGTTTTATAGCTGGAGCTTAGACAGTACCAGCTCGATTCAGAGATTTTGGCCTCTGCAAAAAGCAGGTAGACAGACTAAAGCTCGATTCACATTATACGTCACATCACCGTCACGGACCATCACCGTCCAATGCATACTCATTCACATTTAACGGCAAGTGACCGTCAGTTTGCCGCCATCAAGACTATAGGAACTGTGCTCTCGAACAATGCCGATATTTAGCAAACAAAAACTTGCGATGATTGCTGTCTTGTTGGACGAAGAAGAGGCCATAAGAAGAAAACGAAACAGAATATGGATGAAAGAAATGCTCAGAAAGAGGAAGAATATAGGTGAATATCATACACTATACCGACAGTTGGAGGATGATGAAAGTTGCTTCTATAAGTATTTTAGAATGTCAAAATATCAGTTTTATATTTTGCTTCAAAAAATAGAAATACAAATACAAAAACAAAATACAACATTTAGAGAAGCAATTTCAGCAAAAGAAAAGTTGATGGTTTGTTTAAGATAAGTCCTTCTAGATTGTAGTCTAAACAATGAAATGGAAAAGTAATTATCTCAATTAGAACAAATTATTGTTTGTCATTCCTTGCATAAAATCACTCACAGGAAAACGTTAATTATTCCACAGGGGAAAATTGTTAATAGTAGGTTTGAACTGATGATATTCCTGACACGTGTGATGGTGTAGGCGACGGTGTTTGCATAGTTGTCAGATCATGTGACGTAGTTGAGGTCGTCCGATAAGAAACCCAATCTGTTTGCAGCTGATTGTGCTGCAGCACGGGATGCTGATAGTGAGCTGGTGGTGCTGAAGAAATCGAAGGCTGCTCGTTGCTTTGGGACTGGAACATCCTTTCTTGAATTTCTTCGTATTCAAGATTAGAAATTATATTGAAAATTTTTTATTTTTCCAGATTTTGTCTTAATGGTGAAAATTGTTTCACTGTGGCAGCTATGCCGTTGAAAAATGCATCTATTGGGTCCGCACTGCAGGTAGACGTCAATTGCTTTTATTTTTCATTGTTTTCTAATAAATATTTCATAACGAGAGATGACGCTGTTTCCTTCTCCTGCACCTTTTTCTTTGGACGCCTTTGTGACCCTGTAACTAGAGGATCAGTGTTCTTGCTTCTGGCAGTACTGATTTTCTTAAGTCCTGTGGATGTGAAGCAGCAATTTCTGCAGTCTCTTCATTTGTATCATTGTTCAAACTTTCTTCTTCTCCTTGATTGTTCGAATCGTCACTGCCTTGAGGTTCAACGTTTCCTATAGTTTCTCTTTCTTTAATAAACGGGATCAGAAATAACATATAATCTTCATATTTCCAATTTTTTCGGTGTTGGTTGCCTGTCCGCTCTTAGTCTTCCTCTTTTTTAATGCCTTTCTAAACTGATCCCTTAATGAAACCCACCTCACTTTGCATTCTGGACCTGAAAAGATTGAATCGGCCTCATTCATCACGGAAATCATATTCATAACAAATCAGTAATACATATAGTCACCATCCAGTTCACAACAATAGAACAGACCTTCGGATTTCAATCAAAAGATACTAGCAATATAACCAAAGACGTTAAAGCGAGTATAAATAACAGGGAGGAAGAAGAAAGCATAAACAATTCACGCTATCAAACCGTCCACGTCACATCAAAACATTCTCCTCGAGAATCCCAGACGGTCCGTGCCGTTGATGGGCTGTGACGTTGCCTGTATATGTGAACGCTACCATACAAAACGCATTGTACAATGTTTTGATGCAACGCTGCTGGTCCGTGATGTGACGGTGATGTGACGTATAATGTGAATCGAGCTTAAGAGCGAGTTACTCATCACTACTGGGGCTGGTTCACACAGGTCAGGCCGCGCAGTCATAACACCTATAAGGCCCATTCACAATGAAAATTAAACATAACCGTAACAGAAACACAGAAGTCTGCGCCCAGGCTGCCAAATGGGATCATTCACAATAATTAACATAAACACTGACATTAACATTGCCGTTAGACGTTAACATGAAAGTTTCCAAACTCCAAACTTTCATGCTTATATCTACGTGATTTGCAAACAGTACACAATTGTGGAGCGCTGAAGTAGGCCTGTATGATAGAATATGAAGAAATGACGTTGTTATGTTTCCATGGTTACCAAGTATCTTTGCGGTTATGTTTATGTTGCCAACTTGCCATCGTGAATGTTCTTGATCGTGATTTGCAAACAGTACACAATTGTGGAGCGCTGAAGTAGGCCTGTATGATAGAATATGAAGAAATGACGTTGTTATGTTTCCATGGTTACCAAGTATCTTTGCGGTTATGTTTATGGTGCCAACTTGCCATCGTGAATGTTCTTGATTTTACCGTAACGTTTACATTTTTAAGTTAACACTTACCGTACGTTATGTTTAATTTTCATTGTGAATGAGCCTTAAACACTTCCTTCTTATCATGTCACGGTACACTCCGTCTTAAAACATAATATTTTTCCACACGTCCCGTTACTAACCACTACGTCTGTTGACTAAACAATGTCATGATGGCTTACATTTTCTTGATATGATTGTCCCTCAACTTCAAGCATAGATATTATTTTCTTTCTTCCTCTTTCCTTTTCCCTGCCTATGCATATGTGTGATTAAGTTTCTTTCTTATGACGCAACACACAGCTCGCTCACTAGACAAACAACCAAGGACAGGGGCCATTAACGCTGAATCGAGCTGTACGTGTATTATGTTTTGTTTATTGTGACTCATGCTGTAGGTATACGTTGACTAACATCCCTGATCAGTGATCACATATATAACAGATTGGCCATCTCCATGTTAAAATCGGTATCGTGTGAAAAAGAACATCACCAGGATTGCCACCATCGATTGAGAACAACCGCTAGATTTAAGTACAGTTGCTCCATGCAATTCAAATGAGAGTTATAACTTCTTACGCAGCAACTAGATGGCAGCATAGTAAAATTTATCAAAGTTGTTGCCGTCAAAGTCTATAAGGCTGAGCAATCTGTTATAGCCTATAATGTCATCTGGGCTAACATAAAGGCTAAGATAACACAGTACAAATACAAGGTAATTATTGGACTCGCCCACTTTGTATGTTGTTGTTGTTGTTTAGTTAACTGTCCAAAGACAGGTCTGAAACTCACAAGTGATAACAATTTGGCAGCAGTTATGAGGCAACTAGGCCAGGAGATAGTGAGGCAGGGTGGGCAGTTCCTTTCCTCATCCATTGCATGCATCGCCGATTAGGTACATATTACACTAATCAGATTTCAGATGTATACAAACAATTTTCTTCCTCTGACATAGTCTATCGTCAAGTGAGCTGTACTGCCTGATAATATATGTACATATCAGCCAGAACTTCAATCAGAGGTTACGTCTGTATGATAGGGATAATGGTTATTAGAGAAAAATTCGCTCCGGCGCCGGGGATCGAACCCGGGCCCTTAGTTCTACGTACCAAGTGCTCTAACCACTGAGCTACGCCGAAGTTCAATCCACAGCATCGGATCGAATCCCTCTCCTGTAGTGTTTTTCCCTTTGTGGCCTGACTGCAAGTTCGACATATGTTGATATATATTAAGCCAACTGCCATTATACAAGCAGCGTACTCAATTGAGTGACTTGGTGGCCGGGATTCCACAGTATTATGCAATGTTGAACTTCAAGCACAATATTGGCTTTTTGTAAGTTTCATTATCGACTGTTCTGTGTGATGACGCGACATGCAATTCGAACTAAACTTCGTCAGAAAATATGATAGATTCAGGATTCAGTCTGCCAGAAGCAACACTCTCCAATATCCTGTTACAGAATCGAACTCTAATCATGGAATCCCGCGGTTACAATTCATAATCTACAGAAATTGTATAAGTTTTAATTTAAGTAATCTAGTGGCATTTCGTGCTGAGGACTTTGAAACGCCTGTTTCCTTTTTTTTTAAGAGTGTTAAGTCGTTCACCTATTTTATCTAACTTTTCTTCCGTAAGAACACGTGTTTCGGAACACGTTTCTTGTTATTAAGAAATCCTGTGTCTCTTAACTTTTTAACAAGTTGGGAAACAGTTTCTCTACCCGGAACAGGATTAGCACGATACTTTTTTGCGAATCGTCTTACCACTTCTCTGCAAGAATATTTGTTTTCATATACTACGTATCGTACATAAAAGCTCGTTCTTCAAGATTATATTTATATAATGCACAAGTAACGAAGAACAATAAATTAGCACACAATTTACAAAGTACAAAAGCACCGAATAACACACGAACTCATAACCACTCGGCGATAAAGCTTCCCTCAAACTAAGACATCATATCTTGGGATAGTGTTACAAAATAAGGTTAGTTCGAGTCTTCATGGAGGAAGGAATTTTCTCACAAAATTTCGTCCAGTGTATGGGACCGGTGCCTACCTAGCAGCGTGATGGATTTGGAGAACTATAGTGAATAGCGAAATCCGGATTTGCAAGCCAACTATTATGATTGGAGAGACCATAATCCTAATCACATGTTACCCTGTACTGATTGGATAATTGTTCACATATGGACGTGAGATAAGCAGTCAGGTGGTAAGACTTGGCCCTAAATGAGCTCAGGCTTAATGGATGTTTGGTTTTGTTGTAATACTAATATAAATATAGACCTACTAAAATAGGTCTAATTAGTGAACTGTGTTATTATCAGAGATCTATGTAATGAAGGGAGAAAGAAACTGATCACCTTAACTCATTATCTCCTGGCTTTGTTGCTTCACTAGTGATGCCTTATTAGCAGGCAGCGCATTTTCGTTCCCAAACAAGTTAGAGAAGTTATCGGTTAGTACATCCTGCAGGTTCAGTGTTTCTAAATGTTTACGTTTACGTCAGGAAGCTATGAAGTGTATAGTTCTGTACATAATAATAATAATGAAACATGACAAGTGTAAGTGGGATTGTTACTAAATTATGGTCTGTCCAGATACTTTTTAACCATATAAACGCACTAACACTTCGAAACTTGCGCTCTACAAAATATTAGTGCTACGTATGACAGAAAATATAATTAGATCGAATAATAATACTGAACTACGAGTAGTATATATATTGTAAAACATAATAGTAAATATGATAAACATTAAGTGTATATACTCTATATACAATAAAATTAATTCGTTTAACAAAATCGGTTTCATTACGGTGAACAAAAATATATATTCAGAGATTATGAAATTCATATATTTTACTATAATTGCCAGTAAAAATTTGTTTAAGCTAAGAAAATGTTCTTTGTACGTCATGTGACGTTACACGGACATAATATCTATACTAATAATAAATCTGTAAGCGAAATTTTCGCTTTTCCAAAAATAATTGGTGTTAACATACATAATTTATCATCCTGAAACCGAAAATCGCTTTTTTGAAAATTTTGTTTGTATGTCTGTCTGTCTGGATGTTTATTACCTTTTCACGCGATAATGGCTGAACGGATTTCCATGAAAATTGGAACATAAATTAAGTTCGTTGCAACTTAGATTTTAGGTTATATGGCATTCAAAATACTTTATTTAAAAGGGGGGTTATAAGGTGGCCTGAATTAAATAAACCAAAATATCTCGCTTATTATTGATTTTTGTGAAAAATGTTACATAACAAACGTTTCTTTAAAAATGATTTCCGATAAGTTTTATTCCAAGCAAAATTTTGATAGGACTGATATTTAAGTCTGTCTGTCTGTCTGTCTGTCTGTCTGGATGTTTGTTACCTTTTCACGCGATAATGGCTGAACGGATTTCGATGAAAATTGGAACATAAATTAAGTTCGTTATAACTTAAATTTTAGGCTATATAGCATTCAAAATACTTTATTTAAAAGGGGGGTTATAAGGGGGCCTGAATTAAATAAACCGAAATATCTCGCTTATTATTGATTTTTTTTTAAATGTTACATAATAAATGTTTTTTAAAAATGATTTCCGATAAGTTTTATTCCAGAAAAATTTTGATAGGACTGATATTTAAGGATATACAAGAGTTTTAAAATAACAATATAATACATTTCCACCGCCGCCTCAGATTATACTGTCGTTGTTCCGTAACTTCTAGGTGCATAATATTAAATTTTTTAGTAAGAAGAAAAACAAATGTATTCATTCTATGGCAGTAGTGCATAGGAGATCGTGAATTCTTACATTTTCGAAAGAAAGAAATATAATTAAGTTATATATAGTAGATTGTATTAGTTTCTGCATAATTAAGTTATTTAGTAGAGCAAAAATCTGAAAATCGATATGTAACATAGGAGTTATAGCAGGAACGACGACGATGGCTACAATGAAATCAAAACAAATGACTTCGTCTATTTAAGGCGGCCTTGACGTTTATCAATATTAATATACAGAGAATATTTTGTGTGTTTGTATGAAGTAATCTCAGAAGCTAATTATTATTAACCTTCAATATTTGAAATTGTAGTTTCTCTAGATGGATGTAATGCTACAAATGAGGACTGAGGTAAGTTGAAAAGAAATCTGTACGCACAGAAAACTTGATATTCTGTCGAAATATTGTATAACTTGATTATTGAAACTTTATTTGGTCCACATAAAATACTCTAATTTTATACACTCATTTTACCATAGAGATCACTGGATCTGAGTTATTTTAAAAGGTGTCATTAAATGGCGGTCCTGCCCTCATAATTTACCCATATTCGTTTCCTGTGTTTCTTAAAATAATATTTATGTAGGGTACCTCATTTTTTTATTTGCATAAACAATGATATACAACCGAGTGAGTTGGCTCAGGCGGTAGCATTTGAGACACGCATTCGGGGGTCCCGGGTTCAAACCCCGTGGCCGACCAATCTGACTGAGGTTTTTCATGATTTCCCTTAGTCATAAAGGCAAATGCCGGATTGGAAAGATACATGCCATTATTCATCACCGCCTCATTTACCAATACCAAAAACATTAATCAAAGTCTATAATCAGTTACATGAACACAAGCCATCTAAAACACACAATAGAAACAGGAACTCAACAAGAGTAAAAACGGCCTGCTGATATACCCACACATTGTAAACACGCAACATGACCACAGATATTAAGGCGTGAATAAAATAAACTTAACAAAAAAAAAAAAAAGAAGAAGAAAGATGCACAGTAAGGTTGACATAAAAATGATCTTCGTACACAATCAACTCTATTAATTTGGAGCGATTTATTAAAGGATGCATTCAAGACTAATTTAGAAAAATGTTAAACGAATTATATTTGCACCAAATGAGTGGTTTCTGGACCAAAATGATAGTATTTTAATTATTTAAATACAATTTAGATTCAGTACCATATTAAACGATTTATTCTTCTACCAAACACGAATGTTCCCTGGACCCAATGTTCTATTTTAATTATGTAATTACTTTATATTTATTTCTAATAAGTGCAGCGGAGCGCACGGGTACAGCTAGTATACAAATAATAATTCATTTATCAAAACTTATTCCGTTGCAGTGAACGAAAACACATTCTGAGGTTATGAAATGCAAATATTTTACGAACATCAAATAAAATTTATTTAAATTGAATGTTATTTCTATTCACATGACGTTACAGGGACATATTTATAATACATTAATTGCATCATTGTTCTTTAATGACCTCATTTAATCTATCTTATTGGAAATTATAGCACCTCTGATGTCACTCATTTGAGAATAGCCAGGGTTTTTATGGAGTACATTTTTAAGTGTTTGTTTCACACTGTCAGGAATGTTCAGAGAAGAGCCCATTTACAAAATTATTAAAAAAAATGTAGATCACAATTAAATAAAATATAACATAGATTGATAAATTAAAATAATTTAAAATTATTTTAATACTAAAGTCTGAATGAAAATGCAACTTATTCAGTATTACAATCAGATCACAATGTAGTCGTAAGTTGTTTTACATAAATAACATTGACGATGGGGCGCCTGTATTGTACTATGATTCATAGTCTGTGCGTACCTGCTTATGCATTCACGTGATGTAATAGATGTACAAGAAGAAACTACTCGATCCGCTGTACGTTTGGGAATACAAATGCGCTACCTGCTTATCAGTATCACTTATTAGATTCCATCAGCCTTCAACTGTTGATTAAATAGCATACATATACTACTGTATGAAGAGAAAAGAAAGAAATAGCGCCGTCACATTATCATAATGGTGTAACTTTTATTAATTTGGTCACTGCCCGAGCAATACACTAATCAATTCGACTGCGTGGGTATGATGAGTTCGGTGCTAAAAGCGTATAGCAGAAATAATTCACATTGTCGTACTCGACATGCAACACAATAATGATCATGACTCACTACTACATGGGCTTAAAAATGCAACCTAATGTTGGAATTTTTAACTTAACAAAAGCTGTTAAATACAAAAATATGATTCATGCTCAACTTATAAATTAACAAGATTCCTGCAGGAATGTAAATGACACGAACGATTTCATTTTATTATCTGATATTTTGTCTAGTTGTTGCAAGTAATTTTGCGTATCGATTCAAAATGAGTCAACTACCATTCTCAACGGGATTACATTACAGTACCTGTCACGCAATTATGTTGTGTATATGTTACTGTAAATGTACGCAGACCGGTAAATCTTAGAATTTACCGGTATAACCTAACATTTACCATTACAGTGCGGTAAAACCCCGAAATATCTTATTAGATGTATACATTTTGAACTTTTACCAAGAGATGTCGGTAAATCTCAGGAGTTACCGATCAGCTGTGGTAAAATCGTATTAAAGAAGGAAAAAGAATCTTTACTAAGATTTGCCGTTCTTCGCACTTTTACGTATCTATTTCCAATTCATCTTTTATTGTTGTTTTAGGATCTATTTAAAAACATAAATAAAAATCACCTCAGCAATGGCTGTATTTATTTTTAATTTAATTTATTTAAATATTCATACATTCTAATGTGAGTATAATAAACAATATTCTATA
The DNA here is from genome assembly GCF_040183065.1 of Periplaneta americana. NCBI lineage: Eukaryota > Metazoa > Arthropoda > Insecta > Blattodea > Blattidae > Periplaneta > Periplaneta americana. Next base: position 144,780,257 of record NC_091120.1, read on the forward strand.
TTAAAAATAGTGAAAAATATTATAATTTTAACCACATCTGTTATAGTATTTCATATAAAAATTAACAAAGCCTTTACATCTCCTCAAAGAGTCTAGGTCCACAAATAAAGTAAAACAAACATTATGAAACACTTTTTTGTTGAATACTTTTTAAACATTTACACTTTTTGAACCCTTGTCCTCAAACGAAAGATAATTGACCAAACACTTCCCGTACACTAATTCCTTCTTTTTCTAATTCTTCAATGCTGATAAAATTTTCTTTACACAATATAAGTTGGTTCCTAGAGTACAATGACTTCAGTTTGCCAGTTTTGGTACCAAGTTGATAAAAACTCATCTTAAATATTTATGACCACTGTTATTATTGATTTTGCGTCAATTTTTGCATCCGGTACTTTGATTCTCACATTCTATCCGACTAAAAATTTTGGAATTTTGTTACAAGTGTCTGCTTCCATTTTCTTCGCTTGCATTTCAAGATCTTCTTTGGCAGCCTCTCGGAATCGCTTCACCCCTGCAAACATGTTTGAATCTGCACAATGAAGGCGGGATTCTTCGTTCTGGATTCTTCGATCCAGCTTTTACCAGCTCGCATCGGTAAATCCTGAGATTTACCAACATCTCTTGGTAAAAGTTCAAAATGTTTGCATCTAATAAGATATTTTGGGGTTTTACTGCACTATAACGGTAAATGTTAGGTTATACCGGTAAATTCTAAGATTTACCGGTCTTCGTACATTTATAGTAACATATATATTCCTAAAGGTAGAACAAGCTAAGAAACAATTTATGCCTAAATATAGAAAGTATTACAAATAAATAATAATTTTATATAAATTGTAATAACTTCTTCATATGAACACGAATAATTTTTACTTTTACTGTAAATGATGAGGAAGATATGTTACATACACCAAATACAATGTAAATTGAAGTTCACACAAGACCATACAGACAAATTCTACGGGACACGTTGCAGACAAAGACGACGATACTTCGATATCTCCTTCCTTGTCTGTGTGAGACCGCCAAAGTCCGTTCCAGTTGTGACGCATGCAATTGATTGGTTTGCTATTACCCCGGTTGTCGGGTAACGACAAATATAGTGTAGACATTTTTAAGACTGATTTTAAAATTATCTATAGGCCTATGTTATTACGTTGGGTGCTTACAAGAAAAAAGTATACCTTTTATAGCTATTCCTTCAGTCTTAAATATTTTCTGTGTTCTGGTTTGAAAACTTGGGTGCTTAACAATATTTCGGTCACACCTTTACTTCCATCTATTTTGCTACCTTTAAAAGTATCTATTTCATATAGAAGGGCAAGGACACGCGTTGAAATCGATATGCTGTTGCCTTGGTACCACAACGTTGCATCGAATCGATATATTTTATTCGCAGCGGGAACAGATGGGAATTACCGTGTAACAGTACTGTATTTGTAAGCACTAATAGTCGAACAAATGGAACAGCTGTTTCCAATAATAATTTTCTTCAGAGGCCAAATTGAACTTTAACGATGAGAGCACGAATATAGACATTTAATAGGTCTACCCCTCCTAATGCTTATTTTTTTCTGTATTGAGTAAATTGTAATGTCAAAAATATTATTCTCATTCAGCCGTTCATAGTTTTCTAGTCAAGGATAGGGCTTTCACTATAAATCCAGCATTCTCCAATCTTCCCTACTTTCCGCCTTCCTCTTACAAGCAAACATTCTGAAAGGGGCAGGTAAAAAAGTTATTTTTTTTCTTTCGCCATGTTAATAATGTCAAAAGAAGTGCTTATACAAATTTTGGCCACTCGATCGCAATTACGAGAGCCGTAAAAATTAATTCTCCAGGGGCGATAACAGAAAGAAAACACAATTTTATTGGAAACATTTATTGAAGCAGACACAGTAATTTTTAAGTTATTTTTCAACATACAGTATTTCCCACCGGAATTGAGAAATTTGTCATATCATGGGATCGATAGAGAAGTGCAGACGGCTGTCAAACGCTGGTTCCGATCCCAGACGGCTGACTTCTACGATACAAGGATACAAAATTTGATCCCACGGTATGACAAATGTTTCAATTCCTGTGGGGGATATGTTGACAAATAGCACAATTGCTGTTTCTGTTTCAATAAAAAAAATTATGGTTTATTTAACGACGCTCGTAATTGCCGAGGTTATATCAGCGTCGCCGGTGTGCCGGAATTTTGTCCCGCAGAAGTTCTTTTACATGCCAGTAAATATAGTCGCATTTAAGGAATCTTAAGTGCCATCGATCTGGGTCGGGTCTTTTTCAGTAAATCTTTCCATGGAATTATGTTTTTTTCTGTAAACGGCCACAGCGAAAATCACGTTCTGGACGGTCTTGTAATTGAAGACATTATTTAAAAAACAGCCCTAATCATTTTTAATGAAATTGAGTTAAGGACACATTTTCTACTATTTCAAATGTTTATAGGCTCCAAAAAAAGCCCATGTCAAGTGCAATAGCCACAAGGATAAACACTAGTTTTACGGAAACAGCTGACATGTGTTGTTCTATTTATTTTTATTATTTTCCTGAAAAATAGCAATTTTGACAAGGGTTCTTTTTGTAATAATGTCTTCAATTGCAGTCGAGTGGCCAAAATTTGTATAAGCACTTCTTTTGACATTATTAACATAGTGGAAGAAAAAAATTTTTTTTTGTCTGCCTCCATTAGAATGTTTGCTTGTTAGTCTCCGAATATGGTCCATAGACTATATCTTAATATTGTGTATCATATGATATCTCCTTCGGTCTGCAACTTTTATCCCGTTCACCATTCCTTCCATTGCATCTTTCAGTAGGCAGTTTCTTCTTAGCCAGTGATACCTAATATTCATTACCAGGTACTTTTATTTTGAAATAACTTTGCCAACAAATATTTTTACATGCATCCTATATTTAAATTGACTCAGGAAAATATATTAACTGGAGAAATGAGCACGATATTAATTGAAAACTTGGGGGTATGAAATTTGGTTATTGTTTGTATGGATTTTGTCGTTGTTACTTACGCAACACTGATTTTAATCCTGGTTTCCCTGATCCATCTGGAAACACGATGTCTGGCAAGTCACTTGTGACGATAAAATTGATTTAGATTTACAATTAATATTTGAGGAGAAAAATTCGCTCCGGCGCCGGGGATCGAACCCGGGTCCTTGGTTCTACGTACCAAGCGCTCTGACCACTGAGCTACGCCGAATTCAGTCCACAGCACCTGACCGAATCTATAATATTAAGATTTACAGCTAATTTCGTATTCTTGGAAAACATTTTCATTCGCATAACAACATCCTATCCACAATCAGGCTTATTTTTTGTTCATTAATGTTTGCCCTGCAAGCTTGAAGTAAATCTACTGATAGAAGGTTCGAAGCAAAATTTGTTGGCAGACCTCGCTCACGTTAAATTTTAAAGATAAACAACTCTACACTTCAGTCGTTAAAAAGAACCATCACTGCTACTGTTGCTACTCCTAACAATACAGTAAGGGAGGCAAGACCTGTCCTGTGACCTTAATATGTGCCGTCGCTATATCACCAATGGGCGTGGTAGAGGAAGATAGGTTTTAGTCTGGGATGAACTTCCGTATCGGTAGAATGATATAATGTTAACCACAATGAAACAAACTCTCTTTCTGATTGCTCATTCTTCCCCCTCTCGCACAGACTTTTCGCGTCGCTGTCTCCCTCTATACGGCTAACGCCATGTTGACATTAGTAGTGACTTATTTCGTGACGTTTGTCAACGTTCGTAAACTTTCGGAAAGAATCATTATACGATTTTTTCCGCTCCTTTAATATTTTATCATATCGTAGCTCCTATGACAGTCAATCAATCGCGCTGTAATTTCTTTATTGATAGGTTAATGTCTAAGGAAGACATAGAAAAAAATCCGAAATGAAAATCTTTTTTGAAAAATAAGACAAAAATACTAACTTCCATGCGATCTGTTCAGAATATTTACACCTTCAAAAGTTGATAAGTTGTAAACGTTTTGCTTTTCAAGTTAGATGGGTGGTCAAAGCAAGAGAAATGTTGAGAAAGAATAGAAATTACTCTTAAAAGTGGTCGTTACTCAAAAGTTTTACTGGTTTCCGAGTTACGACGAGTTAAATAAAGGAGCATTTTCACTTGGCCAAATACTCACTAATCAACCTTTTTGCCTGTTAGAATCTCAACTAAAAATGCTTTCCTGGGCTTTCTCGTACTTCGGCCGGAATAATTTATTCATTTTCAAATCCTATCATTATGCAACGAAATATATGAACAAGGTGACTGGCCTGAAGATTTCACGAAGACAGTGTTGCTTCCAATACAGAAGAAAAATAACGCCAAGAAATGTAACGAGTTCAGGACTATCAGCTTGATATCGCACTCGGCGAAGATTCTTCTGCGAATACTGAATCGACGTTTATATTCTAAGATGGAAGAACAGTTGAAAGAAGAGGAGTTTGGCTTCAGAAAGAAAAAAGGTACGAGAGATGCAATTGGACTGCTACGAACCATCGGCGAAAGATACGTAGAGAAAAATAAAGAAGTGTATATAGTATTTGTGGACATAGAAGAGGCGTTTGACTGAGAGGATTGGAATAAATTGATGAGGATCCTAAAGAAAATTGGCGTAGATTGGAGAGAGAGGAGGCTGTTTAGTAGCCTTTATATGAAACGAGTCAAAGTCAGGATAGGAAAAGAAATGTCAGAAGGAAGTGAAATAGGGAAAGGAGTACGACAAGGATGTCCTCTATCACCTACCCTGTTCAACTACTTGGATGATTTAGTAAAGAACTGTTTTCAGAACATGGGGGAAGTGATGGTTGGGAGGAAAAAGAATAAAATGCGTAAGATTTGCTGATGATATGGCGTTGTTAGAGAAGAGGAGATGATACTAAAGGATATGCTACTGGAGCTAAATGACAGCTGTGAACAGTATGGGATGAAGATAAATGCAAATAAGACGAAGAGCATGGTCATAGGAAGAAAAATGTAGAAGATAAACTTGTGAATTCTAAATGAGGCAGTAGAGCAAGTGGACAGCTTCAAATACTTGGGATGTACTATAAGCAGTAACATGAGCTGCTGCCAGGAAGTCAAAAGGAGAATAGCAATGGCAAAGGAAGCTTTTAATAGAAAACGGAGCATCTTCTGCGGACCTCTGGAAAAAGAACTACGGAAGAGACTAGTGAAGTGCTTTATGTAGTGTGTGGCATTGCATGTGGCAGAAACATGGACATTACGACGAAGTGAAGAGAAGCGAATAGAAGCATTTAAAATGTGGATATGGAGAAGAATGGAACGTGTGAAGTGGACAGACAGAACAAGAAATGAAGCTGTGTTGGAAAGAATGATGCTGAAGCTGATCAGGAAGAGGAAAAGGAATTGGTTGGGTCACTGGCTGATAAGAAACTGCCTACTGAAGGATGCACTGGAAGTTATGGTGAACGGGAGAGTAGTTCGTGATAGAAGAAGATATCAGATGATAGACGACATTAAGATGTATGAATCATACAATTATTAGCAAAATAAATAAATAAATAAATAAATAAATAAATAAATAAATAAATATATGGAGACAAAGGAGAAGGCAGAAAATAGGAAAGGCTGGGGAATGCATGGGCAGAACACTATGAATGAAATGAGCTGTTCTAAGTAGATGAATGTCATCCACAGTAGTAAATCTCAAACGAGATCCCATGTTTTAACACCGAATTAGGCCTATAGTAAACTTCATTCTCATCACGTTATCCGGCTACAGATAGCGGGATCCGCTATTGAAATTACTTGAGATGAATGGCTCTGCACTTGCTCCTTACTGAAGCCTCTGATCCCCGTTTCAACCCGCTTTCGATGCACGCGTGCCGACCCCAGTCCCAGATTATCTGTAGCTCTAATATGAGCCTATGTGAGTGTTCAAATGAAGCATAGTTTAATCGCATAATCACTGTGCACAGAATAGTACAACTACCACTGCAGTGCTAGTATATACTGCAGTAGATTGCTGATATCATCTTACATTAACTTTCCATTACATAAAATGCAATTAAACTGTCCAGTATACATGTTTTATGAGAGAGAGGACTCGAACACGGTAATTTTGTTTCGATTTGAAACATTGTACGTACCATGAAGTATTACACGCATCGACTACAAGCCTTTGTCAATGTCCTTTCCACATGTATGCAAGGTGAATATAGCGGGCACCTGAAATATTATTCCTTGTCAAATTCGTGTAGCTAAGCCTATTTGGAAGTTTCGTGAGTTAGGGTATATTATCTAAATTAGAAACAGATAAAGGCAGAACAGGATTAGGTTCGTTCTAAAGCAGTAAGTGAAATAATAAAAGTACTTAGTATGACACAAAATGTCTGTGCAGCTGTACCGAATGGCCGCAATGAATAGGCCTACGTTTTTAACCCGGTAATTTCCTATTTCCACGCGTGTACATATTACGTGTAATGTCTGAGTTGAATTATTTCTTCAAACGGTTATGTATGATCGGTGTACAGTAATTAGTAATGGAGAGATGAATCCGAGAATTCGTCCTTCTTGGAATTCCCCTTACACCTTGGGAATACATTGAAAAAGTACCCAACCAGGTAACCTGCGCAAGGGGAATTCAAACCCACCACGCCCGAATTCAGCCAGTTGAACACACATATTGTGTAATAAGTAAATAACACCTAGTCCGTTCTTATACTGGGTGAGAAAAATATCTCCCAACCGGGAAGTGGCAACATTACTATTGAGCACAAGGTGACTGCGTAGCGAACGTGGAAGTCTCGGCAAAGGTCCCGGCTCAGCCAAGAGAAAAAGGCAGAAAGTTTGAGAATCTCCTTTCTTACTTTTGATGAGTAATTGGAATTTAACTGCTTATGTTTAATAATATTTACATTAATAATTAGTGATTCGTCGAGTCACTGATATTGCCTTGGCTCCTATCAGAATGTGAGAGCGCGCCCTCCGATAGCCGAAGTTACTGCTTCCCGGGAGGGAGAATAAAGGCTGGTTCACAGTAAACCGAGAACGGAAACGAGAACGATAACTGAAATAATGTTAAATACATTTACTTTAATAATATTTCCGTTCTCGTTCTTGTTGTCGTCTCCGTTCCCGGTTTATTGTGAACAGTCTTAAGCGTTTACCCGGTATATGTTTTATATTAGACCGTAATCTACATCATATAGTGAATTAATAATATGAATAATACGTGTCTTTTTGACACAGAACTACATCTTTCTTCTCATGAAGTTTGAGGAAACACTTGGAAATTAAGTCACATTTTAAGAATGCAACACATTCTCTTGTACTCTTTATTGGCCTATTCCCTTTGTTCTCGCGTTTATCTCGTTCTCCATACATTCCACTTGTTTTCTTTATGTCCTCCTTGTTCTCATGTATTCCTCTTGCTTTTTGTAGTTGGTTATTTAACGAAGTTATATCAACTAACTAGATTAGCCTATATACTGTCGATGGGATTGATGATAGATATTATTTTGCGAGATGTGGCCGAGGATTCGTAATGGAATATCTGACATTTTCTGTACGGTTTGGAAAAACCCCGGAAAAAAAACCCAATCGGCTAATCAGCTCAAGCGAAAATCTAACCCACGCCCGAGCTCAGCTCTGGAACAGTTACACCGGTGGCTTATATTCCCCTTGTTCTCTTTTTTATACCCTTATTCTCCTTCTCTTACCCTTGGTTCTCCTTATATTCTCTACTTCTTCTCACATTATCCTTATCTTCCATTCTTCCCCTTGCACTCCTTACATGTTTTTTGTTCTCCTTTCCTTCTCCTTGCTATTGTTCTCTTCCGCTTGTTCTCCTTATCTTCCCCTTGTACTTCTTATCCCCTCCTTGTATTCTCCTTGTTTAATTTCTCGCACCACAAATAAAGATATGCAGCATGGTAAATCTGTGTAACTATTGACAGGTGATAGCATTCAGACCTAGTTCGCCGTAAGGTATGCACCTATCGATTTTATTCACAGATTTTTTTTTTTTCGTGCTAACGAATTGACAGGGCCAGAATGTTTACGAGTGAAAAATGTATACAGGTAGGTGTAGAAGACCATTACAATGCAGTAAAAATTTAAGATATGGATGAAGGGAGAGGAGGAGAGCGAAAGGAAGCTTGTAGTAATTCGCAAAACATCGAATGAAAATGAACTAGAATAACAATTATTTTTCCTCTGAGTTCGTGTGCACTCAGTGTTGGATTCTGGCGTCTTGTCGGCCCACTCGAGGTATGTGGATATAAAGGGAAAAATTGAGCCGGTCTCGGTTACAGTTCCTGGGTAGCTCAGTTGGTAGAGCGTTGGCATGCTCAGCCAAAGGTGCCGGGTTTGATACCTGGCCCCGGAACAATTTTTCCCCCGAAATTATTCAATTCAATCTTTAATTTCTATTGCTTTACGTGAAATACATTACCATATACAGTATGAGGAAGTCCATGAAGTATCATTGGAGAGATCTTGTCGAAGAATTGATATCCTTGCTATCCCTTCAAAATCCTTAGTAGGCTACATCATTAACCCAACTATCAGAACAGAGTCCCACGAGGACAAACCTTTCTATGTTCATAAAGAAAAATGTCGCATCTACGAGCATACAATTGAAGATCTTTCTCCCAAAAAAGAAAATTAAGTTCATTTTCAGTAGTTTGACAGGAAAGACAAAAACCTGTGGATGCTATTTAGATTTATGCTCGATATTTCCTAATGGATTTTTACTGTTGTACACAAATATGTGTTTTCAGTATAGATAAAATACGGTAATAAATCCTCAGTTTAAATCTACGTTTGAAATAGCACCAGTTATAAAGAAATAAATTAATGCAAATTCTGTGTGATGCTTTTTATTGACTGAAATCCCAGGAACAGTACTAAACATGTATGTGTCTGTAAATTTACACCTTACATTTATACAAAATTCTCATCATACACCTCGACATGCATGCAATAAGATACTACCTACTGCCCTAGGGCGAACGGCGAACATCTGATAATAAAAGGGGAAAATTCTAGCAGTACGCGGAACCATGTAAGCCTAAACATAATTTGACTCACCACGTACTGGCTTACTGTCTCCTGCATATCTTCTGGCCGATAATTCGTATCGCCAGTGTCTATTTCTCTTATAACAAGATCTCGGAAGTTGATAAATGATGAAATATCATTTTTTTTCTGAGACATCACAGACAATGCAGGATGCAATACAAACTCGTTTCATTTCAACACGAACTAATATAACCTACTTTTCTTTTGCATTTTTCGTTATTTTATTCTCTATTGGTCATTTCTTAGAAAATATTCTACTTTTTGTTGCATTTTTTCCCCTTTTCTGCTTATGCTTTACGGTGTAGCCTACTCGTAGTCTTTATCAAGAACCCACTGCAGATTTCTTACGCAATTCGATTTTGTCTTACAAGGATTCCCTTTGCATCTACCTTGACTCTTCGTCACTTGTGTTACATGCTTCCCTCCCATTGAACGCAACAGAACAAATATTGCAGCCGCAGTGAGCATATTGTATCACAGAAGTTGAAGACGTAAAAATGTCCATTAACAGAGATAAGGTCCAATGCAAATAGTCCAAAGAGTTAAAAAGTCCAACAGAAATTGTCCAGACAACAAAATGTCCATGATATAAAGTCCAGAAGGAATTAGTCCAAAGTAAGAAATGATCAAATACTCATATGATTCAAAGTATGAAATGGTCCAATACTTATATAGTCCAGATAAATATATTGCTCAATTATGGCCCAGTGCAAGAAAAGTTTCTATAGAAATATAGTCCAATAGAAATAAAGTACAAGCTGACATAAAGTCCAACGTAGAAGTCATCGAGTTTTAATCTGAAGAAATCTAAATTTTCATTGTTGTGATATTCCCAGGTGACTGTCCTGTAATTTCAAAAATCTCGTGAAATGAGCTCTAAAGGAATTTCGGACAAATTAAACATGGCAGAAATAATACTGACGCAAAAATATAAGCCTATGTTGCTGTACAGACAAAATTTATACCATTATCATTCAGAATATCAAAATATCGGAGATGTTATAAGAGAAAAGTCTGCAATGCAAGATGTGTTATAACAAATTCAGATCTGTTTTTCATTCTTCCTTATTTACTGGTTAAGAATAATTTCTTGTTTTGGTACTTTTACTAATGTCACTGGACAATTTGTATTTGGACTTCGGAAATTGGGAATTTTGAATTAAGGGAGCTTATTTCTATGGAGATTATGAAAAAGGACTTTCACTTCATTGGACCTTTTGGAAAGTGGACATTTTGTGTATTGGACTTTTTGGGAAGTGGACATCTTGTGTATTGGACCTTTTAAAGACAAGGACGTTATCATCATCTGGACTTCGTTTCAGCGTGGACGAATTTAAATTGGACATTGTCTCTGATAATCAAAATGTCAGTGACTGAGTTTGGCGAGAATGTATTTTCCATACATGGAATTATACTATTGTTTTGTTTCTATTCTACTATTAAATCATGATCATTTTTTTTAAGTTAATGTAATATTTTCATAAATTTAAGGTTATATTATAGGTTTCTGTGGTTTATAGGTCATCAACTTCCATTTTTGCCTCGACATTTACTTCATGGAAGTGAGTTTCGAGGGAAAACATACAGCAAATCTCTAACGATTGCAAAGAATAGTATGAATATAGCAAAAAAGTTTTTTGTCATTTTTTTGGACTTAACTAGTTTTGAGAGAAAGCTATTCAATTCCTTATTAGATGGAAAAATAAATCGGGGTATGGCTATGCCGATGACGTGCCGTGGATTTTGCGTGAATATTTTGGCTTAAATCGACAGATTTAGACGAGATCTTTCCTTTGGCACCAAAATCGGGGCACTAACACATCAGAGCGGCGAGTTATATTGCCCGGAAATTTTCGTTCACACCCAAATTGTCCCCCAGTCGCCGCAGGCCTCCAACCGCGTCTCGCGCATGAACGGCGCCAATGCAATGTCATGCTCTCATCGTATTCATATACCCGATAGATCGAGACCACATTTATTTCAATTGTCTTTTAGTCACGAAGTTATGGTGTCGGAATGGATCACCCTGCAAACGTTACATCGCTGTTTCCGCCCTGATACTCCATGTGTCAGTCTGACTTTATTTACGCTAAAAATATAATTTATTATTCATTAAGGTTGTAGATTTGATGATAGTAGCATGAGACACAATTACTCACCCGTTTGTAACTTTCTGTCGCAAGTTTAGTCTGTGTTCTAACCTAATGATGACTGTAGCTATTGCTGTTCTAGGATATCTTGCTATTTCAAAACACCATAGGTACCTACGCTAATGTATCCAATATTTAAATACTTTTTCAGTTTTTATACATTTTATCTTATTACCTTGTTCTCTTTTGCGCCAGTTGCAATAATGTTAATTTCAGACTCTATTATTATAATTTATATAAAATTGTTCATTATATTGTAATATTTGTGCAATGAATATCCTTTGTCTGTAAGTAGCCACTAACTGTAGAAGCTTGTGGAAAATAATGTCCCTTCTTTTATGTCAGAGTTATCGTTGTTTAATTTTCGCTGCTGAAGTTACTGGATACAAACTGTTTTTTATCTACCATGTAGACCTATTATCTAATTGGTAAAAATTCATTATCAACCTGCTACTGATAATTTTATGCGTAGTTTCTTACCTGTTTGTTGGAAATCCCTCACGGCGCGGCGCCTGCTGGAAGGAAAGAAAAAATAGATATTAAAATTGTTTACACAAAGAAACAGTATAAAGCTTCTTTACATTGTGTTCACAGTCGGCTGGTTAGCTCAGTTGATAGAGGAACTGGACTAGAAGGTTCCGGGTGTAATGTTGGGTAGTGAAGAGATTATTTTACAGTCTCCGGGTCAGCTCAGTCTTCTGTTACAAAAAACGATCGAAGCGTGGCGCAGACCACATCACCACATTCCGGTGTTGAGGTCATGAAAGCCTGAAGCCCTATCTCTATGGGCAACTTCAATCGCCTTCCTTCGCCTTTATCTTTGCATATTTTGAGGAGAATTGGCTCTGTTGAAGATTGGAATGTGTTGGAGTTATTGGCTGTAATTACTATAATTGTGTCGTCTGCAAATAATATGTGGGATTAAATAAATAAATAAACAAACAAATAAATAAATAAATAACCTACATCTTTTATTATGGGGACAAGATCGTTTATGAACACTAGAAAAAGTAGAGAACTTAATATTGATCATTGTGGAATTTCACTATTAATAACCATGGTGTGCAACGCCTTTAATTTCATAATAATCTAATTTGTCTAGCAGCAGTTTATGACTTATGCAGTGAAATGTTTTGGATAAATCACATAAAATCCCTCCAACTTAGAATTTTTTATTTTATTAATTGGTACACAGGTAGGTTGTCTTTACCTTTATATAGGTAGATACTGAAAAGAAGAGCTTAAATAGGCTACAAATTTGCTGGTAATACGAACTCTAAAAGCAGAAAAACAGTTTCCAAAAGTAAAGTACCAGTATGTAAAGTATGGAAAACTCAGCTAATTTCGCAATGTTGTGAGCAATGGTAGGCTAAAGTTGGTGTGGAGAAGTTGCTCAGTATCTTCCAGTAAAGTTCAGAGCGAAGAAGGTAGAGAGAGAGAGAGAGAGAGAGAGAGAGAGACCAATTTTTTCCTTCTAACGACGCCACAGACGAACGCCTTGTTCTTATGTTGGCGACATAGTGTATTTAGTTAAATTTGGTCGTAACCGTAACGGCACGGTTCAAAGCTACCGTAACAAATTCTCCAGTTTAGCGCTAAATTTATTTCGACACAGTCTCGCTCCACTTACTATTTTGGATTACCTTTACATGTTACGCAGGTAATATTCAAAGTAGATTTAGAAAAACGCCGAATCGATCTCTGTCTTGGTAGTGTTCCTCCAGATTGGTAGATTCTGAACGACTCATATTTGTGCATCAGAGACATCATTTGCCTTGCTTGCCTGAGGATGTAATATGACAACTGATAAAGTTCTGTGCAGTAAGGCAGATCACCAGGAACGGTATGATATACGGATTGGATATGGCACCATATAGGGGCCGTGGCGAAGAGATACTGAGAAGTTTCAGCCTGATGTTACAGAAAGTTCATTTCTAAGAATGTACACAAACGGAAATAAAATTTGGAGTAAGTCTTGATGGGAGTCCACCTATATGTAGACAACAATTTCACACGGCTGTCCACAAGTAGAATATATGCAGAGGCTCGTGTTTACTGCACATGCGCAGTGTGCTGTAAGCGAAACTTACATAATATGGGAGCTCCAAATTTTATTTCTGTATCTGTGCACAAATTGCTAAAAAAAAAAAATTAAATCGTGTTTGTAAAAGTGATGCAAACACTTTTAATCTAAAATGGTTTCCAATTTGAGGAAAGAAATTCAGACATTATGGTACTTCGAAACAAGAATGTTGAAATTCTTAATGTTGAGGCGACAGGAGAACGCGGATTGGACAGGAGAACGCGAACTGGATAGGAGAACGCGAATTCGATTACGCGCAATGTTCAAAACATACAGAGGTGAGCCTGCCTGGAGAGAAATAAAAAATAGGTTGCAGCCACCAAATTACTCTTCAAGGAACGACCACTCATATAAATTGAGGGAAAGGAGACAGAGGTCGGACACTGGAAAGTTTTCTTTTCTCAACCGTACTATCAGGGACTGGAATGCTTTATCTGCAGACTTACTAAAGGATTTACCAATAACCAAAAATGTATTTAAAAATAAGCTTAAGGACTTTACTAATAGACGGTAGTATAATATACACACTACTTAAAGGGTGTAATTGCTGTTTTGTTATTTTAAGTGTTATATCAGTGAAGAAATGTGTTGTGTCAGTGAAGTGTGAAGTGTGTTGTGTAAGTGAAGTGTGTTTGTGTCAGTGAAGTTTTATAGTTTATATTGGCAGTGCAAAGTATTTGAATAGCGAAATGTTTTTTTAAGTGTTAGTGAAATCAGGATAGTATCAGTGAAATGTGTCGTAGTTCCAGTGCAGTAAGTGAGTTGACAGAGAAATGAGTGTAGTGCTGAAAGGTACTTGTGCATGTATGAACATAATTATCATACTCGTGGGTTTTAGTTCGAGTTAAGATAAAAATTAGATTTACTTTAATTAAATCTTATTTAAAGTGATTGTGCTTCATTTAATTTGGGATACTCATTATTATTATTATTATTATTATTATTATTATTATTATTATTATTATTATCATTATTATTATTATTATTATTATTAGTGTTTATTATAAGTGTTATTATTAATTATATTTTTATTAATATTGTTTATTATTAATTATCATTATTGAATGTAATTAGTTACCATTACCATACTTACACATACAAATAGACGGACGCATACGTTAAAATAGTTTTAAGGTCCGTTCGCATCTACAGACATGGAATGTGTCAGACATGTTTCGTGGCAGACACGACAAATAATCTTTAGTGCATTAGGCCTATGTATTGAAGCGTTCATATCTAGTATAGTCTAGCCCCACAGACACGTACAGACTAAAAACGTTATGTACAGGGACATCATTTTATTTTTACTTCAATTTTTATTGTACCTGAGTTTTTTAATGTACTTCACTCCCACCCCTTCTACTAACGAAGTTTAACCGTCCTCCACACCGCATATACAGTCATAGTAGCCTTAAGGTCATAGTAAACAGTACGTTCCAAAAATATGTTCGCGTTTTCCAGTGACGAAAGAACTTTCAATATTGAATAATTTTCGCACAGGTACTGTCGTCCATTTGCCTACGTCGTATCCCGGTTTCCCCAACCAGCTTTTATTCGCCAGCTAGTGGCTTGGCTGTCTTAGCCCTTTTCTGAGAACATTAATTTCTGTTAGGAATTGGACGTCTGCGTAATATTATGCAACTGTTTAAAATAACTTAAATAAAAGGGCTTCGTTAAGTAATTAACTGTCACGTGATTTTCCTCCTTTCTACGACCCTACGAAATAACCACTTGGACGGACAGTAGATAGTATGTCTGAGTAATTTTATCTTTTCGGATCGGGCAGAATTGAAGATTGAATTTACAGTACGTAAGGTACTCTTTTATAGAGTAGGTACAGAATTATTTCAACATGAGTAACTAGTACGAAGAACGAAACTGGTAATTGGAATTAGGTACAATAGTCTATAGTGCGATAATATGCAAATTAGAACTGAAGCCTGTATCGAAATGAACGGCCACCATTTAAAAAATGTGTTTAAATATCCATATTATGATTATTTTTCAATTTAACTTCATTCTCCATATTGTACGCTAATGTGCTGTAGACAGTATAATATACACTGCATAATGAATACGTCCGCATGGACAGCTCAATTCGTGAGTAAAAACACGCATTGTTAATACTGTACTGTATTTTGATTAAACAAAAACCTAATGAAAATGATTAAACTCAAAAGCGCAATATTTCCTAGTTTACGTAAATGGATGAACTACTTTTCTTCCCTCCTATACCTAGTGAAGTGATTTGTTTGTATATTACGCCAGTATCATCGAATTCCAGTCGTGGAAGGGGAAGCAAACGGCGTTGATCCAGAGGTATAGGCAAGTTAATATTAAAAATGTTAGTAAAAATAAAATGATGTCCCTGTAGTATAGTATAGTGTCTGCCACGCTACGAGTCTGGTATGTTCAATGTCTGTATATGTGAACGAATCTTTATGTGTGTCAGATTTATATGTTGTACGTTGGGGTTTCTTGAGCTTAATATTAGACGGACATTCGATGTATATTGTAGGATTATAATCCATGCCCGTGGCTTGCAGCATTTAACTTGTTTCATGACCGTTGTCTACACGTTAGTCGGTAAATATTCCGTTATTTCCTTACAAAACCACGTGAAAATGTCACAAAGCTTCTGACGTACAGTGGCTGATAAAACAGGTATTTGCATAATTATATAGGCCTACTTACGTAAGAGTATGACTCAAACATTTCAGTGGTCAGTCAGGTACTGAGTGTACAAGAAGGCATTCCGTACTACGAAACGCGTAAGTAATTCACGCGGAATGAATGTTAAATAGCGAGATTATTTTTCAAGTTAAAGACAAAGTGATTAACTTGTTATCAACGAATACACATTCTTTAAGTAAGTGTAATTTTCTAATATTTGAAATTATCTCACACGCAATACTCATAGCATACAATTAAATTTAATGAACGTATTCCGTACCCTAGAAGCATCTACTCTACCAAGCAAACATTCTCATGGGGGCAGATAAAAACATGATTTTTTTTCTTCTACGATGTTAATAATGTCAAAATAAGTGCTTATACAAATTTTTGCCACTCGGCCGCAATTACGAGGCCGTCCAGAAAGTGATTTTCCCTTGGGCCGTTTACAGAAATCAAGCACAATTTCATGGAAAGATTTATTCAAACAGATACCGTAATTGTTGCGCTATTTTTCAAAATGTTCCCCACTGGAATTGAGACATTTGTCATACTATGGAATCAATTTTTGTATCCTTGTGTGTTAAAAGTCTGCCGCCTGGAATCGGAACCAGTGTGTGACAGCTATCTGCACCTTTCTGTAGATCCCAAAAATATCTCAATTCCAGTGGGGTATATGTTGAAAAATAGCTCCACAATTGCGGTATCTGTACCAATAAATCTTCCTATGAAATTATGTTTTCCTTCTGTAAATGGCTCCTGGGAAAATTACTTTCTGGACGGCCTCGTAATTGCGGTCAAGTGGCCAACATTTGTATAAGCACTCGTTTTGACATTATTAACATGGTGAAAGAAAAAATTTTAATTTTTTCATCTGCCCCCATGAGAATGTTTGCTTGTAAGCGCGTACATTTGACTTTTTACCCACATTAATAGGCACACGATGGTGCTACCGTGTCTTAACATCAGAACAACACAGGGTTTCCACCCAAAACAACACAGAACACAAAATTGACAAAATAATATCTCTACACATATGGAAATATTACAAAAAAAAAAAATAACTTACAACTTCGTTCTATGTAAATACGTCTATCGAGAAGGATTATGCGAGAGAACGTGTAAGGCCGAATATGTGTAAGATCAAGCGCTGCGCCAAATTCAACTGTCAATTGCTCAGTAACGGTGAAGGTGAGGGTAATGTAACCTATGTACTAAACAGTCACACAATAAAGGTCTGTAATAGTATGTATTGTAGGCTATTATGTTTCAATTACAGTAGTTTTCAATTCATTTTGACGTATATAATCTATATCGAATAATTTCTGGGAAATCAGTGCAATGAAAAGTTTAAGGGGTCCGGGTTCAAACCCTGGTTGACACAAGTTACCTGGTTGAGTTTTTTCCGGGGGTTTCCCTCAACCTATTAAGAGGAAATGCTGGGTAACTTTCGGCGTTCGATCCTGGACTCATTTTTCTGACATTGTGACCATTTCACTCAGACGCTGGATAGCCATACCAGTTGACAAAGCGACATAAAATAACCAATTAAAAAAGTGCAAGATTTATATGTGAGTTCAGTGTGTTTCGTGATTTTTCACGCAGTCCATCTTACTCCAGTGTATGTGTCTCGTGTTTTCCATGTTGTCCGTCTCACTCCATTTTCTACCTAATTATTAGATAGGCTGCAGCGGTAGTAGCTGTCATTGCTGTTACGAGTAATCGTACACGATTGGCTCAACTGCCCAGCCAACTAAGGCCGGGTGCACACAGAATCAGACGCGACGCGACACGGCGCGGCGCGACGCTACGTTTTGCTTTACAACGCCTCGCGACAGCTTAAAACTGTCTGCTCGCGACAACTGATTTGCTGGCTGTGTGAGTTTGGAAAACTGGCCTAGGCTAGAAAATGGCGTCAATAATAGAGGACTGTCTATATGAAAAATTCTATTGTATTTCCTTATTATTTCCTAAAGACGCAAGCTCCTAAAAATCTATACGATTGAAAGAGTTTTAAAATTAAAATGTACTGCACAAACGTCATTTTTTATGTTTATGACTACTTCACGACTCTCAATAAAGAAAAATAATATATTAAATCAATAATGAGTGACAGTATAGAGCAGAGAATTAGGCTTACTACAAATTACACTGATCAACAGTCATTTTGCGCCAGACATAAAACTAACAAATTCTTACTAATTTCGACCTCCTGAATTAAAAAAATAACAAGCAAAATGTTCCATCACTTCGGGTTTTCGAGATGCACAATATAATTAATTTTCTATGCATTTTATTTAAAAAATCACCGTATTTTGTTTTACAAATGTGAAGACCCATTATGTGAAAACAATATTAGTATAAGTAGGGCACCATGTTAGAAGCACTTGTAGAAAGGGAAATTATTTTATTGCCCTTCTACGAGTCTATTTCGAGGGAGTGAAACAGGTTCGCGGTATAAATTCACTTGAGTTTACCTGATTTTACTTGAGATGTGCATTTCTTTCACGGTGAGCTTTAATTACATTACTGTAGTTTATATTTTGCAATATATTATCACCATGTCAAAACCACTTCCAGAAGCGGAAATTGTTTTATTGCCCTTTTCGGTTTCATTTGGAGAGGAAGAAACAGGTTCGCCGTATGAAAACGCTTTAGTTTACCAGGATATTTCTCTGGTGTTAGTATTCTGTGTAAGACGTGTATTTCTTTAAAGTGTGCTTTAATGATAATATTCTAAGTACGAATGGTTTATATTTGTGGATTTGAAGGTTGTAGCATTGCTTTTTGGAATGCAATTAGGCTACACAAAATTTTACTGCTTTCTGTACGAATTGGACAGTCGGGCTCGTGATATTTTACTTTTATTTTATTTTATTGGGTTATTTTACGACGCTTTTTCAACATCTAGGTGATTTAGCGTGTGAATGAAAAGAAGGCAATTATGCAGGTGAAATGAGTCCGGGGTCCAGCACCGAAAGTTACCCAGCATTTGCTCATATTGGGTTGAGGGAAAACCCCGGAAAAATCCTCAACCAGGTAACTTGCCCCGATCGGGATTCGAACACGGGCCAGCTGGTTTCGCGGCCAGACGCGCTGACCGTTACTCTACAGGTGTGGACTCGCGCTCGAGATAAGCATTACAAAATACAACGACAATCACTAGAGCCAAGGAAGAAAAATATTATACATCAACCCCTTGTACCTCAAAGCGAAGTAATTTTACCCCTTTTATACAATAAGTTAGGGTTAATGAAGAATTTTGTTAAAGGGATAAATCATAAAACTGAAGCATTTAAAAATATCCAGGAAAAATTTCCTGCTATTAATAATCCGTGGGCTACACCCCGTGAAGGGCCCAGACCGACCAGCCGGCTGCTGGCCTCACGTCCACATGCCAAAACAGAGGTGGACGATCATCCAACTAGAACGGAGGTATCGTGTGGTTAGCACGATGATCCCCCCAGTCGTTATATCTGGCTTTCGCTGCCTATCGTAGCTCCCCAAGTGCATCACGATGCTAGGTGGGCACCGGTCCCATACAGTGGCCGAAATTTCATGAGAAAATTTCTTCCCCCATGCGGACTCTGACCAGCGCGTATTCCTGAACATTTCCTGCTATTAATGATTCAAACATAAAAGAGGGAGTTCTCAATGGACCACAAATTAGAGAAATAATGAAGGACAATCACTTCGAATCTTTGCTGGAAGGAAAAGAGACAGCCATCTGAATTGCATTCAAGGAAGTTGAATTAATTTTTTGGATAACTGTAGTAGTGAGAACTATGAAGAACTAGTGAAAAATTTATTGTTGGCGTATTAAACTAGGGGTTGTAAAATTTCCCTGAAAGTTCACTTCCTTCACTCACATCTTGACTATTTTTCCCGAGAATTGTGCGATTTCAGTGATGAGCATGATGAGCGCTTCCATCAAGAAATTTCAACTATGGAAAAAAGATACCAAGGACAATGGAGTACTAATATGCTAGCAGACTATTGTTGGACTGTAGCTCGTGATGTACCTGATGCCCAGTGTAAAAGAAAATGCAGAAAAAGAAAACTGTAATCTTCAGAACAGTGAATATTTAGCCTTATTGTCATTATATAAAACAATATTTTGAATAAATATAAATTCCAAAATTTCTCAAAAACCGTAACCAACAACTGTTTTTATTGTCATATTCGTATTCAGGAGGCTCAAATTATATAGAAAACATATATCACATGCCCAGCGCAAAAAAAAAATGTTAACATTTGTTACACAGTGTTATTATTATAAATTATTATTCACCCGGTGTTTTCATCTCATTTGCAATTTTTCACATATTTTCAGAAATCACATTATTCTCGTGATATTGTTTCAAAGATTGTACAGAATGTATCTTTCCTGTACTAAATCACCTAATTTATCTGCATCCAGCTCCATTATGTATAATGTGCACTACACAACAATAGTATTCGTAGATAGTGAAAACTGAAAGCGTGCAATCATTGCCACTACTAACGCATGCGCAGTACACTGCAGCTATCAGACAGTCTCCTCGCGACGAACTTCTAGCAGTCATTCGATATTGTCTCTTCGTGTCTCCTTGTGTCTGCTCGCGACCGTCGCGCCGCGTCTAATTCTGTGTGCACCCGGCCTAACGTTCTGACAGTTAACGGCTTTTTAAGCTTTTTCTCATGCAAAAGTTACTCACGTCCTTCCAGTGGGAGAGTGTGAACGAAGTGAGAAATGTTTTTTAGGCTAGGAGATCACATTAAGGTTAAGATGAGTACCAAGAGCCCTTGCAAGGACGAGATTTTAATCAGTTGCCTTTTAAATGTTTCTCCTTCCACTTCCTCATTTTTTCATTAATTAATTCAGGGCGTTCAGGTCTATTGCGTTTCAAAATTTGATAGTTAAACGTCAGAAGTCAGAGGTATTTGGAGATCCTTCTTTTTTGACATAAATACTCGTACAGGTATATCGAAAGTTCACAATGCCTGAAACGCAATTTTAATTTTAATAGAAGACGTATTTAGGTCCACGTCAAATTTTTCGGTACTAAGGTTCCACTCAATTTTTTGTCGATTATTTAACGACGCTGTTATCAACTGCCATCGGTGTAGCTCAGTCGACTGAGGCGCTTGCCTGCCGATACGGAGTTGCGCTCGGGCGTGGGTTCGATTCCCGCTTGGGCTTATTGTCTGGTTGGGTTTTTCCGAGGTTTTTCCCAACTGTAAGGCGAATGTCAGGTAATCGATGGCGAATCCTCGGCCTCATCTGGCCAAATACCATCTCGCTATCATCAATCCCATCGACGCTAAATATCCCAGTAGTTGATACAGCGTCGTTAAATAACCAACTAAAAAACATTGAAGTCTGCAAGTAGTTTGTGGGCTGAATGTCCCAAGCTGAAAACTATAACAAAGTTCAATAAAAGTATTAACATCGCAGAATTCGATAAGATAGTTTGGTTTCTTAAGGAAGAAAAATGTTGGACATCAGTCCTAAATGTCCAAGATTTTTTCCAGAGAAGCTACCGACGAAATTTCCCAGATGATGAAGACACTTATGATCATGGATCTCACAGAAGCTTATCGCAGGAAGGGGTTTGTAAAATGACAATTAATGATAGTGGAGACGGTGGTTCTTTAGTTATTGTAAATGTACAGTACCTAATAGCAAGACAAATATCAGTCAATATTTTACTGTTACCGGTACTCGTAAACTGTTACTCGTAAACTTGATGGAAAAGTTTATTTCTTGACAATTTTACGAAAATAGAACTGAGGCCTGAAAACAGTAAATGCCAGTCGACTATTTGGGAATTCGCAATGTAAAATGTTTTAATCAACCAGTAAGGATTAAGTCTGGCTGTAGTACCTTCAAAGATTGCGAAATATCTCTATCTAGAAGATGAACCTTCTTTCATCAGGAAAACATCTGCTACTTTATTTGTTAATTCTGAAGCTGATATTCTATCTCACAAACGACATGGTAGGTGAAAATCTTTTCAGGTAGTAGAGAAATATGTTGCGAATTCCCTTAAAGGTAAGATTACATCTGCCTACAAGATTTTGGACATTAGAAATAATTTTGTCTCAATTTCCGAAGACACAGCAGTACTTTCCATTTCTAGAGAAGAAATGAATATCACCTTGAAGTTAAAAAAGATAGACAGTACTGCTCCAGTAACGTTCAACAACTGCGCAAATTGCACTATCACACTTATTTTTTCTAAACAAGGTCCCTTTCGTAATAATTTTACTTACAGGACAGGTGGGGCAAGTAACAACTACAGTATTCTTTTATTTTATTTATATGGCAACCAGACAAAGTGTGACATTATCAACTTACGAGATATAAACAACATCGGTAGGCCTAAGTAAGATTGTTTAAAACATATTACAACGGCTTTCACCATTTTAGACTAAATTACGCTTACTGGTAAACATTCTAGAACAGGAAACTGTGAATGTATCGCCCTCAAACGGATTTCGATAAGGCATACGTCGTTTCAAGAATTTCTAATCAGGTGATGGATGTCAGTAATTTTCCTGTATTGGGTTTTCCTACGTTTTCAAGATTTTCCACAAAGCAAAGTTTACAGACATTTTCTTCAACTTAACAGAATGCAGTATGGTAAACTCTGCTGAGCGTGATGATGGCTTCTTGCAACCAACCAACAAAATTATTTTATAGATAGTAAGTGGAGGAATGGTCAGTGCTGTAGTTGGGCCGGTACCAGCCGGTACGCCGTACCGTCTAAAATAAAAGCTCACTGTTACCGTACCGACAAAAATACAGACTCGAAAATATATTATTATGCTTAGCTAGTCTTTAATATAGCCTACTTTGAAATGGAGGTCGTTAGCTATTTGGAAACATTTTGATTTTGATATCTGGCATAAAAGTAGCTCCTGGCATCTCATATCCTTTGCTTAAACGCTTGTCCATTCGTTGTTTTATCGAAAACCATGGTCTGGCATTTCAGGAGTACTTGTGATTTATTAATTTCAAACTTGCATACCGCCGTGGTATTTCTACCACTAACTTCATGCCATGGCGCCTCAAGAAGTCTACTACATTGATTCGCTAATTTCAAAACTTGTGTAGATGACTTCGCATAACATGAAGCAACTAAGCGAGAAGATAATGAATGGGGTAGGATGGCCAGTTCCTTTCGCCCTCCATTGTATACATCGCTGACTGGTATAGGTATCCTACAAGCAAAACTCAGCTTGCGCCGCGCATGCTACACCCCTCTTACCCCTCTGCAGTAGGCGGGTTCTTGAATAAGCGGCTACTGGTACAGCTGTAACGGCTACGGTTGCGGACATGTGCACTCAAAGAGCAGCTGTAACAATAACCAATTAAGTGAATGTAACATTACAAGATGTCAACATCGTCTCTTTCTAAGTCACAATCGGTATCTATCTTCACTGGAACTGTCCTCATATTTAAATTTTAAATATTTAAATTAAATTAAATTAATATTTAATATAAAAAGCTATGTGACTCCCTGACTCTGTAGCAACACGTGTTCAGTTCAGCACAAGAAGATAATACGTGCGCATGCGCATAGTGTCTGTGGTGTGATTGGAGACGGAGAGCATGCTGGGAAAAGGAGCATACGTCATCTGCGCGAGACAGTCAAGCGCGCTTGTTTCTGCGCACTGAGTTTTGTTTGTTGGATGCCTATAAAATATGAGCCGTTCAGAGCAGAAGTGGTAAGTCAAAAATGGGTAATGAGAGTTAAAGCAAACATTCTGTAAAATAAAGCGCAAAGTAGCAATTAATATTCAATTTATTTAAACTATTAGTAGTCAGTGGGTAGCAAGAAGGACATATTAATTGCTACTTTGCGCTGTATTTTACAGAATTTTTACTTTAAACCTCATTACCCAATTTTGACTTACACCACTTTTGCTCCGAACGGCTCATATTACACTACTCAGACTTTAGATGTATACAAACAATTGTTCTTTTCTGACACTTAGGCCTATCGTCAAGTGAGATGTACTGCCTGATAATAGATGTAGATATCAGCCAAACCTCAATCAGAGTCCAGTTACATATTATAGATTCTATTCCGATTTCAACTAAAGAATGTGAATGAGCATTACTGTAATGAACGCATCTGCACTAAGAAAAGGAATACTCTTCTAGTGAAAGAGTTTCCAGGCTTTTGTTTCTAAAAAGTGTTGGACGACCAGTGTCAGCGTTTAATTCCTTGCCTTATGTGCAATTGTGGCTGCGATCTGGAAGGTCTGCAGAAGAGACTACGTCATGAACTCATGACTAGGCCCCGGATTTTTATGTAATATGAAAGTGCAAAATATGTACATAAAATGTAGTAAATATCGAGGAAATATATAATTAAATATGTAGTATTAGTAAAATATGTCATTTAAAATCACTATTTATCAATGCAATGAATTCACAAAAATGTCGTCAGAATTTAACTGGTCAGTTGAAGTGGGACAATGCAGCCTGGAAAGCCATTTGCCATTTCCACTCCATTGTACAGTTTGCAAATACAGCTTGTCTCTGCAATAATTTATGATTTTTCTTGTGTCTTGAGATTTCCTAGAAAAATATTTTTCTGTGGCATACATAATGGTATTTTGATTTACCTGACACCCGACCCAAACCCCTCGCTAATAATTTACTTTCAATTTGCAACCTAGTTGAATGACCGGCGCACCTGACCATCCCAGATTCTGAGAAAGCATTAATGGAAATGTATGGAGTCGAGGCACTCCGAACGACTATGTTTTACAGACAAAGAGTTAGAATCCCTAGTTTTATGTTTGTTTTTTATTTATAAAAGAACTATTGTCTTAAGCCAGCTTTAGAAATTGAATTGTGAACAAAACATAACAACGTCAGTTCTGGGTCCTCCTTTACCAGCATCGTGTACTATAGTGAGAAAAAAAAGACGGCCCTACAGGTGGAGTAATTGGGACAGGGACGTTAAGATATATATCCAGATATATATACGAAAAAATCAATAATTTACTCTGAAAAATAAAACGAATTTAATAAAATAAATTGAAAACTCAATAATTGCCTAGATATGTACAAAAATGTAACATTCTTTATATAATATGTAATATTGCTAAAGATATGTAAAAATATGTAAAATGAAACTCAACTATAACCATATCAGAACCACAAATCGCCGACATTTGTCATTTTCAGTATCTACAAATAAAGGAATGCAATATGTAATTACATAAGAATCCGGGCTCTACTCAAGACGAAGAAGTAACCTTGGAGAATAAGTGCAGTACAAGTCCGTATATAGTCTAGTCTGACAAAGGAAATTTCAACAATACCCCCTGAAATTTGTTTCCAACTACAACACTGGGAATGGTGCAATGATAGCCTAGAATGCAGTATTAATTTTTTTTAAGGATTTTATATATTGTTCCTAATTCGTCTTCTTATTAAGTCTTTTCGTTCATCAATATCAAACATTTTATTTTAAAACGCTTTCATAATTAATGAGTAGCACTAGGATTTTTATAACTTTGTATTTTATTTTAATAAGAAAAACGTTTTTTATTGTATTTGAGAGAGCGGCACTATGATCTGTTAGGTATATTACGTATACTTCGAGCAAGACGCATGCCCAACCTCATAGTCTGATTATTATTATTTCTCATAATTATATTCATCTCGAAAGCCCAATCTTTGTGTGAGACTCTAAGGATGCTATTCATAGACTTTCGTTAGTCCGCGCTACGAGCGTGCTAAACTAGCCCCGGCTATCGACTGGTTACTTGTACGGGATTCATATCATATATCGCTAACACTGGTTTATGAATACGAAAAACGTTAGTTCGCTGATCATCCACCGGAAGCCCGTGCTAAGAATGTCTATGAATACGGCCCTATAAGAATGTATGAACTTAGAGATACTTGCAATTATTATTTTATTTCATAGACATTACAGGGAGACACGCGATACCGTTGCGATTAAAGCGCTGCGCTACAAAGCCGTGGTTTCGATTTTCGATGGGGCAATAGATTTTCTCCATTAATTCGATTCTTTCGACAGTACTATGGCCCTAGAGTTTACTCAGCCTCTCACAGAAATGAGTACAATCTATTCCATTAATGTCGTCCTACTTTGATATTTGTTTACAGTCAATACTTCATCCTCCCCCCCCCCCCCAGTGGCTTATTAACTTCGTAAAAGGTAAAGGTAAAAAAGGTAAAGGTATCCTTGTAACATGCCATGAAGGCATTTGGGGGGCACGGAGGTAGAGCCCCATGCTTTCCATGACCTCGGCACTAGAATGAGGTGGTGTGGTCGGCACCACGCTCTGGCCGCCTTTTACCCCCGGGAAAGACCCGGTACTCAATTTTATAGGAGGCTGAGTGAACCTCGGGGCCGTTCTGAAAGTTTGGCAACGAGAAAAAAATCCTGTCACCACCTGGGATCGAACCCCGGACCTTCCAGTCCGTAGCCAGCTGCTCTACCAACTGAGCTACCCGGCCGCCCTATTAACTTCGTAATATGTAAAAAAAAAAAAAGGAGTTAAATGTATCTCTATTTAAGCCACGGAGACCGTAGTACAGTGGAAGTTTGTTACAAGTAGGTCTAGTGTGCACCACTTTTACTCAATTTAATTATATCTGTCATTATGTTTCAGGTAGCATCTACTTCATCCTCACGTAATCTACGACATGGACACTACATCTAGAGAGGTCCTCTCAGAGCTGGAGTGTCCTATCTGCTTTGAGTATTCCGTGCCACCCTTCACCCTTTGCGTCAACGGCCACAACATTTGCAACAACTGCAAACCAAAACTCAACAACTGTCCAACCTGCAAAGCAAAATTCCTCAACGTCAGGAGCATAGTTCTTGAGAATATAGCTAGAAAAATAAATTATCCTTGTAAATATAGACACAATGGATGTAAGGAAGCATTTCTTTTAGGTCTTATCACAAAACACCATTTGGAATGTTCTTATAAGTCATACAAGTGTCCATTTAGCATTGTGCAAGACTGCAGGTGGGAAGGTTGTCTGAACAATGTCAGAAACCATGTATCGTGTGCTCATTCCTCTAAGAATGCCATTAAAGAAGTAGAAGGTAAATATAGAATAAACTTACCGAAGTTCAATACCTTCGTTAAATGGTGGCAAGCAATTTTTACTATGGGTGAAATGTTCTTCTTTTTCACCCAAAAATTGGACACAATAATGTTGTTTTGTATTCTGTACATAGGGTCAGAGGCAAATGCCCATTGCTACAGGTACAGAGTAACACTAGACACATCAGATGGCTTAGGAAATGCTTCTTGTAATCACGTCACTTTCCAAAGCGATTGTGATACGAATGAATTGTTCAAAAACATGCAATGCGCAGTTTTTCATACAGACTTCGTTAATAAGTGTCTGAGTAGTGACGAAGGTTTGCCTGTATGCATAGAAATATACATTGCTGATAGCAAATAAAAAACGATGATTTATAAACTATGCAGAAATATTATTTCACTGTCCAGTGTTTGAATAATCTTATCTCTCTCTCGTCAAGTGTTTACATGATTTCCCGTAAAGCAGAAATTACCGGTTACGAAAGTGGACAAATGCGAATGAGGGAAATAGGACATAAAACTTATTTAATTACTAGCCGTACCCGTGCGCTCCGCTGCACCTGTTAGAAATAAATATAAAGTAATTACATAATTAAAATAGGACGTTTGATCCAGGGAACAAATTTTACAACAGTGCAAGATAATCTGCTTCGCTCATTACCCAATTTTTTTGCATAGCATTTATTGCATATATATTTTATGTATTTTAACACGATTCAATTGAGCACAGTTAAAATTTGAATTATAAAATAATGGATTGCTAAGCTAACGTACTATTACTGCATACTAAATCAATACACTCTCGTTGTTCGTTAATTCTCTGAGACTAAAATGAGTGTACATAAATATTATTTTAAGAAATACAGAAAACGAATGTACAAAATAGCCTATCAAATTTTCTGTGCATAAGAAGCTATTTTAATCTTACCTGTCCTCGATTTACTCAGACGTTACTGTAATAACATTATAGCATTATGTCCATCTAGGGAAACTACACTTTCCAATGGTGAAATAATAATTAATTATACAAATCGGTTAATTTAGCTTCTGATATTACTTCATACAAACACAGAAACATTCTCTGTAGGCTGTGTTTAATAGCTTTCGATTGTTGATGTCCAAGGCACCTGTTTCGATTGTTGTTGTCCAAGGCCCCTTATAGGCGAAGTCATTTATTCTTAATTCATTGCACTGTCTTAGATGGCGTTATTTTAATTTTAAAACTCATTTATCTCATTAAATATCAGTCCTATCAAAATTTTGTAAAGAATAAACCTTATCGGAAATCAGTTTTAAAGAAACTTTTGTTATGTAACATTTTTCACAAAAATCAATAATAA
Organism: Periplaneta americana; assembly: GCF_040183065.1. NCBI lineage: Eukaryota > Metazoa > Arthropoda > Insecta > Blattodea > Blattidae > Periplaneta > Periplaneta americana. Next base: position 144,808,684 of record NC_091120.1, read on the forward strand.
GCGACATATTTCGATTTATTTAATTCAGGCCCCCTTATAACCCCCATTTCAAATAAAGTATTTTGAATGCCATATAGCCTAAAATCTAAGTTACAACTAACTTAATTTATATTCCAATTTTCATATAAATCGGTTCAGCCATTATCGCGTGAAGAGGTAACAAACATACAGACAGATATACAAACAAAAATTTCAAAAGTGCGATTTTCGGTTTCAGGGTGGTTAATTATATATGTTAGGACCAATTATTTTTGGAAAATCGAAAATTACCAGAAAAATTTCGGCTACAGATTTATTATTAGTATAGATAAGATTTCATGCAGTTCCGCTAAGTACGAATGTTGGAACACAAGTCATGGCAACTATTTTTTTTTCTCAAAGTTACGAGATGGTATCACGAGATATCGTGTGTTGTATGACTATAGTATGAGTATATGGTCGCATCACTTGATTACAGTGCAAATGTCTGTTATTATACAGGATTTTTCCGGGCTGGTGTTACAAATTTTCAAGGATGATAGGGAAGGGCACATGTAGGCCTATGAATTTGAGATAAGGAACCCTGGTCCGGAAATAACTGAGTCGAAAGTTATAAGCAAAAATAGTTGTATGAAAATGGAATTGTGCCCTCCTTCCCTTGAACTTTGGAACAGTCGCGGAAAGATGGTATGGGCCGAATGTCTCCTACGTAGGTACTTGCCCCGATATAATCTCTGAGCTTGTCTACTGTTCCCACTGGCTCATCCGTATTCGAAAATCAGGTCTGCTTATTCCGCTCTCGTGTACTCCTCCATTTCACTAGGACTGACCAACTGGGCACTGCAACTTGTACACCTACACTGCTGTCTACAAACGAGCACATTAGGACCGACCATGTCCGTTACACATTATGCTATCTGCATTGCTTTAGTGTCGTTTCCTGTCTCCACCCCTCATACAGGGCACTTAATGGAATACTGTAAGTAGACAACGTAAACAACGTCAGATGGATACGGTATGTGTAAGATGTACAGATAAATACACATAAATAAGGTGTACAGAGGAATAAAATTATTTCATTTCCACACAACTATTTTTGCTTGTAACTTTCGACTCAGTCATTTCCGGACCAGGGTTCCTTATCTCAAATTGATTCATGTGCCCTTCCTCATCATCCCTGAAAGTTTGTGACACTAGCCCCGGAAACACTCTGTATACGCTTGTTACACTTCTCAAACTTTGCAAATATTCATTTTATGACTTATTGATTCCAAAGTTGGCCTTCTATGCCCAAGGTTGCTGGTTCGATCCCGAGCCAGGTCGATGGCATTTGAATGTGCTTACATGCGACAGGCTCATGTCAGTAGATTTACTGGCATGTAAAAGAACTCCTGCGGGACAAAATTCCGGCACATCCGCCGACGCTGATATAACTTCTGCAGTTGCGAGCGTCGTTAAATAAAACATAACATTTGATTCCAAATAACCGTACTATTTCCGTAAATATGTACATGTTTTGGCCTTTTTTTTTAGAGTAAATTCTTGCTTAATGCATATTTTGAAGATTTCATATTTAATAGCACATATTTAGACGTCTGTATTGCATATTATGTCCTATTTTCTGGCTTTAGTGCAGCGGTGACCAAACTGGGTGTCGTGATTACATCGTGTAATCACAGTCTAGTATATACAGTCGCGAAGCCCAATACGTAGTAAATATGCAAACATTAGATAGTTGCTCATCACTTGGATCGCTAATATCGCCTCATTACAGGCAATGCAAAATAGTACCGTCACAGTCTATTGTTTCTAGCACCCTCAAAACTCAAGCTTCGTGACTGTATATCGTAGACTGTGGTATAATCAAAGACATTCATACTGGTAAAGGGATTTTCCTGTACATTGCTCTCTGCCTCGCTTACGTACTGATGGTAGGCAGTGTCGGTACTATGTCGTTCTACAAACCCTCTGTCTCTATGACCAGGAACAGAATGCTGTTCTGTCGGAGAAAATATAATATGTTGCTTTGCTCAACGGTTCAATAGTAGTAGTTATAGAAGCGAAATTACAGACCATTACCCTGAATACAAAGCATAACAGGTATTATTATTATTATTATTATTATTATTATTATTATTATTATTATTTATCAGCAAGCGTTACCATAATTCTCATATACGTGCCTGAATATATAGGCCTACAACTTCCCATGAAGGATAAAATAATTACTACGCTGTATCTCCATTTTAATTTTTTTTTAATCTTTTGATGATTATTATCAGTTATTTACTAGTTATTGATGTAATAATAATAATAATAATAATAATAATAATAATAATAATAATAATAATAATAATATAATAGAGAAACTTATTGAATATTACGTACTAGTGTAGTAATGAAAAAAGCAACTGAACTCCAAGAACTGAAATCAGCCTTAAATCATCGTCACGAAGAGAAAGCTGCCATAAATAAATGTAAGGAAGCCAGCTATCTAGTGGCGAACGAAACAGCTCGTTCTCTTAAGCCTTCCAGCGAAGGAGAGTTTTTTTAAAAGCGTAATGATCAAGATGGCTGAAATAATTTGTCCAATGAATTGTTAATTAATTCTGAAAACTGCGCAATTCACGACTAGATATCCAAAAGAGATTTTTGATTGTGTTTATGAGAAATATTAAAAAAAAAAAAGGCAAGAAAATTTGTATATATATTTTATTGGTTCTTGATGACAGTAGTGACATTACTGATACAGCAAAGCTTGCTATTTTTATTCGCAGGGTTGATGAAGACTCAAAGTTAGAGCACGAACAACCATTGGTTGTAGTTATCATGCCATGCACTCTCCTCCGTCTCCTCACTTCATAGACTGTCTCACTGCCGTCCGAGTTTTGGTCACCGCTGCTTTAGTGCACGTATGTTAACTTGCATAATAGTGCCGTTTATGAATGTTGCTTCGTAGAATCTGATATTTTCACGTTATTTATCTATTGAAAAACATAATAAAAGAAAGCTACCGGTAATATGGTTTCGAGGCATCCTACCTGCCAACTAGTATTTGGATTTTCCACTAAACGTCCCTTTGTTATACTCTCGCTCGTTACAAGTCGGAGGTCAAAATATTGAAAGAAAGGTAGGCAGAAGCACCATGCTTGCAAACTGCAATTTAGTATACTTCTGTATCGAATTATGAAGTGTTGCTACAGCTCCTGTTAGAACTGCAAAAAGAGATGTTGTGGCAAAGTGGATGGAGGGAAAAGAATTTCTGAAGGCGGACGATGATGCAGTTTATTTTGACTGTTGTAATAAAGACATAGGCCTACTTGTGTATTTTAGGGCGTGCGACAGCATTGCGATTAAGGCGTAATGCTGCACAGTCGGAAGGTCGCTGGTTCGATTCCTGATGGGGTCATTGTCATACAGAAATGTAAAAGACTTACAATTCGACCTCACTTTATCCCAAATTTCGTCAGTTATGTATGCATCTGTCACTTCTTGTGATGTAGAAAGATCATTTTCTGTGTTCAAAAACGTGCTTTAGATAAACATATGAGCTTTAAGTAAAGAAAAGTTTTAGAAATTAGTTGTAGTACGATGAAGAGTGGGTGGAGCGGAGAAAAATTCTCTCCGCCACCGGGACTCGAACCTGGGTTTTCAGCTGTACGTGCTGACGCTTTATCCACTAAGCCATACCGAATTCCAGTTCCGACGCCGAATTGAATCCTTTCAGTCTCCGGTGCCGGAGAGAATTTTTCTCCGCTCCACCCATCATTCATCATACTGTATGATAATGCAGAATTCCTGCACGGAAATATCATACGTACTTCGGTACATCACAATAATAGTTGTAGTACGTTGTTTGAAAATAAAATAGGAGGAGTGTAACATAATGTAGAACTCAATTTGGATAGTGCATATTTTTACTATTTTGTTAGCTTTATTGTGTGTGTTTTGTCATATAAGTGTGCTTGTTTTAAGGTTTGATAGTGCCCTTTAATTATATTAAATCTATATTCACCTATATTATATATACTCAATATATGGTCTTGAAACTTAAAGAATTTGGCGGTATTTTAGTCTTTTTAGAGGAATCTGTCCCTTAATCGATAGTCCGCGTTGAACCTTATGAAAAACCGGGCTCTAGTAATGAATAATTCAGTTGTGAGTAGACCGCTTTGCGGAATGGATATGAACATACTATCGGTCATTAGAATGGACATGTGTACTATAATGTATTCTAACTAGCGTAATAAATACGAGTAGCATGATGATGTGTCGTTTATGGATGTCTGATCGCTATCCTATCCTATCATACCCCATTAGTGCTGTACACTTACAGGTACTGTCATTTCAAGTAGCACATACACATACCCTATCCTTTCAAGCAGGGCTCGGCAAAATACTGACATCCAAGTATTTCAAATACAAATACAAAATACTTCAAAGAGTAGTATTTTAAATACAAATACAAAATACTTTTAAAAAACTAACCAAAATACATTTGTAATTCAAATACTCAATACTCTATATAAAGAAATAAGAATATTACTGAAAATCTAATATATTGTAGTCACATTAAATGTATTTTTATCTCGAAATTTTATATAAGCACTTTAACTGAACATTCTTCCTTTTCCCAATCAGCATGAAATTATGCTACATATGAATAATTACTGCTCCCTTAAAAAAAAAGCAGTTCTTCAAAACGTTCATCAGATAAGGATCCCCTTGCTGGTCAATGAATAAATCCTGCAAAAAGAACAGTCTTTCTACAGGCGCAGAGGAACACAAACTTGTATTATACTTTAGCATGTTTCACTATTGGTAATTCTTTAGAGTGTATTGCCATTGAAGAATTGTATGAGCTCATACTCCACAGTAGACAAGATTTTTTTTTCTTTTTGCGTTTCAAAATCTGTTGTACTTGAGTTGAAATCATAAGAATTGTTTTCATCGTCTTCATCGTCTGAACTGACCAAAGGTGTAGCAGAGAACTTACTGCTCAGCTGATTTCACACACATATTCTGTATCCTTTTATTATTATTTGGTGAGGCAGTGTCAGGTAGCCATCTCATCTTAATGATGGGTGGCGCAAGCTGCCAAAATAGTTCAATTTGCTTCTGGGATCAGATCAAACATCGCTTTAAATCTTGATGAAAGCGAACTTATTAGGATTGGAGTTACTTGGAATAGATGGAGTAGATTACTAGATAAAGGAATATGTAATCTGTTCTTTGAGGGAAATTAATGTGGACAAATTTGACCGTAAAAGCAAGTCTTCTCATTTTGCATTAAAGCAAGGGCTACGACACTGGGTTTCATAACTGCACAATATTCTTCAAGGTACTGAAACTCAACATCTTTGAAGGTTGGTAATTCCAGTTTTTCGCATATACTGTTTATATCATGTTTCAATTGCAATATTTGAGAGATTGAGTCATAAAGAGAATTCCATCGGCTTGGGCAAGGAAACTTTAATAAATATTTCAAGACGTCTGATATAATTTCTGAGGACTTGAGTCTCCTAGACGCATTCCATAATGCTGAACATTTAGCAAGTGTTGGGTGATGGATTCTTGATGCTGTTGGAGATTTCTTTATGGCATTAAGGAAATCAGTTGTGGCAAGGAAACTAAGTGTATGGCTAGCACATCTGAAATGGGTGGACAAATAAGACAAAAGTTGAATAATTTCGAGGGAAAAATTGTTCTGGGTCCAGGTATCGAACCCGGAACCTTTGGTTAAACGTACCAACGCTCTCCCACTGAGCTACCCGGGAACTCTACCCGACACCGATCCAATTTTTCCCTCTATATCCACAGATCTCAAAGTGGGCTGACAACCGTCAAGCAACCAACATTTGAGTGCACACTAACTCTGTGTGACTTAAAATTGTGGTTTTCTGTTACGTACAGTGACGTGTATTATGCAAATTAAGCTTTCAGGAATAACTCCCTGTAAAGTTAATTTGAATAATTTCGAGGGAAAAATTGTTCTGGGTCTGGGTATCGAACCCGGGACCTTTGGTTAAACGTACCAACGCTCTCCCACTGATCGGTGTCCGGTAGAGTTCCCGGGTAGCTCATCGATACCCGGACCCAGAACAATTTTTCCCTCGAAATTATTCAAATTAACTTTACAGGGAGTTATTCCTGAAAGCTTAATTTGCATAATACACGTCACTGTACGTAACAGAAAACCACAATTTAAAGTCACACAGAGTTAGTGTGCACTCAAATGTTGGTTGCTTGACGGTTGTCAGCCCACTTTGAGGTCTGTGGATATAGAGGGAAAAATTGGATCGGTGTCGGGTAGAGTTCCCGCGTAGCTCAGTAGGAGAGCGTTGGTACGTTTAACCAAAGGTCCCGGGTTCGATACCCGGATCCAGAACAATTTTTCCCTCGAAATTATTCAAATTAACTTTACAGGGAGTTATTCCTTAAAGCTTAATTTGCATAATACACGTCACTGTACGTAACAGAAAACCACAATTTTAAGTCACACAGAGTTAGTGTGCACTCAAATGTTGGTTGCTTGACGGTTGTCAGCCCACTTTGAGGTCTGTGGATATAGAGGGAAAAATTGGATCGGTGTCGGGTAGAGTTCCCGGGTAGCTCAGTGGGAGAGCGTTGGTACGTTTAACCAAAGGTCCCGGGTTCGATACCCGGATCCAGAACAATTTTTCCCTCGAAATTATTCAAATTAACTTTACAGGGAGTTATTCCTGAAAGCTTAATTTGCATAATACACGTCACTGTACGTAACAGAAAACCACAATTTTAAGTCACACAGAGTTAGTGTGCACTCAAATGTTGGTTGCTTGACGGTTGTCAGCCCACTTTGAGGTCTGTGGATATAGAGGGAAAAATTGGATCGGTGTCGGGTAGAGTTCCCGGGTAGCTCATTGGGAGAGCGTTGGTACGTTTAACCAAAGGTCCCGGGTTCGATACCCGGACCCAGAACAATTTTTCCCTCGAAATTATTCAAATTAACTTTACAGGGAGTTATTCCTGAAAGCTTAATTTGCAAGACAAAAGTTCATTCTTCAAATCCAAATCCAAAACTTGAAGGACAAGAAGAAGAAGAAGAAGAAGAAGAAGAAGAAGAAGAAGAAGAAGAAAAAGAAGAAGAAAGTATTTTGAGTATTTGAAATACAAAATACATCAGTTTTATGTATTTAAATACAAAGTACAAAATACTTTCGAAAATCCTTACAAATTACAAAAATACAAATGTATTTCAAATACGTATTGCAAATACTACCCAGCCCTGCTTTCAAGTAGCATGATACTGTGTCGTTTATAGATGCCTGATCGCTACCATACCCTATCATACCCCATTAGTACACTTACGCCCTTTCAAGTAGCACATGCATATATCTTGACCTTTGAAGTAGCATGGTGCTGTATCGTTTAAGTATGTTTGAAAATAAAAAATATATATATTATGTTTTATTTAACGACGCTCGCAACTGCAGAGGTTATATCAGCGTCGCCGGATGTGCCGGAATTTTGTCCCGCAGGAGTTCTTTTACATGCCAGTAAATCTACTGACATGAGCCTGTCGCATTTAAGCACACTTAAATGCCATCGACCCGGCCCGGGATCGAACCCGCAACCTTGGGCATAGAAGGCCAGCGCTATACCAACTTGCCAACCAGGGCGACTAGTATGTTTGATCCCTACCCTACCCTACTAGCACACATAGGCCTAACCTTGCCCATTTAAAAAATTTGAACCCCACCCGCATTCTCACAAAAAATACTTCCCATAATTTATACCACAACCTTTGTAGATTCTGAACTGACTGATACTTTTTTTTTCGCCATCCTTAATACTCCGTTTTGTCTTTTAAATGACAGTTGAGTACAATATTGTGATGATAGCTGCTTCTTCATAGTCTCTTTTAACTTATTTTTTTCTAACTTGAGTTTCTTTTCCTCAGACAATACCATCGTTATTTCCCACAATTGCAAACTGAAATAGCGTAATGGATTTTTAAGTTTCAGTACGTATTAGAGTTCAAACTGTCTGATACAGAGATGTTGAATTTTTCGCCATTCTTAATGGTTCGATTTGGCTTTTAAATGTACATTTGCGTAAGCAGTGCTGTAGTTGGGCCGGAAAGGACCGAAATGCAGTTCCGGTTAAAACTTTAGTTGGACTTTACTGTTCCGGTTAAAAATTAATGACTTCACCGTTCTGGTATAAATAACCTTTTATTCTAGCTAAATATGTATCGATAAAACTATGCTTTTTTTTATCGGGTTCAGTATTCGAGCAAATTTAAATTTACGGTGGGTTTCTGTTAAACAGAATCGTGCTCTGTTAGAAAAAGACGGAGTGTGATGTCAGCAGTCTAGCTCTTTTGCTCTATGCAGTCCAGCGCTATGCACGCAAACAGAGAATGTACTCTGTTGGATGAAAGTGAAGTTAGTCTCAAGCAATTCCGCCAAGAGAGTCAATTTCCAGTGTCATCAATTGAATTTTTTTCTCGCTAAGTGATGAAGAAATGAGTTTACTTGTAAATGACCTGAATTCCGTTAACACAAAAACTGGCATCCTGAGACTGATATCACTGGAGTTGATAAAAGTGTGTGCAGACTCTGCGATATTTGTCGTTTTGTAGAAAAGCGATTCCTCATAACTGCTTTCCGTGAGTTTATTGACTGTGAAACTGAAACACAACTGAAAGTTTTAAAACAAACAATCGACACTCCGCCAATTTCAACATCAGAGTACAAACGATCATTGAGCATAATGAAAAAAAAATTAAATTATGATTTAACGACGCTCGCAACTGCAGAGGTATATCAGCGTCGCCAGTGTGCCGGAATTTTGTCCCGCGGTAGTTCTTTTACATGCCAGTAAATCTACTGACATCAGCCTGTTGCATTTAAACACACTTAAATGCCATCGACCTAGGTCGGGATCGAACCCGCAATCTCGAGCACAGAAGGTCAGCGCTATACCAACTACGCTACCGAGGCCGACTTCAGCATAATGAATGAAGTAATAACAAAAAAGAGAAATTCTCTCCTAGTCTTGCGGGCAAATGGGTTGATATTCATAACCAGTGTTGGCCCTCCACTTCAAGAGATTAATCCACACTCTTACGTACAATCGTGGTTGCGAGATGACAGATGAAACAGCATGTAGGAAACGACATCAGTGAAAGAAGTTACATATGAGGCAATGTGGGATATTCTGAAATAGACGGTAAGGTGAGTTCCACTTAAAATGTTTTCCCAACTACAGCACTGACGTAATTGATCGTAATGTTAGCTGCTTCTTAAAAGTTTTTTTTTTAACTTAATTTCTCTAATAAAATACATTAAAGGTGATATGTTACAGTTGTATGAACACTAACAAAATAAGATTGTTAAAGATATTAGTTATAGTCAGACATGTTTCGGAGATGCTTCTCCATCTTCAGTGACTATTTACCACGACGGATGGTTCAGGTGATCGAACCATGTTGTTGCTTGGCTTAAAGGAGACTAAAGGAGGTGGAATTAATCCCAAGCAAGTCTTCTATTAATATTAATAAAAACAAAAATGGTGGTCATCCACCTCAGAGATCGCAATTTTAGTGTGAAAAAAGAACATCATCGCCATAAAATATTATTATTATTATTATTATTATTATTATTATTATTATTATTATTATTATTGTTATTATTATTACCATTGAATATAATAGTCCTACCTGATAATCCAATCTTCTTTTACAAATCCGCCAGCATGACAAAATTGGGCACTCAGAATAACACACTTTATGCACAGCACATACGAATTTAGTATAAACAACACAAGTAAATATATTTACACACGAAACGATACTAAATAAATACAGTTATAAAATAAATCGTCAACCGGTACGCGGAAAATTGCAACCCATACATCGAAAGTCCCGAATCAAACTGACCACTAACGCTTCCAATATCGACAGTGTCACCCATGGTTTAAGAACTGACCAATCAAAATCCAAAATAAGCAGTTTGCTAGGTAGCAACAGTAACTATTCTGTGTCACAAGGACGAGAGTAGGGGGTTGCTCCACACGTTGCCCAAAAAGTAGTTTCTTCAATTGATAGAACTCTGAATTTAAAATGTTGTATATTTGTTTGAACATAGTTTTGTTTATCTTAAAGTTCATATTGTGATAAACAAATTTGTATGACGTTATTAAATGGATAATTTTGTAAAGTTCAGGACAAAACTGATAAAAGAAATAGGCCTAATTATGTCAAAGATTGTTCGATACTGTTAACATTTAAAAAAAATCACTTCTTTCAATTGAAAATAAATTAAATTTCATAAAGCCGAGTTTAACAGAAATGCTACAATTTCACAAAATGTCACCAGACTTCATTGATAAAATTCAAAATCAGTGTAGGAATATTACCTTCATTAAATATGAAAATACAAGAAACGTGGCTTCAAAGGTAGTGGTGGGGAAATTTGTATAGGTAGAAATTTCATTTTTACTTCTTCCACACTCAAATGCTGAGGTGGAGAGTTTATTCAGCCAGATTAAATTAATTGAGACAAAGTTAAGAAACCGCATGTAATTAATGTTGTCCATGTTAAACGTTATGCCAGTGATGTCAAAGCAAGCGCATTTTTCTGACCTTGACGTCGTGAGCGGGCATCAAGCGCTAAGTATGGAAAGAGGAAGGGTTGTGTATATAAATAAGCAGCCTGTTGGATTAAGAAAACAGTGGTGCACAAACTTCAAACGGAAACTGAAATGTTATGTTGCTATTTTTATATGGCTTCTTTCTGTTTGAAATTATCTATATTGTCTGTAAAACAAAAGTACTAATATCAATTTCTTAATATTGCAGTTGTGTTTCAAATGTTAATAACGTAACAAAAAGTTAAGAAGAAATATTCACATAAATTCCATAGTAGTACAACTATAGGCCTACTGTACTAAATGGATGAAACACACCATTCATAAAGAAAGTGATATCCCCCCCCCCCAAAAATAGATTGAGTATGATATAAGTTGGAATTGATATTGATGGTACCTTTAGCCTTATAAAAGTAATCAATAAATTAATCAAAACAATATTACGATACAAAGCAAAGTTACCTAGGTGCTATATATGTTTTAAGTGTAGTAACTAATATTACATAACAAAACTCTTATCGCATTATGATATTGGTGAGCACTTCCTATCATCAGAATATTAAATTATTTTCTCGAAATGTGCTGAAGCTATAGAGCTGACATTTTTACAACACATGGGCACGTATCTTTTGCTTATGATGTAATAGTAGTTGCTTTGTTAATTCATTTCCTTGCAAACAATTTCCATGCGAATATTTTCAAAATTGTGAATACATTATCTTCAGTAATACGTATTTACGGTATATTAGATTTACGAAAACATTCTGTAAGGCTACTAAATAAATAGGCCTGTATCTGAAAATTTCATTTTTCTATAAAAATTTGAGGAAATATTTATTTTAAATAAAAAAATCAAACTTGTGAAAAATGAGCATTAAAATTAAAACTTACATTCTTATAATGCACTTATACTTCTCAGACAAATCTAAAAACTAACATGGATACAGTTTTAATAAGTTCTCTTCCCTTTATCTATTGAATCAGCACTGGTCATCCCTGAATACAGCTCGACCAAGCGGCATATACTACCTGTTTCTTCTGTCTCTTTCCTTTCCGCTGTAAAGCGCTCAGGCTCTCCTGAGCTCTAAAGCGCGCGCTTGCTCCTATGGGCATCAATTGACATGACTGCGTTATGCTATTGATAAGGCCAAGTATGCAAAGAACCAATGCCTGTTGTCACTACTGAAATGTACTCAATGACGTTCCGGTAATGAAGAAAATTAAATTTTTTTATTTTAGTAGGTTATTTTACGACGCTTTATCAACATCTTTGGTTATTGAGCGTCTGAATGAGATGGAGGTGGAGTAAGTCCAACACCCGAAAGTTACCCAGCATTTGCTCATATGGGGTTGAAGGAATACCCGAAAAAAACCTTAACCGGGTAACTTGCCCCGACCGGGAATCGAACTCGGGCCACCTGGTTTCGCGGCCAGACGCGCTAACCGTTACTCCACAGGTGTGGACAAGAAAATTAAATTCAATGAGACTGGATAAACAATTGTAACAGGAAACTATTTCATAATATTGTTTATTTCGTGTTTAATGTGTAATTTTTCTCTGTTATCACAAATTATTTGGTAGACATTCTAGTAGATGTTAATGTTATCTCGTTAAATTCTAGTAGATTTTTATACCATATGATAGAATTGTTTTCTGAGGAGTGGGCAACACAGTATTCAGAAATTGTAAAGAAGACGCCTCCTCTTGCCAGAGACATAGGCCTATAAGTACTGTACGTGTACACCATAAGGATTCCTGTTTAATAATATAAGGCTTTATGTGCCGCGGCTGGGATTTAAGTGCTAGCACGTGGGTTTTCCATCCAGGCGGCCCGTGTTCGATCCCTGGTCAGATGATGATGGAATTTGTGATATACAAAAGTAGAAGTTCCACAGAGTTTTTCTCGGGGTACTCCCGCTTCCCTCTATCATTCCACCAACACTCTCCACCTAGTCCTACTACTTATTTCATCTATCATCTTCAATAGTAAAAATAGGCTGGAAAAAGTCTTGGGATAGTACGGGTTTCTGATGCTGGTGTAGGAAAGACATGGGACTCCGGTCCCCTGGGGCTTATCAAGCATTCGTCTGCGAAACGGTATCTAGTTCTGTCAGAGAGTGAAGCAGGATGGCCTACCTGTTAGCGTCGGATACACGAATGCCACCCAGACCACCTGTAGGACTTGGACAATCATCGCATACAGTTTATAGGGAGCACAATGGTCCAAAGCATGCCTAAGTGTACAGACTCGTTCCAAGTCCGGCTCTCGTAAAGCCAGCCAAAGGCTTAATGTAGGCTACAGGTAGGTCTATATTTACCACTGTACCACTGCTGTCGTCCCCACCCTACACAGCAGCTCGCCTATGGATAGAGTGTTCCATGTATAAGCGAATACGTAGTAGGTGCTTCGTCATACTGGTTGCAAATTATGTATAATTATAGAATTTCTCTGACATTTGTCACATATCCACATAATAGAAAACATGCTTTCAATGCCTGACATTCCTTATCTCTATAAGAGAACAAAGTCTTAAGAAAATACACGCCACTTAGATAAGCACTATTTTACACACCCACCGTGATTATGTATATAAAAGAAAAGATAGGTAGATAACACTAAAAATTATTTTACGTTGTGAAGTTTTAATAGGCAAAGATAATATTTGATGTTTTATTTTTTGTCTTTGTCTCCGTAATCTTACAAAATATTTGATAATAACATAATAATAATAATAATAATAATAATAATAATAATAATAATCACTATAATATTATCTCTTCTTCTTCGAACAAGGTTTGGGGTATAAATTCCCATTCCAGTGGCTTTAGCACAATGTCATTTGGACTACCATCCTTACTTGGACAATTTCATCTGGACTTGTAATTTAAAGCTTGTATGGATATGTTATGTACAGGGTTATAATACATATGAGATAATTACAGTTCTTTATTAATATATGTTAGCACAGAGGAGAAAAATTTGAAGTTTTAAGTCTCAGTACTGATGGAAAATAGTAACTTTATGGCCAGTGTAGTAATACCCTACCTAGAATACAACCAGTACTCAAATCGTAGTGTAGTGAGACTGAATGTAAAAAATACTAACTGCATGAGTAGCTGTAACTGTCAGTAAAGGGAATTCACTGTTTATTATTATTATTATTATTATTATTATTATTATTATTATTATTATTATTATTATTATTATTATTATTACTGGATGTCTCCGAAATCACGCCAATGCATATTTAAATTTGTGAGGTCCACATTACATGGATGTACTGTAAATATTGGCAATCAAATACAATACAATACAATACAATATTTAAATATTAGGAGGAACTGAAATTCCTAGACATACCTCTTATTCAGCACTGCAGTAAGGAGCCATCCCCATTCGTAGGGTCTCGGGTTTGAAGGATCGCCGGTTGCTTTACTTTCGACATTTTTTCGTCTACGTCTAATGCAAAATAAAAGTTGGCTATACTGATTCATGTTGAAGTGAAACGAGTTTATATTGCATCCTGCATTGTCTGTGATGTCTCAGAAAAAAAATGATATTGCATCAATTTCCGAGCCCTACAAATGACTTAGCGTTTATTTAAGATAGCCTTGCACAACAAATGGAATATATTCAATTAACACTATTTTTATATGGATACCATTGTAATCTATATGCATATAAACGTTTATCAATATTAATATGTAAAGAGAGAGTGTGTGTTTGTATGAATTAATCTCAGAAGATACTTAACCGATCTGGATAATTCTTTCACCACTGGAAAGTGTAGCTCCTCTAGATGGACATGAGCTATAATTACAATATATCTTTACGGTATTGCAGAGTAAATCGAGGACTAAGCACAAATGCGTAATACGGTAGGATTAAAACAGATCCTTACGCACAGAAAACTTGATATATTGTCGCAACAGTCGGCCTAGGTAGCTAGTCGGTATAGCGCTGGCTTTCTATCTTGAGGTTGCGGGTTCGATCCCGACTCAGGTCGATGGCATTTAAGTGTACTTAAATGCGACAGGCTTATGTCACTAGATTTACTGGCATGTAAAAGAAGTTCCGCGGGACAAAATTCCGGCACACCGGCGACGCTGATATAACCTCGGCAGTTGCGAGCGTCGTTAAATAAACCATAATTTAATTTATTGTCGAGACATTATTATCACTTAATTACGTATTTGAGTGAGCCATGGTAATTTATAGCCTACTTAAACTTTATTTAGTCCACATAAAGTATTAATTTTTATTCGGAATATGTATGATAAGAACTTTCTTGTGTTAAATTTTAACGTACCTTGTTAACATGTTTCGATCTATTTTCGGTCATCTTCGGAACTGAGTTCGAAACATGTTAACAAGGTACGTTAAAATTTAACACAAGAAAGTTCTTATCATACATATTCCGAAGTGATACAGTGTTAAAAGCTGTGTAATCAAGATGTATATATGTTAATTTTATACTGAATTTTAATTTCTTTTTGTCCAGCGAAAATAACAATTTTATCTTTTTATCTATGCTAATAATAAAACTGTGCCCTGAATATTTCTGGTTACAAGTGCAGCGCAGTGCAAGGGTGTGGCTAGCTTTGAATAAGTAAGATAATTAAGTTCTGAGATATTGCGTATGTTATTGTTTAAAATAGGTAACATGTTTTTCATCACTGTGTTATTTAGATGTTATTTGTTTTCTTGAGACTTTGGTCTGCTAAATAGATAAGAAATGTCAGATAGGTTATTTTTTCTTACACTTCGGAATAGAAAAGAAGAGACAGTCTCTTCTTTTCTAAATTTTCCTCGATTCTGTTATAATGTACTTAACCATCCTTGTATCACAACATACAGACAGTTGAAAAAGTACAACTCGGGTAATTCCGCAACAGTGCGGATAAATCCACAATAGGACTTGGCCAATTCCGCAATCATAAATAATTATGAAGCACATTATGAAAGTAACATAAAAGGAACAATATATATGTAGCAATGCTCACTTTCTTCACAGCTGTGTAGCAAAACACGAAAAACAGCCAATTTTCGATGTTTCAGTGTGTTGCTGACAGAGGTGTCGACCAATGTCCTATTTTTTTTCTATAGCACTGCAGAGGACATGCCTCCTGTTGACAGCCTCTCAAAACTTACGTTCACGCTATTGTAAACCCGCAGTAAAATCATATATACACTACTGCGGAATTACCCGTACTGCGGAATTAGCCGAGTTTCTCCCACCTCAAGAAGCTAAATTTAACCTTCGAAGAATCATTATCCTCAGATTTACATTGAAAGTATCTCTATAGAAATCCTTCATTACCTAATTCATAATTGATATGCAAGTTTTGGCTTCGTAATTTTGTATTTTCATTTTATTAATCATATTTTGTGACATTATATCAAATGTACATATTGAGGAACTGAAAGCATTTTTACATTACAATTTTATTTTTAAATTAAATTGGACAACATTCTGGACAAAAATGAACCAAGTAACAGAGTTAGAACAAAAGAAAAAACTCTCGATCCAATTTGATTCCTTGCATTCATTCTATATTGTGAACTGATGCATGGGTGTTTAGATCAGTAGTATGTATTGCAAAGTATGAATTGTTATATTTACTAATATTTTATTTTTATTGATGCAACATTCGCCGGAAGGCTAGAGCATCGAACTTCCCTATCAGAGACGAGGATTAAAATCCAAGTCAAATGTGTGATGAAAAGAGATATTTGGGGTAGATTCCCACTAGGTACTTGCAGTTCCCCTGAGGACATTGAATCAATTGTACCAATAATCCCAGTCCTATTCCTCCTTATACGAGTGTCACGTATAACCATCCCTTATAATGCGTCGACGGCAACATTGATCGTCAACAAATCTAAATGTTTGGAGTTTCATTTCCAAAGGGGTACGCTATGGTCAGCGAGTGTTTGGTCAATGTCAATGGGTGAAATGAGAGAAACATTTTAAAGATACGCGAAAAAGCGTCTTTGCAAGGGAGTTTGGGGTTGAGAAAACTGAATGTGTGAGCTCCAAGCTTGTTGTCCATTTGTCTCACTCAGAGTGTCGCCGTTCCATTGAAGAAATTTTAGATAATTTTGAAGGGGAAGCCGAAAAATTGACGTAATCTAGTGCGTACCGTTAAAATATTTTATACTAAGCTTTGTTCGGTTCCGGCATTCTTAAAATTGGTTCAATTATTCCGAACGTTGTCGAATTTATTGTATAGGGTTATTATAAAATAACTTACATAGTTTCAATTCATGTAACTGCCAGACAAATTGAATAATCAAGATGAACTAAGCGCTTATGAAGTGTGTGAAGAAGGGTATTTAGTTCTTTCGTGCTAAAACAATTGCTTAGATTGTTATGATATAACAATAAAGCTTTGAAAAATAAACAGAAATTTGTTAGACGTTTTGCTTGTTCGTTACTCACATTTTTCAAGTTTGAGAAAATTGTTGTAAATCGTCAAAAAGGTAGGGATTGATTTGGTACAATATTCACTGCCAAATTACGTAAGAAGATTTCGGACAAAAGTGAATCTGAGAGACGGCCCTTGTATCATATTTTCATGCCGTGTATTAATTAAGAAGTTCAAAATATTGGTTCTGTTCATGATGAAATTAAGTCGGAAGGAAAAAGAATTAGTGAGATTCAGTTTGCAGAAGTTCTTCACAAAAGCCGAACTGTAACTGAAGAAGTCATGTTATCGCTTAGCAGTGTTAACTTGATAAGCAAACGCTTGCAATTTTTATACAGTGCTGTTTGGAAAATTTTACGCAACCTTTTGATAGGTACTATATTCTTAACGAATGCAAATGATGTTTGAATTGAAGGAAAGTTATTATGAAAGAAGATGTAACTTTTCATTAAAGGGTTAGATACAACTTACAGCAGTAAAATGTTTGGAAATATTCAACATTTTTTTCCTCCATTACTGTATCTTATACAATTATGAAAATTGGTATGTGTAAAACAATATAATTTACGATTTTTTTTTTCAAAAATCATAATGGTGGTAGTTTACTGTGCAGTGATGAAGCGTTTCCCTCACAACTCATGAACTTGTTAACTTTTTCATGTTCTCTCTCTTTTATTTTATTGCTGAAACTCATGTTTACAATATCATGCACTTTCAACTACATTCCTTAATAAATTATATTTTTTTTATTTTGTGTAATATACAATACTGATATTTGACAATTGTTTAATGAATTTATTTTCTATCAGACAATATATCAAAGATAGAGAAGTGATCTTGCATCATATTGTAGATATGACATGCATAAATACACACAAAAAATTTCATCACAGAATGTTGAATAGTTTTTTAGTTATGTGCGAAACGCTTCATCATTGCACAGTGAACTGAATTTTGAAAAATAAAGTGTAAACAATTTTTTTTAAATCGTAAAAATATTTTTTTCATATAGCAGAAGGACAGTGTTTTACACATACTAATTTTCATTATTGTACAAGATAAAGTAATAGAGGAAAAAAAATGTTGACTATTTCCAAAATTTTACTGCTGTAAGCTGTACCTAACCCATTAAGTGTATTAGCTCAGATGGAAATTGAATCGAAATGGTTATTTCGAATACTGTAGGCAGATGAGCCCCACTTTACTCTCCATGTGAAGTGAAGACTCACAATTGTCGAATATGTACAGCAGAAAATCCACATGCACAGATTAAATTCCATTCTTAGTACATTCCATAGCGACTTGGTTCATCTTCGTTGCACAATTTGTTTGATAGCTACATTAATTTCATAATAACACGATACATGATAGTGTAAGTACAAACGTAGCAGATCAGATTTCAGATATGTACACTTCAGTTGGTAAATTATACCCTGTAGAAAAGTCTCTAATAACATCAAAAAGTATAATAACACAATTTCTTCTTCCATATATATCATCCAAATCTTCAAAAATACTTCTTACAACATGAGTCACTTCTATTCGTTTGGTGTCATCACTGTTGCTGATACAGAATCGGTATTTATATCTGCACGCACCTTTCTTCGGTCCTATGTACTGCAGAACAACGTAGAAACAATTGTCTCTCACTTCATGGCGACGGAAAAAGAACTCTCCTGAAAGGCACACGATACTGTTGTACTTTGTAGTCGGCTGTACATTCAGCAACCTCAGAGAAAATGCTTCATTTTCTGAACTTTGCATGTAGATTCTGTCATTATGACTATCTTTGAAATGCGATTTCATGTCTGGCATCGATCCTATCCAAGGACAAGATTCTCTGTAAAAAGGACATTTGTACTGCCCGTAGATGCACTCCTGCTGATGCCCATGAATAAGATTAATAGGATGCAATTCCATACAACCCGATCTTCGATTTGTGCAAGGATACATCGAACGAATGGCAATGCTTTCTAGGGCAAGATTTCGAACTGGTAAGAAATGTCTCTTGCACGTTGGGCATCTTTTTAATTTCGGCTTACAGTTGTTACAGATGTTGTGTCCATTCTCGCAGAATGTAATGGGTGGTACCATGTACTCCATGCATACCTGGCACTCTAGCTCGCGAAGAAGATTTTCATCAGGAACTTCCGAATGAGAAACCATTTCTTGAAAGTTTACTAGAAATGTATCCCAGAGGTAGTCAAATCTGCACCTAAAACAAAATCCATGAATATAATTAAGTTCTTGCTTATAAATTCTGTGGTGTTTGGGTAAAGGGTGATAAGTCATAAAAATGAGTTCGGAGATAAATGCAAATTAAGCTTGGAACCCTTATTACAAACAATTTTCTACACAAATAAAACACATCAACTGCTAGTATTGTTTGATTTTTGCACACCCACTTATATAATTTAACTTGTGTGTTCATCTGGGGAACAAAATTCCACCTGAACAAAAAAATGACTTATACCCCTTTACCCGAACACCACAGAATTATTGTCTGCAGTTGGGTGATATCACCTCATGTTATGTACAACGAAAACTTTACTGATGACGTGAATAATTTTATTCTATATCTAAAGACACACAAAATATAATACTTGAACATCGATAATGACAGAATTAAATTTTGAAGTAAACAGTACATTTTGTCTGATAGCTTCTCATTCTGGGACAATCTTCTGTGATATGGACCTCCCAGTTTTAAGTATCTTCCAAAATATACATGCCATATAATTTTATTGCCATTTACATCAACAAGCTTCGGCCGGATATGAACAGACGAACTGGGATCTATCGACCACATTGTAACCATCCGAAAGTTTTGCATGGCTATTTTAAGTATGAAGCGTCAAAGTAGGTCCGTAGGCCTTTATATTCTATTATTTTCACATTCAATAAATGTTTATTTTTTATCCAATAAAATATAATTTCAATTTGTAAAATTAAGTGGGTCCTAACCTTTATCCTACTTACAATAATGTTGTTGCTACTAACCCTAGGACACTTACTGCTACTACTACTAACAAGTGTGTTTTTTCTAAACATTTTTCCGTATGGAAGGTAGACCTTTTCCGAACACCATGAAATAAAGTTCCTTTATGGCACACTTCACAGCCAGTTTTATTATGTTACATTATACAGGGACATCACTTTATTTTTACTAACATTTTTAACATTAACCTGGCTATACTCGGAAACACTGTTACTCTCCTTCCATTACAAGAGTTTGGAGTTGCTTGTGCAATATATAAACAAATCATTTTACTAGCTATAGGAGGAGAGAAAAGTAGTGTATCCATTTATTTACGGGGAAATATAGTATTACGATTTTCAATTTGGTCATTACTTTACACTATTTTATCAAAAAACAGTAGAATAGTAACATTTTTTTTTCACAAACTCAAGTCTTCAGGCGGTTATATAGCCTACATTATGTAATGTCTACTTTATTCAGCATATTACTAACCAATTTATTCCTGAGAATTTTGTGAGCACTTCCGTAAGAAACCTAAAGTTCTACAGCTAACTTCTTGACTGACTTATTAGGACCTCGCTGCATCCTTTCTCTAGCATGTTCTACAACTTCTTCTGTACCCTTTGTTGGCCATCTTACACTTTTCTTCCTTTCTGTACACTCTGTTGCTCTAAATTTATCTATCAGATTAATGACATTTCTACGAAAATATTCCGTAATGATATAATCAGGAAATTGTTAAAAAAAACTGTTGTTCACATTCGGTTATATTGTAATTCCAGTTTCCATCATTGTTCTTCATACCTACAAACAGTAAAACAAAACTCTTGTTTAAATAATGCTGTTAAGTACCGCAACATATTATAGGGTACCGTACTTTCGGTAACTCTAATCTTCACTTGTACTCAGTCCACACAGATAAATTCAGTTATGCTACACACCAAACCTGTGTGAAAATAAACTTCAATAATATAAGCTTTTTCTTCTACAGAAAATGCAACATATTTCTGAAATACACTGTGCTCTGTACTGTTTATTTCACTGCTAGCAACAGCGGTCGTGAGTTTGTGTGACTGACGTTAGCAAGGACATTAGTGAAAGGGGTGGGAGTCAAGTACATTTAGAAACGCAGGTACAATAAAAATTGAAGTAAAATAAAATGATGTCCCTGTATAATGTAACATAATAAAACAGGCTGTGAAGTGTGCGATAAATATATTATGTTGTCACGTTACCTTATGTTACGCTACATTACGTTACGTTACGTTACGTTATGTTATATATATATATATATATATATATATATATATATATATATATATAAATAAAATAGAACAAATTTTTAAATTAATTTTATTCCACGAAAGAAAAAAATAACACTTACAAGGAGAAATATGTATATATGAGACAAAATGCATCACAATTGCTGTCAAAAAAATCAGTCTTAATTATGGACTAAAAATGTATAATGAGTAATAACATGATTTGGAATTCGAATTAAAATTTAAAAAAATTTTTTGGAATTAGCTATTTGAATTACTATCACAATTTTTACTGGTATATTTTAATGGCCTTATGATTTGATGATATTTCATTTTAATTCATATTTCTCTCAGTTTACTCTTATTATCACGTTAACGTAGAAAACTTTAATTCAGACTTCTTACTAATATTAAATTCGAATTAAATATAATACTCGAGTTATATTTTTCATTTTAAGTATAATAATATTACCTTCCTTTCTTGGATATAACAAAAAGCTACTATATACTCAATTCCCCCCCCCCCCACCCCCAAAACGAATTTTACTCGCATAGGGATTAGATTTATATTTAATAGAACACATTGTTATCTAAATGTTATTTCTTTAATATGAACCTTATTATTTTGAGACAAGTTTTCCCTCAATCCATTAAGAGCAAATGCTGATTAAATTTCGGCGCTGAACCTTGGACTCTTTTCGCTGGTATTATCACCTTCATCTCATTCCTACGCTAGATAACTATAGCAGTGGATAAAGCATGGTAAAATAACCCAATTTATAAAATACAGGTTTATTTCTGTGAGTTACACTTTATAATTACCGTATTTATATCGCTTCTTTTCCTTATACTGTAATTCATCTACATTTACAAATGCATGTTCTGATATTCTGATAATAAATCATTATTATTATTATTGTTACAAAATACTTTTGTAAATATTATTGCTCTAAAATAACTGTTTGTAGACCTAAGAAAAATGTTATTTTTCTACACCCGATAAAAGATAATACATTGTATTTTATCCAACATAACATTTACGTCTGCCCTTCAAGCGAAGATTTTTCCCCTTGCTGGGCCTATATTACGTATTACAGCAGCTCCATTCGACTGATATAGTACAGACGTGGACAAATTATTAACAAAATTGACGATTTTTATGATAATTCTCTTTACAAAATTTGACTTTTCAATTTAGACTGCAGTTGACAACTTTATCATTATAGTAGATAGAAATATGAAAATATGTGAACTGTAGTATAAATTGAAGAGCCAAATTTTGTAAAAAAAATATAAAATAAAAATCTTCAATTTTGCTAATAATTTGTAAATATGCAAAAATGTCAACTGCAGTCTAAGTTGAAGAGTCAAATTTTGTAAAAATGTATAATAAAAATCTTCAGTTTTGCTAATAATTTGTAAACATGAAAAAATATCAATTGTAGTCTAAATTAAAGAGTCGAATTTTGTAAAAATATACAATACAAATCTTCAATTTTTCTAATAATTTGGAAATAAGCAAAGATGTCAACTGTAGTCTAAATTGAAGAATTATATTTTGTAAAAATATATAATAAAAATCTTCAATTTTGCTAATAATTTGTTCACGTCTGTATGTGTATGAGAGTAGGGGACTACTTTGCCAGTTGGTTTGTAAACACTGTTTTATTCTGTGTTCAAATAAATTTGGAGATAATGTGTCTCAACTACTTGAATAATTCCTTCGTAATATATGCATCATAAATAAAGCGTCGCTGTTCTAATGTGTACGGCATTGCCATAAATTAAACTAAACTTCACTGAATGAGAATCAGCTGTAGGCTATAGAAAATCTCGGTTTCAGGCCATTACGTCTAAGAACAATAGGTCTAATAAAACATGAAGTCTAATAAAAAATGTCTAATAATAACTCAGGTCTAAAAGAAAAATGTCTAATGCCTAAATGTCTAAATAAAATTTACGTCTAATATGTAAATGACTAAATAAAATTTACGTCTAATGTGTAAATTTATAAATAAAATATATGTATAAATCTCAAATAACTTTAACAATACTTACTAAAAAAGTTGATATTGTTATGATAATGAACATACGTTTCCTTAGTAATACAATACCTTGTCAGTTTCAGAATTTTTTTATCAAAATGAATACATATCAAGAGCTTGCGGGAAAAACTATGAATGTCACATTTCTATTAAGGATTACATAATGATCTAATTGAGTCTATAACTGCAAGATGTAGTGCTGTTTCTATAGAAAATAAAGGAAAGGATTACTGTATTCGTGGTGATAATTCTCCTTTTTACCATTTTTCATAAGAACAACATTAAATTTATCAGTGATCCATTGAATTAGATAATGACATCAACCTTAAGAAAACTGTGACATTCATCGTTTTTCCCGCAAACTCTTCATATACTATTAATTCCCCTAAAGTTAAAAATATTACAGTTCATAATAATTTCGACTACCACTTAAGATTGAGAAGTATAACCAGCTATAGGACCTACTGGAGACGTTCACTCAGAGACGCTTGCAATGCTACTTGTGTCACCAATGAGGACTTGGATAACATTGGAATGTGTTTAATCTTGTAATGCACTCCAAAGAACTATAAATAGTGTTGAAGGATGGCACTCGAAATTCCAAAAAAAAAAAAAAAATATTATTATATCTCATCATGCATATGGAAGCTTTTAGAATATACAGTATTAGAACAGACTAACGTAATAATGAAGTGCTCATAACATAGCTCCTGGGAGGACATGGAAGAGTTCAGCATCCCGTAAAGAAATCGTATCAAATTTAATCAAAACAAGTAAGAGAATGATAACACTTTACCAGCAGTATAAAGATAGTGGAGAAATTGATTTGAACTTGAGACCTTTAAGCTACAGGCTGAAATTCCATCCTGTACCGGAAGATGAAAATAAGGATTAATCTACTGTATATTTTCATTTCTCAACTATTTCAATATTAGGCCTACTGTATTTTATTCCTGAGTTATATGAAATAAACAATAATATACAGATAACAGATGTATTACTGTTATAATTTAGGCATAATAGTATTAGAAGTCATTGTAAGTTAGACTATGTAGTATTAGACATTTCTGTTAATTGGATTAGGTTGAATTGGACTTGGTTCCAAAGACAAAATATCATTATACTTATAAAATTAGACTTTCTGCCATTAGACTTAAAATCCTTAAACCTAATGACCTCTAACCCAAAGCTCTAACTTTGACGTCTCTTCAGCCTGTGTTATCTGTCAATACTACGCAATATAAAATCTTTCCATGCTTTATCCTTGGAAAATATAAACACTATTTCTTCGGCAGTTACTTCCGATCTATAACAGTTAAAGGCCAGCGGCACTTTTCTGAACGAAACCTGTTTCCTAGCGAACGCTGCAATAAAATTACTGTTATCAGTATTATTAAAGCTAATATTATTATTATTATTATTATTATTATTATTATTATTATTATTATTATTGTTACTACTACTACTACTATTTAATGGAGCGTCTAATTGCATATTTAGACCCTTTACTAGATATTACATCAATCGGACACAGGATGAGATTTCCCATGACGTCATGTCCTTGGACTTATCATAAGACAATGATCTCAAAAGAGATAAAACTGACGCAATAGTTTATATTTTATATTTGACAGAAGGGATTAGGAACTGTAGATCGTATATCTTCGTGTGACGTCATTCAGCTCTAGATTCGAATAGTCATGACTCGTGAGTCATGAGGCTGATGAAGTTATATTTATGTATAGCTATTTTGAATATATACTCTCAACAACTTGTTTCACTTTTTTAGTATTGTTGGCCCTCTCTTTCCTGTATACTGTGCCATCACCACACTTATTACGTTTAAAATTAATTTCATTTCAGCTATTATTTTTCCTATTTAACTTATATCGTCTCTTGTAGTTAATCCAATTCAATCCCTACCGGTACTATTAACCACGATTATCTATTACCACTTCCTACTTTCCTTCTCTCGACCCTTTACACTGTTTTCACTTTCATTCACAAATTCATATTATTTTCACTATTATTCCTAACTTTTTATAGTATTTCCCTGTCCAATAGTTTGGAATACTCCACTACTTGCACTTATTTATCTCATCACTTCCTTCACTGTGCTTATTATTAAACTTCGAAGTTGAGGTCCCGAGCAGAGAGATGCACGTTAAAGGATGCGGAGTATTGGGCGTTGGTGGGGGGAACAGGTTAGGGCTGGTTTACTTTTTCCATCTATCGCACTATCTCTCTGTAGGTCAAGAGGAGGTTTCGCACGTACGAGCATTGAAGCTGGGACAGTTGGAACAACTCGATGTCGAGAACGAAATTCAATTGGAATAAATTTTAAATGTATGCTATGAACTTTCTTTCACGATATATTGTAATTATCTTATGTTTGGCGATACTTCATTTAACTCATTTGATTCTCACGTTTCTCTTTTATTACCGAGTTAACCTAAACTTCTTATTATACTCATAATATCAAATTCTTACTAAATACAGTACTTGAGTGATTTTCATTTTAAGTATAATATTACCTTCCTTCCTTTTAAGCTGCGACATGTTCAATTTTCCCCAACCTACCGAACACAACTTTTACTCATACTGGGGTTATTTTTGTATTAAACAGAACATATTTTTATTCAAATGTTGCTTCTTTAATATTAACTTAACTTAACTTACTGACTTTTAAGGAACCCGGAGGTTCATTGCCGCCCTCACATAAACCCGCCATTGGTCCCTATCCTGAGCAAGATTAATCCATTCTCTATCATCATATCCCACCTCCCTCAAATACATTTTAATATTATCTTCCCATCTACGTCTCGTCCTCCCTAAAGGTCTTTTTCCCTCCGGCCTCCCAACTAACACTCTATATGCATTTCTGGATTCGCCCATACGTGCTACATGCCCTGCCCATCTCAAACGCCTGGATTTAATGTTCATAATTATGTCAGGTGAAGAATACAATGCGTGCAGTTCTGTGTTGTGTAACTTTCTCCATTCTCCTGTAACTTCATCCCTCTTAGCCCCAAATATTTTCCTAAGAACCTTATTCTCAAACACGCTTAACCTCTGTTCCTCTTTTAAAGTGAGAGTCCAAGTTTCACAACCATACAGAACAACCGGTAATATAACTTTTATAAATTCTAACTTTCAGATTTTTCAACATCAGACTGGATGATAAAAGTTTCTCAACCGAATAATAACAGGCATTTCCCATATTTATTCTGTGTTTAATTTCTTCCCGAGTATCATTTATATTTGTTACTGTTGCTCCCAAATATTTGAACTTCTCCACCTCTTCAAAAGATAAATTTCCAATTTTTGTATTTCCATTTCGTACAATATTCTCGTCACGAGACATAATCATATACTTTGTCTTTTCGGGATTTACTTCCAAACCTATCTCTTTACTTGCTTCCAGTAAAATGTCCGTGTTTTCCCTTAGTAGTTTGTGGATTTTCTCCTAATAGATATTATTATTATTATTATTGTTATTATTATTATTATTATTATTATTATTATTATTATTATTATTATTATTATTATTATGTTAATAATAGCAAGAAGAAGAATTTTTCCACCACCGCAATGACACCCAAACATGTAGGCCTAAATACAGAAAACTTTCGTTTCAAACCGCAATCATCCATAGCAGCTATTGTTGTTACCACAATGTATTAAACAAAAGACTATCATTTCATACCTGATGGAGATGTAATTTTATAAATCAATCGATTCAGAATTTGAAGACGAGTAAAAATGTACGAATATACAGCATATCCCAATTGAAAAAATGTAATGTAATTTCCGGTTAAATACTTCAAGTTTCACGTAATATAACTTTCAAATATATTTGGGGCCTACCAGAATCCAATTACATTCAATATAATCTGTACTTACTTTCATATAAATTTTTTCAAACAGGAACACAATTGAAGGGTTCAGAGCCATAGTGGGCCAAGCGCCATTTATTAAAAACGGAGAAAGCAAGGGTTGAAGTTAAGTGAATACCATAGTTTAATGAAGATTGAAATACTATTTAGTTTTAATGTTTATACTTTATATTACTTGCTATATGTTTCCATTGAATTATGGTAATAACTTTATCTTGTTTTCTACGGTTTTAGTAAATGGCGCTTGGCCCACTATGGTTCTGAACCCTTCAATTAACGAATTATATACTAAATGTGTATAATTTGATAACAATAAACATGATTTTTTCTTCTAAATATTGGAAATATAATATAACACGTGTTGTTGAAAATAAAACATGAATCGTATAGATCTATACATTATAACAATAGTTTTAATGAAACTCCTTCCAGTCACCAAACACATGTGTAGTATCCAAGCACATAGGCATAATGAAGTTGCGCAACAAAATGTATCTAAACCTTTAAGCCACTTTCAGTGACGCAATTACATCCTTTTTTCCTGCGTACTACTTTTTACATTGCATGCAATTCAAAAATTGCGGAAAATCCGTGTGGCATATGCAAAGTTTTAAGTTGCACGGGTTTTTGTGTCGTAGACGAGTACAAAAACTAACATTCTTTATACATTTACAGACCTAGATTTCAATCAAGCAGACTCAAATTTCTGGAATGTTACAGTGAACCGGTCTAGTTTCATTGCAGAGATTTAAAAACTAATTGTAAAATGTGACCTTAATAATTGTACTTGTATCTTCCAAAGGTATAACATTAATATATTTTTACTCAAGATTATTGCATAGCCTTACCTCTGTGATGTAGAATGTGCCTCGCCCGACGTCTGAACCACTTCTGCAATACGAAGCAACACTTAGAGCACGATCAGATTACTTAATTCCAGATACCGGTACGTAATTTATCTCGAAATGTTGAACTTGAAACACATTGATGATAAGATTACTATCTGGGCCCACGTGTATGTAAGCGTGTAGCTGTTAGTATTGATTTGCACACAATATTTTATGGTCCGAATTTATAGTCGATATACAGAGTGATTCACGAGGATTTACCGTCCTTTACGGAGCTTATTTGTGAAGACATTTTGAGCAAAAAATGTCATATAAACATAGTTCCTATTCTCAATATTTTCAGAGTTACACTAATTTAAAGTTGTTTGTAAACTACGTTTTTCTTTAATTTGAAGGTAAAAGAATAATACAAATAGAGAATGAACCATTCAGAAATATTATTTCTTTCATTGGCAAGTATTATGAAGCTAAAAATATGCTGTGAACTCCTTAGTTGCTTCGTACAGACATCTTTTTCTATTGTTAACTAGAAAATTACATTATTCTTACGCACTTATCACAACAATTACTACAAATCACATCACTTACACCGACTTAATTATTTTCAGTTCAATTTGCATCCTAATTTACAATCTTGGAGAGTTTACAACACATTTTTTAAAATGTCGCCGTCTGCTTGAGTACACTTGGCCGCACGCTTGTGAACGGCACTCGTCGCTCTACGTAACTGCATACGGCTATCTTTGATTTCCGTAGCGCTCGCGCTGGCTGTTGACTGCACGCTGACCAAGATCACGCGTTCACAGCAATGCGTTCCAATAACGAACCGTAACTCTGTAAATATTTAGAATAGGATCCATGTTTATAAGACATTTTTTTGCTCGGAATGTCTTCGGAAATAAGCTTCGTAAAGGACGGTAAATCCTCGTGAATCACCCTGTATAGGATAAATAAGAAATAGGCCTACTTATATTTATATTAACAATTGAAGGGCTCAGAGCCAAAGGCGACTAACGCACAATTATAAAATGAGTAAATGAGAGTTGATATTAAGAAGATCCTTACAAAAATGGTTTCACAATTTATTTTAAATGGTCTACATTGAATAAACACAAAAAATATCATGAATCTATAACAACCATGTATAGTTTTGAAAAAAGGCTTAATAATGAACAATACAAAATTGTGGGTTGGTCGCCTTTGGGTCTGAGCTCTTCAATTCAGAATCATGTTACAAGTGAATCCGTGAGTTCAAAAGCAATTTCCATTAAAACTAATTTTCCATTAAATATATTTAAAAAAAGAAACATATTTTTTAACATGCAACAAGTATAGAGGTTTCTATTATTTTTGTTAAATGAAATTGTTATGTTATTCACTATGCCATCAACATCAAGAAATAATATTGCTTACTGTTATAACAATAGTTTTTATCGCCGTTATATAAAATGTAATATTTCTCACACTCTAAGCATACAAATGTCATATTGACAACCGACTTCTTTTCACAGTATAAAAAAAAACTTTGGACAAAAAATTTTTACCCTAGAAAACCATATAAAATTTACAACTACATTGTTCTAATGAAACTGTTAAAATTAATATTAATTTTACTGTTATTAATGTTATAGCACAGTCTAGTATATACAGTCACGAAGCTTGAGTTGTGAGGGTGCTAGGAACAATTTACTGTGCCGGTACAATTTCGTATCGTCTGTAATGAGTAGGGAACGGAATTTGGAGCAGTAAAAGCTAGTATTGGCATCTACACAGCCATTTGTTTACAACCCTTTATACCAAGTCCTCCCCTCCATGACATACTCGCAGATCTCTGCACGTCAGCAACAGGTGAACGGGACAGTTGTCGCATAAGAACCTCTACATGCAGGTTTGCAGTTCAGAGTAGTGAAGTGCGGGTACAATGCCGAAAGTGAAACCAACTAACAATACACAATTGAAAGATTATATTTGTAAAAGCTTCAGATCGAGTATCAAAATTCAGGAAACAATTTCCTAAATTGTCGCTTCCCCCATGCCCAGTTCTTAAGAGATGGGGGTCATGGTTAGAAGCTTGCAATTATTACGCACATCACCTCAAATCTGTGAAGAAAGTGGTCCAATCTTTCAATCCCGATGACGCGGCTGAGATTCAAATACGCCAGGAACTGCTAAATGATAGAACAATCGAGAATGAAGTCACGGATATTAAGTCAATTTTTTTATATTTACCGGATGCCATTATTCGATTAGAATAGTCAGGAGTAGAACTAGTTGAGCAAATAAATATTATGAGGACTATTGTAAATAAACTGAGTGCAGTAGAAAGCAAAACGTGTTGGTGAAAAAATGAACAGAGTTTTGGTTAAAAATGATGGGTACGGTATTCTTAGTCGGATTTCAGATGTACTAACAAAGACGTGTCCCAATGACGTCATTCAACATGTGAATTTAATTGACGTATCTTGTTTCAAGTACTCTCCAATTGTCTCTCAGATGTTAAAAAAATTCCTTCCTTGCAACAGAGCAAAGTTGTATTTTGAAAATTTGAAAATAATATTTACAATTTATTATAACAAGGCACAGCAGGAATAATTGTTTCATCAACAAAACATAGCATTAATTGAAAATGCCAATTGGTTTGCTTCTACGTTTTGTTCAACATTTAATAATACTGTATTAGGCTATGTTGTAAACATTGTAGTATATTGTATATATTGCTAAATACCGTAATATACGTTACATACATATTATCATATTTCATGATATTGTAAATAAAGGTTTTAATTTAACACGCTCCTGACAGAAAAACATACATATTCATAGGCGAGTTCCATACAGAAGACAACTGTCTATCAGGCATCAAGTCCACACCTGTGGAGTAACGGTCAGTGCATCTGGCCGCGAAACCAGGTTGCCCGGGTTCGAATCCCGGTCGGGGCAAGTTACCTGGTTGAGGTTTTTTCCGGGGTTTTCCCTCAACCCAATACGAGCAAATGCTGGGTAACTTTCGGTGCTGGACCCCGGACTCATTTCACCGGCATTATCACCTTCATTTCATTCAGACGCTAAATAACCTAGATGTTGATACAGCGTCGTAAAATAACCCAATAAAAAATCAGGCATCAATGTTTCCAGTGATACGTGAGGACGCAGAGGTTGATATTTAACTATGTATATTTGTAATGTTGTTTATTGGTGTCTTGTGCGTTGCCAAAAAAAACACATGTAGTTCAACATGAAATGCAGATTATGTATGTAGGCTACCATATGTCATTAAACTATAACAATTGTTTATTCTGAAATACGTTTACAGCACGTTGCGTGTAAGTTTGTATGAAGCGGACTGTACTCGTCCACGCAGCTCGCTTGACAGTCACTGAGCTACGAATATCTATACTACGTTTCACCATTCGTTATAATACTCCAAATCCCTTTCCCTAGTAATGAGGCATCAGCGAATAGGGATTATAAAGAATGGACACTGAGCGAATGTTCCTGTGTTTTGTTTCTCTGTGCGCCGACGTTTAGTTCCACTTTCAAGCGCTAGAGGTTAGTGTAATCGAGCATAGGCTAAGATAATGAGTATAGAGTTGAGACACAGGATCCAAACATCGGCTACCTTATTCCATAATCCAGTAACGCTTTGCTTCAAATAAATTCAAGTTAACGGCTTTTCCTTATTTTTCAGTAACAAACTAATTGTAATAATATTATTTTATATTTCAGATAAAATAAATTATACTATAAAATAATATAATACATTATAAATTTATGTATCACATTCGTTTAATATTAGTATGCAATATAATATAGGTATACGGTCTTACTTCTCATAAGAGTTTTGTTTTTCCATTTTCAGTGCTATCAAATCATTACATATCTTAATTGTTGTTGAGGTCAACGTCTCAACTCTCATTATAAAGGAACTCTAGAGTCTAGACATTACAGTTAATGACGGATTTACTATTTTATGGATCCAATTTATTTTATTTGCGTACATAAAGTACATAGATGTATTAATTATATGTGTTATATTTCCGCTGTGTCGACTGCTAGCTGGTGTGATGTCAGCGCCAACTCTAGGGAGAAAGCAGAATCTCACACTCTAGCTGGTTTGAAGGTCATTGAAACCAGTCCGGCTACATCAAAGGTACCGAGGCGAAGTGTCCATACTTATAGTTACCTATAGGCTGGAGGCATTATTAGCGATCCTAGTGGTTAGCAACTATCTATGGATGCATATTTACTACGTATTGAGCTTCGTGACTGTATATACTAGACTAAAAAAAAAAGTATGTATGTATGCACAGTGTTCTGCCCAAGAGCAGGTCTTTAACTGCAAACCCAGCATTTCCCTTTCTTGCTTTCCTCTTAATCTCCCCATATAATACCTTACTGCTGTCTATCAACTGATATCTTTTACCCCGAACTCTTGTCCCGTTCACCATTCCTTAAGCATCGCAAATTAACAAATTAGGCCTACACCAAAATAATTAAAAAATAAATAAAAATAAATAAAGTAAAAAATAAAATAAAATAAATAAAAAGCCAATCACCGCACTCACACACCTACTGGCACTTATGCCAGAAATAGTGTCATATACAGAATGTAAATATATATATATATATATATATATATATATATATATATATATATATATAATTATTATTTATGTACAATGGCTGGAGAGGGCATCCTGCGCGTATAAGACCCTAAAACTGCCTCTGGCTCAAAGCCAGTAAAGTCAATAAACATCACAACATCAGTCCATCGCTGTGTATAACTGCTAGGATTCCTGACCGTAAAACGAGCAAATGCTGGGTAACTTTCGGCGCTGGATTCTAGACTCATTTCGCTGGCATCATTTCATTCACACGCTATAAAAACATAGCAGTTGAAAAAGTGTCGTAAAATACCAATTAAAAATATTATTTATATTAATTCATAGAATACAAGTTTGACTTGTACTGCCAATATTTGTTCTGTCTATGTTAATATGGCGATAAGTTTCTTCATTGCTGTTATTTTCACGAAAGATTACATCGACGAGATGTTTCCTGTATTTTTGCTTGCAAAGATTTTTCTTGCAATTTTAGTTTTGTTCTCCTTGCTATTTTCTACATATCCCTTAGTAACCGCAGAGAAAGTACTAGCAATAATAACTTCTTCACCATCACTGTCCATTTTATTAAAAGTTACAACTAAATTACAACTGTTTATTCTTATTTTAACTTGTTGGTAAATTGTTACTTGGTCACGAAACATATAAGTAATCCTATTCAAGGTGTTACTCTTTGAGATATTTCAAACAAAAAAGTTTAATACAATTTTTCTCGTTATTACTTCCTCTTCTCCAGAAAAAATTCTTTTATATGAATCATTTTATAGAGTGTGTTGGTAAAGCGACTGAATTAATTCCCTATATGCTCAGTTAATTTAAGAGAGCAGTGTATTATGATAATATACGTTTAAAATAGTTTCAGTTTTGTCCTTTAAATATGCAGAAATTTTATGTGAACAAATGTAACTTTTCATCCTCCGAAGGAATTTTAAAATATCACATTTGTTCGGAACAAATTTCTGCACATTTAAAGGAAAAATCTAAACTTCTTTCTATCATGTATTACCATAATACGCTGCTCTCTTAAATTTGGATTTCCCAAAACACGCTATGAAATGTTTCATATAAAATAATTTTTATTTCAAAAAGTAAGCAAAAACGATCAAAATTGTATTAAACATTTTTATTTGAAATATCTCGAAGAATAACCCCCTGAAATTAATGACATTACTCATAGTTCACTCTGTATATTTGTTTGTTTGTTTGTTTTTTTTTCATCACCGTTCGAATTTATGCAGATGACTTTAATAATAATGCAGGGACATCATTTTATTTTTACTAACATTTTAATATTAACCTGGCTATACCTTTAGAGAACCGGAAACACAGTTTGCTACCCCCTTCCACGACTAGAGTTGGATGATACTGACGTAAAACACAAACAAATCGCTTTACTAGGTATAGGAGGGAAGAAAAAGTAGTTCATCCATTTACGTAAACTAGGAAATATCGGAATTTTGAGTTCAATAATTTTCATTAGGTTTTTGTTTACACAAAATACAGTACAGTATTAACAATAAGTGTTTTTACTCACGAACTAAGTTATTCATGCGAAAGTATTCATTATGCAGTGTATATTATACTATCTACAGCACATTAGCGTATAATATAGAGAATTAAGTTAAATTGAAAAATAATCATAATATGGATATTTAAACACATTTTTGAAAATGGTGGCCGTTCATTTCGATAGAGGCTTCAGTTCTTTTGTGCATATTATCGCACTATAGACTATTGCATCTAATTCCAATTACCAGTTTCGTCCTTCATACTAGTAACTCATGTTGAAATAATTCTGTATCTACTCTATAAAAGAGTACCTTACGTACTGTAAATTCAATCTTCACTTCTGCCCGACCCGAAAAGATAAAATTACTCAGACATGCTATCTACTGTCCGTCCAAGTGGTTATGTCGCAGGATCGTAGAAAGGGGGAAAATCACGTGACAGTTAATTACTTAACAAGACCCTTTTATTTAAGTTATTTTAAACAGTTGTATAATATGACGCAAACGTCCAATTCCTAACAGAAATTAATGTTTTCAGAAAAGAGCTAAGACAGCTCAGCCACTAGATTTTACAGAGGTGGGGGAAATCGGGATGCGACGTAGGCAAACGGACGACAGTACCTGTGCGAAAATATGATTCAATATTGAAAGCTCTTTCGTCACTGTAAAACGCGAACATATTTCTGGAACGTACTATACTCACTAACTCAGTGCTGTTTACTATATGCGGCCTTGGTTTTGTGTGGAGGACAGTTCGAACTTCATTAGTAGAAGGAGTGTGAGTGAAGTACATTCAAAAACTCAGGTGCAATAAAAATTGAAGTAAAAATAAAATGATGTCCCTGTACTATTACAAAGTACAAATTTTAGTTAGTTATGAAAAATTAAACTGAAACAACCTATTTACAATAGATTTGTTTCCAGATGTCTGTGATTGTAAGTTTTAGTGGTTTCCATAGATAGTGCTTTTCTTTACTCGTGCTTTTAGCACACTAGCTATGCTTGAGTTCTAATTTAACCACCCAACTCGTGAAAAGGGCACCTTTTTAGATACTGGTCCTTGTTGTATAGGCCTAAATGATTATTTCTTAGACTTTAGAGATGACTTGTTTTCGTACGAAATATCTTGTATGGGTACGTTTTCAACAGAGTTAATTTGAAATAAGTGCATAATTTCACTTGAACCTTTCTATTTACACTCTAATCACTGCATAAATGCATCTCATATTACAAGGCAAAATGGTTATCAGTAACAAACATGGAATGAACATATCTCAGAATGAAGTTCTGATTGATATATTCTATTATCAGGCAATACATCTAACTTGACGATAACTTATATGTCAAGAGGTTGAACAATATTGTTGCATACATTTTAAGTTTGATTAGTGAAATATGTTACTAGTCCAATAGAGGGGAAAAGAAACTGGCCACTCTACTTCATTATCTTTTGGCTTAGTTTGCTCATGAGTGATGTGATGACTTATCGGTGTCACTTATGTGGTACCAACCAGTTTTCGGACTGTTAACTAAACAAATAAAGAAACAAAACATTTATAGAAATACATCTCTAACTTCAGAAATCGTCTTTTGGAGCACTGTAAGACTGCTTTAAGCATTAAAACTATTTATAGAAAATCTGTATACCGTACGAAGATTCTAAATTATTGCACTTAACTTCTGTGGCAGGCCACTTACAAATTTCGTCGTAGAATGTTAGATCTCTTCATAAGTAAACTTTGGAAAACATTCTATTCTGGAGCTCGCACATTTCAAAGTAAATAGGCCTGCTGTCGATCAGTGGTTCTCAAACTTTTTAAGTTCGTGATCAACCTTGAAGGATACTATATCCTGAGGTATAAGTTCTTTTCTTTTCTATGAACTATTAGAATTCGCCCAACCGTTCTTAAGTCAGCACAGTCTCTCTTAAAGTACCAATTCGAATTTCTTCCCTCTCTACCGCTTTCTACAACCTATTCACACCTACTTTGTCCTACCAAACCTCCGGAAACTCTCACGTCATATCTTTGTTTGTTAGTCCAACAGCAATGGCTGGTACTGGTAACTTTGTATAAGTTCTAGTAGTATGCAAAAGTGAAAGGAACTGACCGAAACTGCGTCACTTAAGTCGGGGTAAGATGAAAGGAATGCGAAGAACTTTTAGTTTTAATCCTCACTGGGCCTCTGTATTTGTTAAGAGGACTATAGTAAATTAAATTGAACTGGGTAATTAACAATATTAACACTACGAAGATGTATGTGTGCATGGAAGAATAGAAAAGATGAGTGTACGCATAGTTAAATTAATAGAAGGATGGATGGAATGAGGGTGAAGAAAAGAAACGATGAATGGATGTATAGATAAATAGTTAGATGGATGGTTTTATTAATGGATAAATGGAGTGGTGGGTGAAGAAAACAATGGATGTATGTACGCAAATAGAATGACCGGTGAATGAATGAATCTGTGTACTTATTCACATACTGAACATTTCCAAAACAATGCACAACTAGGATATTATCTTAAAGAAAAATGTTTCAAGTGTTTATGAAGATATAACTGATTGGTTTCTAAAATTAGCCTATCATTTAAATTTCTTGATAATAGGAAAATCATCTCTATATTTGTTTTAATTCTATCCTTATGAAGTGATTCAAGTTAATCACTATTAAAACAGATTGCAAGTTTATTGCTAATGAAAAATCCGTCAATAACTTATCATAAAAGTTTTATTGTACTTTAGTTTCAGACAAACGTTTTCGCTTGCACGTATAGCATCATCAGGTATGTTTGCGTGAACATGCTGACAGATGACATGAAATTAGATTGTACACGACACGAAAATCAGACAATCTAAGCTTACGACATAAGGTGCAATGTGGTGTTCATAAGTTAAAATACAAGTTTAATGGAAATATAAAGATAACACTACATTGGAAACAACGTTAATGCTAATATTTTGTCTTGTAATGAAGTTACCGATAACTACAAAAATGTAAATAACGTTACTATTAGTGATATTGTACAGACTAATAATGAAGACAAACATAAACATGGAAACAATGTTAATGTTAATACTGTTGTCTGTAATGAAGGCGATTTTAAAGACTGCAACAACGTTAATATTAAAACTGCAACAAAAATAAAAATAACCACAAAAATTGGAAACGACGTTAATATTAATAGTCTAATTTTGTAATAACGGTAAACATAAAAATGGTAAACAATGTTAATGTTGATCACAAAGAAACTAAATACCTATATTAAATTATATCTGGGCAGGATCTGGAACACTTCGAACATGAAAGTTATTACAATATTACTAGATACTATATTGTATCCTAATATGAGGTCAGTCTTAAAAAAATTGGCCATTATAGATTACAATTATTTTATTCTACAAAAAAGTACAAATACAAATAAAAATACATAATTTTAATTACAGTAATCTTAGCTAAAAATCTTAAAAAAGTCATTCAAAACTAGAGTTAGCTATGTCTGAATTTATCAAAGTTACAAAGAAGACAAATATGAATTTCTCTTAAACCCAGCTTCATTACAAAACTTTTTGAAAGTTCTATTAATATTTTGATTTATTAAATCAGTACCATTTTCTTCATTAAAACCTATACTAGAAAATTACACGGTAATTGCAAAAATTGAGGCAAAACTTTCTCCTTTGATATGCAAATAAATTATTACAGCACAATTTTATACTCCTTAAACTAACTTCACAGATCTGAGAATCTATAATCATTTCATTGCAGAAACACCAGCTATAGAAGAAATTATCATTATATTCAGTATATCGAACGACTTCTTTAATACTTAACACTGAACAAGAACCTGTTTCCATTAAATAATTGGCATTTCATTTCATGTAACTTTCACAAATCTGTATTTCATTTTTCATTATGGCCATTATTTCCAACATTAACAGTCTTATGATTGATTGCTTCTAAACAATTGAGAGGAAACTGTAGTTAACATGATGTTTCGGACAAAATATGTCAAGAAAATATTTTAAACTATTTCAATATTCCATCCAACACAAATTATTTTAATATACAATTGTTATAGTACAAATACAGTATACATATGTGGTTTAAGCAAATTCCAACATTATATTTCGGAAACAAGGAAGAAGTCTTCTTTAAAAATCAAGTTATGTAGTCTCTTACAATGCACTTTGAAATTTAAGAAAAATAGTATGTGCTAATAAGTCTATCTTGGATGATTAAAACATATTTATATTTGTCCAAGATCAAATAGACAAACATGTCAGTCAATACCTAGTTTGTCACTAATATGTACACGTTTTAAAATTAACAGTAATGGCGTTTGTAATGTGTTTAATAATAAATAAATCTTCACAAAATGTATCTCAAACAACTTGCAGTCATTTCTTACTAATTTGTACTTAAAGTATTTCAAACAATCTTTATTTATTATTCTGAAAATATTAAATTCTAATTAATTAAAAGATCGTTTATGAAGTTTTTACCGATTCTTAAGGAATTCTATACTGTAGGAGATTCAACAATGTCTTCAAAATCTCTAAATTTCACTTCTATAAAAAAAAGAGATATTCTGCAACCATTTTCATTTTTAAATTATACTTTTTTCTTCATTCAAATGTTGAATTCTCAGGCTGTACATTTTGCAAAACACCAAAAGTTCTTGATTAAATTTATAAACTGTGAGCCAAAAAAGTTCAATTATTCTAGTTTCTTCATATTTTGAAAATTTCGAATTTGAATACTAAATTGCGAACATCGTTTATGAAAGGCTTTACTAATCCGTAAGGAAGTCGGAAACATTTCTCAGATTCAATTATTTCATCGTAATTATCACTAATGCTTTTCACTCCTTGACAAAATGTTATGGATTCTATGCCATTCATAGTTTTGAACTTTAACTTGTAACCATATTTAGAGGCTTTATTTTCAGGACCAATATACTGCACAACACCACAGAGATCTCCATTCCTAAACTGAAACCGACGGAAAAATATTTCATTAAAAGCAAAAATTGCAAAATAATAATAATTCTTAACGTTATTTAATCTCAAATCTGATAATGTAACTGAAGTACCCTGTCGCTGTGTTATACTCCTATGTCCGTGGTATCTTGTAAGATGAGACTTCAAGTCCTTCAATTTTCCGTACCAAATGCAATGCTCTAGTGACTCCATTGGGCATATGTACAGTCTATATGGACACTGAATTTGGTGCTCCCTTATACAGTCCACTGGAAAAATTTCTTTGCACCCAAGTCTATGATTTGTGCAAGGATACATTGTCTCTTGAGCCATATGCTCCAGGCGTACATTTTTGAAGTCACTGAAGTCTTGTCGGCAAGTTGGACATTTCTTCAACTTGGGCTTGCAAGATGAACAGATGTTATGTCCGTTGACACACAACTCAATGGGTGGAACCATGTATTCAGTGCAAACCGGACATTCCAGGAATACGAGAGCCAAGTCATTCGTAGCCCTTACTTCTTTCTTTGATTTCCGAGACATGTTGATTCGTAGTGGTCCAGTTGATCTAAAAATATAAGCAAGCAAGTTGAAATGGTAGAGAAGATACACTGCGAAGGGGGAAAAATTCAAAATGGTAAAGTCTCAAAGTCAAAGTAACACAACCCGCAAGTCAAAGTGGCACAGACCACAAGTCTAAGAAGAAAAGCGAGAAAGCCAAAACGGCACGGCTGGCAAACGAAAATGGCAATATGATATGCTCAAAAGTTTAATACAGCAGAATAAAGCATCAAAGCGAGCAAGACAAAGCAGCAAAGCAAGCAAGTTAAATTTTCAGAGAAAGCAAGTAAAAACATAAATCTGCTCTCTAGGACTTAATATTCAGAGACCGAAAACAAATAATGAATATACAAGGAAACAAAATTAGCAACCAATTAAATGCATAGAAATTACGAGTATGTCTGCGGTAGGTTAAACAAGGAAGCACACAAGCAATTAACAAAATAAGTGTCTGTAATTATTCATTGTATATATGTGTTTGCATATTTAACCCTCAACTGGTATTGTTTTTTAAATGTACGTAAGGATATCTATCCATATGGGTCTATATTGACCCATAGATACCAGTTGAGGGTTAACTTTCATTTATTAATTCGCTTTTAGTTGCTACATGAGTGATGCATTATTGGTATTACGTGTGAGGTTCCAGCCAACCTTCGACCTGCTGACTAAACATACATAAACATAATTTTAATTTTGTACTGGCGGTTCGTGTATGCACGTTATTAATTTTGCATTTTCATATACAAGTAATATACCTTACAACATACAAATGGTCTTTAAGGAACCCGGAGGTTCATTGCCGCCTTCACATAAGCCCACCATCGGTTCCTATCCTAAGCAAGAGTAATCCAGTCCCTATCATCATATTCCACCTCCCTCAAATCCATTTTTATATTATCCTCACATCTACGCGTCGGCTCCTCAAAGATCTTTCTTGCTCAGGCCTTCCAACTCTCTAGACTAGGAGTTCTCAATCTTTTGAAGATTGTGAGCACCGCCCACATGTAATAGGCACTAAATGAGCGAGCACCATGAAATTGAATAGGTTCAGTAGGCCTATATGTGTACCTAAATAAAATAAACAAATGAAAATATTTTTAAAACAGTTGCAGATAATTATATAGTCTACCTGAACTAGAATGCTACAGTACTAAGAATTTCAGTGATGTCCAAGGAGAATCCGGTTGTAGCTATACATAAACAGTCCTGCACATGTGAATTAGTTAATAAGTTTTTTTTCACGTAGAAATGTTGTCACGAACATTTGAGAGAAACAATTCGCAATATTTGAAGTCTTTTGTTTTAATTAATCGAACTATAGTTTCTTGGGAATACCAAATTCAATAAGAATGTTATATAAAACTTCCCTCTTAACCGAGTCATATGCCTTTTTGAAATCTGTTAATAATTAACTGATGTGCTATGTCCTCATACTCCCATTTTTCTCCAGAATCTGTCGAATACAAAAAAATCTAATCAATAGTTGATCTACTACGTCTAAAACCATATTTATAATTCCCAATAATTTTATCTACATATGGAGTTAATCTTCACAAAAGAATATTGAACAACATTTTGTACTTACTTACGAATGGCCTTTAAGGAACCCGCAGGTT
This sequence comes from Periplaneta americana, assembly GCF_040183065.1. Classification (NCBI taxonomy): domain Eukaryota; kingdom Metazoa; phylum Arthropoda; class Insecta; order Blattodea; family Blattidae; genus Periplaneta; species Periplaneta americana. The sequence goes on from NC_091120.1 coordinate 144,850,051, forward strand.
CATTGCCTCCCTCATATAAGCCCGTCACCGGTCTCTATCCTGTACAAGATTGATTACGTCAATTAAAATGATATTCCTTGAAAGTTACTACAGTTAGTCTTTTTTCCCTTCTTAAAGATAGGTACAATAATTTTGGACTCCTTCCATTGTTCTGGTACAATTTCCTTTTCTCAAACAGCGAGTATACAAGTTTATAAATTTCACTAAATAATACGTTTCCACCCTCTTGTGACATTAATTCTAGTGGAATTTGTTAGATACCTGGAGACTTTTACTTTCTCAGATTTTCTATCGGAATTTTGACTTCAGAAAGTGTGGGTTCGGGTATAAATGACTCAGCAGTGTGAGTAGTATACCTACACTATAATACAGAGTGTCCGCAGAAACATTCCGGGGTTGTAAACTGCTCTAATTCTGTCACTGTGGGTGCTATGCATAGACATTTCGCTAGCCCGCGCTACGAGCGTGCTAAACTATCGACTGATTACTTGTACAGGATTCATATATCATATCGCTAACACTGGTTTATGAATACGAAAAACGTTAGTTCGCTGATCATCCACCGGAAGCCTGCGCTAAGAATGTCTATGAATATAGCCCAGTGTTTTACGAAATTCATACCAATGTCATTAGAAAGAACAACTCAAAGAATTTCTGGAAATGCATAATTGATTATTGTTGACCGAAACAACAGATGGCAGCACAAGAAGAAAGAAAGAACCGCCGTTTCCGCTATTTCGCTTGTCATTAAAACATTGTTGGATATAAGCAAATTGTGTTAAATAATCTGAATGTTAAATGTTCAAGTCTGTGTGAATTGTGCTTGCTTACTTTTCCATTGACTGGAACGTTGCCTCGTCACTAAAAATGAATTTGGCTGAAAGATCTTCATCATCCGCCATTAGTGGCAATAAATTTTCACAGAAAACACGTCGTTTTGCATGGTCATCAGGTTTCAACTTCTGCACTAATTGCAGGTTGTAGGGGTGAAATCGCAGACGAGAACGTAGGATCTTGGAAACGGTGGATTTAGAAATGTTCAACTGCAGGCTAGCTCTACGCACAGACTATCGAGAACTATGTACAAACGCCTCTCGCATCTATTCTACAGTTTCCGCACTGACAGGCCGTTTTCCTGAATGTCCTTTCCTTTTATCACATATACATCCATACTCTACAAAATCTCTATACGACTTCAGAATCGTTTTGTAGGTAGGTGCCTCATGATGAAAATTCCGTCTGAAAGCACGCTGTACTCTTACTACACTCCGAGTACTATGATATTCCAATACACACCAACTATGTTCCTGTGGATTCACCATAATCTATATACCCTCTAAATGCTGCTATATTTAAGTTTGTAAATGGTGTAGCCTACATCACAGTCGGGGAAACAGGTTTGCGAAATTTAAGAATAAACACAGCCTGTTTTCGAAAAGATACACGATCCATTTTCGAAGCTAGTCTACTGGTTTTGTCAGTCCATTTGCGAAAGACAATAGGATTTTCTTTTTCAATTTTGAGGAGCTGAAGAATGTACACGGAATGTTTAATATGTTACTTTCTTACAAACCTAAGGTCGAAATGTATAACATCGACTCTCTGCTCTTGCACACTTTCCACAATAATTTATACTTTCAGTGTGATATTTAACAACTCTGTATCATCTATTAAGTTATTTATCATCGATGGAATTAATGATAGTGAGATAAGACCGAGAATTGTCCATGTAATTACCTGATATTCTCCTTACAGTTCGAAAAAAATCAACCAGGTAATCAGCCTAAGCAGGAATCAAACCCATGCCCAACGCAGCTGCGGATCAGGCAGACCCATCTACCGCCCAGTGATATCACTTTATTAGATCAAAAATTTACTGTAGATCGTCGTTAACTTTCCTCTATAGAGTTCTAACAGTTCTAAAACAACTTCGTCGAAACTTAGAGGAGAAAGATTATAATATTGAAAAATTTTAATTTGTATCACTTCACACGCGAATTAATTTAGAAACCCAAAGGCTTGGTAATAAAACACACATCACTATTTATCCATGTTCTTATTTTTAATCTGTAGTTTTCAATAATTATACAAACAATTTGTGTTTTATACTTATTCTATTTTTATGTTCATGCTGACTGTGCACTGGTTAAGTCCGCTCTAAGCGAAAATATAGGGTGATCCGTTTGGGAAGACATAAAATAAAAACGTGATAGAATGAGAACTGTTGTTATTTATTGTTAAATAATTTGTACATGCATTCTAGAAGAATGGGAGTTTTGTCCAAATTAGACTAAACGTGCCCACCATTGCGAACATGACACAGTTCATATCTTGAGGCTAATTTGTCCTATAGGTGGCATAACATCTCAGGGGTAACTTTCTCAAAAGCTGAGAAAATCTTTGCTCTCAGATCATGAATATTCCTGGGTCGCTGTACACACACATCATTCTTCACGAAGCCCTAGAGAAATAAATCTGGTGGTATCAGGTCTGGGGAATTTGGGGGCCACATAATTGGCCCTCCTCGACCACACCAGTTGTTACCAAATTGTTATCCAAATAATCACGGACATCTGTTGCCCAATGAAGTAGTGCACTATCCTGTTGGAGCACTGTACCCATGCTATATTCCTGCTGCAGTTGTGGTTCGAAAAAGTTTTTCAATATGTCCAGGTATGATCCTGATCGATCTGCTTCTTCTGCGAAGATAAACAGCCCATACAGATTATAGCGACTTACCGCGCACCAAACATTAACTTTAGGACTATCCCGTTCCAGTTCATAAGAGACATGCGGATTTTCACGTCCTCATATGATTTCAACGGCATTTTGTTTATTTGATCGTTGTTAAGTAACTTCTTTTGTTTCCTATGCGGTAACAATGATGATACAAAACTCCCGTGCTTCACTATCACATTGAAAGTGAAATAAATTCTACAGCACCCCCATTATAAATGTTATAGCCATTTTATTTTATGTCTTCCAAAACGGATCAGAGTGTATGACTTAGGACGTGAAAACAATTGAAACTCATGTATCCATATATGAATATAACTAGGATTTATGAAGGCATACGCAGAGTCACCAACCTTAGAATGTACTGTATTTTACAAGGAATATAATACTTCTTTGGACACCCTTGAAGGTTTTTAAATCCTGAAAGAAATTTTCAGTTTTGCAAACGGATTCTGCACTTTTTTTTTCGCAAACGTAGTGTGCTTTTATCAGCAGGATAATTTGACTTTAGGCAAACGTGCCGTCCTCTTTGCTGTCAGTAAAGTAATATCTACTCAAAGATTCCTGTTGCAATAACATATTTCAACCAGAGAACATTAAATAAACAATGAAGTTCCAAGCTGACATAATTATTTTTTACAGAGCTAAGGTAAGATCAGGGTTCAACACCGATCTCTGTCGTGCTCTCAGGTAACACGGAATAAAATACTGTCTGTTATTTTAATTTCATATTGAAATAATGATTAATGAGTGAAAAGTAAAATATTATATCATTTAATTAAATGAAAATAGTCACTTTTGTTAACTTTTAAATCCATATTTAATTACATATTCCGATAAAAATAACTAAACACAGATTTACGTATTGCACATATAAATCCGTTCCCTCGTAGTGACTGTTTATATAGCTCTAGAGAAATTAAAAAAAGCGGGGGGCCGCTTGGTTTTTTTTAAACTGTTGGTCCTTAGTTTATAGCTAAATGGGAACCACCCATTTTATACTAAGATGGCCTTTAGATCAAACTTTTGAAACTTTATTTCTTGTCCTTCATTAATAGTCTGAAAAAGTCTCACACTATACCCTTCGTTTACGAAGATGATTTAACCCTAGCTATGCCATTCAATTGTCTTTCAACCGTTTACTATTTGTTGAATAAATCAGTCAAATCCTTCCAAAGTACACTAACTTCAAAGGTTAAACGAGTTTAGTCTTAAGACAAATGCATTGTTTGTATTAACCGCTCCTAAAGTCCACACTGTAACGCCATATTGGTACGAAATTTTCACAGGGTTAAATTTTAACTTACATAGATAAGTTATAAAAGAATGCACATAATTACGTTATAAGAGAAGTACATTGTATGTGCATTATAGTTATTACAATAAAATAAAAATCTCTTTGAATTTTGAAATTGAAATCAACGGTCAAAATAATTTCGAACATTTTTAGATTACCAAACAATATGCCGAGTCATCTTAAAACTTAACAGACTTTTGGAGGGAAAATGAACATAAAAATTATTTTTATTTTATTATATTATTTTATTTTAATTAATTAATTAATTTTGAACTTAGGCATCGCTCGGCAGGAAATCCATTTACAATTTATAAATCTTGAGGTCTACATTTTATAGTAAAATAATAATATATATCATAAACACTTGCTTCTTTGGAAGTCCAGTCCCGCAAGTCTACTAAAGTTCACATAACTACAAATATGCCTTGTCTCATAAATAAGCACTACATTTTAAAACTTTTTTTATATCTTTAAAATGTCGATTTTTATAAGTAGATAATATTATAGTCTAGATATCAGAATATACTAATACTTATTTAATATACATAATAGGTCATTTAAGTTGACTATTACACTTTTACTACGTCATACTACTTTTGACTAATAAAACGGTATGGAACGACGTGTTTCAACCAATCATGGCTGCTTATGCTACAATTTTTATCACATCCCTAGCATTTGTTTGTTTTTATTACCTTTCTAGCATTTGTTTCTTTGTTTGCCGACATTGTGCTTTCAATTAATGTATCTTTTAAAATGACTCAAATTTATTTCATCATCCTTAATTATAATTTTTCTATCATTTACCTTTTTTATATTATTTATGTTATGTTACAGGTTCTGCTTTATGAGATTATGGATATCACGTACCAGAAATTAATATAATTATATAGACTATTACACTTTTACTACGTCACACTACTTTTGACCAATAAAACGGTATGAAAGGACGTCTTTCAACCAATCATGGCTGCTTATCGCACAATTTTATCGCGTCCCTAGCATTTGTTCAATTTTATCGCGTCCCTAGCATTTGTTTATTTTTATCACTACCCTAGCATTTGTTTTTTTGTTTGCCAACATTTCAAACTGCACTGGTCTGGATGTCAAAAAACAGAAAATTACAAACCACACCAGTCAATGCACAGCAGTTTCAAATATGACTCGCATTGGCATTCAAGAACAAGAATTAATAAAGATCACTGGTCATAGCTATGCATCTTCCCTGAAACCTTATTTACAAACAAATGAAGAGCACCATACGGAAATCCTGAATAAGTTGAGGGATACACCATGTACATCAACGAGTTCATTTCCTTTACGCACACGTCCAATAAAACATCAACTGAACCACCAACCACTAAAACATTCAAATTTGAAAATTATACTTTCAATAATAAATTTTTTTCTTTTAAAATTATTCATGTTTATTTTTTATTTCATCATCGTTAATTAAAACGTTTCTTGTTTATTTCACCATCCCTAATTAAAACTTTTCTAACACTCGTTTATATTATTTAGGTTATGTTATAGCTTCTGCTATATGATATTATGAATAGTCACTATCAGAGTTTGTTTAATACTAAGATTTATTGAAAATCATCTGTCAAGTGACGTTGATTACTGGGATCGATATGATTGAAGTGGAATGCAACTGTTTTAATAAAAATTAAACTGAATCAACAAAGCCTTCTTGACCAGTAACCGTCCACAGAGTTCAATGAAGATTCCATAGTTGGCACAACTGATAACAAGAAAACAGCTAATCATAACACACTATTGCCATCTACTAGCGTAATATTTGTAATGTTGACAGTTTTGTATTTTCGTAAGTCAATATTTTAATATATTGGAGTACTTCGTTACTTCTAATCTTTATATACTTTCTTCTAATCGTGTAATAGTAAATTAAATCCCGCTCGAGTTTTGATTTTCTCTAGATAAATCTGCTCTTGTTTCACTCGCAGATTTATCGATATAATCAAAACCTCTAGTGAGATTACTGTTGATAATAATTGAAGTGGAATTCAACCGTTTTAATAAAAATGAAACTGAATCAACAAAGTCTTCTTGAGTAGTAATCATCCATGAAGATTGTATAGTTGGTAACAAGAGAACAGCTGATCATAACACACTACTGCCATCTAGCGGACGATTTGTAATGATGAGAGGATACAATAATACATTTTCAAGACAGTTTAGTAAGTCAATTAATAGCCTAGTATATTGTATTAGAGTACTTTATTTCTTCTAATCTTTATATAATTTCTTCTAATCGTTTAATATTTAATTAAATCCCACTCGAGTTTTGTTTTTCTCTAAATAAATCAAACCCTCTAATGAGATTACTGTTGATAATGCGGAAGATGTAAAAGAGAAGAGTTTCAGAAAGATATTTTTAAAATGCAAGTTAATTGATTTTAAAGAAGGAAGTAAATTGTTTATTTATGTTGTATTTTTCATAAATTTTTCAAAATCATTTGGAGGTCAATCAATTTTTAATTAAAGCTTGTAGTTTTAATTTTTTATCCTCATACCAGGCTTGGAGAACTGGGCGACTATTGTGGCGTTGCGTCACTCATCGAATACGTCACCCACCCCTTCCTTCCATCCTCGCGTCATTGACTTTGTAGGGGAGGGGATTTGTGTTCAGGTCTGTATTATGTGATTGCGTACAGATACGTCATTCAATGCCAGTGGACTGTGGACGGGGAACCAACGCTTTCCCCATGCTTTCCACCCCTCTCTCGCCAGGTCTGCATCCCTGCTCGTACCCAATGCAAAAATAAACAACCTTTATACAACCCATTTTTTAATTTAATCGTAGTTTTAAAGTTATTCGGAAGTGCAAATTGACAAAAAAAAGACCATGAGTGTACAGCAGTGACAAAAAAAACCGGACCGACGGAATAATCAAAGTCCCCGAAATGAGCCACTGCGCATGCCATGCCCGCATTCACATGATTGCGAGTAATCTATTGAAATTGTTGTAGTTTCAACTGCTGACGTATCCCATTTCGAAAGCCATTAGAAAATAAGCTGGTAAAATTCATGTTCTGGGAATAATAAGTTAATTAATTAGTAAAATACCGCTGCAATCGAAAATTATTGGGAATAAATTTAAACAAGGAACAAAAAAACGTTTTCTTCCCAGGCAGGATTCGAACCACGAAAGTCTTAGTTACCAGTCTATCGTGCTGTCACTGTGAACAAGGCTCTGAAATAGCTACAAGGGTCGGTCCGGTTTTTTTTTTTTTGCCACTACTGTACATTTAAAAGGCATCTAAATTTGTATTATAAAAACAAAAAATATAACATTCAATTAGATTTTTTAATATCGTACATGCTCCAATTCTTTGAAGGAAATACTGATGAGCAGTCTACGTAAGATTACTCTATCAATATTCGAACAAGCATTTTCACTTACGTTCTCACATGTGTTCTGGAGTCGTTAGTACATAGATTAACTTTCTCGTTTAGGTAACCCCATAAGTGAAATTGATAAAAGAAAAGACAACTAAATTAGTAGTATTACAAAAGCTAAAGAAATTAAGTATAGACTAAAACTGCACATTTTAACCAACACGAGGGATAAGCGTACGGGTGACCAATATCGTAGAATTCCTTTTATCAAATGTTACTTTTCAAAAACCTGTGCAATTACATACTAAATTTAAAAATGTGTTATAGGAACATTGCTTTTTACGAGGAATAAGATTAAAGAATAAAGACTATATGCTTCCCTTAGAACATAGATTGACCGTCAATGACCTTCAAAATAACCTCCAAATACAACATAAATAATGCCGTTCGTTTTCCCTCTTAAAATATGTTTCTAAAACTCTTCTCTTTTAGATCTTTCGCATTATCAACTTAAATGGCCCACCCGGTATAGCCTGCAGGATGTCCACATAAAACCTTTATAACTTCATATGTAAATAAATTATCAAGACATGTTATATGGATGCGGATTAATTTGACGAGTAGATATTGAATGTGAAAAAAAAACTGCCTTTAAAAAGAAGAGAGATAGATAGAGAGAGAGAGAGAGAGAGAGAGAGAAAGAGAAAGGCCCAGGCGGACATAGTGGTAAAATAACATGCCAATCATGTCTCTATTGGACATTAACTGCACTATCACTTGTTTTCTGAGTAATATAAACTGAAAAATAAAGAAATGTGTAATAAACTTGGGAAAAAGTTGTTACAGAATAGTTCATATTTTCAAAGTAAATTTACATCACAGATTAGTAATACTTTCGCTTTTAATATTATTCATGTATCGTTCACCGAAATGAATTTCGATAATTAAAAATAATAGCTTAAATTTCAAACAGCTAAAGTTATCTTAAGTTTATGCAACAGTATAATTAGAAATAAAGGAAGAAAGCTTACGTACCTGTTCACTTTACGTTCCGATGATAGGGATAATCTTATGTGACGTCTCAGAAGCTATAACAGCAACAAGCTACACCTCTTAATTGAGTGAAGGGATGGTTACATTTCGTTAGATTTCAACCTTTCATCTCAGTTGCAGGAATTTCCCTCTTGGACGATAAATGTCCTTTACTTTCATTGACAATACCGATACCTTAACTCAAATATATTTTACGTTGCTTTCGTAATGACATTAATAGTTCCTAAATTTTGTGAGATAAGTATTAAATATTCATCATTTTCCTCTTTTGAGCAGCATAGGAGTCTGTAAAGTGTCCATACTACAGTTCGTCATTCATACCCGAAAAGATGTAGATGGCATTGCGCGTTTCTTTGTGTCGACAGAAAACAAGGAAACAAAATTTGAACCAATACAATGTTGATGATTGTGGAACCATCTAGTGAAAACAAATCGTAACTACGAAGTTGTAGGAATTCTCATTACTTATACCTGTTGTTGTAGTTGTTGTTGTTGTTTATTTTTTAAGACAGGACATGACAGGAACCGGCGTGGCTCAGTCGGTTAAGGCACTTGTCTGCCGGTCTGAAGTTGCGCTCGGACGCGGGTTCGATCTCCGCTTGGGCTGATTACCTCATTGGTTTTTTTTCTGAGGTTTTCCCCAATTGTAAGGCGAATGTCAGGTAATCTATGGCGAATCCTCGGCCTCATCTCGCCAAATACCATCTCGCTGTCACCAATCTCATCGACGCTAAACAACCTAGTAGTTGATACAGCGTCGTTAAATAACCAACTAAAACGAAACATCGGTTGAGTTGCCAAATTTACTGTTTCCACGTGGCAAGTACTTAATAGCTCTCTTGGCGACATTTATTGTGCACACATTGGTACGTTTCGTGTTTGATTCTCTGTCGATTTTTGTATTGTTTTCTTACCTTCGCGTCAATATAGGAATAACTGATAGTAACACCATCTACAGGAAATAAGTCGTAACTACATGTAGTGATGCACACTGACGTTCAAAGGTATCTGACCTACGATTTTATGTTCGTGTAAGCGAAATTTCCAACTACGGGATAAGTCAGTATCAAAGATATAAAGAATTAACAAACTTTGAAAGAGTTCCGCTAGTTCTCAATAGGTGGCACAACTATTGGAAGCCGCTAAAAAGTGCCAGGGAAAATGATTATGTAGATTAAACATAAATTATTCTTCTACTAGACAATATCAGTGGTTTCCAGTCAAATTCAGTGTTGTTTTTCAATCAGTATCGTGGGATGAAAAATTGAATGCTGTAATACGGGTATATTTATCTACTATTGGCAACAGTGACTATTATCTTCGCCATCTATTCATAGAAGTAATAACTACAGAATCCACATTTACACCAACAAATTATCGATCACTATCGATTAGTACGGTCAGATATCTTTGAACGTCATTGTAAAGTAGGAATTCTAAAAAATTTGAATCCCCCTTAGCAGGGTCATATTCAAGGACGTGACTTCATTTTGTTATATATATTAATAATAATAAATGCATGTACACAAGAAATTTAAAACATAGCTACTAATAGCCTATAAGATTCCTTATTTTAAAACAAACTGTGCAGAAAAATTATGTTATCAACTGGCTTGATTTTGTGTCCTACTTCATTTATCAATTCCTTTAAATTTGTTCAATTTACACTTTCAGTTCTGATGTTAATCAATTATATTCATAAAAAGTTACGGATGATTTAAATTTTATTTTGCTCATTAGGTTTAACAATTATTGATTCTCTTAAGCAGATGGTTTAAACGAGTTTGCATTGTATCTGTAATTTTTTGCTTTAATTTTTCCAAAAACTCATCAGCTTCAGCAATTTTGCGCAAAACTATTCTCTGTACATCATGCAGTTTTTTCAGTATCATTCACTATGAGTTCAATCCCTATGGTGTACTCTGGATACTCTCTGACGAACTAAGTGGTCTACGATTCTCGGCACTAGCGATATCTACGAGCCACGCCCGTAGAATCGGGACGAATAACGGCAAGTTAAGAACCCTGTCATTAGACAAAAAGAAAAAAAACTTCGAAGGTAGAAGTGATTGGTACTTAACTGGGACTGAAGAAACTAGTGTCGGATGGCCAATTCTTCAAGTCAACTGCTTACATAATACAAATTACTAAAACATTTAAGATTAACAAAGATAGTGCCTAACACAACTAAAAGGAGTGTTTGAGAGTAAATAGTGGCATCAAGGACGACATTTCAGTTTTTGCTTGGGAGACCAAACGTTTTTAGGGGAGACCGTATATAGTATGTCGCGTAGCGTATTTCCTCCCTATTTCCTCTTAAATCAACGATTTTCCAAACCGTAAACTGGGGTAAATTTGAACGCTGGGGTAAATTTGATCGTAAAACATAAATATAGGGTGTAAATGATGTTATCAGATGCAATAAACATAACATAGTTTTAAATATTATTTTTCTCCATTTCTTAAATATGTTTTTACTATTTTAAGTCACAAACAGGGCTTAGACCCTATATGTTTATTTTTTATCTTGTGATAAAGTTTATTCCTTTTTACAGTAAATTTCCAGTTTCTACATATAGACCTAGTTTTAACTGTTTATCCTACATATACGACAAGTAATTTACATGCACTTGCTGTTAATATGATGCAAACAGTCCGCATTTCACGAGAAGATCCGAGCAAGGAATGCGAGTTTTCCCCCACTCTTATAATCTTCCCCAACACGAAACCGACCGGCCATTGACTGAGCCTTGGTTGTCCCAGCCGGCCAATGACATCACTCCCATCCACCTGCTCCTTCAAGAACGCTGAGTTACTGGCTTACTCTCCTCTTACCCCGCAAGGACCAGACTCCCCTCGCAGGGATCCTCTCGTGAAATTTGGACAGTAGTTAACCTTAGTCTGATATAAACTACTGAAGGGATACTCATTAATGCGTAAATGTAGTGTATGCTATTGTGTCTTCTAATTGAAGGGGTTAAAATGAGATAGTTCAAAGCCATTATTTCAACAGAAATGTCTTTTGTGCCAGTTCATTTCTTACACATATGAGGAAGCTACTATTAAAATATTATAAAAGTTACAGATGGGGAGGCGAGACCTGGCATGTGAGTTGTGAGATGTAAGAAAGAATGAGTTATAAGAAAGAAAATGTGTTTCATGATGGTTAATATTATACGAATCTACCGACACAAAGTACAATTCAGATTAAAGGCCCATTCACAATGAAAATTAAACATAACCGTAACATAAACACAGAAGTTTGCGCCCAGGCTACCAAATGGGATCATTCACAATGATTCACATAAGCACTGGCATAAACATTACAGTAAGACGTTAACATGAAAGTTTGCAAACTCCAAATTTTCATGCTTATGCTTACGTGATTTGCAAACAGAACACAATCGTGGAGCGCTGAAGTATACGACAGAATATGAGGAAATGGCGTCGTTGTTATGTTTCCATGGTTACCAAGTATTTTTGCGGTTATGTTTATGTTCCCATCGTGAATGCTCTTGATTTTACCGTAACGTTTACATTTTTAAGTTAACGCTTACGTCATGTTTAATTTTCATTGTGAATGAGTCTTTAAACCTATCTCCACTCTCCATGGCCATTGGAGATACAGCCACGGGACATGATAAAGTCACAGGACAAGTCTTGCCTCCCCTGCTGCACTCAACAAATGACGTAAATATACGCCGAAGAAATTATGACAACACTGAAGGAATTACTCATTCTTGCGTAGTGTAGTGCAAGCAATTATGGTTCTTCTGTTTGAGGCGGGGACAGGCGAGTGCGGCCCGCGGTCAGTTTAATACGTCAGTTGCGTCCCTATATGTTTTGGGTCATACGTCAGTTACGTCATTTCCCATTTTATAAACTTAGGACTGGCTGTAACATCACCAATTTAAACAGTGTTGGGAGTGTCATTTTTCACCATAAAATGTATTCAAATTCATGAGTTGCATTGTCACCATAAAATTACAATCGTATTGGTTGAAACCTAAATGATAGATTTCGAATGAAATCCAATCTTGTTACCTATCACCTTCCTTCAAATCAATCATGTTTTTGCGAATAAAAGCTTCTTTCTCCCTTCTTGCCTCTGTTTCGCTTTGTATTTCTTTCAAAACTTCTATAAAATGGTTGTTAAAATGTTATGTTTTATTTAACGACGCTCGCAACTGCAGGTTATATCAGCGTCGCCGGATGTGCCGGAATTTTGTCCCGCAGGAGTTCTTTTACATGCCAGTAAATCTACTGACATGAGCCTGTCGCATGTAAGCACACTCAAATGCCATCGACCTGGCCCGGGATCGAACCCGCAACCTTGGGCATAGAAGGCCAGCGCTATACCAACTCGCCAACCAGGTCGACTATAAAATGGTAAATGTTTGGGTGAGCAGCATAAAATAATAGACTAGCCTATTAAGTTTTGAATGAAATGACTCGTAGCCATTAGTCGTTGTCATTGTTGTTGCTGCAAATTCTGCCCAGATTTCATGCAGCATGCCCAACACGAAATATTGTTCTGTAGATCCTTGTGATGTCTAATTTTGAATCCATCGATCACAAATAAAGGTCTCACTTGTCATTGACTCCATGGCTCATGCATAACTCTTACGTGTTTCCAATTTAACCTTTACATTGTACATGACGTAGTAGAACGCGTTCTATACAGTGCTTGGTTTGTCTTTTTTTTATTTGGTTATTTAATGATGTATCAACTACTAGATTATTTAGCGTCGGTGAGATTGGTGATAGCGAGATGGTATTTGGCGAGATGAAGCCGAGGATTCACCCTCGATTACCTGACATTCACCTTACGATTTGGGAAAATTTCGGAGAAAACCTAACCAGGTAATCTGCCCAAGCGGGGATTGAACCTGCGCCCGAGCGCAACTTCAGACCGGCAGGCAAGCGCCTTAAACGACTGTGTCACGCTGGTGGCTGGTTTTGTCTTGTCTTGTCACGAACGTGTCCTTGGACTATATGGGTGCTATTCATAGACATTTCGCTAACCCGCGCTACGAGCGTGCTAAACTAGCCCCGGCTAACGACTAATTACTTGTACTGGATTCATATCATATCAGATCTCTAACACTGGTTTATGAATACGAAAAACGTTAGTTCGCTGATCATCCACCGGAAGCCCGCGCTAAGAATGTCTATGAATTAGTTTTAACATGACATCCTAAACCTGCAGATAGCTGTGGACGCAACTGAAGTACATATTTCAAAAACCCCGGACGCAACTGACGTATTAATTTTTCGTCAACATGTTTACGGGGACGTAACTGACACCTCCCCGTTTGAGGACACTGAAGAGGCTATTGTGTTTTATTTTTCTAATTCAGAATTGTGTATAGCATATTGCAGCTAGTTTTTATACTTTTAAGTTACGCACGCAAAAAGTGGAAGGACATAACCGACAAATCATTTCGAACATTTCGAAAGAAGAGATTTGTCAGTATTTTAGAACATTTTTCGAAGATGTCAAAAATGTACTGAAAGAGAAGGAGGACACTTTAAACATATCTTGTGACACAAGTAAGATGCACTTGTAAATATTTGTTTGTGAACATAGTAGTCGCCAAACAGGTTTTAGAAACGTATGTTACCACATGAGGGGGAGGAATGTCGAACAGCAGCAGGACAAAGTGGCCGAAGATGTTAAAAGCCTGGGCAGAGCATGGAAAACCATGAGGCACGAAGTTCATCTTACACTTCTGTCCCCATAGTATCACGAACGACGGAAGGGTATACATTTCCTGCAAAAACATTACAATTTGTTTCTCTTGTACCTAGAAAACAGACGTTTCACGTCAAAATAGTGACGACCTAACATGAATTTCGGAACGAGGTTCGTCTGCAACATATTTTCTTCGAATTTATAACTACCGAACTTCATTTGTATTACACTATATTGGGTTGATGTAAAAGTTCGTAGAGTTTTTTCGCCGTAACAAAATTTTTCATCTGATATGAATAGAAGACTAATCAGTAAACTCCCTCATTATCTATTACTCTCTCCCAACGCTGGGGTAGTTTTCAATTCCCCTTCTAAAGAAATCTGCTAGTTTGGAGTCCCAGAAGACGTCAAGTCAAGTTTATAAAGCATCATTGTTTGAAAGAAGCTCCTTTGAAGATAGTTGGATAGAGAACGGAGGACGTGGAAATCTCAGGGCGGAAGATTGAGAGAATTGGGGGATGTGGAAGCACCTCCTAACCAAGCTCCGGGATAGCTGCTTTCGTTATGTTAGCGGAGTGCGTGCGTGCGTGCATTATCGTGCTACGGCAGCACTTAATGCAGTCTTCTCGGTCGTTTTTCTTCAATTGTGGCCGCAGGGCGTCTGAGTTGTTAGCAATATATGTCAGAAGTTATGGTTACATTCCTAGGAAGCAACTCGTAGTATACGACGCTTTCTTTATCCCACCAGACGCATAACATTATGTACTGGGTGTTGCGTGTTGAATCGAGAGTGTCATTTTCTTGCAGTGCTTTTTCCGATGGTATTCTCCCCGTACACGGCATAAATACTTCGAGTAGCCTTCGCTGCCTTTTCTCTATATTAAGCTCAAACAGAAGAATATGTCGAAACTACTCGTTTTTAAACACTTAACACTCCATCCTTTTTAGCCCAAAAATAGCACCAACGTTCTTCAAATCCGCAAACTTCAAAGCGTGTTTACAATTACAGCACTCCAAATAACAAATTATAAACAATCTCATAATAATTCTGTGTTGTGATAAACAAAAACGCTAAAAACTTATGCATCAACCTAATAATATGTCACACCAAAACCAACTTCATTGTTTAATATCATACAATCCAAGAATGTTAACACAAGTCACTTAGAGTAAAATCAGCTTATTTGAGATATTTCAATACTGAACTCTAAACTGAGTTCTTCATCTACAAAGCGGCTTATATAACTATAATGCAGTTTTATACTCTTTTCAAAGTCACAAGAACCCACACCTTCCATTGCAGTTTCCACAGCAGAACACAGTGTGATTTTATCTATGCTATCAACCTTGCTGAAAGATATATCACATTTGAAACAATTATCAGTGTACTTTCCAATATGTACAAAGTATATATAAAAATTATCATCCGCAACTTTGAACTGGAAATAGAATATTTCTCCCAATGCATGTATCGCGATGCTGTACTCCTTACCCGGATGTACATCAAGTAATTTTGATTTCACAACTTCATTTTTGAACAATTTATGTTTGTGACTTTTTCCGATATGGTTCAACAAATTCGCTAACGGACCTTTCCATTCACATTTTATACTATGCGAACTACCAAAAGGGCAATAGTAAGATCCATGAGGACAGGACTTCTGGTGGGCTGTGATAGATTCTAGTGAAAATGTTTCAGAGCATCCAAATCTTCTGAAAACACAGGGATAAAGAATTTGGCGTGAAAGATTTTCCAGTGCCAAATTCCTAGCTTGTAGAATAAGTCCTCTGCAGGTTGGGCAGTTCTTCAATCTAGATTTGCAGTTGAAGCAGATGTTGTGACCATTCTCGCACAGTATTATGGGTGGAACCATATATTCCATGCAGACTGGACACTCCAATTCTTGAAGGAGGCCTTCGTCGAGATTTTTGCTGCTCGTACTGGTCATATCTGTTATACAGAATGGTTAAAGACATCATAACATTCCATTTATTCATCCCTGAAAACAAACTTTATATGAAGTATGAATCAAATACATTCATTGTGTTAAATGTGGTCCGAAGTCTAGTATTTCTGCACTTCGTCACAGATGTAGAAATACCCAACATTACCCTTCCCTGCATACTCTGATGATCGAATCGACATTTAGGGACATATGCATAGTCGTTACCTCAAGAAAACCTCACGGATAAGGTTTCCTTAAGAATTGTTTACGCATATCCAAACGACCTCAGCCTTTCCTCTTCCTTTTCCGATGGTGTCCTTAAGGTAACGACTTTGCATTTGTACCTCAAGTCTGAAATGTCATATTTCTAAATTATGACACTGTAAAAGAAACTAAAATATCCAAAGCCATAATTTTCATGTTCGTCTATTTCACACATAGTTGCAAAATTTAAATATTTATACAATAATTATAATAACAATAACGATAATAATAATAATAATAATAATAATAACAACAAACTCCTACCTTGAAGTTGTGAATATTTTTATTTGTCTCTCTTTTCAATATGTAGAGTATGTTTATATACTCATAAGTGAGGCGTTCAGAAGCCAACATGATTAACTCCACTTTTGGTTATTTCAGAGTTTATAAGTTGGCAATGTATTAAATTGACCATATTTTCAGTGGTCAATGTGATTTGCTCTATAGTTCAGTAAAAAGCCCACAGACTGCAGTATTCTTCTCGACTACATCACAGAATTAATAGTGTGTGTTTAACTTTAACCTTGAATATCTCAAAATCTTTGGAAAAGGAGTTAATCATGTTGAATTCTGAACGCCTCAAGTAATGGGAGTCTTTGATAATGTGTTCAGCATTGTGCAAAAATGATGAATTAGGTTACAGTTATTCCCATTGTCAGAACAAAACATTACATTCATTCGCCTCAAATTTCTGCACATTTAAAGAACAATTTTTTTTTCAATCATTTATTATCATAATACACTGTTCTCTTAAATTGACTGAGCATATTAGGAATTAAATCAATAACTTTCCCAAAACAAGCTATGAAATGTTTCATATAAAATACATTTATTTTCCTCGAAAAGGAAACAAAAAGGGTCAAAATTTTGTTAAACTCTTTTGTTTGAAATATCTGAAAGAATAATCCTCTCAAATTAATAACATTAATTATGGTTCATCTTGTGCATATTCTCAGTGCTTTGTATTTTGCTGCACAGTGATTAATTATTGTATGTCACTAAGAGAAAGTTTGATGGTAGTTATATAAAAAATAAGTCACGTATGAATATATATGCATATATATATATATATATATATATATATATATATATATATATATATATATATATATATAGTTTATCATTATTCTAATATTCATTATGTACTTTTATTAAACGTTATACAGTATATACTATGTACACCGAGTGTGTAAGTTTATTTTCTCAAATACGAATGTTCTAATTACATGATATATCCTTATTGGAATCTCATTTAAAGACTATTAATTATTCAGAGAGTGAATATGATACCTTTTATATTAATGCGCGGTATATATCTGTAATTTGTAATCCATCTCTGAACAATTTTTTGCACTGGAGAGCTGGTAGTAGTATTTCGTGAGCAAGACCTGTTCTCCGCTGCTCCACGGGGCGTTTTGTTACACGACCCTGCATTTGGATATATTAGAATAAGATCATTCAATAATAAAATGAGTTCCGTTTCCTTCGAACCCTGATGTCTGTTCTGCATTTTTTTGCTTGAAGCTTGTAGAAGAATTCATTACGACAGGAGAGCATCGCAGTGAGTTGCAATGTGAATGTGTTGAAGTATTTCCAATATCGAGTGACCAGATTTCCTTGAGACTGTTCTTAGCTCTAGTGCAGAGCGTTTGCTTACATTATGTAGGTCGAGCAGGAGGTGCGCGACAGGCATGAAGACTATGCAAAACGCAGCAAACCGTCTCCCACACGTTCGGCAGTCCAGTTCAATCTCTCTGTAGGAGTGGTAATGTTGACGTCAGGTTGCGTGTTATTCTTCTGATTGTGTTAGTGAAGTCTTTCGATTTAGGAGTGATTGTGTTGACATTAGATTGCGTGTTATTCTTCTCTTTGTGTTTAGTGAAGTGTTTAATTTAGCTTGCTCAAATGGCACTACAAGAATTTATATTAGAACAAAGGATTTTCATAGTAGAGACATGTGAGAAAGCGTGATTGCGGAAAGGTAAAAAGACGATTTACAAGAAAATATCCTATTTTTTTTACTTGGTTATCTCACGACACTCTATCAACTGCTAAGTTATTTAGCGTCAATGGGAATGATGATAGCGAGATGGTATCTGGCGAGATGAGGCCGAGGATTCGCCATAGATTACCTGGCATTCGCCTTATGGTTGGGGAAAATCTCGGAATAAACCCAACTTCGTAATCAGCCCAAGAGGAGATCGAACCTGCACCCGAGTGTAACTCTGAATCGGTAAATTCCTAATGTTACCGTTCCACATAGCAACAGCAACAAAATACCACTCCTAAATGTAAATCTAAACACTTCACTAACACAATCAAAGAATAATACGTAATCTAACGTAACACAACCACTCCTACAGAGAGACAGAACTGGACTCCTGAGAGTGCTGGAGACGGTTTTTCGCATGGTGAATGGCCTTCGTGCCGGTCGCGCGCCGCCCGGTCGACCTACATTATGTAAGGGAACGCTCTGTTGAACAAAGAATGTTTTCTTTACCGCTGTGTATAGATAGTTTAAAATTCCCTGACTATGAATGTTATTCATCTTCCTTATATCGTGGTAAATTTATTTAAATATTCGTGCACGTACAAACTTTCTTGAGGTCGGATAATTCTGTTGGTAGAGCAACTGGCTACAGAGTGTAATGTATGTAGTAATTACATATTAAATTGCTATACCTATGTAGCTAAGACCAAAAAAAATGTCGGCGAGTCCTTATACCGAAGTTTTAAGTTATATATTTTTATGTATGTATACTTATTTAGTGCCGAGGTCATGGAAAGCATGGGGCTCTACCTCCATGCCCCCCAAGTGTCTTCATGGCATGTTACGGGGATACCTTTACCTTTTTTTTACTTATACTAGGCTTGTAATATTGGGGACCGATTACAAAATATCGCTGGCTGAGAACCAGACTGTTCTAAGTCCAACTTTTTATAAGAAAGAAATCTGTGTTTCATTGTGTTCCAGTTCTTGTCTGCATATATGAATCGAACAAAATTATAAATATTCCTCTCCATAAGGTTGCTATGAAGCTATTCCAAATTGTTTCATGAAGCTTTGAATGTCCGGAGCTTAAAATAGCTCTACTGAAAGAAAAAAATAGTAAAATGGACTTGGAACAGTCTGGTTCTGGGCCATCGATATGTTAACTGCAGCATGGTACATAGGTCGGGGACGTGAGCTAGTACTAGGACATTGACTTGGTTCTGCGATCAATTACGGGAATAACAAGATGAACATAAATCTGGACAGCTCTAAAATAGCATTACGAAGATATATTTTTACGTACATTTCGTTATGTGCAGAAGAACTATCATAGAATTATTAGTGGGTTTGAGTTTCCTCTTTTCCTTCAAGATCAGTAGAAATACAATGCACACCAACATAGTACATCTTCAATGCCTCAAAGGTGAATCTTCTGCGATTATCACGAAAGCAATTTTTATATCGAGAAAAACTTCGTTTCACATTGCAGGTTTACGCATGCTACAGTAGTGACTAATGAACGGATAGTGAACTTCAAACCACCGTAACGCACCCTAACGGTCCCCAACATTACAAGCCGACTTATTACATATTTTGCTGTATATTTAATATTTTAGCCTACATATTTTAAGTGTAATAGTAATATGCGTTACAAGAGCGGTATGTTGAAGTTTTCATGTTCGAGGAAAAGTTTGAAAAAGCGAAACGTAGTTGAGCTTTTTTAATTTCCGAGAATTGAAAGAAAACATACCGCTCGTGTATCGTACATTATTTTGTGCGAAGATCGTTTATTACATACCTGAAATAGAAATTTCTAAGTAGTTGCAATGAAATCTCCATCTTGGTTTCTGTTCAATGACGGCAAATTTGCAAAACAAAAATATCTATCTTCAACATTGTTGCTTTAAAATGTTTTCTGTGTTTACTATACTCCAGCAGGCCCTGATATACGTCTGTCTTTTTTTTTCCCCCAGTCTATAAATGCGAACTTAAAACAAACAGTAAGGTTATGTAATGATTTATTTTTCATTTTATTATTTTAACAATATTATTTATATAACATATTGCAGTAATAACATCGGCATCTGGAAGAATCTTATTGATTTTTTCACGGCTTCCTTAATGTTACTTGCATCACGAATGCAGTAACTTTAGTGAAGTAATAGAGTTTACTTAATTTTTGCAAATATTTAAAAACAATAATTAACAGTGCAATTTAGGTGAAATTGCAGTGGTAAGTTTCCAATTTATAATTATTACTATATTGAACGTCTCTAAAAATAATATGTTAAAAGCCTAAAGCAGTGAAATCAATATGTCACTTAAGCGGTAAGAAGAGGGAAATTGTTATGTGTGTTAGGTTGGGAATACTGAATGTGGAATTTTAGACTTTCCGCGGATTGGTTTTGTGCGGAAACCAAGCAAATACGCACGATCTCGCACAAAATTATTTAAAAAAATAACACCTGACATAATTAGGAACATTAAATCCAGACATTTGAGATGGACAGGGCATGTAGCACGTATGGGCGAATCCAGAAATGCATGTAAATTGTTACTTGGGAGGCAGGAGGGAAAAAGACCTTTGAGGAGGCCGAGACGTAGATGGGACGATAATATTAAAATGGATTTGAGGGAGGTGGGATATGATGATAGAAACTGGATTAATCTTGCACAGGATAGGGACCGATGGCGAGCATATGTGAGGGTGGCAATGAACCTCCGGGTTCCTTAAAAGCCATTTGTAAGTAAGTAACAATAATTAATGTAAGCCTATTCGTTTGTCATTTTGACCTCATTTGGGAATAGTCTCTTATGCATGCACTAATCAAATACAATTGTTTTGCGCCAGAGTATATTATGGTTCCGAAAGTTAAAGAATGGATATCCCTTTGCCATGTTGATAGTTTATATATCCCATAAGTGACGGTAAATAATGCTTTTGTAAAGCACAAATGCCAATGATAACGGTTGGTTACATTGTATAGTTACTGTACTGCTATTTAGGTCCAATGCATTTCATTATTATTAATTGAGCCGTTCAGAGCAGAAGTGGTGTAAGTTAAAAATGGGTAATGAGGGTTGAAGTAAACATTCTGTAAAATACAGCCCAAAGTAGCAATTAATATTCAATTTATTTAAACTATTAATAGTCAGTGGATAGCACGAAGAACATATTAATTGCTACTTTGCGCTGTATTTTACAGAATTTTTTCTTTAAACCTAATAACGCAATTTTGACTCACACCACTTCTGCTCTGAACGGCTCAATTGTACTGTACTTGGTAAGAATCAACCGATACCATTGATGTAATCAAATGTGCATATAGGTGAATTGTTCATTCTTATTCTGTTCATTTTATTCTTTGTTTCATTTTATGGTCATAGAGTGGTTTCATTTTTCTTGCATAGCTAGAGAGTTGTCACTAAAAATATAAGGACAGATTGAAACAATAATAAACATTACATTAAGATAAATGTGATAAAAAGTCTCACAAAATTACATGTTTTAAAGCTTTCTTTTCTTACATCATAATTATTACTTACTTACTTACTTATGGCTTTTAAGGAATCCGAATATTCATTGCCGCCCTCACATAAGCTCGCCATTGGTCCCTGTCCTGAGCAAGATTAATCCAGTCTCCATCATCACATCCCACCTCCCTCAAATCCATTTCAATATTATCCTCCATCTACGTCTCGGCCTCCCCAAAGGTCTTTTTCCCTCCGGCCTCCCAACTAACACCCTATATGCATTTTTGGATTTGTCTATACGTGCTACATGTCCTGCCCATCTCAAACGTCTGGATTTAATGTTCCTAATTATGCCAGGTGACATGCATGCAGTTCTGCGTTGTGTAACTTTCTCCATTCTCCTGTAACTTCATCTCTCTTAGCCTCAAATATTTTCCTAAAAACCTTACTCTCAAACACACTTAATCTCTGTTCCTCTCAAAATGAGAGTCCAAGTTTCACAACCATACAGAACAACCGATAACATATCTGTTTTATAAATTCAAACTTTCAGCTTTTTTGAGAGCAGACTGGATGACAGAAGCTTCTCAACCGAATAAACATTACATTAAGATAAATATGACAAAAAGTCTTACAAAATGAGGTGTTTTAAAGCTTTCTTTTCTTATCAGAATCATTACTTACTTACTCACTTACTTACTTGTGGCTTTTAAGGAACCAGAACGTTCACTGCCGCCCTCACATAAGCCCGCCATTGGTCCCTATCCTCTGCAAGATTAATTCAGTCTCTATCATCACATCCCACCTCCCTCAAATACATTTCAATATTATCCTCCCATCTACGTCTCGAGCTCCCCAAAGGTCTTTTTCCCTCTGGCCTCCCAACTAACACTCTATATGCATTTCTGGATTCGCCTATACGTGCTACATGTCCTGCCAATCTCAAATGTCTGGCTTTAATGTTCCTAATTACGTCAGATTCTTAAGAACCTTATTCTCAAACATCCTTAATCTCTGTTCCTCTCTCACAGTGACAGTCCAAGTTTCACAACCATACAGAACAACCGATAACATATCTGTTTTATAAATTCAAACTTTCAGCTTTTTTGAGAGCAGACAGGATCACAAAAGCTTCTCAACCGAATAAACATTACATTGAGATAAATGTGACAAAAAATAAGTTGTTTTAAAGCTTTCTTTTCTTATATCAGAATTATTACTTACTTACTCACTTACTTACTTGTGGCTTTTAAGGAACCAGAAAGGTCATTGCCGCCCTCACATAAGCCCGCCATCGGTACCTATCCTGTACAAGATTAATCCAGTCTCTATCATCACATCCCACCTCCCTCAAATCCATTTTAATATTACCCTCCATCTACGTCTTGGCCTCCCAAAAGATCTTTTTCCCTCCGGCCTCCCAACTAACACTCTGTATGCCTTTACATGCTACATGCCCTGCCCATCTCAAATTCTGCATTTACGTCAGGTGAAGAATACAATACGTGCACTGCCCTGCTAAGCAAAAGTGCCGTATCTGCAGGAAAATTGAAAAAATGGGGTTTTCACACTTTATAGGGTTTTGCACTGTCAGAAATTCATTGGACTAGGTAAAAATGCGGTATCTCCAATGACAAATGAAATATAAGCTTTTTATTTTGCCGTATCTGCACAAAATTGTTAGATAAACTAAGCAAGACTGCAGTATGTGTCTCATGCTACGCAAAAGTGCGGTATGTGAGTTGCAGATACTGCATTGTTGCTTAGTACCAAGCATATACCGCGGTCTTTCTTAGCATTGTCACACTCTTTTTATCCACATGCCGCTTTCTACTACAGTATGCACCTGTCAGTGTTATTTTAAACAGCAATCTGTGTTAAAAACAATTATAATTATGTCTTATTCTTTTAGATCTAAACAATTAGTAAAATTAGCTTTGGAAAAATGTTCTTTATCCAACATGATAGAAAATGAAAATTTTAATTCAAGTGTTGCAAGTCAACTTATGAATTCTAGCTTATCATGAGACATTCGCTCCAGTGGGAAAGAAATCTAAACTGAAACCTTTTGCATTTGTTTGGAATGAAGCTATTACAGGACGAAATAAGGAAGGTATTATAGGTACGTTTTACATGTTCCTGAAAGACACAGAGATGTCAAAATATGGTAATTTGGTTAGATAATTGTTCAAGCCAGAACAAGAACTGGTGTCTGTATTCTTTCTTGGTCTTCATGGTGAATTCCAAGGTAATAGCTGCCCAAGAAATCAATCTTTTCTGTTTTGAACCAGGACACATTTATTCTGCTTACAGTATTCATCACCAAGTTCAAAATGTCTCTCAGAACATACGACTTTGACGATTTTGTAGACGCTTGTCAAGATGAAAATAATGGAAAAATGGAACTAATAAAGATAGATCACACAAACTTCCACAAAGGAAAGATTACACTGCCTATCAGAAAAAAAACTGCAAAACAACTACCTTACCTCAAGGATATCGTTCATGTGAAATCAGTGAGAGGTAACTATGTATTGGAGTACAAAACAATATATAATGAAACTGAAAGTTACAAAACTTTAGATTTCCTGCAAAAAAAGCACAGAAAAGACATGGCATGCAATTCCCTGAACATCTGGATAAGCCCTGTGAATTTTATCTTGAGAAGAGAGATACATTGAGAACACCTTGAAAGAAGGCATTCCAGAAAACAGACTTAAATTCTGGCGAGATTTACTAATCTATACTAATAATAAATCTGTAGCCGAAATTTTTCTGGTAATTTTCGATTTTCCAAAAATAATTGGTCCTAACATATATAATTAACCACTCTGAAACCGAAAATCGCTTTTTTGAAATTTTTGTTTGTATGTCTGTCTGTCTGTCTGTCTGTCTGTCTGTATGTTTGTTACCTTTTCACGCGATAATGGACGAACGGATTTCGATGAAAATTGGAATATAAATTAAGCTCGTTGTAACTTAGATTTTAGGCTATATGGCATTCAAAATACATTATTTAAAAGGGGGGTTATAAGGGGGCCTGAATTAAATAAATCGAAATATCTCGCTTATTATTGATTTTTGTGAAAAATGTTACATAACAAACGTTTCTTTAAAAATAATTTTCGATACGTTTTATTCCTTGAAAAATTTTGATAGGACTGATATTTAATGAGATAAATGAGTTTTAAAATTAAAATAACTGCCATCTAAGGCCGTATAATGAAATAAAAAACAAATGGCTTCGTATATAAGAGGCCTTGTATAGCAACAATCGAAAGCTATGAAAGATAGCCTACAGAGAATGTTTCTGTGTTTGTATGAAGTAATATCGGATAACCGATTTGTATAATTAATTATTATTTCACCATTGGAAAGTGTAGTTTCTCTAGATGGACATAATGCTATAATGTTATTACAGTAATAACATAAATAAAGTATAGACATTAAATCTAAATGATGTCAATGTTCATTAAACTATGGTTGCATGTAATAACAATTAAGAAACATGTTAAAGGAATTGTCATTGCACCAAATGAGTGCTCTGTGGACCGAAATGATCGCATTTTAATCATTTAAACACAATTTAAATTAAGTAACATATTAAATGATTTATCCTTCTATCAAATACGAATGTTCCCTGGATCAAACGTTCTATTTTAATTATGTAATTACTTTATATTTATTTCTAACGGGTGCAGCGGAGCGCACTGGTACGGCTGGTACAGTAAATATTTTGTGCATACTTATGTTTAAAGATTGATTATTATTAATAATATTACATTGTTAATACTATAATTTTGTTCATGACTTAAATTGTGATTTTTTGTCTCTCATAATATCATGTTGTGAAATAATTAGAAAGGATTGATCATATGTATTCAATTTTTGTTACTAATGGGTTTCTGCATTAGCTATTGCATATTATTCATGTAGCATTATTAACTAAAATAGAGAATCGTCAACTTCAGAACTTCAACATAAGAGACGCCTAGAATCATAAGGGCATAAAGCACACTGTGGTGAATTTGTATATTTTAGCATATATGCATGTTCTGATATATTTTAATAGATATTGTGGGATGTATAAGATTGTACCATGAACAAATCAAAACCTAACATATTAGAAATCTGAATAATAATTTGAATATCATAAATTAATGTGAATTTTTCGATTCCGTACTTTGGGCCCTTATGGTTCTGGACGCCTATTCTTTCATTTTTTCATTTTATGCAGACACCGCACTTCTCCTTAGCAGTGCGGCGACATACGGCATTTTGTAGTTAAGGCAGATATTTATATATTAAGTCATGCTGTGTTAAAGATCGGTATCTGCAGTTTCTATTAAATGACTGAATTAATATAATTTTTGTTTGCTTCAGTAATTTTGTAATGTCGTATATAGCTGGAAACCACATAAATTATGTAATCATACGTAAAAATCGAAAGGGGCTGTACAGAAAACTTTAAACTCATTTTTCTCGATACTTTGCTTTTTGTAGATACGGCACTTAGCCTTAGCAGGGCAGTGCAGTTCTGCGTTGTGTAACTTCCTCCATTCTCCTGTAACTTTATCTCTCTTAGCCCCAAATATTTTCCTAAGAACCTTATTCTCAAACATTCTTAATCTCTATTCCTCTCTCAAAGTGAGAGTCCAAGTTTCATAACCATATAGAACAAACGGTAATATAACTGTTTTATAAATTTTAACCTTCAGATTCTTTTGGAGCAGACTGGATCACATAAGCATCTCAAACGAATAAACATTACATTAAGATAAATGTGACAAAAAGTCTCACAAAATTAGGTGTTTTAAAGCTGTCTTTTGTTACATCAGAATCATTAAAAATAAATCTATTTAGTAGACAGCTTAGATATATTAGTTACGGCACATAGGATATTTTAAATTTATTAGGCCTACATATAATGCTAATTTTGATCATACATTTATGTCCATTGGCTATTTCTCACTTTTATATTACGAAAAATCCGGGCGCTAGTAAGACCATAGACTCGTTCGCACTTCTATCACTGAGAAAAGCGTCCATTAACGACGGTATGTTATTCATTCAGTCTGTCGGTATGTCTCTCCATCTCTTAAAGACTGGGTGGGTGATTATGTTCTTCGGTGAATGTAACGTTATGACTTTCAACAGAAGCTCCGTCATACAATTTTGCTACACGATGTGTTTTGTGTAATGTGTGTAGTGTGTATATATAATTTTGCTACACGATGTTTTGTATAATGTGTGTATAGTATAGTAGAATTCCTCGTATCCGGCAACTGTAGGACAAAGCCAGTGCCGGATAATTGGAAAATACGTTTACAGGTTATGTAAAGACACACTGTACTGCACAAATATTTTTTCCATGTTGAAATTTAGTAATTTCCATATAGATAATTAAAAATAAAGTTTTGAAAGACGTAATGTACATTCATCAATTCTTAATAAAATTATTGTAATACAGTAATACATAATAGCGTAAAAATACTAAAAGTTTTCGTAACCTTATGACAATTTTAAATGGCGGTCATGTGACGTCAAGAGCAGTGTAGCCAACGTCGCAACTATAAAGACTATGAAGTAGCATTCGATTATTTGAGTGTAACAACATTTCGCTTGTGTTTCGCGGGATCCATTGTGCAACAGCAGCGCTTAGCGGTAATAACCATGATACTATCCATCACTCGAATGAAATTTTTACGCGCTGTAGGAACAGAGAATTTCGCACTTTCTTATTTAGACTCATCCAACACCCCTTCGAAACGGGCGAATTCAAGTGTTAAATTGAAAGATATCGTCTCTGCGTATTGTTTGCAAGATCCAAATGACAGGTTACCGATGTCACTCTCTACGCCAGAGACATAACGGTTTTTTTTGTCTATGTTTTTACGCGTCAAAGTGTAAACAGTAAACACAATATGCGGCATGTGCGATCCATGAAAACTACTCACATCTTCGTCAGACTCTTCTATTTCGCATGAATGACTATTTTTTTGGCCTAGCCAAAAGTGCCGTTGTTTTGGTATTGCCGGTTATTTGGGTGCCGGATACGAAGGATTTTAATGTATTTTATGTGTATGTGTTTATAGATGTAATGATAGAAATGTATATGGAAGCTGTATCTTTATGTTTTCTTAAAAAATACATCTCCCAATATTTTTTTACTTGGTTATTTAACGACGCTGTATCAACTACGAGATTATTTAGCGTCGATGGAATTGGTGATAGCGATATATTTGGCGAGATGATGCCGAGGATTCGCCATAGATTACCTGACATTTGCCTTACGGTTGGGGAAAACCTCGCAAAAAACTCAACCAGATAATCAGTCCAAGCAGGAATCGAACCCGCGCCCGAGCGCATATCTCAATATAATTAATAAAATAGTAAATAAAAAGAAAACGAAAAAAAATTTACGTCACAATCTGACTCTCTAGCCATAATTATTATAACGCAACTTCTTAAAATTGAAATATTGTTTCCAAGCCTCTTATTACAGTTCCTACATGCGCTTCTGAAGATGATAGGATCCAGCCTTTAGATCAGTTTGCCGTATACAAATTAAACAAAACTTCTATCATCTTTTTACTAAGAAATTTTAAGCCGTTTCGTTCGCCTTATCAATATTAACATTTGCAGTTAGGCATTTTCTCACCTCTTCATCACAAAGACAACTTACTTTGTAATTTCCCTTTCTTATTGGAAACATCCGTTGTCAATTTGCATTGCATCAAACATTGCTGATGTTTTCACATAATACGATACTAGAACAACTAGATTTTTGACTAAACAAAGTAGCCTAAATGTATTTTACCTGATTCATACAGAGGTATAAACGCTGTCGTTAGAACTTACCTCTCCTCACAACAAATCCTTCCTTCTTTTAGCGTCCATGATAACTTGCGAGGACAATAGTTATGTGTCTACTACAAAAAAAAAAGTCTAAAGTAATCCACAGCACCACAATCTGAAACTAATAGTTTGTTGTTTTATAAATTATATATTACTTACTCTGGCTCTTGTATGTTGGAACCTTGCCCGCTGAATTTCATTATGACAATAGCAACTTCAACAGACGTTCCCACATGGAAAAAGGAGTTATCATTCAGTGATTAGATAAGAATAAATACTTTGCCATAGATAAAATGCTATACGATTTCGTTATAAAAGAGAGTACATTATATTTTCCAAGAAGTTTTTTATCTTTCTGTTTCATGTTCTTGGCCTGTTACATTAGATAAGGTAAATCCAATATGTATCAGTAAAGCTCCTACAAATTAGAAGACGAAGTTTGACTATGACTAGGAAAATAATATCAGTTCTTTCTGCACACCTTTAGGTCAGAGTAAATTTTTGTGCTGTCTAATTATATCGGGTGATTTAATATAATTTGTCAACTAAAATACCGTAATTAAAGTTACTGAAAAGATTTTTAGACAGCATTTGCATGTGTTAAAGAATGCATGAAAATGATGAAAACACTTTTCTGCGTTGTTAAGCCACTTCTAACTTACCGAGGTGACTTAGTTTTTTAACAACACAGTATCTTTCATAATTAAGATTAGAAGAAAAATTTAAGGAAGTGGAAAGTGTTATTTCAGCGTGATAAGAAGCTCACAATAAATACAACAATGCAGATTTAATATAATTATATTTTTATTTGTACAACATTTGCAAATCACATAATTCGCAAAGATAATGTTACTATATAATGTAAATAGTTGATACAATTCATTCTTTAAAACGTGTTCTCAAAGTGAATAGCAGTGTAATATCGTAATCATCGAATGGAACAATGTCATATAGGTCATATACCGCCTGTCTGACTTGGACACTCATATACATACAT
This sequence comes from Periplaneta americana, assembly GCF_040183065.1. Lineage (NCBI taxonomy): Eukaryota > Metazoa > Arthropoda > Insecta > Blattodea > Blattidae > Periplaneta > Periplaneta americana. The sequence goes on from NC_091120.1 coordinate 144,879,727, forward strand.
ACATACATACATACATACATACATACATACATACATACATACATACATACATACATACACACATAATATATATACAGGGTGTAAGGGATATAAGTGCCGTCCTTTTCACAGTCGTCGAGGACGGTCTACGAGATCAAAAAATGTCCATACAACATAGGGTCAAAACTTGATAGTTTTCCCAGAATAAAAAAAAATTATTTTCTTATTTTATTTGCTTATATCGTTAGTAAAATTACGAAAACAATTACATCAGTAGATATATCTAGCAAAGAGTTGAAATTAGTTTAAATAAATCTTAGTGTGTTTTATTACGTTTTCGTGAAATTAAATAAAAATGCATGCTTAAATTTGTTAATATTCTGGAGTTAGAGACGTGGCAACGTTCAGCAGGTAGTACTCTGCACAGCTCTACTGACGAGCGGATGGTAGTATAGTACAGGGTATTCGATAAATAATTTACAATGTCATTCACAGTTTACGAATATCATATGTAGGGAACGGAATTTAGAGTAGTAAAAGCTAGTATTGGCATCTACACAGCCATTTGTTTACAACCCTTTATACCAAGTCCTCCCCTCCATGAATACTCATAGCTCTCTGCAAGTCAACAACAGGTGAACGGGACAGTTGTCGCATGAGAACTTCAACATACAGGTTTGCAGTTCAGAGTAGTGAAGTGCAGGTACGATGCCGAAAGTGAAACCAATTAACAATACAAAATTGAAAGACTATATTTGTAAAACCTCCAGATCAAGTATCAAAACTCAGGAAACAATTCCCTAAATAAAATTAACGCTTCCCCCATGTCCAGTTCTTAAGAGCTGGGGGTCATGGTTAGAAGCTTGCAATTATTACGCACATCACCTCCAATCTGTGAAGAAAGTGGTCCAGTCTTTCAATCCCAATGATGCCGCTGCGATTCAAATACGCCAGGAAATGCTAAATGATAGAACAATCGAGAAAGAAGTCATGGATATTAAGCCAAATTTTGGATATTTACCGGATGCCATTATTCAATTAGAAAAGTCAGGAGTAGAACTAGTTGAGCAAATAAATATTATGAGGACTATTGTAAATAAACTGAGTGCAGTAGAAGGTGAAATAGGAAAACGTGTTGGTGAAAAAATGAACAGAGTTTTGATTTAAAATGATGGGTACGGTATTCTTAGTCGGATTTCAGATGTATTAACAAGGAGGTGTCCCAATGAAGTCATTCAACATATGAATTTAATTGGCGTATCTTGTTTCAAGTACTCTCCAATTGTCTCTGCAGATGTAGAGCGGAGTTTTTCAATGTTAAAAAATTTCCTTCCTTGCAACAGAGCAAAGTTGTAATTTGAAAATTTGAAAATAATATTTACAATTTATTATAACAAGGCACAGCAGGAATAATTTTTTCATTAACAAAACATAGCAGTAATTGAAAATGCCATTTCGTATGGTTCTACATTTTCTTCAACATTTAATGATATTGTATTAGACTATATTGTAAATATTGTAGTATATTGCATATATTGTAAATACTGTAGTATACGTTGTAAAGATATTATCATATTTCATAAAATTGTAAATAAAGGTTTTAATTTAACACGCTCCTGACAGAAAAACATACATATTCAGAGGCGAGTTCCATACAGAAGACAACTGTCTATCAGCCATCAATATGTCCACTTACACGCGAAGATTCAAAGGTTGATATTTAACTATGTATATTTGTAATGGTGTTTATTGGTGTCTTGTGCGTTGCCAAGAAAAGCACATGTAGTTCAAAAAGAAATGCAGATTATGTATGTAGGTCACTATGGGCCATATTCATAGACATTCTTAGCGCGGGCTTCCGGTGGATGATCAGCGAACTAACGTTTTTCGTATCCATAAACCAGTGTTAGCGATGTGATATGATATGAATCCTGTACAAGTAATCAGTCGATAGCGAGGGCTAGTTCAGCACGCTCGTAGCGCGGGCTAGCGAAATGTCTATGCATAGAACCCTACATGTCATTAAACTATTCCATTTGTTTATTCTGAAATACGTTTACAGCACGTTGCGTGTAAGTTTGTATGAAGTGGACTGTACTAGTCCATGCTCTGTGACGCAGCTCGCTTGACAGTCACTGAGCTACGAATGTCTATACTACGTTTCACCATTCTTTATAATATCCAAATCCCTTTCCCTGATCATATGTTATTAATTTATGGAGAAAGTCGTCGTAATTCAAGTGAGGCAAGAAGGATGTACCATCAACGTTTTCCTTAAAGAAGGTTACCTAATCGGCGAACTTTTGTAGCAGTTTCTCAAAGATTATTAAAACTAGAAGTATCTTACCCGTTTCGAAAATCACACAACTAGAAATTTGTTTAAAAATGATACTGCTTTAAGGAAGCGGGAGAGATTAAAATGTTGCATTAGAAAAAAATTCGTGTGATTTTGTACAGAAAACCATTGCTGTTTATTTTCTAGACGTATAATTCAAAATGGAGAAATATTGTTACATAAAACGTAAATTTATCATAATGTTCTATTAATGAGATTGAAAGTTTGTATTTGCTGCTCGTTTTATGTAAACAACAGTATTGTCATGGTCCGCTCCTGCAGTAGAACAGAGCATCTGTTTTGTACCGATATGTTTGTACCCGCTAGAGCTATACAGTGCACTCCTAAACCCCCTCCTCCCCGCTTGAGCTGTACTGTATAGGCTACTTCTAAACCCCCTCCTACCCATTCAGCAACGTTGCAAAACGTCTAATATTGTCAACTTTAAATATTGCAATTAGAAAAAATTGTAAAGACATTTTTCCTTCCTTATGACATCAATAATCATCGGTTAAAATAATGGCACTTATACCCCTTACACCCTGTATACACACAGAGAATGTTTCCGAACTCTACCGACAAACTTCAAGATGATGTTCGAGTTTGAATTTGGATGTTTTGAGATAGACGACTAATGGGCAGTTAGGTCTCCTTTCTAAATCGAAAAAACACATATTTCAAGTCATATGAAAGACAAATAAGACAATATAATTTTAGGATCCATTTAATTACCATAAGACACATGAATTGCAATATAATGCTCAAAATACCCACGAACATCACAACAAACTTTGGGCTAACGTAGTCGCTCTATCAATGGTAGAGAAGTGATCTTGCATCATATTGTAGATATAACATATATAAATACACAAAAAATTTCATTACAGAATGTTGAATAGTTTTTGAGTTATGTGGGAAATGCTTCATCACTGCACAGTGAAATGAATTTTGAAAAAAAAAATGTAAATATTTTTTTAATGGTAAAAATGTTTCTTTATAGCAGAAGGACAGTGTTTCACACATACCAATTTTCATTATTGTACAAGATACAGTACTGGAGGAAATAATGTTGAATATTTCCAAAATTTTACTGCTGTAAGATGTACCTAACCCCTTAAAAGAGAGAGAAAAAAAATTAAGTTGAAATATAATGTTGTCACATCAATAAGGAAGCTACGGGAGTTTCGGCCAGCTTCATAAAAAACGTTTTGAAGCAAGAGGCAGTGTCATTGTCTACCACAGTTGGAGTCCGACTAGTGTAACCCGGCCTAGCGAGCTGCTCGTATAGTGATGACTTCTCCCGCTCCTTGGCTACGTGAGTATTGGAAAAGTCGAAGGTCTTTTTGTAGTTGGTCGAGCTATAGCTCAGATGATAACCAAGTTTGTTTATCAAGCTTATATTTTTAATTTGTGAAGTTCATGGAGAATTTTCGGATAAAGTAAAAAATATTGTTTTCGAGTTACTTTCAGCGAAATCTCAGGAGTTATACGAGAAAGAATATTTTGCATTCAAAGACTGAAACATAATACTGTATACGGAGTCACAGTTTTAAATGAAAGTGAGATATTAACTTATCTCTGTGATAGGTCAAATGTTTTGAATACTCCATGCTAAAAGCTACTCTGTTTCTCCCTGTGTCTCAAAGAAAATATGAATATTGAGAAATTTAAATGTATGAAAGTACATGTTTTATATTACATTAATGATTACGTTGAATTTTGTTATATCAGCTATATATTTTTCATATTTTTATAGTTCAGTAAAAAATTCAGTTCTCTAGTGTTATCTACCACGAAAACTTTATACTATTCAGCCAGCCAAAGTGCCATTTTACGTCTTTAAGGCCTGAAACCAGCTTCCAAATTAACTAGTTTGGGAAGCATGTACAAAAACAAATTAATGAAAACTAAAACAAAGCTAACTTGATTGATTAATAGTCTTATTTAGTGTAATTTTTCTTATTCTTTACGCTCATTGTTGCTGAAGTTCTTGAACTTGTTCAATTTTTGACACCTCGATCTTGATGTCCATGCTACTCTCATCGTCCAAGAACTTTTTCACTACATCATAATTTAACTTAAGACACTTTCCATATTCCATAATATCTTCATTTCCTTCTTTATAACTATGAACCATATATCGAGCCATAACCATTTCATTCATATCCTTTGAAGTAATAGAAATCTCATATCTAAAGTCTTTAGCATTACATTTTGGTCCTATATATTTTACAAATCCATAAAATAATCCTTTCTCTCCTCTGAAATGTACATAAAATATCTCTCCACATGTTAACATGACATTATTGTATAATCCGGAAGATGAAACCATAAGCTGCTTTTTGGAGAATACTCCAGTTCCCTCCCAGGTTTCTTCCTTGTGATTCTCTTGCAGGTGACATTTCATTTCAACCAAAGGACCTTTCCAAGGACATCGTCGCCTTCCTGCTAGAATAACTGGGCAATTGTAAGGACCAAATGGACAATCTTCCTGGTGTTCCAATATGAGGTGAACTGGAAATGTTTCTGGACAGCCGTTCTTCCGGTAGATGCATGGATATTCGACCTGTCTTGCAACGTTTTCTAACATAAGATTCGTACCTCTCAGAAAGGGCTCTTTGCATTCTGGACATCTGTTTAGTTTCGGTTTACAGTTGTTGCAAATATTGTGTCCATTTTCGCAGAAAGATATTGGTGGTACCATATAATTTTTGCATCGAGGACATTGAAGAGCCTTCAGCAACCCTTCGTTAGGATCCTTTGTGAGTGTGTCCATTCCGTAATCGTTGCTTGCTGAAATTAAATGATTTGATTACCTTAATAAAATTAGCAAAATATGAAAGACTGAACTTCCGTAGAGTAATCATAGTAACAGGTTTAGTATAAGAAAATGAAAATTGGTCCTCAGTACGTAAATTTAAGGGGACCGAGATATTTAAGAAATAAATATAATTCTTATATTTCAGTGTCCATTGCAGTTGTACCTATTAAGCATTCGATTCGTAAGTGGTTGCATGTAGATTGTGAATATTTCAGCAATTTTTAAAGGTTCCTTTAGTTTTAAATGAGGATTTTTGTAAGATATTTTAATGTCAGCTGTTTTTGAAGGGTATTAATAATATCTAAAGTTTCCACATTTAAGATAGTCTTTTAAAGTATTAGTTTAGAAGTTTTTCATAGTGATAAGTAGGGGGCGGATTTTAACATATTTGCATATTTTATTCCTTAGTTGCAAATTGTATGCTACCATAATATAAATGCATTTAAAGTTATTTGTAATAAAAGTTAAAGATTTTATATTGTACATATATGCATATTTAAGGGGTTAATGTATATTTCAGCTTTTAGCGCGAATATACTTTTTCTACCGTCTCAGCCAACTCGCTCGGTTGTGCGTCATTGTTTATGTAAATGAAAAAAATAAAATGAATGTGATACATAAATATTATTTTATGAAACATAGGAAACGAATATGGATAAATTATAAGCGCAGAAACACCATTTTGTGACACTTTTTAAAATAACTCAGCTCCAGTGAGCTCAATGGCAAAATACTTATTTTCACTCTATATGTGCTGTATTTTTGGTCCAGTAAAAATGCTCATCATTAAGACAAAACTATTAAAAATACAGTACTATTATATTCCGTGGACAAAAAGAAACTGAAGTGTGTAAAACTAGAATATTTTATGTGGATCAAAATAAAGTTTAAATAATCAAGTTATACAATATTTCGATAGAATATCAAGTTTTCTGTGAGTAAAGATCTGTTTTAATCTTATCTCAGTCCTCTTATAGCATTACATCCATCTAGAGAAACTACAATTTCAAATAGTGACGGAATTATTGAAATCGGTTAATTAACTTCTGAGATTACTTCATACAAACACACAAACATTCTCTTTATATTAATATTGATAAACAATTATACATTATCATCGTAGAATACAAAATAATATATCCGTATAAAATAGTGTTAAATGAATAATATTCTCCGTTTGTTGTGTGCAAGGCCGCCTTAAATAGACGGAGTCATTTGTTTTCATTTCATTATAGCCTATTAGTCTGAGGCGGCGATGATAAAACGTATGGTTATTTTAAAACTCGTGTATCTCGTTAAATATCAGTTCTATCAAAATTTTTCATAGATTAAAACTTATCGGAAATAATTTTTAAAGAAACTTTTGTTGTGCAACATTTCTCATGAAAATCGATACTACGCGAGATAGTTCTATTTATTTAATTCAGGCCCCCTTATAACCCTCCTTTCAAATAAAATGAAAAGGTAACAAACATCCAGATAGACAGACAGACATACAAACAAAAATTTAAAAAATGCAATTTTTTGTCCCAGGATGATTAATTATACACATTACACCAATTATGTTTGGAAAAGCGAAAATTACCAGAAAAATTTTGGTTACAGATTTATTATTAGGTATAAGTATTAATAAAGTCTTGTACATTAGAAGATTTTATTCCATAATAAGTAATTATTTAAAAGGGCGAAATATAGTAACTTCAAAACTATATTATTATTATTATTATTATTATTATTATTATTATTATTATTATTATTATTATTAATTTTTACAGAGAGAAAAAAAACTAAAAAGTTGAAGACGATTTCAACAGACAAGTAAGGGATTTTACTGAGGTAAGAAATAAAAAATTTCTGTCTACAGCGAGCAGAAAACTGATTCCAGTTTTAAGGGAGAAAACTGATCCGCAGTGAAGCGGGAATTCATAGGTTCCTTTTGAAACAAACAACAGAGATAACAGAAGCTGTCTCATGACAAGACTGGAAAGGATATTGCAGATAATATAAATATGGAGTATAATGAAGATTAATAGAAAAATATATAGCCTACCTCCGTAATATAAATACCCAAATAATTTAATTTCTGTAACTGTGTATCACAGACAAATACTGCATTAGAAAGCCTACAACTCAATGTACACGATAGGAGCTACTGAAGGTAAAAGTGAATGTTATTACCAACGAGCACAGAATACATAGAGTAGACATGAACAGCTTCAAGGTGAAGCCGATTTTGTGGACAGTCGCCATTATGATGCTACCAAAACATTGGGCTCCCGGTTAGCACATGGGCAGTTGATTATGATATTGCATCGTTGTTTTAATTAATAAATGAACTAATTTAAATATGCCTACATGTGCTGCGTATGGCTGCACAAACAGGTTTTCAAAAAAAAAAAATCCCTGGGATAACTTTTCACAGGTAAATATGCATGTGTGAAATGTACTTATTACCGGTAGATAATGAATGATTTAGCCTAGGTTAGTCGGTTAGATTCATATTGTTCACGTATTAGTTTGATTAAGAGAAAGGATTAGTGTATTGATATTATTTAATTAATTTTTATAATCACTAAACCAGACTTACGCTTTGTAGACTTAGCATTTACGAGCGAAACTAATCTAACAACCCAAGTTGGAAGTTTGTGTTGCCTGCTATAGAAAATGGGTGTACCTAGGTTTCTCTTCAACCGAATGCACGTATTCGTTTGATGAAGGAAAAAAAATAGTGTATTAATATTATTGTAATTAATTTTTATAACCACGAAATCAGACATGCTTTGCAGCTAACCTAACAACCCATGTTGGAAGTTTGTGTCGCGTGCTATAGAAAATGGGTGTACCGAGGTTTCTCTCCAACCGAATGCATGTATTCGTTTGATGAAGAAAAAGAAATAGTGTAGTAATATTATTGTAATTAATTTTTACAATCACGAAATCAGATGATAATGAGATTGCTGACAGCTGCTGTCTTAAAGCAATCAGAAAGGTACATCACACAACTTATATATTTGTTTTCAAGATTATAATCCTAACAGTCTCTGAAAAAGAAAATTAAGTGTACGCACTTTTAACATTGGTAAGCTAGGACCTATCCGGAAACTCGTACAAAAGTAGCTTCATTAACTCGGTCGTGATCTAACTTGACCCACTTGGTAATAAAACTTCACTTTTGTTCGCCGTTATAATCTAATTATATACTATAAACGAAGAATCTATCAAATATTAAATGGTTAAGAGTATTCCACTTTTTCTCTAAACAAAATCGGGACATCTATACGAAATACTGGCAAAAGGAAGAGAATGATAATTTGCGTAAAGAAGCAAGTTGCATTATTAAATCGAAGCAAATGGATCAACCTATAAAAGTAAATAGGCCAATTATAGGTTAGCATTTTTATTGGACTAGTAGCAAAATAAGGTCAAACTGTTATCTTCCTTTTTTATCATTAATGTTTGTTTAACCTTCCAGAGTACCTATTAAATACCATACTGCAATTTGAAGAGCTGTCAATTTAAATATGTGATTTATCGATGACAGTTTTGTAATGTTTGCTAAAAATACGTGCCTAGCGATTCTGTATTACGAAACAAACAAGAAAGTGTGAGTCCTTCAGGAAATTAGGGACATATTGAATTCTTATTATCATAAGATCTTCTATAGCGTAATAGCTATTTTACAATGTTTTGGTAGCAACAAGATGGCGTCAGGTCCATCAAACCGGCTTCACTCCGTCCAATGGTATTAAGATGCTAGTGTCTACTCTATGTATTCTTTGCTCGTTGGTTATTACCACTTGTGGCAAAAATCGGAATTACATCTCATGTCACAGGGTCCGATCGGTATTAGGATATCCATTATACCAATGTTATACCAACATTATTATTATTATTATTATTATTATTATTATTATTATTATTATTATTATTATTATTATTATCAGTAGTAGTAGTGGTGATAGTAGTAGAGTAGTAGTAGTAGTAGTAGTAATTTTTCATATTACTCCCCGAAGTTAGAACGCCCAATGATTTATCACATTTAAATGAAATTTAGGCCTACATCTTTTAGAAAATTATATGTTTATCCCCTTTGCTATGAAGACTTTCGGTCCTTGGAGTTATGACGCTAAAGTTTTGGCATCTCAAATCGGTCAAATTTTGATCTCCATTACTGGTGATCGCCGTTGCACTAATTATTTGCATCAACGCTTAAGTACTACTATTCAACGGGAAATGCAATGAGCATTTTAGGTACTCTTCCCGAATCCAACCCTTTGGACGAACTTTTCCTTCTTTAAAATTTATTAAGTATTCTGTGCGTAATTAATTAATTAATTAATCAATCGATATCATATTACAATAACAGGATTTGTGAACAAGCAAGCAAATAGAAATAATATTGTAATCGCACATCAATAGTAAAAATTAATAATACTAATAGGCCCGTTACACACCAGCGAGAAATATGTAATACATTTGTCGAGCTATGGAAAATGCTTTCCTTTAGCAAGGAGTAAAGCTCGAAATAAAGCATAGCTGACATTAGTCGGCTAGCGATTTTTTTAAAACATTGCTATGTATTCACCGCTTCCACCGGTAACCTAACCTAATTGTAGGCTATAAAATTTATATTACGTGAATAAAATTGACCAATTAATAGAAAGTCAGATGTTCAAATTTATGTAACTTTATTTCTATCAGCGCATATCAAACCCAAAGACCTTGTATAGTATTATATAAACAGTCTTTGATCAAACTGCCTTCCGTATGATGTAAAAAAACTCGTGTTTTAATTATCTATGCAATGATAGCTCCACTGCGTAGCAACATATTTCTCGCTGTAGTGTGAAGACGTTAGACTAAGCTAAGCCGTGTCCACACATTTCATAGTTCATAGCTCTCCCTGTAGTGTGTAACAGGTCTTAGTATTTAGAACACATTCTCAGGAAGGGGAAATTTTTATGCGATAATGTTTTACATTTTCTTAGATTAATCTCTCTGGCACTGAAATGTACTGAAAAAGATTTCATGCATGTTTGAAATTAATTTCTTATTTTATAACAAATGAAGAATTTTTATTTAAATGAAATGTTTAACCACATATACATAAATAAACCCATATATAATCAATTAGTACTGCTTTATCTAAATCATCTCAAAATCTAGCATTAAATTACGTTAATTCCTATACAGCTAGAAGGAACTAGGAAAAGGATTCATTAACGAAATAGCAGACATTGTGAAATTGAACAGGAAAACATTGAGCAAGATTTTATAAAATGTAAAAAATTAAACGTCTGAAAGAATTTCTGTTCCTGTAAAATTTTTAATTTGGCGCTTACAATGTTTCTTCGCTTAGCTTTGAAATATAGACGTAAAGAACTCAGAAATAAATAAATAAACAGTGTATTCATGGCATCCTTATAATTGCATGAAACGTTTATGCTCTCCGTTGGGTGTTATTGTAATAATTAGATTTTTAAGGAATTGGTTCTTATTAATTTTATAAGGATTGTGAAAAATATTAAGAGTGGAATAAGTATAATGCAATGTATATGTTGAATTATTATTACTGTTGTTTTTCTTTATTTTTTATCGAATAAACAGGATGAACCGTAAGTAATGTAATTAATTTCAGGGAGTTATTCTTTCAGATATTTGAAACAAAAGGTTTCATACAATTTCGCTCGTTTTTACTTCCTTTCCGAGATAAAAATTGTTTTACATGACATATTTTGTAGCGTGTTTTGAGTAAGCCACTGATTTAATTCCCAATATTCTCAGTCAATTTAAGATGACAGGGTATTATGGTAATAAATTATAGTAGTAATTTTAGTTTTGTACATTAAATGTGCAGAAATTTGATACGAACAAATGTAACATTTTCAATTTTCTTTCCAGAACAAACAAATTGACTGAGCATTTTGGGATTAATTTAGTAGCTTTCCTAAAACACGCTATGATGTTTCATGTATATTTTTTTTTCTCGAAAAGAAAGCAATAACGAGCAAAATTATATTACGATTTTCTGTTTGAATTATCTCAAAAAATAACTCCTTGAAATTAACGACATTGCTGACGGTTCACCATGTACCTACGTATATCATATACCTGTATAAGTATTTAGAATTGAATTACTCTGTTTCATTCGGGACACATATCGTTTTCGGTTCAACATATTCATATGAACACAATTATTAAACGTTAAACTGAAAATCGCTGACAAAACATTCTCTCAGCTGCCCGATCTGTTCATATCAATGCCTGTGTCTTTAACATTCTAACTTAACAAGATCGTCAACATCTATCTAATCACTGACCAACTGAACAGAAGTGACTAATATGGATACTTTGTCTCTGACTAAATTATAAATCATATGTAGGCTACAAAAGACGATTTTATACTTGAATAATAATAATAATAATAATAATAATAATAATAATAATAATAATAATAATAATAATAATAATTTCAATGTAATATATATGGAAAAAACTGTACATAATGGGTATGCATAATATCTGTTTAAAATATGTTAGATTGCTTAGGCCTGTAACCAATTTTTCCCATCATTCCCATCGATCACAGCTAAAATCACGTCGGCCTCACTGCGGCAAACTGACGAATTTCCATGATTATCTACCTTTCAATATAAGAGTTAAACATCCATGTTGTGTATAGCCTGAAGCAATTTTTCAACCTGTTTTCCAATCTACAATTCTAAAACAGAAACTAAGAGGGAGAAATGTTTTTGGAAAGGGCGTTATTCTGCCTGTACGAAAAGATAAAAGGAAAGAAAAAAGCCATTCATTGAATCTTGCTATTAATTTGATAAAGTAGTAGGTTATTTTCTATCTGATGTTCATACGAACGTTCTTCATTTATTTCGTTTTCAAAAATACAACTCGATATTTTTAAAATTACTCTGCTTTTATCAACTGCTTACAAAGCTGGTAGGCTGAAGATTGTGTATAATATTGTATTACTTTTTGTGGTCAAAGAATATAATATAAAGCACTGTTTGAAAATAAAGACTCTTAAAGCAAATATGTACACTGTTAATGAATTAATTAGAACACACTTCAAGTCAGTAATTACACAAAAACTATCAAAACTTACAGAGAATTCTTACCTTAAGATTCCCACACAATCTCTCAGACGTTTAAAACTGTTGTAACGCTCCGTAAGGTCAGACATAAGAAACAAGATAATGCAGCCGTTTTCTTTACTCAATGATAAGTCATAGCTAAGTTATTGATGCCTTTAAAAATGAGCGATTAGATTACAAATGTCCGAGAAATTAAAGGAATGACAGTAAAAATTATTGCAAGTACTGTCATCATCATAATATATTGAACTTGTATCGAGAATGCACTTTGCGTATAATATTCAGAAACAAATACTCAAATGGTATTCACTGATAATAATTACACTTGAATGATGATGTTACATATATTTCAATGTGCAGTGCATGGAGAATTACATTTAGCGCTATTCTCTCATTTATTTCTACAAACGAAATTCTCTGACTGCTAAAAACTGCAAAAAATTAAATTTATTTTTGGCTACGATTTCTTTATGCGGAAATTACTAATGAAAGGAAAATCGTAATCGATTCATTAATGGGTGCTAGGATAGGACGGCAGTGTCCTGAAATATGTCAAACAACACGAATTTGTCCACACCTGTGGAGTAACGGTCAGCGCGTCTGGGCGCGAAACCAAGTGGCCCGGGTTCGAATCCCGGTCGGGGCAAGTTACCTGGTTGAGGTTTTTTCCGGGGTTTTTCCTCAACCCAATACGAGCAAATGCTAGGTAACTTTCAGTAATGGACCCCGGACTGATTTCACCTGCATTATCACCTTCATTTCATTCAGACGCTAAATAACCTAGATGTTGATAAAGCGTCGTAAAATAACCCAATAAAATAAAAAAAATTATTCAACGCTGTATCAACTACGAGGTTATTTAGCGTCGATGAGATTGGTGATAGCGAGATGGTATTTGACGAGACGGGGCCGAGGATTCGCCATAAATTACCTGGCATTCACTTTACGATTGGGGAAAACCTCGGAAAAACCTATCCAGATAATTAGCTCAACCGGGGATCGAACCCGCGCCTGAGCGCAACTTCAGAACGGCAGGCAAGCACCTTGACCGACTGAGCCACGCCGGTGGTCCTCTGACTGAGAAGAAACTGCCTACTAAAGGATGCACTGGAAGAAATGGTAAGCGGGAGAAAAGGTCGGGGCAGAAGGCGATATCAGATGATAGACGACATTAAGATATTAGGATCATATGCGGAGACCAAGACATAAGCAGAATATAGGAAGGATAGGAGAATTCTGGTTTCCCAATGAAAGACCTGCCCTTGGACCATAGGCGGAGAGAGAACAGTTTCCTTGGGGGGGGGGGGCAAAGAAAACCATAGAATCCCGATATAACAAGGTTTTGGGGGACATTATTTACCTTCTTCCCTCGTTATAACTTGACCATGGTACCGTATATCAGAATATGATCATTTAATAAAGGTATTTTCGGGGGGCATATTTCTTACAGTGTTACATCCAATTCCACGATGTATCGGACCGAATTATATAGGGCTTGAACTGTAGGTCTACTACAAATTATAATAGGGCATAACTTAAAAAAATCTCCCTATTTTTCTCTCTCATACACAAACACATGTATACAGCAATAACGCTACATAACAGTGCCAACAGAAACTTTTTTATCTGAAGCTTACCTTCCTGAAGATATATGAAAAGTAAATTCTAATTATTTTACTTAATCTCATGTCTTTAAATTTACACATTGTACCAGGATCACTTTTCTTTTTTCTGCATTATTCTGCAGTATGTTATTCATATTTCTCCCAGTGGCGACCTGAACATCTGCAGACTTCTAACACATGAGTACAGGCTGTTACAAAAGAAACATTACAGTGCTTCCATTCCTCAAATGAGGTATACAAATTGTTATACATTTAGAAATTTAAAATAAATATTATAATCCAGACACATGATCTGAAGACATTAATTCGTCAATTTGAGCACAGAAACTTAATCATAAACAAAAGCAAGGAAAATCTTTTGAATTCAATATTTTCTAATGTTAATAGAAAAAAGGTCAGACATGTTTGGGGGGTGGCAGTGCCCCCCCCCATAACTCCGCCTATGCCTTGGACAGAAATGAATGAATGAATGAATGAATGAATGAATGAATTGAATGAATGAATGAATGAACAGTAAAGAGACTGTTTTTAAGCACAATCAAATGTCCCTCTGAATATAAAAAAAGCCCCTTGCCATAACAAAATTACCAGAAACTTCACCACAACATAATATGCAAGAATTCCATTAGTATTAACATGCGCTGCGTTTCCCCCTCCGCTAACCTTGCAGCGCTACGTCACGACGGAAATTCTGAGGCAGTACTTCTCAAGGTTGCAATACTGTCGACTGTAGCTCCTTATCATATCATTCGACACCAACAGAGCAGCAACGAAGAATTGCTTCACCAGCGTAGAGCAGTTCGTGACAGTTACGAACATTACGAATACAGAACCTAGTTTCGGGTGTGGTTAGTATATTGAGGAGGAAATCAGTGAATTTTTTCTATACATTTCGTCATGCTACTGTATCATGTAAAAACACACGACGATTGGCTATACGATTGGTTTCTAGGTGGTGTAACCAGTTCCTTTGCCAGGTGATCAACTCTCCTGTTCACTGTACAGCCACCACTGGTAAGTAATATATACAAAATATGGTAAAGTTTTTTTTTTTTGTTCATAATTTAAGCTTACATAGTAATTGCATTTAGGAGAATCACAAACTTCGATCCCGCTACGCACCAAGCAAGTGAGAAAAAAAGTACTTAAATCATTGCAAATAACTTCAAAATTGGGCACACCACTTCAGAGATATGATGCGATCACTGAGAAAGCTATAAACCCGCTGCAAGTACGCACCTTCATTTTTTTTTATACCCGACCGATGATTTTTTTCTGATATTTTCACGTGAAAACACGTTACACTACACGGGAAAGCATTCCATTCTTCTGTTCAGGGCAAAGCTATCTGTGTACCTATCTACCAAAAAGCGTATATGTAAGGCCTACCAAAAGCCTGAACAAACCAAAACTAACCCTTACGAAAACTCGCTGTTGAAAATTAGGGGCTAGAAAATATTGAGAATAGGACGCATGTTTATACGATATTTTTTTTTCGATTCATACACACCCACACACCTAAACTGGGCTCTAACTCTAAGGAAAATGTCACTGTCCCTGTTCGGAAACGCTCCTAGTCCCGTTGCGTATTCTGTTGTATTAGTCACGCTTGGATAACCCAAACGACGCAAGTTACTTCTATAGCATGACCATCATATCCTCTCGTTACATGATTGTTAATTTTTGTTAAATATTGAAATAGTGATCAGAAGTGAAGCACTGTTGCACGTTCTCCCACCACAAGTATTTCGGCCTTGGGCGATGGATGGGGAAAGCGTAATTAGTCCGTTGAGAATAATCGCGCATGTACACTCAGTGTAATGTAGAATTGTTTAATATATTGTGCGGATATAAACGAATTAGCGTAATGTGAACTGAAATTTTTTGACTTTCCAGTAATTCGTCCTGGACCTGTCGGCAAAGTAGAGATTATTATGTAAAAGCATCTTATTGTAACACATGTATTGCATACTATTTTTGGACGATCTTTAAAAAATATTATTAATCATTTTAAATTGAAATTGTTTTTGGATGCTAACATTTTCATGTGTGATCGCCATTTGTTATTTGCCGATAGGTGTCATTCATTTGTTATTATTCGTATTTGTCGACAGGTATTATTTATTTGTTATTAATCGGCGGCGATTGTGAAAATATTGTAATAAAATAAATTGTAGAAAGTTTAGTTTTGTCTTCAAAGAAGTATATAGGTGACACAGTAAATCAATATAAATAAATAGCATATAGAAAATGTTTGTAGGTGACACGTTAATTATACACCAGTGACCAGTGTAAATTAACTGCATACGTATTTTACTCCATGAATGTTTTCGCGTTCAGCCACGACCTCACGAGTGGCGCTCAGAGCAACGACCGGAAGTCGTCAGACATGGTTTTCGGTTTTCACGCTTACGTCTTATCTATATTAATTCCTGTTTTCTTACAAATCTACACTCCAATGAATTAATTTAGAAAGAGTACAAGTGTAATAAGACATTTGGTTATCTCATAACTAGACATCGGATTTTTAGGCACTAAAAATTGCAGTTTTAGGCGCCTAAAATAAGCTCAAAATTTATAAAATTAGGCTCTATTTTAATGAAAATAGGCATTTTAGGCACATCAAGGTATCATACTTATTTCTTTCACTGAAATTTTTAGTTATACACTAAAATACGCACAAAAAAGTATGTTTAAACATTAAAAAATAATACTATATTATATTTATAAACAGAGCTGCACAAATTTAATATATTGAAACTAATGAAATAATGATTATTGATATCAAGATTACTCATTTTAAGTTACTGAAATTCAGTTCCATGCTCAGACTTTATTATAATTATCTGCACAGTACACCACCAGAATTTTTTCTAAATTCTCTACAGTTAACCTCTGCCTTTTGTCACTGAGAATCATTTTGAAAGCAGAAAAACTTCTTTCAACCGAAACTGATGTGAGAGGCGCAAATTTTAAATTAGGTACAATAGAAACATCAATACTTACTGGAACATTTACACTTTCCCCCGATATCACTCTTGATACTTTTTCCAACAATGAAAATCCTACATTCTTATTTAATACGTTGTCCCACTTATTTTTAACTTTTTTTCCCAGTTTCGCCCAAAGCAGAATGTATGTTCACTTGAGCTTCCTTTACTATTGCTATTTGGCTACAAAGAGATTGTTTTTCACGTTCTAATTGTTCAATGCTTGCAGGTATGAAAGAAAAGTTTGATGTTATGTAGGCAATATCGTTTTTCACTCGTGAGTCATTCAGACAATCTTTCACTGCTTTCACACACGCTGCATTATCAGTTTCAGGTAATTTATCAATAACTGTGACCACTTCTTTAAAATACTTAGAATAATACACCACTGACTGAATCCAGGTTCCCCATCGTGTAACAACCGGCTGAGGTGGGAGTGAGATATCTGGAAAGTTCTCTCTGAATATTGAAATCCTGGATGGGGCTTTACAAAAACATTTTTTTGTGTTAGAAATAAACGAATTGATAAGAGGAAATTCATTCCGGATTGTTTCAGAAACCCTGTGAAGGCCATGTGCTAGACAGGTTACATGCGCGAGGTTAGGATAAAATGTTTTAAGAAGTGGAGCTGCAGCAACCATGTATGAGGCAGCATCAGTACAAAACAACAGAACTTTAGAATCGTCTATATTACCTGAGTATAAAGACTGTAGGCCTTTATTTACAAAATAAGCAATGGCTTGGCTATTCACTTTCGAAAGTTCCTTAACACATGCGAGGTGTGGAATCGAAGGTCCATCAGGACTAAGTTTTCCTACTACCATATTTGCTATATACCTATTCATAGGATGTGAGGTTTCATCCACAGAGACCCATATGTAAGAATCACCTATATCCTCCCGAATGGAAGCTAAAGTTTCATTGTATATTCTGTCTAAGTAATTTTTTCTTAGGGTCGACTCAGATGGGATATTTTGTTTGCAGTATTTTTGTAAAAACTGTCTTAAAACCGGATTTTCAATTGCATTCCAGGGAATGTTAGCAGCAACAAACGCTCTGGTTAAATCAGCATAGAAATTGCTGCTGAGATTGGATGAAGTAGGCTGTGTTAGTAAAGTTTGTTGCAGTTGATTTTTCTGCTGAGCTTTAGCCTTATGAGCCGCTCCTTGCACATGCTGCTTTAGGTGGCACTTCTTTTCTTGCGAAATCTAAAAATGTAAAGTAAACTGAATTAAAATAAAATCCTAATTGTTGTATTGCCGTATTTCTATCACAAAGTTAGTGGGTTCGAACAATCAAAATTTTAATGACCTGCAAATACTTTAACTATCGGAATTTAAAAGGTTAAAGTGTAGTGGTCTTAAAAAGAATTATACCTCAGGATAGCTCAGTCAATGTATAAATATTATAGGCCTACTCATTAAAATTAATAGAATTTATATATTTCAACTATTGTTACATACCTGTTTGCTACAAATCTTGCAGAATATTATTTTTCCATCATAAGTGAATTCTGAATATTCTGTTAGCCATTGCCGGATCAATGTAGATTTTGCGCTTATATTTTTCGGCATTATCGCGTTAAACTTCACAGGAAAACGTCCTACCGCTCAAAACTTCTCAACACAAATAAGGTGAGGGAAAGAGCAACTGTTAACGAGCATTCAAATGAACCGTTGTTATTGAGATTCAATTGGACAAAAATACAAAGTTCCACTTATTGTTGCATTTCCTGGTAGTGTTAACACTAGGAGGGCCATTCTTTTAAATATTTTGTAACGGTTTACCCTACTAATTCGCTGTTTTACGACTTTTCATAAATATTTCAAAAACACTCTTTCTCCAAAAATTGTGATTTTATGACACTCTGAAGGGCAGTACAGCTAATCGGTTTCAGACCGAAAACAGTCATTTTTATAGTATAGTATATCTCTGAATCGGTAGCAGCACATGTTGTGATTGTTGCCTGCTTCAAAACTAAGGTTGGTTCTTTGTCGGCATTTATGCCTCCAAACATGTTAAATTCGGTGAAATCTATTGCGAGTGTCGTGACATTCAAAACATTTAGTTTCCTTTATCAATGGTTTCATGGCCAGTGTGAAGCAAACTTTCCACTTTTTAAATGCCTTAAATTTCGCAGTGAATGCATGTATAAATTATAAAAAGTAAGAGTAAAATGCGAAACTTTACAGTGAGTTAGGCATTTTTAGGCGAATATTAACAAATTAGGCTCTAATAACCATTTTAGGGCACTATAAAACTCTTTGAATACCTTTCAATTTCCATGAAACACAAATATTAATTATTATTTTTACTTTTCTCCTAAAGAAACAAAATAGACATTTGTCCTAGAATCCGATGTCTGCTCATAACACATAGTGATGCGCGATACTGATAGTATAAAAGTTGATTTGATTTATTCGATTACCGCCCGTGTGTTGTAAGCAGTGTTGCCAACTGAACGAAAATTCCGTCAAAACTGACGGAATTTCAATGTAGCGGACGGGAAAAGAATGGTTTTGACGAGTGACGGATTTTCTGGCGGAAATTACAATTTGCATCGTCTTTTGACTTTTTTTTTTAGCTGCTGTCATTTTTAATTGTTTCATTTCTGGGGGAGCGTAGACCAACCCAGCACATCAACTGCAGAACTAGAGGCAGATGATGTGGATGAATTATTATTATTTTAATCAAGATTGGTAAGCAAGTTGCGTTAATATTTTCCTTTATTTGTATATAGATATATTGAGTGGGCCTTTTTTTTTTTTTAATTTTGGCTGATTCTGACGGATTTTCAGGTGTTAGACTGACGGGGATACAATTTATGAGTTGGCAACACTGGTTGTAAGTTTAACTTACAAGGCTGACCAACAACATGAGTAAGGTTGTTAAAAACACGATCGGCCAAAAAAAGTATTTGCAAGCGAAAAGTAAATGCACGTGTTTACCAGTGCATACTTTTCTGAAGAATTACCTAAAAATTAACTGCCCATTTTAACTAAAGATGTGAAAACTTACTTTAAGGGCCATTTTCTCCAAATGAGTTTAACCTTGGGTTTATTTTATGCTGGTTTAAGCCTGAGTTTAAACTAAAAATAATTTTCCCCACGTTAGTTTAAACTATCAAGTTTAAACGGGGTTCAAACAAACTTTCTGCCGTGTAGGTTTAAACCAGTATTCGTGTTAAACTTCATTAACATATTAATATCTGTGATTTTTCTAGTAAAAAGGTTAGCTTCAACTGATAATATTATAGGCTACTTCAATATAAAATAAAATTAGAAAATAGTAATGCCATTAGAAAATGGATGAACTTATTGAAATTTTTTATGAAATAGAAGATAATAAATATTATGTTCAAGTTTGGTTATAGAGTCTAGAATTATTCGTGCGAGAGTTGAATGGGAATTTTGTCAATAGTGATGAACTAATTTTCTGTCCTCACTTTCATTGAATGAGGTCACATAATACGTAAAGTTGATAGCAAGTTGTTCTAAATTGATTTATGAATATGGATATTATTTCAGAGTTAACAATGATACCTATAGAAATTCTTCTGGTATAAGCAGCTCTGTCTAGAATTATCTTAAGAACGGGAATAGGAACAAACTATACAGAGGAACTGGAAATCAAGAAAGGCAAAGAAGCAAATGATGATAACTTCTGTGAGGATAGGAGATTAGAGACTGAAGAAATTTTATTTAATGAAGGAAGACAATTAGAAATCTGAGAATGTCATACGTGCTAATCTTGATAATGAGAGCAGCTCTAGATAGAAGAGATAAACGTAGAGGTGTAGTGATGAAAAGAAAAGGTGATGATAAAGCGTGGAAAACATTCGGAATGCAAACCGAAGCTAACTTCGGAATTACATTAAAGTAAAAAAAGTAGAACGTTATGAATTTTTGGTTAAGAGTTCGTTTGATGGAGATATAGATGATTCAAATGCTGACCCAGATTTCGACTGTTCTTCGCAGACTACTTCATATTCCGTATCATCTGAATCATCAAGTGAGCCAAATTATGTTCACACTACACCTAGAGGAGACGGACAGGATTCTGAATGTAACAATGGAAGGGGTTAGTAGTGAAAAATAAAAAAATAATGACCTGCAAAACGGAGTAAATAACAAAAAAGCACCCAGTCTGCAAAATCGTGGAAAACATACCCTCATCGTCTTCAAGCCAAGAGAATTTTCCAAAACGAAAGATGCGTATGGTAAATCATGTGGGGAGAAAAATGAAGACTTAAGTGTTCTCAAAAAAAAAAAAAAATCGATGACCAAAGAAATGTCATCTGAGCAACAAAAACGTTCATGCAAATTGAATCAAGCACATCAAAGAAAAATGAAAGTCCTTAATCTGACATTATGACTCTCATAGGCTCTAATCATATCTCCAAAGCATAAAAAAATTACATTTCAGTGTTCAATTATAAAAAAATGATCAAATTGAGTAACATAAATGTTTAAAAAGTGATTTTTTAACATTTCTCAATTATTGTTTGCATAAATTTGATAATTTATGTCTAAGTAGGGTAAACCATACAGTTATTGGCCACCTTACAGTTATTGGCCACTTGAACTTTGATGTGTTATAATAAGACAGGATGTGCAAATAATTAATTAATATTTTGCCAGATTGTAGCAGCATGTTTTCTTATTTGGTAGTTTCTCTAATTTTCCGCAACAGGTAGCACTGTGAGATGAAAAAGATGTTTTTGCAAAACACACGTTCCCAGGCTTTGGTTTCTTGTGAAATTCTTAAGAACTGTGTTGTGGTTGAGTCGTTATAATTACTGTTTCTTTTAATTGGTATTCATTATTATTCCAATTATGAGGTAAGTACGTCTCTATTATCACTTTACACTTATATAACGTAATCAAAAACAATCCCCAAATTTTGAAAATTTACTGGCTAATAACTGTTTAATTATAACGCATTTTTCAGTTATTGGCCACCCCGGCCAATAACTGTAATTTTAAAATAATTTAAAAAAGCAATTATTTTCCTTCATTTAACTTATTAAATGCCACTATTTCACTAGTATTTTTATTTTGAGTCCATTAAGTGTGTGCATAGTTATTAGCCACGTGGCCAATAACTGTCTTAATGGGTGGCCAATAACTATTCTTGTTTATTTTATACCCTGGTTAGGTTATTTTTAAGATTCCAAATTGGGCTGACTATAAGCCAAAGGCGATGAAGGTAACATTGGAAGAATTGGAAACTCACAGGACTTCACTTAGAGTCATTGCTAAAAAGACGGTGTTCCTAAGGGAACCCTAAATATCAAAATAACGAATGATAAAACGGAAAAGTGATTTGAATCTTATAGCTTAGGAGGAAATTGATAATGAGTGTTCTGAAAACGTCATTTCATATCGAACAGTGGATGCAATCAAATCTACGGGGATGTTTCCGATCTCTGAAATGAATTTGAATAACATCATGTGCGTCAGCTGAATTGTAGCACGAGGTGACAGACCAGTAGTGAGTGATCTCATAGTCAGAGTGCACGGCGACTCACAGCAGAAATTCCCAAGAAAATCGAACCTTTTTGTGAGGGGTACATAACAACTCTTTCCGGTGCCAAGTACACTTAAGTAAAAATAAAAGAAGCTTGTAATAAACAAGATTTCGTTATTTCCAAGAAAGGCATCTTCTGTATACTTAATAAGATTGGTGAAGCTCGAATGGAATTAATTTGTATCAGCTCGTGGGGTGCGACGACTTGTGACGGGGGGGGGTGGATTTGCTTGCTTTTTCCACTCTGGAATTAATCCCATCCGAGCTTTGCGAGTCTTATTAAGTACACATAAGTTGTCTTTCTTGGAAATAATAAAACCACGTTTTTGCAGGCTCCTATGATTTTCATGTAACTGTACTTGGCATTGGAAAGAGTTGTTATGTACACCTCCCAGAAAGGTTAAATTTTCTTGGGCATTGCTACTGTGATACACTGTGCACTCTGACTATGAAATCACTCACTACTGGTCTGTCACCTCTCGCTGCAATTCAGCTGTCGGTGTGATTCCTGACGCACATGACGTCATTCAAATTCGTTATCAGAGATCGGAAACAACTCTGTATTCAATAAGAAGTTTTGGCTGACAATATTGACAATTACACCTATTATAAAATGCAAGAGATGAACCCCGGAATCTGACTCTCCATGGTAATTTTTTATATTTTGTATTTTTTGTTGGTTATTTAACAACGCTGTATTAACTACTAGGTTATTCTGCGTCGATGCGATTGGTGATAGCGAGATGGTATTTGATGAGATGAGACCCAGGATTCGCCATAGGTTACCTCACATTCTCCTTACAGTTGGGGAAAACCTCGGAAAAACTCAACCAAATGATAATCTCAAGCGGGAACAAACCCATGCTAGGGCACAAGTCTGGATCGGCAGGCAAGTGCCTCAGTCGACTGAACTACGCCAGTGGCCGACTCACCATTGTACATTAACAAGTGTGAATGCAGGTTGTAGTAGTTATTATAACATTCTGGTTGTGGTAACATAAATGTAAGTGAGAGCCACCGGCGTAGCTCTGTCAGTTAAGACGCTTGCCTGCCGATCTGGAGTTGCGTTCGGGCGCGGGTTCGATTTCTGGTTGGGTTTTTTCCGAGGTTTTCCCCAACTGTAAGGGAAATGTCAGGTAATCCATGGGGAATCCTTGGCCTCATCTTGCCAAATATCATCTCGCTATCACCAATCCCATCGACGCTAAATAACATCGTTGTTGATAGAGCGTCGTTAAGTAACGAAGTAAAAAGAACATAAGTAAGGAAATAGCTTCCATGCTCAAAAGAATCAAGAATACATCAATCGGAAAGTCTCTGGTTTGGCCAGAGATACCTAAAAGAGAAGGCAAACATGATATCGAAAGATTGCCATTTTCGATAGTATCACTGAGCTACAGGATATGCACAGAAAGAAGTGCGAACAGAAAGTTGTCCAAGAAAAGAAAAATGAAAGAGAAAACGTGAAGTTGCGAAAGAAAGAAAAGAGAAAACACAAACGACAAAACGAACACTTTTAAGAGAATTGCAAAATGAATGAAGTCCAATTTGTGACATTTGCAAGAAGCTTTCAATGAAATTTGATGTGAAGATTGTAAAAAAGTACTGTATTTTATGTAAATTATATTTCACGTAAACACAGACAACATATTCCTGAAAAAGATGGTGATATCTCCCTATGTCACTCATTTTTATGAAGAAGAAGATTCACATAACACAATGGATCTTAAGGGTAGTTCGAACAATGATGATTTCCTTGAACTTGATAAACTAGCAACATATACATAAGGGCCTACAGAGCAAAGAGACATGTGGATTTATATTTTACATAAAACTGATGTTAGGGCAGTGCAATGCATATGTAAATAACTAATAGAAATAATAGCAAGAGTTTAAAATAATATTTGCAGCCAAAACAAAAATAAATGTCTGTTACAGTTGACAATTGTGAAGTGGCCAATAACTATACAGTCAGTGGCCAATAACTGTCAAGAAGTGGCCAATAACTATAATTTCATACATATTAATATTATTTGGCCACTAGTATCACACAGTATTATTGAATCCATTTGTGTAACAGTGATTTGAATAGAGAAATAATTGACAATTACAGATGCACAAACAGTTCCTTCTTACAATATAATGCACTGAAATCCTCGACTTTCAAACACAAAACTTTCCTTAAGTGGCCAATAACTGTATGGTTTACCCTACTTCTATTCGAGTAAAATGAAATAATTAAGAAATTCGTTTCTTATTCCTGTAACCAACAAATATAACAATGACAATAACAAAATTAGTTAGTACATCAATAATTTTTACAATTATTTGGCACTGTTATTATCATTATTACTATAATAACGACGTCAAAATATGAAATAAATTTAGTTTCCATAGTTACATAAAATGGCACAACTCAAACTTATTCCAATTAACCCTTTCTTACCTATAGATACCATATGGCAATAATTAACTTTATAGCATTTATATACTTGTGTGTTACATATGAAGGTAAATTTTGCTGGATAACTTCTATTTCAATACATTTTCATCAATATAGTTTTGTTTCAAATGTTGCCACTCCCGTAACTTGGTCACTGAATTGGTCCTAATACAGCTATTTGTTTCAACATGGATTGCTTGTAAATTTAATTTGGGTTAGAAAGGGTTAAACCCCTACTGTGCCTTCCATCAAAACAATGCTTGAAAAAAATATAGTATAAAATTACTCTCTAAATGTCAATAAAAATATTTTTCGTAGTAACATTATTTTCTTGATTTTTAAAATGAGCATAATATATCTTTTATTTGTACGTTTTCAATTTTTTCGCTCTCCTAAAAAATCACGTTTTTCGAGTTAAGTCACTTTTTTATGTCATGTGCGACATGAGGTAGACCTAATTTGATGGGTTACCGAACTCGTCAAAAGTCTGAAGTTATTTCCTTGAAATTCATGCGAAAGGAATATTGGTAAAGGAAATTAATTTATATATTAAAATGGATCCATATGTTCCATAAGATAAAGCAGATGTCACAAGACATGTGTTATTAATGTTATTATACGATCTAATCTATCAGAGAAAAATTGAATCGAGAATGTTTTCCAAGAAATTGAAGGATATAATGGAATGAATGATGCTACACAACACTTCACATGGGTATAAAATAATTATTTAGGCCTATCTGTGAAACTAGTACACCGTTGCATTTGTTCTTCATTCACTTTGATTATATCCAAGGATTATAGCATTAAATCTGGCATGCTGAAGCTAAATGACGCGCCATCGGTTTAACTGGCTCTCATTGGCCAGTTCCAATCGAGCTTATTGTTGAGCAGTTCCTTCAGTGTAGCCAACACAACTTTAAACGGGTGGGCTGTCGTTTTAATTGAAAGAGTGCTAGAAATTTATGGAGAAAATGGAAGCACTTTTAAACTAAATACTAAAGTTGAACGGGTTTATTTATGCAAAGTTTAATTTGATTTAGAGAAAATGACCCTTAATGGTGCATTAAGAAACAACAGCGTTTACTTTGAGAGAGTAGTTGAGTTGTCATCCTTCTGGAATCTGGACCATGAAAGTAACTTGTGCACTCAAATCGTTTCTCCAACTCGGGGAACAAGCTTCAATTTCGCTACACAGTTAATTTTTTGTATAAGTTTACCAACTGTGGAGATGTAAGAATCTGTGTACTTCTAAGGTAGTTTAGGACATATACTCGTTACTTTAATAATAACTCAAAACTGATTACTTCATGTAATGCTTGCCATATTAGTTATCGCTATGATGAAAATATTGAATACATCATACTCTTACATGTGAGTGCTAGGTTGTCGAATGAGTTGTGAATTATTACACAGTAATAGTGTAGCAGATGCCTATCTTTTACGTAAGTATGTCTTCTTTCACTAATTGTAAAAAGACTGTCTTAACAGGGTTGTGAGAATAAGCGGTTGGGTGAAATAGCATAATAAAAATATAACATCATGTCACGCAGGAGTACAGATCAAACATCTGGAATCGCTCTGGTGAGTCAATCAACCAAATTGCACTCTTGTCTATTCTTAATTTCTTCTTTTTGTAAAATGGTCTTTTTCAATTTGTTACATAATTCATACACATTACAAGATGTTTTTTTTAATTAATAGTTTATATAAGTAACCAAAGTTTAACTTAATGAAAGGCTGATAAATGTTTGGTATCACAATGAGAGGATCTAGGAAGTAATACAGACCTGTATTGCAAGCATGCCAAAGAGAATTCAAGCCGTAATTGATGCTAAAGGTGGACGTACGAAATACTGAAATTTCTGAAAAATGTGTAAAGAGTGGTTATTGAACAATATTCTTGAATTAATATTGTCGTTAATCTTTGTAATTTTGCTTAATATTGTTTATAAATAGCCTATGTCATGTGAATTCTGCAAAAAATCCCATTAGAGGTGAAATGAGGAACAAATAAGTAATAAGAAAAATGTGAGTGATTATAATAATGTGGCCAGGTACTGTAGAATGCTACCTTCAAGAACTTCAAAATTTAAAAAGAATGAAAAACGTTGTTGCACAGTAAGAGTACATAGTAAAGCGGTAAATTTTTAAATGTTTGGGGAGAAATTTCCTTTACTGAACCTGACAACACTGCTCTGCATAAACACTGGCTTCCTGACTCTCACTGGTAAGCTTTCTACGCGTGAACGAGCTTACTGCAGGAAGCTGGTTTTATTACCGAAGAGATAATGAATAGCTTCCATTTCCGTTCTGATTACAGAAGTACAAGGCTGGCGAGGAGAGAAGCATAACGGGAATCGAGTTACCATAGTACCAGGTTGGTGGTGATGAAGAAGGAAAAACTTCAACGCGGTACCTTGTAGCCAAAGATTACTTGACTATACGTAAGTATACTCCATCAGCTGGGCTAGTCCAGTGGCGAGAGGCGGTTCTAGCCCCCCCCCCCTCAGTTTTAATGAAATAGTTACTTTTAAAATTCTTAACTATTGCTGAATAAATTGCTCATTTACTTGATATAAAGCAAACTAATGAATTTAATGAACTTTAATTCACATTAATTTTAAAGTTTTATTTATTCTATATAGCCCTATTGTTACCTTAACTCCAAAACCTCATAACTCGCTCGGATGTCGATTTTCACTTCTTGCGCGTTTTGAAAGTGTTTTCATACGAGTTACGAGGTTTTGCAGTTAAGATAATGATACGCTATTTTTAACATTACAGTTTATTTATTCTGTTCACAAAATATAACGAATGAAATAAAGTTTAAACAAAATATTTATAACATGCGTAGTACATTCAGTACAGGCACACCACAATCAACATTTATAGATAGTTCTATACAACCAACAATGCTGTGTGCATTCAAAATATGGTACAACTCACAGTGTCGACTGTCTGTTATTCTAACAATCACAGAAAGAATTCGTCCTTCCGCAACAGTTTTCAATAGCAAATGATTAGTCGCTGATGCTAGTAGCTGGGACGTTCAGAGCACAAGGGAATCAAGTCCATTTTTGGTCAATTGGGAGATATTTCGTCTGTACATATCTTAGATGAGACTACTTTCAGATGCAAAAATAGCCACCGGCTTAGGTGCTTGCCTGCCGATCCGGAGTTGCGCTCGGGCGCGGGTTCGATTCCCGCTTGGGCAGATTACCTGGTTGGGTTTTTCCGAGGTTTACCCCAACCGTAAGGCAAATGTCAGGTAATCTATGGCAAATTCTCGGCCTCATCTCGCCAAATATCATTTCGCTATCACCAATTCCATCGACGCTAAATAACCTCGTAGTTGATACAGCGTCGTTAAATAACCAAGTAAACAAACAAGCAGATGCAAATTTTTTGTTGAGTGTGATGGATGGACGTCAGTCGTGTCTGAAAGTTTTGGAGTGAGATTGACGTCATACTTTCCCCTTCAATTGAGTTTGACATGTCTTGTCTGTACAATATAATGTGTTATCTAAATTATATACACACGTCTGAAAACAGTGATGGTACCAATGAAAGTGTTGCCAGCAGAGTGAAGGGTAGGGAGGTTAGAGAAAACATGAAAGGTCATGTGATTCGACTGTTTTAAAGAAATTTAGGTATGTTACATGTCTTTATTTGAAATTGGAATATTCTTGAAGTTATTCGTAGTAATTTAATGTATTCTTTTTGTCTTGTATATTTATTTATGTACGAGTATGTCTTCAATATTACTCACTTTCCCGACCAGATAAAAGAATCCAGGATTTAGAGCCAGCATCCATAATGAAATTGAATTAACGAATTATATTTAGATTACTTTATACACCCCTCTAGAAAATAACTCTCATAATTCCTCGTAGTGTTTTTCGGCCAAACATTCTGGGAAAAGTTGTGTGAATTACGCGATAATATACGGAATTTTGCATTTTTTTTGCCAATTTTGTGAGAAACTGTATTTTACCGGTAGCCTATTTTGCATTTCTTCTGCATTTCTGAATGTTTTATAGAGTATTGATATTATTTGTTTGAATTTTGAAGCAAAACGCATTTTTGTTATTTGAGGGAAATTTTTTTATCTATCTTATAGGAACTCTCAACAAGAAATGCACACATAAAATGAGGTAACGATAATTTTAATGTAGCATGCCTACCACAGTGCGATCGAGAAATGATACCATTACAATTAAAACTGTACAGAAGCTGCTTAGGGACTTACAAATCAAAAGCAAATTATGGTAAATCACATCTAATTTCGGATTCCTGCTTACTTCGATAAAAGCTTTGGATATGGGAAAGTTGAAGGTAAAGTGAGGGAAAATGTGACGGAAAAATGAATGAAGTATTGCCAAAGAATTTTGGGCGCAGTATCCTTTGTTGAATTGCTGACGTCCTCTCAGGATGTGATTTCTCTGTAAACCTGGACCACGAAATTAATTTCATGTTACATATTCTAGACATTTTTTAGGTTAAGTTTGGTCCTACGGTGTCTGTCTTTGTGGTGAGGAGTTTTCCAATCTATAAGACATTGTTGGATGAAAATCGTCAGTTTTCTACGTCTGAAAATTTACACTTGTTTTTTTCTTCTGTATACTATTGCAATTGTGTCTAAAAGTAATACAAATCTGAATTTAAAAAAAATATATAGAAATATCCATTCAAAATAGCCATTTAAAGGTAACATACCATTTGAAATTAACAGGAAAACATTTAATAATTTTTATAGAAAATTATATGCAAAATTAACGCATGATTATTCTATACTCGTATGAAAAATGTCGGAAATAGAGAACCTATTTTTACTGTTCATAAGTGCACATTTTCTAATTCTTGTTGCATTTTTAAAACATTTGCTTACTTACTTACTGGCTTTTAAGGAACCCGGAGGTTCATTACTGCCCTCACATAAACCCGCCATTGATCCCTATCCTGAGCAAGATTAATCCAGTCTCTACCATCATATTACACCTCCCTCAAATCCATTTTAATATTATCTTCCCATCTACATCTCGGCCTCCCCAAAGGTCTTTTTCCCGCCGGCCTCCCAACTAACACTCTATATGCATTTCTGGATTCGCCCATACGTGCTACATGCCCTGCCCATCTCAAACGTCTGGATTTAATGTCCCTAATTATGTCAGGTGAAGAATACAATGCATACAGCTCTGCGTTGTGTAACTTTCTCCATTCTCCTGTAACTTCATCCCTCTTGGCCCCAAATATTTTCCTAAGAACCTTATTCTCAAACACCCTTAATCTCTGTTCCTCTCTCAAAGTGAGAGTCCAAGCTTCACAACCATATAGAACAACCGGTAATATAACTGTTTTATAAATTCTAACTTTCAGATTTTTTGACAGCAGACTAGATGACAAAAGCTTCTCAACCGAATAATAACAGGCATTTCCCATATTTATTGTGCGTTTAAAACATTTATAAGGTATTATTAGAGTTCTGCGTTTGGTTACTTTGAACATAAGTTAGGTGTACATCGATCATACTAGGTGCATACAGAGAGCAAGTTGCGAGTCAACAGTTCACGCTGCAGTGAACCAAGCAGTCTTCCCACACACTGCGGTACTGTGTGTTAACAATATTAAATATCTATGCTGTGCAAACACTCTCAGAGACGCTCTGAAGCAACGTACGATAATATTTTGAAATGCGCAACAAATGTAACGATATTAATTTAAAAATCGTATTCGAATTTGCTTTTGTTAACATATATTAGTCGTAGTGACATGAAAGAAATAGACGTCTTTCCACATAAAATGATGTTTTAGTCGCCATGGCTTCCTGGCGTCCGAAATTTGTCTATTCCTGATTTTTGCAATAAGTAAAATGCATGTAGATAACTTTAGATTTGATTAAAATTTGGAATCAACAAATTAAAAAATATTAATGCCAGTATAAACTTAAAATAAAACAAATTATGGATGTGCTTTCCTAATGATGTGCTTGCTATCATATTCTTCTATGGTGGCATTCATTTCCAACCGCCTAGCTTTGTTTTGTTTTCGTATGTTCACTGAACAGCAGAGCTGAACTAAGTAGCATTAGATGTCGTTAAGCTATAATACATACATACCTACCTACCTACACGGTATGTACCAGTATGTTGCAGGTTGCTTGGAAGCTTTAGGTAACCAAACAGAGGACTCTAGTCATTATTGCATTTGTATCCTGTTTATCTGCATTAAAATCCTAGCCTTTAAAGTTATGAACAGTTTATTTTACTATTATACACCGTGTCCCGCTTAGAGGGATCGAGAAATAAGTGCTCACCATTTAAAATCAGATGAAGATATCGTTGACAAGATGCAGAAACTGTCCAAGTTTATGCACCAATGGTTTAACCCTTCTCCGGGCAACCAGGGTCCGTTGGGCCCTGGCACTACTATTTTTGTGAATAAAATTAAAACTATAATTTCTACCTACTTTAAATTTCATGACTTTGTTAATTTCTGTGTCTTTTATAGTTAGGGAGAAGGAAAAGATTGTAGTATTTTGCGGAAATGTTCTAGAACACTTTTACTTCTTTAAAGTGTTAACTGGGCATGCAGGGTCTATTGGACCATAGTATATTTTATTGGTTTTTCTCACTTCGTAACGATGTTTTACGCTTTGAAACCATTCAGTGATAATCTGACGGCAATGGAATGTTGGCAAAATTATTTCCGAAGCTCAACAACAATGAAATTTAAAAAAATGGACCAATTATGCATTATAATAAATATAAATAAGTCATTGTGAAGTTATGCTAGCCATAATACGGTGTAGTTTATAATAGAAAGAGTGACAATCTCTCACCTTTACTTTATTTTTATATAGGAGTAATTATTATGGAAAAGCTGAAGAAAGTCAAAGAAACAAAGGTACGGTCTTTAAATGTTACAGTATATTTGAATGCATCTTAGTTATGCTGTTATACTGAAGAGTTGTAATTAGGTCAAATATTCTGACAGACTCAACGTAAGTACTTGTGTGAAGAATCCAGTCAGGATTTGCTAATAGAACCTGACCTAAGAAAAGATGATTCTAGCTACGATCCAGACGATAACGCCGATAATAGCAAATCTGATGATCAGAGTGAAGCATCAGAAGTTAGTAATCATCATTTAGAGCCACAATATGACCCTGAAACCCCTCATGATGAGGATCTATCTATCGATGAGAAAAGCAGTTATCACCAATGTGATCCACAAGAGGTTAGTGTTGACCGTCTAGAACTAGGATATGGGGGGAAGCATTCGTTAAAACTGCTAATTTCTTTGGTAAAGATGGCACCACGTGGAACTCTCAGCCTTTTCCGACAGGCCGAGCTAGGGCTCACAATATTATCAAAGGGTCAATAAATAAAGTCACTCTTTCACCTGGGAAATCTATTGATGCCTTCAATCTTTATACTGATTCAGTTATAAGTGACATAGATAAATAATCATGAGTCTGAGCGGCTATATTTAGAACGAAATGTTGCACACCCATGGAAGTGTTGTAACGACACTGAATTGCGGCCACTTTTCGGTCTACTAGTAACTGCAGGACACCTCAAAGCAAATTACACTAATTATGACATTCCATGGAGCAGCTTGTATGGTGTTCCAGTATTTAGAGCGACAATGGGTCTCAAGAGATTCAAATCTTTGCTAGCGTTTACTTGCTTTGATGACAAAACAACAAGATCCATTTGCCGTGAGAAGGATACGTTTGCCCTGGTTATAGATGTCTGGGAAAATGTTAATTCGAATTTTAAAAAAATATTAGGCCTATATTCCTTGTACTGATATAACGGGTGATGGGCAAATTATTCCATTCCGTGGTAGATGTCCTTTCAAGGAATACATGCCATCAAAACCTGACAAATATGGCATGAAAGTATGGTGGGCTTGTGACTCCAAAACCTTCTATCCCCTAAATGGTCTTCCATACACCGCAAAAGAAAACTGTGTAAGGGTACACTCTGAAGTAGGTCAAAGGGTTGTAGAAACACTGTCTTATCAAAGAACAAACAGAAATGTAACCTGCGATAACTACTTTACTGACAAAGAACTTGCTGAGAATCTTCTCAGTAATGGCTCACCTTAGTTGGAACAGTACACAAAAAATATGTATATTCATCTCTCCTGAGTTTCAGCCAAACAAAAGACGGCCAAAGTGTTCATCCATCTTCGGATTTACAAAATATGTAACATTGGTTTCAATGTACCAAAACCAAATTAGGCAGTTGTTGTTCTTTCTGCAATGCACCACATACAAACCATTTCGGAAGAAGAAAAGAAACCACAAAGTATTCTTCACTGTAATAGCACAAAAGGAGATACTGACACACTCGATCATTAGTAAATGCATATGCGTGCAAGAGACGTACAAATCGCTGGCCATTTGCATTTTTATGAATCTTTTAGATGTACAGTATGTGGAATTACTGCATTTGTTGTGTGGATGAGCCTTCATCCTTCGTGGAATCTTGGAAAACAGAACAATAGGAGGTTGTTCCTTGTAGCTGTTGCTGAAAGTCTCATCCAACCTCAAATTGAAAGAAGACCTAGAGTAGGATTTCAGAAAAAACTGTAATGACCATTGCTCCTTTCCTGCCAAGAGCTAGTAGGCCTCTCCGTCAACTGCGCTCCAACCACAGGAGAGCACTAAAAGGTGTCATATGTACCAGTATGAAAAAAGTCGCAAACAAAATCAAAGCTGTGACAATTGTGGCCAGTCTGTGTGTAATGAGAACAGTGAAGTGACCCGTGTGTGTAAAAACTGTAAGAATGATGATGAGTGATGACGTGTGAGTGTGTGAGAGTGATGATGTGAGAGTGTGAGTGATAACGTGTGAGCACGTGAGAGTGATGATGTATGAGAGTGATGATGTGTGAGTGTGTGAGAGTAATGACGTGTGGGAGTGTGTGTGTGTGCTAGAAATTAGAAAATCTAAAATTTGTGTAAATCTGTGTGAGATTTACGACGAAAGTAAAAACAAATTGTAGATCATACACTAAACATGTTTCTTTTATCGCATGAAAAACATACTAAAATTATATCATTTATGTATATTATCATGGATACATTGGTCACTATAATAATATCATTATTAAAGAAGACTAATATTGTGTACAATAAAATGATTTCCTTATGTCAATGTATTAAAATGGCATGTGGGTCCGACGGACCCTCCTTGCACATCAACGTTACAAAAGTAGGTTGCCCGGAGAAGGGTTAAAAACACTTGCATGTTCATGCGCATGCACACTAACGTTTATCGTGGAGACAAGCCTGGCGCCATACAGCAGAACATTCTGTCATTGGACCATTCTTCTTCATCGAGGCAACAGTCACGGGGAATGTGTATCTGGACATGTGTAGAACTTTTGTTGTTGATCTTCTCATCCCGGAATCGGTTTTTCACCAACTTTGGGCTCCACCCCATTACTATGGAGCAGTGCGTGGCTTCTTGAATGCAAACTTTTCAAATAGGTTGATCAGAAGAGGAGAACCCTTGCCTGGCCACCTAGGTCAACCGACTTGACGCCGATTAATCTTCCTCTAGGGCTTTGTGACAAGTGTTGTGTACCAGCGTGATACAGTTGACACTTTGAAAAAACTGAGACAACACATTATTATAAATGCAGCTGTGCTAATCACCCCACAAATGTTATGAAACACTTGGCAGAAGGTTGAGTACCTTTTAGGTATCTTCAGGGTAGCTCGAGGTGTACACATTGAGTTGCACTGACCATTCTCCTAAACTCGTAGAGTTTTTACATAAAGTTATACAAAAAATTATGTTATAAAACCATTATTTATACTTTAAATTAGCACTTATTTCTCGATCTCTCTGAGTGGGACACGGTACATTATGAATCACTTCTTTGTTCATTAGGCCTAGTATTCCATTTAGAATTGTATCTGTTGCATGTTAAGTTTCTTTTATTTCTTGAAGACATTGCTCCTTCAATAATGAATTATAGTTCGTACAATCCTAAGCTATCGCACTTGTTTTCCCCGAATCTTTGCTTAGCATGCTTTTCACTTGAAGTATTTACCGTGTACTCAAATTCGTACTAGTAAGTGCTTCAATTCAGTAGGTGGTTTCTACTGTGAAAATGTCGATATCAACAAATAAATGTCAGTATCGACAACTAGAGACAGACGGCAAAGGTTACAACTGTGGTATAGTGACCATTCTTCTTCTTCTTCTTCTTCTTCTTCTTCTTCTTATCGACATTCTGGATTTAGGCTTATTATGGCCTGTTCCCATGAAATTATAGATGATCTTATTGGATTCCTCGTTGACTAGGCCTTCCTATCTGTCTTTGACCATGGGGTTTGTAATTGAAAGCAATTTTGGATTATCTGGTATTCTTGAGAGATGCTGTAGCCCTATAGTGACCATTAAAACTTGCATATGTAAAGGATAAATTGGAGGAAATTAAAATTTTAGTTTTTTACTTAAAAACAACAAGTAAATAACCTTTCAGTTTATTGTCGAGGGGAAAAAGGCAAAATAGACACTTATTATTAAAATAGGCAATAAGAGCATAAACAAGCAAAATAGGCTAAATAAAAATTGGCCCTATGAGTCTTAAATACATAGAAACGCATTCAGATCTATATTTGGCAGTGGCGTAGCGTCAATGTAAGCTAAAAAGCTTAGCTTCCCCAGTTAATAATAATTTCATAATAAACCTGCAGTTTATGGAGAAAATTATTTATTAATTTTAATAGAATTTACATTTACGCGTTAAATATTGTGATGCGGCAGCTCAGGATGATTTGTGATGCACCAGTAAACAAGAAGCCTGCACACACCAGCTTCCAAGCAGACTGGTTTCTTCTGTGTAATCCACCCCGCAGATTTTCCATCCCTTTCTAACTAAACTACTCTAGTCGCAAGGCTCGCAAGAAACTAGCTTTAACATTTAAAATAACTAGTTTCCGAGTTATCCCTTTTCGTCAGTTGTGTTCAGTTGAAGTGTTAGTGTGCATTGTGGCTGATATAATAAATAATGAGCGAAATAACAGTTCCTGACACTAATTTACTTGAATTTTTTTAGGACAATTGTATTATCAAGACTGACTTACGAACAAAAGTGTGATTTAAAAAACAAATGACCGACTCCCTTGCTGTCAATTAAGGACACAACCAAAAGACAGACGCATACTTACGTAATGATACTAATATTGTGATTTCTCTACGTATGACAGGGAGTGAGCTAATGTTATAGGTATATGTGTCTATTTGTTAAGACATATGTGTAAACTGTGAAATCATATTTTACTACGTATCATTTGAGGTCATGCCTTATTGGTGTTACTTACGATGTTCCAACCAATCTTCGACTGCTTACTTGACATTGACTACTATTTATTTTAAGACTGTATTTTTGTAATACGTTTTCTCATATTGCATGAAAGACAACTTGAGTTAGCTTCCCTTGCTCAAAATTTCATGCTACGCCACTGATATTTGGCATATTTTAACCCAGTAATAAAAGGGATTTTGCCGATCAACCGAGCTCTAGTGATGATAAATGATATTTAATTAATCTGTCCTATTTTATGTTTTCAGATACCGAATACTACGCACAATATGGACACACTCGCCAGAGATCTGCTTCCAGAACTGGAGTGTCCAGTCTGCATGGAATACATGATACCTCCATTTTTTATGTGTGAGAATGGACACAACATCTGCAACAGCTGTAAACCTAAACTGGACAAATGCCCAACATGTTTAGGAAGCCTCACTAATACCAAAAACATTGCTCTTCAGAATTTAGCAAGCAAACTAAGATTGCAATGCAGGTTTCATAGTTCAGGGTGTAAAGAAATATTATATTTGATTTCTCATGCTGAACATAGTCTGGTATGTCCACATCAGTCTTTCAGATGTCCTTTCATAGGACGTGAGGGACAGCTTTGCTCTTGGGAAGGAAAACTAGAATATATGAAAAGCCACTTAAAATCAGCACATGTAGAACCACTCATGGTATGTGAAGTAACAGGACAGCTTTTTATTAAAGTAACGAAATGTGAGAAAAACGGTGTATGGAGGCGGGTAATACTGACTCTTGGTGAAGTATTTTTGTGGACTTGTAAATTTTCACGCAATTACCTATACAGTTGTTTACAGTATGTTGGACCTACTGTGAAGGCAAAAAATTACAAATACAGAATAAAAATTTGCACATTGGATAGATCTGGGAGTGCCACGGCATGTCATATGACTTCCCAGTACAATGAAGACATTGATAAAATATTCTGGAAAGCAAATTGTGCAGCATTTAATTGTCATTTTGTGAAATTGTGTTTAGATGAAGCGAAATCTTTGTCGGTAGATGTGGAAATTTTCAGTGTGACTTAAAAATTCAAGATCCTGGTGAAAATAAATTCTTAAGTATTTATTGAAGATCCAGAGGGCATCTTTCGATAAAACAAATTGTACTGTATTTAAATTTTACTTTGTGAATTTGTGCAAAAAAACTTTGTCGCCAGATTTGAAAATTTTCGGTGAGATTTAAGATTCCTAGTGAAATTATTACTTTAAAAGTTAGATCAAGATATAGCCTAGGTCTATATAGGATCTCTTGGAAATAAAATGCGCTGTACTTAATTGTTATTTTTCGAAAGAGTGATTAGGTTAAAAGGAAAACTCAGTCCGTACATTTTGAAATTTTCAATGTGCTTTGGAAACCCAGATCTAAAGCAAAATTGAGTTTCAGTAATTACTATGAAGTCATATAGAGTTCAAATTTTTGGAAAGAAAATTGTGCTGCATCTATCTCTTGTCAAACTTTATTTACACGAAAAAAAAATTTTTCTTGATATATTTGAACATATTCGAATGTGTTTTGGAAAACCTAGCTGTAGAGAAAAAATTTGAAATATAATGAAGACGAGATTAGATATGTGTGCAATTTAAAACTGTGTTACATTTAACTGTCAAAGAGGCAAAAAAAATATTATTTTGTATATGTGTAAATTTTCATTGCATTTAAAAAACGTAGACATCAGCAAAATTACATTTTTGAAAGTAATATGAAGATAGTCATAAATTTTGTGAAATATAACTTTATAGGTCTTTGAAACTGCAAGGTAAAAAGAAAATGTATTCTATAGAGGCCTATTTATAAATTTTCTTATAACATTAGCAAAATTATTTTTTTGTTTTTACAATTAAATATAAAGATATAGGTAGAATCTTTCTTAAATCAAATTATGTTGTATTTAATTTCAATATCTAGAACTATGATTAAATGAAATGAACATTTTTCTATATATTTGGAAGGAAAAGTGAAATAAAACTTTTAAAAGCAGGGTAAAAATATAGAATGGAACTCTTGGAAAGAAAATCGTGCTGTATTTATTTGTTTTGTGAAAGGGTGCTCAGATTAAAAGAAAATTCCGTTGGTATTCTTCCGAATAAAATTATGAGTATAATTTGAAAACTTGTATCTGAAATGAAAGTAAATTAGATCGAGTCATGGAAAAATTGGTACATTTAATTGTAATTTTCTGAAAGTGTGTTTAGATGGAAGGAAAGGTTTCTTGAAAGATATGAACATGTTCAATGTTATTTTGACATGCAACGAAGTTAGACCTTCGAAAGTAATAAGAAGGCATAGGTCGAATGTTTTGGATAGCAAATTTAGGTGTATTTATTTATTGTGAAACTATATTTAGGCACAAAAAATTATGGATAGATTTCAAATTTCTCATTATGATTTGAAGAACAAGACCTGCAGCTATATTATTTTTGTAATACGATGAAGATATTTTTTTAAAATAAAAATTATTTTTAATTTGGTTGTTATTTTGCAAAGCTATGTCTAGATGAAAGAACTACTGTTTAGGTAGATTTGGAAAATTTTCATTCGATTTAAAAAAAAAAATAGACATGAGCGAATTTAAATCTTAACATTACTACAGATATATAAATCCAGTCCTGAAAAAAAGTAAATTTTTTTATATTTATTTTTAATAATTGTTCTCAGACGAAAGAAAAAATATTTGGTCAATTCGAAAATTTATGGCGCGATAAAGGAGCATCCTGTAAAATCAAAGAAGATAACATGATTATATAGATTGAAAAGTTTTGAAAAAAAATTAGGCCTATGCAGCATTTATTGCCATTTTGTGAACTTGTGTTCAGATAAGAAGGAAATTGTGTCTACATATTTGGAAATTTTCACCCTGATTAAAAATCAAAATCTATTGCAAAAATATATTTTAACAATATAATCAAATCAATTCATTACCTTACGATTATGAGGCTATCATTTGCGAAAAAAAAAAAAACTGATTTTTCCATGCATATAACAAAAGTATAAGTAAAAATTGAATCCATATTGGTAAAAATGTTGCATATCTATTTAATTGCAGCATTACTTTTAATGTTACGCTAATTATTGTGTTTAATTATACATAATGTGATATCTTTTGTGATATATATTTTCTTAAGATAATTAAAATATTATGTTAAAATATGTTTTAAAGTAGTTGTTTGACCTTCATCATCTTTTAACGTTTTCAAATTTTAGCATGACAGTCTATATCTGCACACAAGAACTTCAATTCTATTGCATCTGTCGTAGAGGTCTGCACGGGCGTGGGTCAAGCAGTGCTCCGATAATAATTATCAGCTAATTTCGGGTCTGGTTCAGATCTGGACGAACTGGGCCGGGCCTAAGAATTGAAGGGTTCAGTACCATAGTGGGCCAAGCGCCATATATTCAAAACGGAGAAAACAAGGGTTACAATTTATGTGATTACCATATTTCAATTAAACATAAAGCAAGTAACATAAATTATTCATATTAAAGCTAAATGATATGTCAATTGTCAATAAACTATGGTATTCACTTAACTTTAATCCTTGCTTTCTTCATTTTCAATAAATGGCGCTTCGCCCATTATGGCTCTGAACCCTTCAATTTCGGCCCATGTAGACATCTAATCCGTCAGACGCATAATTTATTAATTAATTTTTTTAGTGAACAAATTGTCTACATGGTGTAAGCTGCTAAACTCCCACAGGTGATATATTACAGTCGGCACAATAAAAATGTCTAATATTTTGTTCTGATTCTCCAGAAGTAAAGGTATTTGCAAGTTGTATACTTTTGTAAACGCTAATAACATTTTACGGCTAGGAAACTCCCCTGAACAAGGTTACGGGCCATAAATTAATAGTAACAGAATCTCCAGCATTAAATATCTAATACTGCATGAATAGTAGGTTGTAGAGAAACGCAACAGCTGGCGTGGAATTATTGCTTGTGAGTTAACTGAACACTAGCAATATCAGATGAGATTCTGCACTAGGAAGTAGCTTAGCTTTAAATTTATGTAAATAAATAAATGGCTGAGTGAGTAAATGAGTAATTAAGTAGATAGATGGATTTATTGAGTACCGGTAATATCATACATACAGATGTACAGTATTACCATAATTTTCTCTTAAATCCAATGCATGGATCTTCTGACCGTAGGCGCTTTGTATCTAAAACAAATCCTACTATGTAGGTTTCACCCCCCCTCACCTATAGTTAGATCCACCCACTCTCCAAAAGAACACACAGATTAAAATAAAAATGGCACAAACAAAACACATTATATAATATATCCTAACCTAAACAGCCATAAAAGTGTACAGTTGAGTATCCCTTCGTCAGTTCGCCTCACAAACTTCAACAGCTGAAGTTCTAATCTGTCTCGCCTTCAAGAGGAACAATCCAGTCTTTTGTTCCCATTCCCTTTTTTCCCCACGAGGTCAAGACATGCAAGCGAACTCCTATTCTGACTTAGCATCGAGGGTGGTAGATATTTTTTCCGGATGTTCCAGTTCGACACACTGTAATAAAATATGTGTTCAGGAGTCCTTTTCTCCGCACAGTGGACAAAGGCACTCTCCTTCTTCATTGACAATTTTATTACCTTTCCATGCCCCCAATCTTAGCCACACTAAACAAGAATTTATGTAGTAACTAAGTAAGTACAATGCGAAGTAAAACTGCTTA
Source organism: Periplaneta americana (assembly GCF_040183065.1). Taxonomy (NCBI): domain Eukaryota; kingdom Metazoa; phylum Arthropoda; class Insecta; order Blattodea; family Blattidae; genus Periplaneta; species Periplaneta americana. The sequence continues at coordinate 144,920,608 of NC_091120.1, forward strand.
TATACATTCATACAGGAAGTACTACAGTAGTGGCAAAAAAAAAACAGACTGACTGAATAATCAAAGTCCCTGAAATGAGCCACTGCGCATGCCACGCTCGCATTCGCAAGATAGCGAGTAATCTATTGAAATTGTTGTAGTTTCGACTGCTGACGTCCATTTCGAAAGCCATTAGAAAATAAGTTGGTAAAATTCATGTTCTGGAAATAATAAGTAAATTAAGTAGTAAAATATCGCTGCAATCGAAAAGTATTGGGAATAATTTTGAATAAGGAACAAAAAAAAGTTTCCTTCCCAGGCAGGATTCGAATCACGAAAGTCTTAGTTACCAGTCTATCGTGCTGTCACTGTGAACACTGCTCTGAAATCAGCTACAAGGGTTGGTCCGGTTTTTTTGCCACTACTGTATATTCAACAGCTGTAATTTTATATAAAGTCATAATTTGACAGCGATAAATATAAATGGCCAGATGTGATATATTACCAAACTTCATTACACGTTAGGCAAGGCAAAAGTGGCTAGGGGCAGGTTAAGGACGACCCTTTACACGTCGGTCGTACTGAGGCCTGTTGTGAATTTATGGGATGAATGAGAATGAAAGTACCAGGCCACTGGCCGCATGTGACCCTCACTCATTCCCCCACCCTAAGTTCATTCTGCCAAGGTGACTAAGCAGCACAGGATCCATTCCATGGTGTCGAAGCGCCGTTGGAAGTGCTCTTAAGGAACGAATTCTGGTACAAATATTGCTGAAGGCTGGGAACACAGGAACACCCTCTCCCTGTAAGCGGACGAAGACATGCATCTTGACCTGAATATGTCTGTGGAATGAGATGAAGTTGAATGATATGGAATCTAAGTTCTTTTTCTAAACAGGTGGGAAAGGGAATTGGACTGTGGCAATGAAAATTCCAACCCGACATTTGCCTAAGTAACTGTAGAAAACCTCAGTCAGGTTGGTCGGTCCGGGTCATTACACTTTAAGGGGAGAATGTAGATATCAGTAGGTCCCTATCTCCACCATGTTAAATTGGTGCACTTTATGTACCCTTTTCTCTGAATGTATTTAAGGTAGAATCATGCAATTTTGCACACTTTTTTTTTATTGGGTTATTTTACGACGCTATATCAACATCTAGGTCATTTAGTGTCTGAATGATACGAAGGTGATAATGCTGGTGAAATGAGTCCGGGGTCCAACACCGAAAGTTACCCAGGATTTACTCATATTGGTTTGAGGGGAAACCCCGGAAAAAACCTCACCCAGGTAACTTGCCCCGACCGGGATTCGAACCCAGGCCACCTGGTTTCGCAGCCAGACGTGCTGACCGTTACTCCACAGGTGTGGACCTTTTGCACAGTAGTAGACAATGTTTTTAATCATCCTTGGATTTTTCAGATTATAATGTTAGAAATATTGACATTTTTCACCAAACATACCTACATTCTCCCCTTAAAATGCACAAACGAAGTCCTTATTGTTAAGATATTTCAGCTGAGAGCAATTAACCCCACATTCATTTCAATTCAAGACTTCTGCATTTAATTTAACTCCCTATTACACGTGCTTACAACTTACTGGAACATCAGGCAGTATTCAATCTGCAAATAAAATGTTCAAAGTGGGCACCTTCCACTGTTGATTACAATACTTATAAGGAGAAGACAGGATTTTAGAATATCTAAGGATGCTGGGTCATCATTTCACACTATAAAAAATTTTAAAACTTTTTATATTTGGTAATAAATTTCAGTGAAAATAACGTACCCTGATTTTTATTGGGCTACAAGGAAAATATGTATGGGGGAGTGGGGGAATTGGCAGTGCTGTTATGGAGGCCTTGCAGGTCCATACATCGTATGGAAACCTACAATTTTTTTAATCAATCCTATGGGAAAAAGAAAATTTTGTCTGTATGGAGCCATACGGCATATGGGTGCCTAAGTTTTGTACGTAAGATCTGAACAGTTCTTAAATCATCTCTTGCTGTTCCTAATGTATTTTGTTTGATGTTCATAAACAAAAATTGTCCACTTCTGCAGCACTGGAATCCAGAATTATATAAAATAATGGTTGAAAAACAAAAAAGTGCTGCAAATACACACTCTAAGATTCATCAAGACAAGTGTGCATCTACGGTGGTGCTACATGTGTATTCTTTAAATCAAACTTGTACAATTAAAATGTAAATCAAAACAATTTCTTTACTTCTTTAATATTAAAAAAATCATTAAATGACAGTCGGAGAGATAGAGAGAAGAGAGTAAAACATATTTCAAGGGAGAAAACAAGGGCTGGGGCGTATGACCAAGAAAAAATTACCATGACAGCCCTGGGAATTGGGTAAAGCGGTTTTCGGGAAAAAGGGTTCAGGGGAAACTTCCTAGGAAAAAATTACCGTCAACTCATCAATTTTGTCAATTTTTAAGTTTGGTGTCATTTTGTACTCTAATTCTTTAGATTTACAATTGTGTTTGTTTCATGTACATATGATGAATAGTTTTCAAGAAATGAACATTTAGTGCAACGCTGCAGATTTAAAGCGCATAGATATGCTGAAACTTCATCCCTTATTTTCTGGAGTATTGCTTACAAGATATATTGCTAAACAGTGATACTCTGAAACTATTTAACCTATTGACGTGGTTCTTTTTTTAAATTAAACTTAGCCTATTTATCAAACTAGAGCTTGAACTTCTCAGAACATAATCTTAACTTTCTATAAAGTTAATACGGGATTATTAATAAAAAATATACAACTCTTTTTAACAATAATTATAAATATAGTACTTTTTACGCTTGAAATACTACTTACTTGATATATTTTACTAAGGCCCTGCAGTAAATCAACTTCAGCAATCGAAAAAAGAATCATGAATCTATCATGGTTGCAACAGAAATCAGAGTAATTGTAAAGAATCGTTACACTAACAATGACTTTCTATTGTTACAGAATACATTGTTAACAAAACTGATTTATTTCATTATAGTTAGCTTAATTTTTATGAATGGTCTGTGTTGATGAAATTTCCAAAAATAAACAGATGAAACTTCTGAAGGTGATTCTTAAGTCTCAAGTCATATTTTAATAAAACATAGGTTTCAAATAATTATTTATTTATTTATATTTAATGTGCTGTACAACAGTCAGTGGCCAATAAAATTTCAGCACAAAGACCATATAACAAAAACAATAAAGTACAAAGGAATACTTAAAATAATGGCAATTAAATAAAATTATAATTGCAAATGAAAGAATGAAATCATATAAATAGTATTACAAAGATATACAAGATGACGAGAATAATATTATAATACATATCTAAACAAAAGGCATAAATTAATAACAACTGACATAAAACTCAAAAAGTATATACTACACATTAAATGGATCCAAGTTCAATCCATGCAAGTTAGCATATTTTATACATCTACAGACCGGAGAGAGAGAGAGAGAGAGAGAGAGAGAGAGAGAGAGAGAGAGAGAGAGAGAGAGAGAGAGAGATTTAGAATTTCTATTATAACAAATTTTTATGAAATCTTAAACCCTTAGCAGGAATACGAAGACAGATATTGCTTATGAATGATTCACAATCAATATCACCCTTAATGACTTTACAAAAAAATAAGTAATCAAGATCTTGACGTCTGGTAAATAAACTACACCAATTAAAATATTTACAGTCAATCTCATATTTATAATCGGAATTAGGTAAAAATCTATAAGAACACAAGGAAATAAATTTTCTTTGAATATTCTCCAATTTAGCCGAGTCAGTGGAAGTAATGGAGTTCCATACAACAGATTCATATTCAAGCTTGGATCTAACCAATATACAGTATAGTATAAAGTTAATAGACACATAAGAGTATAAAAAGAATAAGTTATAGATCTAATTAGATCAAGCATTCTTAATGAATAATAATAATTATTATTATTATTTATTGCTAGAACAAAGATAAGTTACATATTTTTTTACATACAATAGTCACTCCAGCACCCCCATAAAGAATACATACTCGTGCTCGAGGCATTCCACAAAATTTTTAGACATTTTATTAGGTAATATAATAAGTAAAAAGAGAAAAAAATATATTACAATAATTGAAACCATTTTATATATTCTCCCCAAACAATAATTTTAAATTGATTCTTTAAATAAGGAGCATTAGCAAATTGAATGTTTGGTAATTCAACTATTATTTTATTATAGAGCTTTGGACCGAAGTTGCTAGTGTGATTGTAAGCTACAGTTGTGATGCATTTACATTCTGTCAGGCATATGTTGTCTGATCTTTTAGTTTTATATCTATGTGAGTACAAATTAAATATAATTATGTTTTATAAACTAAATTCAATAAGACATTGTTATAAATTTGATGGATATCAACTATTTTAAATTCAGAATCACTATTGCTATCCAGCGTGGGAATGCTGCCAGTGTTATGGGGACATTTCCTCAAACACTGGCTTTGGAGGAAATATTTTATTTTTAAAATTCAAAATATTGGCCTAATACCAGAATCAACTGTGTTAGTTGAAGTAGCATGACTTGAAGAGTCTTGAAGGAATTCTGTTGGGAGACGTTCAGGAATCTTTGCCACATTGTAATAAAACCCTCAAGGCTTTGCAGAATGAGATCATTATATATCTCGCGACCGATTGACAAGAAGAAGATTGTGTTCTTCACAAACAAGACAGCAGCTCTGCCTGTGGACGATGAGTTCCAGAAACTCTGGTGTTCTGTGGCAGTTGAGAGCACGGATAACCTGATGATAGAGGAATATCTGGAGAAACAGGGAATCCGCTCCATGGAAGATCATGGACCCAAGAAGGCGACACTCCACAAGTGTAAGAAACCGAACCAGCGCAAGAAGCAGCTCAAGAAGCCGCGAGACAACGAGCACTTGGCTGACACCCTGGAAACGTACGATGACAAGTGAAGATCGGAGAAGTGAGAGTGGGATTGATTATTTCTTGTGACGTTGGTAGAGGAGACTAATGCTGTTGACTGAACACGAAGACCGGTAGACAATGCGTGTCCATTGTGTGCGACTGAAATGATGACGAAAGTGTGTATGTTATATCATGTAAATTCCAACAAGTTAACAGAAATGTAAAAATAATAATCAGAATATTAAGTTATTTTCCCTAAAAATTCAGAATACAATAATTCTGAGAACACATTATTTTATTTATAAATACATTTTAATTTTAATTAACAAAACAAATTGAAGAGTGTGATCTCAAAACGCGTTAAGTTCTCTTTTATGAAAGGACTGGGCTAGTTTTCTTACCCACTGGTCTACGCAATGAGCGTGTTTTCAAGTGGCATGCATGATAACACAAATTTTTTAAGCTGGTTCGGAGTCGCGCATCTCTACAATGTTAAATTTCACCAAGTCCACGACCCATTTTCTCAGAAATCTTCATATGTAGAAAGATGAAACTTTTACCATATATTACAGGAAGTCTGTTGATGATTTAGACACAAGTGCGTTTAGTTATTATGAAAACTTTACGAATTAAACATTTTTATTATGAAACTAAATTACGGAAAGAAAAAAGGAGAGAATTTATTTTTTTATTTTTAAACTATCCAATCTAGAAATATTTCTCTAAGTTAAAGGTAGGAAGTACTTGCGAAGAACATGTAGTAAAAATTTGAGCTTTGTATTTTAGTAGAAGCTGAGATAATGGTTCATATGTTTAAAAAAATGCAATTTTTGGGAAATTTCATTCAAAGTTGACAAGAAACATCAGTTGACAGGTGCAACATAAATAAAAAAAGATAAAAAAGACTTTCCAATTTTCAAAACAATAAGTGTCATATGTATCATTGTAATCCCTGAAGTCTGTAGAATAAATAAATAAATAAATTTAGCCTGCTAGATCCTGTAAGGGCAAGGTCCTTCTGATTGAAAGGGCTGGGCTCTGTAGACTTCATTCGTTAGGTGAGCTGGTCCTAAGGAGTGATATCATCGAACTTGGCTGCACTTCTTCGTTTCTATGTACTAATCTAAACACTATATGCACTTGTATGTTCCTTATTCGCACCACACTAAACACTGAGGACGGTTGCTTCTAGATCTATCAATAGCTGTCTGTAGAATACAATGAGACAATAAAATAAAATTTCAAAATTTCGTTATTGTTGTTGTTTAGTCAACTGTTCAAAGACAGGTTGAAACATCATAAGTGACACAAATAAGGCATCATTTATGAGACAACTAAGCCAGGAGATAATGATGTAGAGTGGCCAGTTCCTTTTTCCCCTCCATTGCATACATCACTGACTAGTAACATATTATATTAATCAGACTTCAGATGTATACAAACAATTATTTCGGAATATGTATGGTAAGATTTTCCTGCAGTGGCGGCTCGTGAACTCGTGGATTGGGAGAGCTGCAGTAGATTTCGGTACATACAAATTTCACTTCTTGATACCATTACTAATAAGTATAGGACAAATATAAATGCACTACATATCGAAAAACCAAAACTTCCTGACTTAGTTGGGTGATGTCTGTGGGACATTTGCTAATCCCTAAGAAAAACTAAAACCATCGATTTCAGTCTGAATTTCAGATCGCCAGACACTCAACTTACAATCAACCAGTTCATTCTGAATTGTCTTAGAATAACCTTAAACAGTGGCATGTTCCAAATGATTTTTGAGAGGCTCGTTTAGATTACTCACGAACTGTAGCAACCCACGAAACACATCAGGGTTCTTCGAATCGTTTTTTCATCATGTTCCCTAAGGGGAAGTTCATATCGGCCACAAAATTTGATACAATCAATATTTTTTTTTTAAATTTCACGATTTTTTCTCACTTCTTGATTATGTTTAAGAATGTTTGTTCTGTTCGTTTCACTTGATTCCACAGCAGAATGAGTTGCGTAACATAGCCAATGAAACAACATTTTTCAGGTGAGACTGCGAAGATTCGTGCATTTTGCTTTTTAGGGGCAAATGTCCTAAATCTGTCACACCATTCCTAGTCCATGCAGCATCACCACCGAAGAGGAGGCAAGGAAAACAAAATACAGATTTTTTTTGTTCACATCCACGTAACCACAAATGCTTAGCGTAAATTTCATTGTTATACTTCCTTACATATATGCACTATTTCGGCTGGATGAAGCTTAAGTAAGATTTAAGTCGGGTAACGGACGACCCTTCATTTCACTTCATTACATCAATATTCTCGGCAAGGGAAAGTTGAGAAAAATAAAATTAATATTCTGTAATCCACACACACTCATGCTTGCAAATTTGTACTGGTTAAGTTACGGTATTAAGACGTCACACCAAAGCAACACTCAGATATACTGATGATCAGGGAAAGGATTTATATGTAAATACATATTTACTTATAAAGCTAATATAATTTATATTTTGCATTATCTTTATGTTTCACAATGTGTAGGGTTGAAAAATCCTACTTTTATTTTCCATATTTTTCCATATTTTAGAGTTTAGTACATATTTTCGTTAATTTCCATATATTTTCCATATTTCATATAAAACAGTCCATATTATATTAGGTTTAACAATAAAACAAAACAAAATTCCATTAACTTTTAAAAATACATTTCAACAATAGAGATTTAAACACATGTTCAGTAATCCCTTTAACATCAGAGTTATTTGAAAATTAGCAGTCCTATCAACAATGGGAAAGTAAGTTACAAAACTGTATTAATTTAATTTAAAATTTTTAACAGACTTCAGTTGTGCAGCTCAACAGTTAAATGCCAGTCAGAGTACACATAGGTTCAGTTTTGTAAATCATACTATAAAGACGGTAAATATGCCAAAAGTACGTCATTCAGTCAATTTAAAATCAAAACTAACAAGTTACATTTCAGAATTTAAAGAAGATGGTTTATCAACTGACAATAAAATATTATTTTGTAATTTGTGTCAGTGTGCAGTATCATCTACACAAAAGTTCCTGGTGCAACAACACATTACAACTAGTAAACATCAGGCCAACAAACAACTAAATTCCAAGCAGAGACAATTGTTTTTAACACAACCAACAACATCGAATGTAAGATCTGAGTTTAACATCGACCTGTGCCGTTCTCTCATCTCTGCTGATATTCCTCTCTACAAACTAAAGAATAAGGTCTTCAGGGAATTCCTTGAAAAATATACTCAACATACAATCCCGGATGAGTCAACACTTAGGAAGACGTATGCTCCATCCATCTACGATGAGACAATACAGAAGATAAGAGATGAAATTAAAGATAGTTCAATTTGGGTTTCCATTGATGAGACTCCCGACAAAGAAGGTAGACTTGTTGGTAATGTAGTTATCGGTTTGTTAAGTGAACAATATTCTGAACGAATTCTTTTACATTGTGATGTTCTAGAAAAGTGCAATAACAAAACTATAGTTAAACTGTTCAACGAAGCTATGGGTATCCTGTGGCCAAAGGGTATTATGTACGATAATGTGTTATTCTTTATTAGCGATGCTGCCCCTTATATGGTCAAAGCTGGACAAGCATTATCTGTTGTATATCCTAAATTGACTCATTTTACTTGTGTGGCGCATGCATTTCATCGTGTGGCAGAAGTGGTCAGAGACAATTTCCCTAAAGTAGATTTGTTGATTTCATCAGTGAAAAAAGTATTTCTCAAAGCTCCCAGTAGAGTTAACGTGTTGAAAGAAATGTACCCTGAAATTCCATTGCCACCAAAGCCAATTTTAACTAGATGGGGTACATGGCTAGAAGCAGTTGAATATTATGCCGAACATATAGACTCTATTAACAATGTTCTCCTTGCATTGGACTCTGAAGATGCAGTCTCAATTGATACTGCGAAAACAGTTACCTGTGACATAAGTGTGAAGAATGACTTAGCTCACATTCAGCATACATTTTCATGCATCATAAAAACGCTCAAAAGTCTCCAAAATAGGCACCTTTCACTATCTGAAAGTTTTGAAATTATAAATAGTACTGTGGAACAACTGAATCGTGGTAGAGGTAAAGTTGCAGATGCAGTAAGAGCTAAGGTGGACACTGTACTTTCAAAAAACCCTGGATATGAAGAACTACAAAAGGTTGTTGCTGTGATGAGTGGTGAATCAACAGTGAAGATTAACTTGGACTTATCCCCAGCAGACATTGTGAAATTGAATTATGTACCAGTTACTTCTTGTGACGTCGAACGCTCTTTTAGTCAGTATAAATCTATCCTCAGAGACAATAGAAGAAGATTCACTTTTCAGCACTTGAAAGAAATGTTTGTAACCTATTGTTATGGTAACAGACAATAAAAATTGTGTTTTGTTGAAACTACATTGGAAGATAAGGTACGTCCATTATATTTTTTGTTTAGTTTGATTAAAATGTACCAATATTTAACGTACATAGTCATTTTTTTATAATTTTAAGTCCATATTTAATTCCATATTTTGGTAAAAATCCATATTTAATTCCATATTTTGGTAAAAATAACTACATATATATTTACATATTTCATATATTTTTAGTCCATATAAATCCGTTCCCTGCTGATGATCAACAATTTTCTAAAACTGGAAAAGAAGTCTCTTTCGTTTTTTACGTGCTATATCAAAAGGATTCTACTCGTGCAATCATTTTGAGTTAAGGCAAATATTAGGTTCTGCTGGAGGCTGGATATATACGTAATAATAAGGCAAAAGAGAATATTAATTTCGTTATATTAACTCTATAAGATTCTACAACAATAAGTATGTGAGAAGAAAATAAAAATTTTGTCATTAAGTTTCAAGGTAATAGAAAATCCATTTGACGCAGCATGACAATAGCGGTGTTGGAGGAGAGGAAAGATCCGTTGTGGCCTGGCTCTGCAAGCCACTGCAGCGAGATATGGGTTTTAAACAGCGGCAGTTTCCCTCTGTTTCCCTTCACCTCTCTACCCCCTGACCATGCAAGAGCTGGCCTTCTATGCCCAAGGTTGCGGGTTAGATCCCGGGCCAGGTCGATGCCATTTAAGTGTCAGTAGATTTACTGGCATGTAAAAGAACGCCTGCGGGACAAAATTCCAGCACATCCGGCGACGCTGATATAACCTCTGCAGTTGCGAGCGTCGTTAAATAAAACATAACATTTACCATGCAAGACACACTCTCTATGAGCTGAGCACCCTGCAGCAGTGGCGGCTCATACATATTTAATGCATAGTGCCAAAATCAGTGGTATATCCAGGATACCCTAAGGGGGAGGGTAACTCTTTTTCCTACTATAAGCAATAATAATAATAATAATAATAATAATAATAATAATAATAATAATAATAATAATAATAAGAGACGAGAATTCCATGCAAATGCATGTTTTTATAGGAACATAGGACATACATAGCTCATACTTAGTACTTATCCATTTCATTACTTTCTGGTTCCAAATATGTGTACTTTTCCCGTGCATATTTGCATGTTTTCGACTTTTTAGGGATAAAAACATGCATAATGCATATTTAGGTAATTTTTAGCTTAATAATGCATATAATATACATTAAATTCAGTTTAAATGCATGTTTTAATGGTTTTGTATGGACACCTTAGTTTCTCGATTTTATGTCCCATATTTTAGCTTCAGAAATCAGGATTGAAAAAAAAAAACTAAATAACAGAAAAATTAAATAAAATGTTAAGATTTTCTCAATAAGGTGTTAGAGGACCTTTCCCTGGACGGAAGTCCACTTTTACAACACTTTACCGACGACCCTCTATACACTGCGTGTCATAAATTTATTACGTTGGATATTTTGAGAATAGTAAGTAGAGAGGAAATATAGAGGGTTCAAGGAAATTGCCGACAAATAATTTAGGTCAAAAGCATCCTCTTTCAGGGAGGTTGTAAATTCTCTTCCTTTTCTAGTACTAGTAGCAATTTAGATTCTTCTAAAATTGGAATCACCGTAAAACTGTGTCTGCAGTGTGTGAATATCGTAAGTTGTTAATGTGCTTGTTTATTCTGTTTGCGCGTGTTAATCTGGTTCTGATATGTTTCCAATTTAAAGATTTCAAAAGTGTACTCTTTGCACAGTGGATTACTGTAAAGGAAAAGATTTTATTAGGTCAGATGAGGATGTCGTATTTTGCGACTGTTGGAGTAAAGAGTAAAGCAATGCTGTTCTGTTTCCGAATATTTTATATGACAATTGTTCTTTGTAAAAAATTACAAAACTTGTTCAAAATAATTATTAAATTATGATGTCCGTTTTTAAATCGTATCTAGGTAACCGTAAGGTCTATTATAATTTCAGATGAAATGTACTAAAAATTTCAAGTCGACCAGCATGTCGCATCTGTTTCACATATTGCAAGAATGCAACAAAAGAAATAATCTTCAAAGAATTTCATAGATCCCTCAGTTATGCCCGTGGGAAAGTGAATGTAGCGGCGAAAAACAAATTGGACAGGGTCCTAAATGCTAACCCGGACTGCGGATTCTTTTGTTCAGTGAAGGTTATTTGTGGCGAAAACTTGAATGAAGAATTTGACCTGACACTGTCACAAATATGTTCATTCAAGTTTAAACCCGTAACTTCTTGCAATATAGAGACAAGAACAGGAACCTCACAGAAACGAATTTAAAAATGTTATTAGGTTTTTAACTGTGCAAAAAAAGTGAAGTGAAATAAGACATTTTGAAACAAAAATAAAAGTGCATATTTTAATGTATTTTTCGCTTGATCATGCATATTTCATAGTTTGATAGTACATGAATGCATGCATATTTTGGGATTTTATAGTGCATAAAATTCTCGTCTCTAATAATGATAATTATAATAATAATAATAATAATAATAATAATAATAATAATAATAATAATAATAATAATAATAATAATAATAATAATAATAATAATAATAATCACTCACCAAAATTTATACAACTGGAGCACTTGAGCACTTTTGTTGACCAGGTTAATATGCGCGATAGATAAAACCCATTCGCCTATTCTTCTGACTTGAAAATAAATCCATCATTTGTTTGTTGAAGTTGTCTATTTTGCAAACAAAACTCCTCAGATTCATCGTGCCTTCTTAGTGATAAATCAAGTGCCCCACAAAATCGTATACAATTTATTATTAAATTTAACACATATCTGTTTTTATCAACTTGCTCATTGTGTTTTGCAATCGCGAATTTAACTGATTTTCAGTGTTCGCTTTACCCAGCATAGACAAACTGAAGACGTTATTCATATTAACGTTTGACTTATGATGTGTTTTTATTTAACCCCATAAGTGTACTAAATCTATCACACCCACTTTTGACCAGCTAAGTTCACCTCCGAACAGAACACACGGGAAAAAGAAGAACGCATTTTTCACATCACATCCACACAACCAGTTGTTTTTTAAATAAATATCTGGGTTGAATTTGCGAGATCTGTTAACTTTAGCACTTTGCTGCTTTCGATGAATATTTAAGTGCGGTGTTGGTCTGCCTAATTCTTTAAAGGTGCGTACACACTTAGCGAACGAACAACGAACGAACGACAAACGATTGCATTCGTTGATTGAAATCGGTACGTGTGTACGTCGCAGCAAAGGCAAACCGATCGTTTGGTTTGCCTTCGGAAGTGATCCGTCGCTTGTCGGTACATCAAAGGAAGTTGGTATTCGTTGTGGACGGGATTTGCCACTAGCTTGTAGTTCGTAGCAGAACGCAGCGCTTAGTTCAATTTCACTAACAGGATGTCGAAACTGGAGTGGACGGAAGACGCTGTTATAAATCTCATTAATGCATATAGGGAGCAGGAAACTTCATGGAATCCCAAGTATCCTACTTACCACAATAAAATAAGAAAACATGATGTTTGGGAACCTATTGGGAAGATGTTTAGCTGCAAGATAGGCGAGTCAAACACGTGCAAAATTTGAAAATTATTTTTGTTTATTTATTTTCAGTGGATATATGTTTTTTGTTTATTGTAGGGAGCAGAAGTCAAAAAGAAAATTGAATCCCTACTGACATCATTCTGGAGTGAAAGACAGAATTCCATAAAAAGTTCTGGAATGGGGAGTGATGAAGTGTACGAGTCAACTTGGTTCGCGTATAAACATATGTCGTTCCTTTTGGACAAATTCACGCCCAGAAAAAACAAAGTTCCAACCTTGTGCACACAAAATAAATTATTGGCATTGAAAAGTGTCTTTTCGTAAGCATGATGCGCATACGACAAACACAGACAAATCTCTCTTTTTAATATTTTAAGATAATTATTGTCAGTGAGGTATCCGTGTACCGAAACTTTCCCCTGGGGCCTATTTCATAAAAGTAATATTACTAAAAAGGTAATAACATTAAGTAATATTATTACTGTTCTGTTTCATAAAAGTAATATTTAATAATATTATTTATTACTGTAAACGCTCATATTATTACTAAAATAAATAATAATATTACTAAAGTGTTTCATAAAGCAGCAAAGAAAATTAAATTTATTAATAATATTAACGTTAGTTCCATGACTGTATTTTAAGTAATAATTTAATAATTTGTAAAAAGTAAATGCCAATGTAGGGTTAGATTTTGAAGATAAAACCATGAAACCATTTGAAATGGATAATTCTGACTCAAATAGTGATGAAGAGGGAGTGTTTGTCCGACGTCCAAGAAATTTTAGACAACGAATATCCTACAACCATATGCAAGAAAGTTACGAATATAATGAAATAGTTGACCTTTCAATTCGAGAATTTTTCGCAAAAAACTCTGTTCCTTCAAGTTATTTTCACGTCTTTTCCCCATTTTAAAAAGCATAAGAGACAAAATGAATGACTAACAAAGTCCCTCTCCATACTTACAAATACTTACAAACTGTCATAGGCGTCAATGTAGGTGGACCGGGCTGAAATTGAAAACTATCTTATCTAATTGTAAAAGAGGAACAATTGGAAAGGATGAAACCTAAATTAAATTCAATTACAGTATAGAACTGTTAGAAAGTAATTACTGTATATTTTACATTATTTTATGTTATTTGAATGATTGAACTTAACGTTTTTCCCTCCTTTCTCGTCATTTTTTAAATTATAATAATTGTTCAGAAATATATGCCTATGGGACATCTACATAACAAAATACAGTAATATTAATATTTTCTGTACCTATTGAAATGTTTTTTCAGTGTATACTTGTGACAACCTGAATCTATATACTCTTCACTAATTAACATTGTGAAGATCTTGGTGAGCCAAAATCTTTTGCAGACATATATCAACAAGTAGATCTATTACAAAATATGTGGACTACTTTAAACCACCCCTATTGAGGGCATAAACTAAAATTAACTTACGAGATTTATAGGTACCGTATCCACAATTCCACATCACAATCTCTAATTAGAACATATGTATTTGCATTTTGTATAGTTAGGTAACTTCTTGAAAATACTACTTACAACATAATCAGCAATAAAAACCCATTAAGACAATTTCAGTATTTTTATTAATTTCGTCATAACATTAATCTTCTACAACATCCACACCTTCAAACTCAAACACTATATTTTCTAGGAACGACTTCACCGCGTAAGTACTTATGTCGTTATTGCATTACTTATTTATTTTTGGTAAAAGAGTAATTTTTATGTGTATTTATTTACGCTTGCACCAATAATTTTTAAGCCTTTTTATATAAGTACTTGCGCAGTATTCCGAATTATAACGGAACTTGAAATATCTTACATAAGACACTTTGCAGGGTCCACTAACCCTGTCGTTAACACTGTCCTTAAGGCTGGTACAATATTGTCATCAAAAGTTTTCACTGCTTAACATTTTCATATGGTACTTCTTTAGATAACTAGGTCCAATTTTTACACACGCGCGCGCACACACACGCTTCTGTCACTGATACACTGTTTTTGGAATTGCAAACTTTACAACAGCAGAGACGTGAACAATTAGGAATGATAAATATCTGTTCACAATATTTTAGATTTATCATATTGTTTCTTTTACTCGTAAATCAACTGAATCAAATAACAGAAACAATAACTTCGAGTTGCAGTGATTTACAATCTTATCTGAAATAAATTGTCTCCCAAACCTTCACACATATTACGATTTACTCTGTTGTTGCTATTAAAGATAGTACTTCAAAACTTATTTCATTCAACAACTGTTAACAGAGAGAATAATATAAATAGCTGTAGAGTGCAGACCAACTTGGTTATGTTTGTCAGCCTTAACCTCAAATCATCTGGCTACTGTACGTATTTTATGACTCGTGCAAAACGTTTATGAAACAGAATTTAGTCGGTTAATAAAATTGTTTTCATGACTGCAATACTATTACTTAATATTATTACTGTGTTTATGAAACAGGCCTGCACTTGCTATAATTATATTTTCGTCTGCCTTTATAGCGGATAATCAGCGAATGTGAATGTTTTCTGACAATTTGCTGATGATTTGTACGTCGCTTCAAACAGCGAACGAACAACGAAGTTTTGCTTCATCATTCGTTCGTTGTTCGTTCGCTAAGTGTGTACGCACCTTAACACGAAGTTTGTTTTCATATGTTAATGTTGAAAACTGAGATTTCCATAAAGCGCCAACCGAATTAATTTTTTAACAGTACACAACACGATAACACGACCATTATTACGATGACAACCTCACGACTTAACACGTTCACACTACACTTGGTACTGTTGGTAGAAATAATAAAGTGAAAACTTTTTCAAGCCAAGTTTTCAAGAAACCGGGAGAGATTTTATTATCTTATTGTTGCAGTCTTCGCTAAGAAACTTGTTCCGACAAAGCGGAAGGATAGACAGAGCGCGAGGTAGTAAGGGATCGGCATAGTAAATGGGGATGTATACAGTTTTACAAGCATTGCAAAAGCCAGCGGCAATTTGTGCCTGGCACATTTCAGATCATGCTTTTAGATGCTGAAAAGGACGAGCGAACATGAAGACTGCGCGCGCATCCCATTATATTTCTTATGGGATGTAGTGCCTGGCACAGATCCATCCTCCAAACACTGGTTACAACGTGTTTCGCTGCAAAGATCACATTGACGGTAGAGTTTGTGTAACTTGTTTCTCTCAGGTTTTGAGCGGAAGATATGAATTCTCCTTTTCCTTCTGTATTCTGGTAGTGCCATGGCACAACGGCACTACCTCTGAAGCCGCACCTGCCCTGCAGATCCCAGGACGACTTTGAATGCAGTGTCAATTCCAATACAGTCGACGCGCAAAAAGATTATGCATCAGATAATAAAACATATTCCCGGCCAGATGAAATATAAAGCAATTTACCAACAAAAGCTGTAACAATTCTTCTAAAAATTAAAATAAATATTATTTTCATTTTCCTGTCAAAGCAGGGAGTGCTGCAGCTCCGCAGCCCTTATGGACGAGCCGTCCCTGCTTTCCTGTGTTAAATTTCAACGTACCTCGTTTACATGTTTCGACCTATTTATGGGTCATCTTCAGAACTGATCGTTGTTGGTCTTGGCGCCACCTGTTCTGTTTCCTGTGAAGGTGTGTTCCTCTGGTATAGTGTAGAGTCAAAAGTGTGTGTGTTTTGAAGTTGAGTTGTGTGTTGAGAATTTCGTTGGGGTTTCTAGACACACAATAACAAAAATAGACAACAAACACACATTCAAAGTATACAGAAACCCACAACAACAACACACGTACATAACACATCCAACCACCCCACACAACACAAACAAGCTGCATTCCGAACAATGGTACACAGACTACTCAACATACCAATGAACCAACAAGATTACAACGAAGAGCTAAACACAATCAAATACATAGCACAAGAAAACGGATACAACCCTAACATAACAGACAACATAATACGTAAGACAAAACATAATCATAAAAGTCATAAGAATACAACACAAACACAAGAACACAAAAATACATCACACTAACATACGAAAACAAAAACACACACAAAATTGCAACCTCATTCAAGAAATTAAATTACAACATCGCATACAGAACAAATAACACTCTACAAAAACATCTCAACACACAAACAAACAAATACAATCACACAGGCGTATACAAACTCAAATGTAACACCTGCAACAACTTCTACATAGGACAGACAGGCAGATCGTTTCAAACACGTTACAAAGAACACATCACAGCCATAACAAAATTACAAAACACCTCCACATATGCAGAACACATCACAAATGCTAACCACACCCACAGAGACATCAACACAGACATTGAAATACTACACATCCAACCAAAAAGCCTGAAACCAAACACACTAGAACAATATGAAATATGCAGACACACAAAAACACACTCCAACGAAATTCTCAACACACAACTCAAATTCAAAACACACATACTCTTTGACTCTACACTATACCACAGGAACACACCCTCACAGGAAACAGAATAGGTGGCGCCAAGACCAACAACGACCAGTTCTGAAGATGACCCATAAATAGGTCGAAACATGTAAACGAGGTACGTTGAAATTTAACACAGGAAAGTCTTACCATACATATTCCGAAGTGATACAGTGTTAAAAATTGTGTAATCAAGATGTATAAACAATTATTGTTCTTCCTGAGACACATATCATCAAGTAGGCCTACTGACTGATAATGGTTGTACACATCAGCCAGAACTTCAATCAGAGGACATTCAATAGGTTAACAACCACTAATGTAGCAAAGGATAACGCCTTGGTTTCATTCATGTAAGAGCATTAACTAGCCCATCTTTTATTTTTTAAACGTTCATAAAAGTAGAATATTAATAATAATATTTTGTAATATTAGTACTCAATTATTAATTTCTTTAATATTAAACTCGGGGAAGGGGGAAAGAATTGCCACCTTGACACTCCTAAATAACGCCTCTGCAATGCACTGTGGCTTCATCCCTCTCTGATTTGATTTGTTGTGTGTGGTTTTCCACGAGATCCATCTCACTTCATTCCCTCTCTACTTATTTTATAGGAAGTATTTGGACTTTCTAATACGGTACAAAATGTGATATTAATTTTAGAAAAAAATAACTGGGAATTAAATTATATAAATATCTCCATATCAAAGGTTAACAAGAATAAAAAGCAATTTTGATAGAAGACAAATATAGGTCAAATTCTTCGGAACAAAGGTTCACTATCATTTTTTCCCCTTTTGTAGATATATTATATTGCACTTTCATAATGATTCCACACGCCCTCTGTGTTCTCAGCAACCAAGGTCAGTATTCCATTGCGAAATGCGGAACTTGCAAATACTTCCTATTTTGCGCGTGTCAACAAATATGATGCAGGCAGGAATAAAAGACATCTTGATGCAGTGCTGATTTAAACAGAACACGGACGTGATGCATCAATAAACATCGAAGCTGCAGCGTTTTGTATAAATCAGTTTCCACAGCTGAGAGCACATCAGTCAGCTCAAAAAAAGTCAACCCTGCAGAACTCATCTCTTCTCCGATATGGCCGCTAAGGTAAGTAGATGCCAGATGGCATATTATTCTTCAGACAGAGACAGCCCCCACCCCCAGCAAGTTAGCCTCAATGAGTCTATTATGCGTATCTCTTTCACATCGCATAAATAACACTACAAACTAGTTATTATCTTTGCAGAAGTTAGAACATTCGCGACATGGCTGGAAATCTACTGGTTCCTTAATTTTACTGATCCTCACAGAATCTGACAGAACTGCAGACACAATTTATTTACTTAAATGCTGATAAATATAATATAATATAATATAATATAATATAATATAATATAATATAATATAATATAATATAATATATCAATCAATCAATTTAGGGCATTTCAAAACTTAAGAGGTTTTTAGCCTCATTCACGATATATCGCCATTCGTCTCTGTTATCTGCATCTTCTTGTCCTCCCACTGTAGAAAGATTATCATATACTTAGTCCTGCCAACGGAGACGAGGTCTACCAAGAGGTCTCGTACATCTTGGAGAATAGGCGAAAGCTGTTCGTAGAAGAGAGTCTTCATCACGCCATAGAACGTGTCCAAGCCAACGTAGTCTTCGACTTTTTATTAAGGCTATTATGTCCGGATCTTTATAAATATCCCTTAGTTCCCTGTTGTTCAAAATTCTCCATGTGTTATTTTCTTGAATGGGACTAAAAATCTTCCTCACGATTTTGTTCTCAAAAGTGAAAAGGAATTTTGTTGTTTTTTTTTTTTAACTTCCATGTTTCACAGCAATATAGGAGAGTTGGTAGGATTATTGTTTTGTGCAAGATCGTGCGTATTTGCTTGGTTTCCGCACAAAACCAATCCGCGGAAAGTCTAAAATTCCACATTCAGTATTACCAACCTAACACACATAACAATTTCCCTCTTCTTACCACTTAAGTGACATATTGATTTTACTGCTTTAGGCTTTTAACATATTATTTTTAGAGACGTTCAATATAGTAATAATTATAAATTGGAAACTTACCACTGCAATTTCACCTAAATTGCACTGTTAATTATTGTTTTTAAATATTTGCAAACATTAAGTAAACTCTACAACTCCACTAAAGTTACTGCATTCGTGATGCAAGTAACATTAAGGAAGCCGTGAAAAAATCAACAAACTTGCCGATGTTATTACTGCAATATGTTATATAAATAATATTGTTAAAATATTAAAATGAAAAATAAATCATTACATAACCTTACCGTTTGTTTTAAGTTCGCATTTATAGACTGGGGGGGGGGGAACAGACGTATATCACGGCTTGCTGGAGTACAGTAAACACAGAAAACATTTTAAAGCAACAATGTTGAAGATAGATATTTTTGTTTTGCAAATTTGCCGTCATTGAACAGAAACCAAGATGGAGATTTCATTGCAACTAATTAGAAATTCCTCTTTCAGGTATGTAATAGACGATCTTCGCACAAAATAATGTACGATACACGAGCGGTATGTTTTCTTTCAATTCTCGGAAATTAAAAAAGCTCAACTACGTTTCGCTTTTTCAAACTTTTCCTCGAACATGAAAACTTCAACAGACCGCTCTTGTAACGCATATTACTATTATAGCATCTTAATTTTGATAATCTATAAAGGAGTTTGGAACTAAGCAATTACGAAGGGAGTAGTAACACTTATTTCCCGTAACGAGTCTATGTTCAATTTCTTTCCCAAATAAGCCTGTTTCATTAATTATACCCTAAATATTTAAATTCAGTAACTTTTTTAAACTCCCAATCAACTATTATTAGTTACCCTCTATTATTTGAAGTACGTGATATATTCATGTATTTAGTTTTATCACAATTAATTTTTAACCCTGTTATTCTCGTTTCTTCTACTAAGAGTCTAAGAAGTTTCTTGATATCATCTTCTATAATATAATATAATATAATATAATATAATATAATATAATATAATATAATATAATATAATATAATATAATATAAACTACCCCACTCCCGAATGAGTAAGATTAGTGCTCAGGAGGGATTCCAATACAAACAAAATAAAATTGAGAGTGAATAAATTACAGATTAAAAAGTGTTAAATAACTTTAAACCCAAACTATACATGCAATACAATTTTTTTTATTTTATGATTAATTTGGAGAGGATTAGTAGTTAAAATATTATTAGAATAAAATTTATTTAATAATCTAGGACCCAGACTCATGCTATGAAAAAAAACTGCATTGGTTTCACATTTAAGTTCAAATAAACGTAGATATGGAGGGTAGCTGCGAATATATTGAATAAGCAGTCGTGGACAGCCGCTAAGGGGTGGTCCTTCAGCTTGGGGGCTGGGCGAAGGGCTAACAACTCATCACCGTAAAAAACAGCTTATTACGAAACCATACAATAAGCCTCGGAATGGGACTGATTTTCTGGCACGACCACAGCATGCATTGTATTCTTCACCTGACATAATTAGGGACATTAAATTCAGACGTTAGAGATGTGCAGGACATGTAGCACGTATGGGAGAAACCAGAAACACATATAGAGTGTTATAGTGGAACACAGACTTCTGAAGTGTTCAAGGTCGTACGTAGTTTCGGTCGCTTACCCATCCTCCTCACGAAATTTTCCCTTTGCAAGTTACACTGCAAAAAATAATCTCGTAAGTCTCCTTGTGCTCATCTCGTCAATTCATTCTTGATCGTCTCAGTTTCATTTAGGCCTGTAGGTCGTTTATAATTTACTAGCGAGCGTCTCGTCATTTGTGAAAGAAGGCTTATGAAATAGTGTTGCAGTAACACGAGATAATCAGGAGAAAGTAAATGATAAGACGATCAGGAGTGATTAAATGATTGGGACGAAAGTGACAAGAGATGATAAAAAAAGATTTAAGGCAATGGGAAGGAAAATAAAATCCGGGACTATTAGGGTAGAACGACTGACGAGACGGCATGAAATAATAGATTGCTGAGAACATTTTAATAGGGAAATAGCTGAAAGGACAATCAGAACTGAAATAATTTGATCAGAGAAAAATTAATGAAGAAACAACTATAGGTGAAATGAAGGGAAGAAAGAGAAAAGATTGACGAGATTAATAATAGGCCTAGTAAACTGATTGAAAGGACGATCAAGAGGAAAATTAGACGGTGGTCGAGACTATGAAACAGAAAATGAATTATGAGACGGTTAGAAGAACGGAAAGGTGGGCATGGATCATTTTGTAGGGACTCAATCGCGTCAATACAAACATTTCTTAAAATGTTTAAACTAACACCAAAAGCTGTTGCCATAACTCTGAGTTTTATTGTACATGGAAGAAATAGCGGATGACTCACTGCTAGAAAGATATTAAAAATATTTGTAAACATAGAAAATGATTTCTTTTTTCTGGCTACGCATATTTAGACTGTGATGCATACTCAAAGCATAACAGTATTTATTAAACACAAATTACAACTTTCAGATTTCTTTTTATTTGTTCTGGACACCTGGCTTAGGATCTCGCAGAGTGACGGTGATTATGGAACATTGGTGGAATGACAATAATGAGAGGAAATGGGAGAATTCCGATAAAAAAAACCCTCGCGCCTACTTTGTTCACCATCCAGACGGGGATCGAACTCGGGTCGCCACGGTGAAGACAGAGCGACTAATCACTCGGCCACGGTTTATTGAATGCTTGAAAAAGTGTCTACATATATAAAACAGAATATCACAGCACTAGTTTAGACAACTCTCAGCTATAAACATAACACTGAAGAGCACAGCACAAGCTTAGACAAGATACTGAATTTCGGCTTTGTTTTTGCAGTGTAGGAAGTTCAGATTTTTGCAGTAGAACCGGTCCCCAGCCCATTAGGGTGGCAGGAGGGTGAGTAAGTTTGCAGTAAGAAGAAGGGAAAGTGTGTGACCTTGACAACCATAAATGCTTGTGGACGACTATAGTTGGGAGGTCGGAGGGAAAAAGACCTTTGGGGAGGCGAGACGTAGATGGGAGGATATTAAAATGTATTTGAGGGAGGTGGGATATGATGATAGAGACTGGATTAATCTCGCACAGAATAGAGACCGATGGTGGGGTTATGTGAGGGAAACAATGGACCTGCGGGTTCCTTAAAAGCCATTTGTAAGTAAGTAAGTAAACGTAGAAAATGCATGTTTTTATTTCTATATTTATGTATAATATACATATCAAAGTTATTAAGATTTTTGTGAAAATATTTTAATAAAATAAAATAATAACTTTGTTTATTGTTGAAACTTTGAAATGTTTAAACAACAGTTGAGTTGAAATAATGATAAATAAATTGTACGTAAACAGTTAGTTGACAAAATACGTCTTAGAACAGTGATGTCAAAGCAAGTGCATTTTTCTGACCTTGACGTCGTGCGCGGGCAGCAAGCGCTAAGTAAGGAAAGAGGAAGGGTTGTGTATATGAATAAGCAACCTGTTGGATTAAGAAAAAAGTGGTGCACAAACTTCAAACGGAAAGTGAAATTTTATGTCGTTATTTTTATATGTCTTCTTTCTGTTTAATATTGTCTATATTGTCTGTAAAACAAAAGTACTAACACTGATTTCTTAATATTGCACTTGTGTTTTAAATCTTAATAGCATAATAGAGAGTTAAGAAGGAATTTTCACTTAAATTCCATAGTAGTATAACATTATACTGTATTAAGTGGATGAAACACATCATTCATAAAGAAAGTGATATTCCAAAGAAAGAGATTGAATATGACATGATAAGTTGGAATTTATATTGATGGTATCTTTAGCCTTACAAAAGTAAAACTAATCAAAACAATATTACAGTACAAAGTAAAGTCACCTAGGTACTGTATCTGTTTTAAGTGTAACTAATATTATATAACAAAACTCTTATCGCATTATGCTTTTAAGGTGATATTTGTGAGCAACTTCCTATCATCAGAATATTAAATTATTTTCTCGAAATGTGCTGAAGCTATAGAGCTGACATTTTTACAACACATGGGCACGTATCTTTTGCTTATGATGTAACAGTAGTTGCTTTGTTAATTCATTTCCTTACAAACAATTTCCATGCGAATATTTTCAAAAATTTCAATACACTATCTTCAGTAATACGTATATACGGTATATTAGATTTACGAAAACATTCTGTAAGGCTACTAAATAAATAGGCCTATACCTGAAAATTTCACTTTTCTATAAGAAAAGTTGAGAAAATATTTCTTTTGAATAAACAATCAAACTTGTGAAAAATGAGCATTAAAATTAAAACTTACATTCTTATAATGCACTTATACTTCTCAGGCAAATCTAAAAATTAACATGGATACAGTTTTAATAAGTTCTCTTCCCTTTATCTATTGAATCAGTGCTGGCCATTCCTGAATATAGCTCAACCAAGCGGCATATACCACCTCTTTCGTCTGTCTCTTTCCTTTCCGCTGTAAAGCGCTCAGGCTCTCCTGGGCTCTAAAGCGCGCGCTTGCTCCTGTGGGCATCAATTGACATGCCTGTCTTAGAACAACAAAGTAATATATTGTTTTACGTAATTTGTTACAATTATAATGAAATAATTATTTTATTTTAAATAATTATCAATAATTATACCTAAGTATATTTTAATATATGATGAAGGATCATTTAACCCATGAGCAAGAAACAGCTCCGCTGGGCAGTCGGATTCCTCAGAGGACACTGTGCCCTCAAGAAGAACCTGTACAGAATGGGACAAAATATCAACCCAGTCTGTGCTCGTTGTTCACAGGGAGATGAGTCTGTATCCCATCTATTGTGCGACTGCAATGCACTCGCTCACCAAAGAGCTCTCATCTTTGGAAAACATTTTTCAAAGCTTGATGAGCGATCAACTGTCCCAGTCCGTAGTTTGATTCAGTTCATTAAGAACATCAAACTACTGGACTGTTAGGATATCATGACGGGGATGCGTAATAGATCTTTCAGGTCGCAGTGCTAGGGCCATCCCCTTTTAAATTATTCTTGGGTAGTGTTCAGTGTTCTGTACTGTTTATATGAAGGCAACTGAAGTTGGTGCGTTTCTTCTGATGTTTCTTGTATTGAGGGTGTGGTGAAGTATTAATGCGTTGATCTGCCATTTTGCCTTGTGTAAATAAAAAAAAACAGTGTTCTCCGCTCAATTTGAATAGTTTGTACATATTCCTCAAGTCAAATCAAGGAATTATGAATAAACTTTATCGAGAAAACAGCTAAAATAAAGAACGATGGTCTGAAAAAGATGAGGGAAATTAGCAGAGTGCTTCAGGGACACGATAGTGATGTGGACGTCAATCATATCGTGTTACCAGATTATAAGTTTTGTCCCCTCACTTCATGTGATGTAAAAATAACTTTTTCTATGCACAAGTTTACTTTTACGGACAAGAAAAACAAGTTGGATCCTGACAACATAGAAAAGGTTATTTATTCTGTTACAAAGTTTCATACAGTCATGAAAAAAATTCTCTTTATCAAATTGGTTTTAATTAAATTAGTAACAGCCAGAAGGCAATAACTAAGAAATTAAAGGGACTGTTTTTAATGAACATGATGTGTGGGCCGATAAGCTCTTTTGCAATAATTGAATAGGTATGTCCGTCAAATTGCTTATCAAAATCACAATGCTACGTGTATATTTTTTATTTTATTGGGTTATTTTACGACGCTGTATCAACATCTAGGTTATTTAGCGTCTGAATGACATGAAGGTGATAATGCCGATGAAATGAGTCCGGGGTCCAGCACCGAAAGTTACCCAGCATGCTACGTATAATTAGCAAAAATTCAACATTTACAATATTACAACAACGTAAAGTCCACACTATGGAGTAACGGCTAGCGCGTCTGGCCGCGAAATAAGGTAGCCCGGGTTCGATTCCCGGTTGGGGCAAGTTACCTGGTTGAGGTTTTTTTCCGGGGTTTTCCCTCAACCCAATTCGAGCAAATGCTGGGTAACTTTCGGTGCTGGACCCCGGACTCATTTCACCGGCATTATCACCTTCGTTTCATTCAGACGCTAAATAACCTAGATGTTGATAAAGCGTCGTAAAATAACCCAATAAAATAAATAAAACAACAATGTAAATGTTGTAATATTTTGCTAATTGTAGCATTGTGATTTTGATAAGCAATTTGACGGACATACCTGTCAATTATCGTAAAGTGACTGTGTGTTTATTTATTCCCAAAAATTGCAGTATTTTCTGTTATAAGGCTAGTGTTTTGTTTCCCGGAGATTCTACACTATGTAAGTTTACCGGATGTTCAACGTTCACTGCATGTATAAATGCATATTTCGAAATTTTAAGTGCATATCTGTCTGAATATTTTAGTGTTTACTGCATATAATTCTCAACACTTATTCATTCATAGTTTTCTGCCCAAGGGCAGGTCTTTCACTGCAAACACAGCATTCTCTCATCTTTCCTATTTTCTCCCTTACTCTTAGTCTTCGCATATGAGCCATCTTAATGTCATCTCAACACTAGCTATCAGTAATTCTACAGTACGAATAGCCTACATGTGTCAACACCCCTTCTGGCAAAGTCAGCTTTAAAGCCTGTTAGCCTATATACAATTACACGTTACCTGCCACGTCTGCGAAAAAAAGTGCTTTGTGAAATATTTTCCATCCAGCAGTTGGTTTTAATGCGAATTTCTTCTTGGTGCACACTTCTTGTTGTGATATCATCTTCATGTTCTGAATCAGACGTAATTCCAATGTTGATGTGTTTGATTCTGATTTTTTCTCACAACACTGAAAACTCTTCTGTGTGAAAGTTTATTACTTATTGCAAAGCAAAGTTGTAGTGTTAACACAACTTTAATTGGTGTTTTATACTGTATTTTACTTGTCCACTTTCATTTCTGAGATATGCAATTTTGGCACAATTTGCATTAATTCTATTAAGGAAAAGTATTTTTTTTTAACAATTTATTGATCGATCAGCGCATTTAGCGCTATACAGATCATTTCTAAAAATTATAAATACAATATATGACACTGAATTGAGGGCAGCCTAAGGAAAAGTAGCACATTGGTAAGCTGCAAGTTCCTAAGGATGAAGGAGTAAAGGGTTGCTAGGAACTGAAATGGGAAGATAGAGAAGGACAAAGAAGATAAGAATGTAGATTTTGGCACTGAAAGGTCTTGTTAATGTATTACGAACAAATTATTATTGCTCTTCATTCGTATTTCAGTTGGCCTACTTTTAGTTTCTGTTACCTACAAATTCTATGTTGTAACATTATTATTATTATTATTATTATTATTATTATTATTATTATTATTATTATTATTATTATTATTATTATTATTATCATAATCATCATTATTTTCTAATGGTGAGTACTTGACTGTTCGTCATTAACCATATCAAACCATATTTCGCAATTCATTTTTAATTTTCAGAGAAGTCTATATTGTATCTTAATAGTATTTATTTCAGTCACTGACTTCACAACATATGTTTAAGGTGCTACACCTTTACATTACATATTTAAAAGACGTATGAACGTTTTCGTTGGTCTAAGCCAACATAATCAGATACGAAGTACATTTCAGCAATATCAGTGCTCTCTACATAATATCTACAAATACAAAACATATTTAATGGCATGCTAAATGAGACATATTAAAAACCAACATTGCTGTGATATACATTGACATTCTGTATGACTGCCTTGATTGTCACTTACTTAAAATACACGTATAGATTACAAAAAATTGATTTAATCTATACGTGTATTTTAAGTAAGTGACAATCAAGGCAGTCATACAGAATGTCAATGTATATCACAGCAATGTTGGTTTTTAATTTGTCTCATTTAGCATGCCACTAAATATGTTTTGTATTTGTAGATATTATGTAGAGAGCACTGATATTGCTGAAATGTACTTCGTATCTGATGATGTTGGCTTAGACCAACGAAAACGTTCATACGTCTTTTAAATATGTAATATAAAAGGTGTAGCACCTTAAACATATGTTGTGAAGTCAGTGACTGAAATAAATACTTTTAAGATACATATCAAACCAGCTACGTAGACCAATTTACCGACAGAATCGTTGCCCAGCGCTCTAATCACTGCGCTTATCTGTCGTGGCGTTGTTATTATTATTATTATTATTATTATTATTATTATTATTATTATTATTATTATTATTATTATTATTAAATTCATTTTCTAATGGCGGATGTTCATCATTCACCCACATGAAACCAGTTGCGCAATGTGTGCCATAGGAGACTGGTCTACACTACACTCGCAATGAGATGAAATATTGGAGATTTGTTGGAATGCGACAAGGGAACCGGAGCGGGCAGGACATAGTTGTGCCCCACGGTCAGATAAAATGCAGCAGATAAAAAAGGGTCCCTCTTTTGTGGGCATAGTTGCGCCCCGTTCCCATCAGGTAGAGAAAAGGGCATGGCATAGTTGCGCCGCGATGAAATAGGTAGAGAAAACGACACTACGGAAACTCGAGCCTCGTAATCAACCAACCTTATTGATTTCTTATTCGATTTAATATTCATTATCGACACCGTTAAAATGAACACCACGAAGTTGGCAGTATTTTATTAACTGTTTTTCTACTGTTTATGCAGTGATTATCGATAGCCTACCGTTAAAATGGACACCATGAAGTTGGCAGTACTTTATTAACTGACATATTCAAATAAGTGAGCCGTTGGAATAGGGGCCTTAGCAGTCTTGACATTTTATTAATGATTTTCACACCGTCTGTGGCGTATAGTGAGGTTAATTTAAAATTAATATTAAGTTTAGTGAAAAGGGTGATGAGTTAATAATTCACAATGGTTCTAAGTTTCAATTTTCGAAACCCTGTACCGTAGGGTTAAGATATCGATGTAGAAACAAAAAATGCAGTTCATTTATTGTGTGTGATCAATAATGAAGTGTTATTTTAAATAGCAAAATTGATCATACGCTAGGCCTACCTGATTTCAATGCAGCTATCACTGTAATATTTTTAAGTAATTTATTTATTTTATGAGAATCACTTCCGTGTGTACTATGCCCATCGGGGCGCAACTATGCCATCTCCATTCTGCTACCTGATTTATTCAGGGCGCAACTATGCCATGTCCCATCTGCTACCTGATTTATTCGGGGCGCAATTATGCCATGCCTAGGCCTCCCAATTGACCGCGGGGCGCAACTATGCCATACCGACCGGAGCTTCCGGAGAAAATCTCTGTATCACCTGGGACCAAAGGTTTGCACAACATAACTCATAAATCGAACTTGCGTCAGTAGGATTATGAGTCCAGAGCTCTAGGCATTGGACAGCCGTGGCGCCATTATTATTATTATTATTATTATTATTATTATTATTATTATTATTATTATTATTATTATTATTATTATTATTCTGCCGCCAGATGTCAGCTTATTTTCCAGTACCTCTACGATCCGATCCGTAGGCAATGACTATTATTACAATGTTATTCTCATTTTATACGTTGTGGGACATGAAGTATTGTATGCCTACATTTGGTGCACCTCCAAAATACAATAACGAATATTAAATATTTTTATATAGTATGAAACAAGAACCTGACGGCTCGTGTACAAACATCTCACTCGTACCGCAAAAGATTCGCTTTCTTAAAGAGTTACGTAAATAATTATTCCTTACTCAATGCAGGAAACCTTACTTTCTGTGCCATTTTTATTTTTGTGCTCGTCAAATCCCAATACTCTGTTCTTTAGAATAGGGTTCCATAATAATTATGGATAATGCCAGTTATCATTCGAACATCGTAATTAAAATTCAAAATAACAACAATAAGTAACAGGAAATAATATAATTGTTAGGAAAAGACAATATCCATTAATCATTACAATCTAACAGATAGTCCACACCTGTGGAGTAACAGTTAGCATGCCTAGCCGCGAAACCAGGTGGCCCGGGTTCGATTCCCGGTCGGGGCAAGTTACCTGGTTGAGGTTTTTTCCGGGGTTTTCCCTCAACCCAATATGAGCAAATGCTGGGTAACTTTCGGTGTTGGACTCATTTCACTGGCATAATCACCTTCATCTCATTCAGACGCTAAGTAACCTGAGCTGTTGCGTCGTAAAATAACCTACTAAAATAAAAAAAAATCTAACAGACACCATTTCTGAGTTACCTACTTGAACTGGTTGCACCATTTAAAAATCAACTGAAACGATAAGAATCAGACAGGGTAGCTAATGAAATGGACCATAAAGTTATTCGAAAGTTACGAGAGAAATCGTTGAACGTGCAGATTAATAGACAA
Source organism: Periplaneta americana (assembly GCF_040183065.1). Taxonomy (NCBI): domain Eukaryota; kingdom Metazoa; phylum Arthropoda; class Insecta; order Blattodea; family Blattidae; genus Periplaneta; species Periplaneta americana. The sequence continues at coordinate 144,950,360 of NC_091120.1, forward strand.
AGATGATGAAGAAGACACCCTGAATCGCTTACAGTTACATTGCTTTAAAGTATATCAGTAATTAACCCCAACAAAGTAAGATTTTCAATTGTGCATAATTGACATGTGTTCTGATGTACAGAGATCCTACCAGATTTGGCAAAAACTTTTTGCTGACATTGGCTGTTCTTCATATGCCATTAAGTATTGCTCTCAGTATAGTTCTTATTACATACTAGGTTCAAAAAGTTCCCGGAATTTGCTAGCATCATAGAAACAACGTACCTTAAACACTATTCTACAGCATTCCCTTCAAAATAGTTGCCTTCCACAACAACACACTTTTGCCAACGCGTGTAGAGTTCCTGGAAGCAGGCCTGGAAGCCATTTTGTGAAACCCGTCTTAGTGCTCTCGTCGCGTTTGCGATAACCTCTTCAGCATTGAATCTCCGTCCTTTCAGATGACTTTTCAGACGGGGAAACAGAAAGTAATCAGGTGGTGAGAGATCAGGAGAGTATGGTGGGTGATCCAAAGCAGTTATGTTGTGCCTGGCAAGAAAATTCTTTACAATAATTGCGCGATGAGCAGGTGCATTGTCATGCATAAGGAACCAGTTGTTTTCTACCCACTTTTCTGGACGTTTCCTTCTCACTGCGTCCCAGAGGCGACGGAGGGTTTCTACGTACAATTCTTTCGTTACAGTACGACCTTCTGGAATGAACTCATGGTGCATGAGACCCTGAGAGTCGAAGAAAACTTCCAAAATAACTTTGCTTTAAGTGTGCTTAAATGCGACAGGCTCATGTCAGTAGATTTACTGGCATGTGAAAGAACTCCTGCGGGACAAAATTCCGGCACATCCGGCGATGCTGATATAACCTCTGCAGTTGCGAGCGTCGTTAAATAAAACATAACATTTAAAATAACTTTGCCTTTGGAAGTGTCCCTAGGAAATTTTTGCTTCCGAGGAGATGTTTCCGATTTCCACTCAGATGACTGTCGTTTAGGGACTGGGTCGTACAAGTATCACCAGTTTCATTTTGTTTAAGAAATCACCATCTTCATCAGCCATACTGATCATGTCCCCAGCAAAACACAGAACTTGATGTTTGTACTTTGCTCTGTGGACATAATTACAAAATGCGACGAACAAACAAAACACTATGATAAACAATTGCCTACAACTCAAAACCAATAATTGCCATTATCAACAAACTTTAAGGAAATGACATCATGAATGTTACCAACAAAACAAATGTATAATATCCCTTGTTATATATTAATACGAAAAATGGTAGTAAAATTCCGGGAACTTTTTGAACCGTTAAAACTTAAAACTTAAAACGTCAAAAGTGTTACAATTACTCGTATTTTCAAAGGTAATGTACGTTTATGACAGACGGGCCCCGTTCAACACCGACTTGGTGTCATATTCAGTGTCCCAAGTACTGCTGCTCCAGCTGATCTTGATTTCCGGCGCTTGCTTACGTAAGCCTGGTGGGGGATGGTTGTTCATGTGTCGTGTATTATGAGATCGAATAATGTATCTGTATTGAATTGTAATTGTGTATTAAGTATATGCTCTGGGTATCCTATACTATAATTACAATTCACATACATTATTCAATCTCAACATATACGAAACACAAACAACCATCTCTCACCATAAGAGCAACACACCCCACTCCCACCACTGACGAAAGCAAACGCCGGAAATCAAGACCATTTGGAGCAGCAGTAGTTCGAAGGACACTGAAGATGACACCACACCGGTATTGAGACGGAGCCCGTCTGTCATAAAAGTACAATACCTATTTTTTAAATAGTTGTAACACTTTCAACGTTTTACCTCTAGAAAGCTTTATAGTTTTTATGGGTTTTTTACGACGCTGTGTCCACATCTCAGGTTATTTAGCGTCTGAATGAAATGAAGGCGATAATGTCGGTGAAATGAGTCCGGGGTCCAGCACCGATAGTTACCCAGCATTTGCACATATTTGGTTGCCTCGACCGGGATTCGAACCTGGGCAACGTGGTCTCACGGTCAGAAGCGCTAACCGTTACTCCACAGGTTTGGCCTTTTTATAGTTTTAATCAAGTGTTAATGTGAATAAAAATCAATAAAACATATTTTATTTTCTTTCCGCAGATCTTTATCATTGTTGTTGCCGCCTTGGCTGTTCTTCTCCAGCTGGCTGCAGCGAAGCCGTACTATTACGGAGATTATTTCGGATATCCCAAGGATGGAGTTTTTATCGGCAACCAACAACGCGCCAGCGCAATGGCCACACCTTTCGAAACAGTGGCTGATGCAAGCAGCAACAACTTTGATGTCGGGAGGGATTTCTACCCATACTACCCAGCATACCCAAAATACCCCGTCTACTTCAGATAGGGAGGTTGGCTGCATCAACCTTCCTGTCAGCAAGAACTCCAAGAATGGACAGGAATTCCGACAACATATTTAAATTCTATTTCCTGGCGTCATGAAATCGTGCTTTAAATGTATTTAGAAAGCCCGTCCGCTAATCAAACCCTGATGCACTGTATTCTATTGACTCATTGTACTCGCTCTCTAATATTTTGTTTATATTTCCTACATTCTCTGTAAAAGAGTTCTGTCTCACGAAACCTTCTACAGAGATATCTGTCTACAAAGCATAGAACTTTGTGATGTAGAAGTGGCCAGTATATTTTAATTCCAGCCCCTTACTCCGTCACAACGATGGTATTTTCATCTTTCAAGATATACAAAAAGTATGCTCTGTATATTAATATTTTAATTGCTATTTAGGACACCTTTAAATTATTGTACTATGTACTGTTTTCTTCTTCCAAGGTTGTTTAAATTGTTTTAACAAACAGAGAATTTACGAATTTCTGCAGGAATTTTTGGTTACTTCATTAACTTAACTATTTTTGTTATATTTAGGACAAATTCAGATCATTGTAATACATATTATTTCCTTCCCTTATGATAGTTCGTTTCAGATATCTTTCATGAAATTGTTTAAATAATTTTAACAAATATAACGAATATACGCAATTTACTCAATTTTCTAGAACTTTCTGGTTAGTGCATTACCTTTACAATTTTTTTATATTCAGGACAAAATTTAAATTATTATAGTATATATAGTTTTCTTCTCTGATGGTAGTTTGTTTCAGATACTTTTCTTAAAACTGTTGAAACAGTGCAAATCTAGTCTTTCAGGTAATGCTCCCTGTAAAGCAGATTTGAATAATGTCAAGGGAAAAATTGTTCCGGGGCCGGGTATCGATCCCAGGACCTCTGGTTGAACGTACCAGCGCTCTGCCAACTGAGCTACCCGGGAACTCCACCCGACACCGTCTCAGCTTTTCCCTTTCATATCCACAAAAAAAAAATTGTTGAAACAGTCTTAACAAATAGCGAATTTACGTAATTTATGCATTTCTGTAGAACTTTCTGGTTATTTTATTAACTTACGTACATTTTTGTATGTTCAGGATACATTTAAATTATTGTAGTTTATGATTTAAAGCTATTTAAGCAGTTTTAAAAAGTAACGTATTTTCGAATTTCTAGAAAACATTTGATTACTCCATTAAGTTAACTATCTTTTTTTATATTTTTAGGACAAATTCAAATTATTCTAGGCCTAATATACGACTAATTACATTATTTCCTTCTCTGATGGTAGTTTGCTACATATAGTATTTTTCATAAAGCTGTTTAAACAGTTTAAAAAGAATAATGAATTTTCAGATCTTTGTAGAACTTCATGATTACTTCATTAATTTATTACTCGTAGATTATATACTGGTATGGGCAAAAGTAGGTGAACAGTTAAGCCTATGATGCAAATTTGGCTTTCTGGTAGAAGCTCCCTGTGAAGCAGGCTTGAATAATTTCAAAGGAAATATTGTTCCGGGGCCGAGTATCGATCCCGTGACTCTTCGTTAAGCGCACGAATGCTCTACCGACTGAGCTACCCTAGGAACCATACACGACACCGTCACAATAATTCTTCCCTTTATTTCGACACAACTCAAATGGGCTTACAAGACGTCTACCTGAAAGACAGATTTGCATAATATATTCGTTACTGTAGGTACATTAACAGAAAGCCACAATTTAAGTCACAGAGAATTGTGTGTACTCAAAGTTGGGCATATATATACTTTTCTTCTCTGAGTTTGTTCCAAATAACTTTCTTAATTTAAACAGTTTCAACGATTAGCAAATTTACTAATTTCTGGAGAACTTTTTGATAACTTAATTAATTTAGTAAGAGATTTATATATTTAGAACATATTTCTTCTCTTGTGGCAATTTCTTAGATACTTTTTTAAACTATAAAGTCTAATGGTAGTTTGTTTCAGAAACTTTTCTTAAAGCTATTCATAGAGCTTTAATAAGCAACAAATTAAAGTTTTTCTATATAAATACTTAAAAAATGTAAAGGTATTATGGATTATATTCTAAAAACACTTTGAGGGAAACCTCGTAAATAGCCTATTTTGAATCTCTTTTGATTCTTGTCAAAATCTAAGCTAATTTTAATTGAGGTAAGCGACAAGGGAATTTCATTTCAATTTAAAAATTACATTAGCATAAATCCTTTCCATGAACACCAGAATTCTGCTCAATTAACTCTTAGAATATGAAAAATATCGTTTCATTAAATGTTTTCGAGAGCACTTGAGGAAAACTAATTTTTGTCATTTTTTAAATTTGTGGACTTCCAATTTATTCAATATTTGGACGATATTTACATTAAGTTTCGTGGTAGAAGTTACATTACAAGTTGGTTAAAATAAATTAACTTCTTGTATTTGTCACTGTTGTTGAATTTTATATTTCAGTTACCTTTCATGATTATAAACAATCTCGTTTCAATGGACGTGCTTTCTTAATATACTTTAAAATGGGCCAAGCACAAAAATACACCTTAATAATTAATTTAAAAGCACCCATAAATGAACAGCATTTAAATTGATAGCGTCATACGAAATCCTATTACATTAGTTGGTTGAAATACTTAGTATTCGTTTACGTGTTGCTATTTATTTTTATTTATAGTATAACTAAACATTGAATTTTATCAAATGGAAGTTAAACAGTTAGAACGAAGTTATTAAAGTTTAAAATAGGATAAAATTATTACTCAATAGCTTCTCTTGATTTATTTATTCACATGCTTATATTTTTTTATGTTTCTTAGTTTACATTTTACCTTTTTCACTGTGGCATAGTTCATTTACTGCTCTGAAAGTTCCTGCTTTAGGGAGCATATAATGTGAACACACATACATATCAGTATGTATTACTCGACCAAGGCGAGTGGAGCCGCGGGCGTAATGTGAACTATCGCGATGCGGTATTACGAACGCAGGACCAGTAGCGCCACGGCTCCGGGCTGCAGGACTCCACTGGCCTTGGTCGAGTAATATTCTACCTACTGTACCTATTCTTACGTTAACTTTCAGAGGCAAAATTTATTCTCTAACAAGTTTCAATGTGTCTAAATATTGAACCACACTATATTTAAAAAATATAATTTAGCCTATAATTTTGTGTTATTATATGTATAGTTTAAGTGAAGGTATCAACGCCATCAATTAAAAAAATAGGTTACAGCTGACCAGAAATACGGACAATGATATTGATTTTTTAGATATTGATCATTTGTAGCCTTTCCTGTGGAATGTATGTTTCAGAAGTTGTAATTGTGACACGGTTTTACAACAATACAAGTAAATAAAAGTATGACGTATACTGGCGCTATTGCCCGCAGTGAAGGTAATAACGCCACAATTTTTAGAACAAAAAACATGTTTATAAATAAAAGTGACAAATGTAAGGTTATGTTATAGAATTAAACAACTATAAATGATTAGGGACAACAAAAAAGTCTCAATACTCATTACCACATAACTTTAAAAAAATTAGTCAATATCACTGTCATTGAGTGGTGCACAATCGTCTTCACGTAATGAACAGCATAGACAAATAACAGAAAGATGAACAGAGTCCAGTTTTCTTTGTGCTACTCATGTCGCGAGTTTCGTAGTACCCATGTCCGGTCGATTATCCTTAAGTTAGAGACGATTAAACTAGCCACTATTATTACATACTAAATCAAAGTTTATTCTCGCAGCGAGACAGCGTTATTATCTGCAGTCGGGAATTCTATTTTAAATGGATAATTACCATAATATATTATACATTTTACAACACAACTCAACTAAACTTAAGAGCACATAATACGAACTTTTCATAACATTTCATCATTCACTATATTTCAAATTCAATTATCTGTAATTACTTTATGCAGTATACAATATCCACGTCACTCGACGATCAGTTCAAGCGCGTACTTCTTTACTTAAAGGTTGTTAAACGCACACTAAAGATGGAAATCGGTTTCATTGTTGGTGTCAGATGTTTAAGAAAGGTTCCTCTAAACACTTCTCTGACTTGGGCTCCCAACATAGATTTTCATGTAACTAATTAGATGGCGTTATAACGTACCTGGCGATATCTTCACTTAACCTACATTTCATATGTACTACTTAGATTACGAGCTTGGTCATATAACAAGTTCACAGTGTCAAAAATTTACTTATTTATATAATTAATATCTTGAACAAACATGTTTAAATGCTTTATATAACTTTACAGCTTGTTAATTCAGAATCTTCGCTTTAAGGTAGTAATAGGATATCTAAGGAAACTTGTACGGCATAAGAACTGAATTTCTAATTCGACATTCAATACAGATTACTCCTACAATTACGAATTATGGTGAAGGGGAGGCAGACCTCTTAATCTGAGGTGGCCTTACAATGTGAAGACTAAGAGATTTTATTTGTAATTGCCATTTCTAATGGAAATATGTGAATGTAACTCTTATAAAGATTGTCAATATGGTAAATAACTGAACTATGTTTGCTTAAAGATTTACAAATAAAATTGTGATTTTCGCAACAGACTTTAATATATTATATTTATTTATTTGATGATCAATTATTTGTTTGTTCATTCATTCATTTATTTACTTACTTATATACACATCTATCTATCTATCTATCTATCTATCTATCTATCTATCTATCTATCTATCTATCTATCTATCTATCCATCCATCCATCCATCCATCCATCCATCCATCCATCCATCCATCCATCCATCCATCCATCCATCCATCCATCCATCCATCCCATCCACCCACCCACCCACCCACCCACCCACCCACCCACCCACCCACCCACCCACCCACCCACCCACCCACCCACCCACCCACCCACCCACCCACCCACCCACCCACCCACCCATCCATCCATCCATCCATCCATCCATCCATCCATCTATCTATCTATCTATCTATCTATCTATCTATCTATCTATCTATCTATCTATCTATCTATCTATCTATCTAATCCATCCATTCGAATGTTCATTCGTTCATTCATTCCTTCCAACTCTGCAAATTCGCAGATAATCAGCTCATAATATCAGAATCATAAAATAATTTCCAGTTTGCAAGTCACAAATTAAACAAAATTATTCTGAATAAGTATGGTTTAGCAATTCCAACAGCAAAACCTACTTTAAAGCAATGGCTTTTTTTAGATAAGAACCAATAGAGTACAAAATATAAATTAAGAACAACATTATCGAGAAATAAATAGTAAATACATTGAATTATCTATCTAGGAAGTTAATTTCATATAAATATGGAAAAGGAATTGACAATAAAATGTCAATGACTTTTTTTGTTCAGAAATTACTATTAATAATATTTTCAAACTCACCTAAGTACGAAAGACTATACGAATAAAATTATAATACATTCTAGCTCTTCTTGTGCTTTTGTATGAGAGTAAAATTTGGAGTAACAAAGCCAAAGACAAATCCAGATTGAAATCTGCTGAGATTAAATAGAAACAGGATGAATAGTGTATCCACAATTAGCATGCGCATTAGTAGAGTATAGTTCAATAATTTCAACACCAAATCCTACTTTAAAGCAATGGCTTTTTAAGGTGAAATCCTAAAGAGAAGCAACATATTAATTAAGACCAAATTGACTGAGGAATCAAATACATTAAACTATCTAGGAAGTTAATTTCAAGAAAATGGAAAAGATATTGACAAAAAAAATGTCAAAGATTTTTTTCAGGAATTATTAATAATATTTTCAAACCCAAAGATGTGCCTCTGAGCTCAGGCGGCAATGTCGCGGATCGCTAAGAATATTCTGGTAACTCAGATTTGACTCTGTAGCTCTTGGACGTAAAGTCATAATCAAGAATAAAAATAATTAGGTGCACAACAATTAATATTTATGTAGAAATGAATTTTAATTTATACGAGCTACTATTTTGTCAGCTTATGCTACATAGCCTACATATAAAGCAAAAAGGAAATAGTTTACATAGCTTTAAGAAAATCGTTAGTGTATTATTGATTTTAAATGAAGATATAGTCTACTTTTCCATGAGCAGGGTAATTTACTAGTGAATCACTTGGCGTAGAAAATCAGATTTTTATGTACTTAGAAGTAAAAGCTAATTTCCTTTCGTGTATTAATGTCACAACTATGTTAACCACATCATATTTTAAATTTTTATTATTTTTTTTTCAGCATGAAATCATTATTAATTTTCTAATTATATCAGATAAGAGCGGCTTAAGTATCACAAATGCAATGAAGTTTAGTGACACGAGTAAAAATGCAATTGATTCGGGAAGTGATTAAACTAGATTAGTGGGAAGGAAGGTCAGTGCCGAGAGAAGTGAAATTGTTTCTGTGAGTGCAAGAGTTGAAATGGTGAGAAGTGAAGAAAAGAAAAAGAAAGACGAGTTTAAAACAGAAAAAGGTAAAGTGGATGTTTCTGGCTAAGGACATACTTACTAACTTACTTACTTACTTACTTACTTACTGGCTTTTAAGGAACCCGGTAGTTCATTGCCGCCCTCACATAAGCCCGCCATTGGTCCCTAACCTGAGCAAGATTAATCCAGTCTCTATCATCGTATCCCACCTCCCTCAAATCCATTTTAATATTATCCTCCCATCTACTTCTCGGCCTCCCCAAAGGTCTTTTTCCCTCCAGTCTCCCAACTAACACTCTGTATGCATTTCTGGATTCGCCCATACGTGCTACATGCCCTGCACATCTCAAACGTCTGGATTTGATGTTCCTAATTGTGTCAGGTGAAGAATACAATGCATGCAGTTCTGTGTTGTGTAACTTTCTCCATTCTCCTGTAACTTCATCCCTCTTAGCCCCAGATATTTTCCTAAGCACCTTATTCTCAAACACCCTTAACCTATGTTCCTCTCTCAAAGTGAGAATCCAAGTTTCACAACCATAGAGAACAACCGGTAATATAACTGTTTTATAAATTCTAATTTTCAGATTTTTTGACAGCAGATTGGTTCGGCTAAGGACATAGTAAGTAAAATAAAATATGAATTAGAAGAGTGTAATAGAAAGTTAAGTAAGACGATAGAGATAATGAAAATAGGTGAGGAGTATGGTGGAGGAGGCTAGCTAGGATAGCGAAGTATATTTTGTAGAAAATTAGTGAGATCTGAAAATGGAATGTACACAAGAAACAGACTTAATAACGAACATATTGGACAATGGTCTAGTATGTTTTTAGGAACAAGTATTATTAAAAACAGTGTGTGTTCGATATAGACTAAGTGAACTGAAAATCAAGAACGGAGTGATAAAAGTGACAATTTTGAATGAATTAGAGGAGTGTAATAAGCAGTTAAGTAAAATTATAGAGATAATAAAAATAGGTGAGGAGTATGGTGGGGGAGGCTAGCTAGGATAGCGAAGTACAATATGTAGAAAATTAGTGAGATCTGAAAATGGAATGTACACAAGAAACAGACATAATAACGAACATATTGGGCAATGGTGCAGTATGTTTTAGTAACAAGAATTATTAGAAACAGTGTGTGTTCGATATAAGTGAACTGAAAATCAAGGACAGAGTGAGTAAATGTGTCAATTTTGAATGATCTAAATTAAGCTGCTAGGTTTTAATAAATATACATATATATATATATATATATATATATATATATATATATATATATATATATATATATATATTAATTTTCTAATCAGACACCTATTATCATTCTTTAGCGTTATAAATAATATTCAAGTTATAATTTTATTCTGTTATCGTTTTTTTAGCGATATAAGTAATATAAATTTAATGTTAGATTTGAAACAATACAGTTGCATAAAAATAGTGTTAGTTTTTTCTTCTTATATTATTACTAGGGGACGGATTTTTATGACCTAAAAATATATTATATATGCATGCATTTATGACCTAAAAACATAAAAATATGATCAATGAAATTCTAAATATGACTTTATGAGTAACACAATATGTATGTCAGATTTTTTAAATTCTCGGCATTATACATTGATTAAAATACAATGTCTAACCAGTTGGATGTTATATTTAAGTAAATTACTTCAAATATCTCCTGTCTTTAGAATAGTACGTTGGAAAGGTACTCAAGAAACAAGGAGTGACCGAGAGGGAGGAGAAAATTAAGAACACTTTAAAATTGTAAGGAAACCCTGTTTTGTTATATACAGCATGTTTTCGCTCAAAGGGCCAAATAATAGAAGCCTACCTGCTACTTGAAACCCCATATTCCACAGTCAGTGCGTACTTTCTTCTCATTACATTTCTGCGAAAATATAGGTATTTTTGAGCTAACCTAAGAGACTTTCATAATATTACATTTTACCACAACTCGTTATGGTTTGAATGAATGCATTAAATATGAGAAATGCGCAAAATATAACATTATGACGCGAATTTTTACTAAATATATTATAAAACTTAAAAAATGCCTAAAATGCGTACAGTTATTCCCAAAATATAATGTTAATATGCAGTTTCATACTAAATATGCCACAAAATTAAAAACGATCTAAATATGCGTTTATATGTCCAATAAAATCCCTTCCATTTTCTTCAGAATGCTTGGAATCAAGTTTAAATCAGTCTGAAAACCGAAACAATGCCATAGGAGAAAATATGACATGTCATAGAAATCCGCCCCTTAATTATTACATAATACTATCCTGTAACACAATAAAATGAAAAAGAGCGACGAGGATTTGAACCGAGACGTTGACATCTAAATTCCTATCTTCTTCCGACTGAGCTAAGGGGGCACAAATAAAGAAGCATGTGCGGAAAAATTGGCTCAGTCCTCCTCCAAGACGTCTTGATGATTTGTAAATGATCGTCCAGGATGCCTGGGATGCCGTGGTTGAGAACTGAAAAGACTAGTCGATTCCATGTTCACTCGACTGCAAGATGTGATCAAGATGGGAGGAAGATGGACTAAATATTGAATCGTGACTTTTTTTTCGAACTTCTAATTGTTTAAATTTTCTAAGGCAGATACCAGTAAGTTTGTTTTGTTTATGCTACGAAAGATACACGAAAGATATTTTTGTTGACAATAAAATCTTTCTTTCTTTCTTTCCATTTGCAGCCATAATATCATAACAAATAATGATAAAGTCATGGCATTATACATTTATGAACCTAATGTTAATTATTAAAACAGTCATAAAAGAGACGGGGGAATTATTTTCTTTCTCTCTCTCTCTCTCTTAAAAACAAAAAGAAACATAAAAAACCACTAGGCTGTGTTTGAACGCACGACCTCACAAATACCAGCCCGAAACGTTACCATTACGCTACAACAGCAACAAGCAGAACACTTTAATAATATAACTGTAGATATCAGGCAACGTGGTCCAACAACATGTAACATCGCCTGTGTCCGAAATGTAGCGGAGATAATCGAAGGGAACTTAGTTTCTAGAGAACGGCCACTTTTTCTTTTGACAGCTGTACGTTGGAAAGTCAAAAGAATACTGTCGGATGTTGTGTGTCATAAACCATTTGCATGGATAAATATTATATATTTATCCATGGCTAAGCAATGTCGCACGGAACTAGCCCGTGACGTCACCCTGCACCACCGCACTAGCGGCGGACTGCTTGTGGAACGGTTTAGTGCGGTGAACTTGTTTGTATCAAAGCATAAACAGGCACATTCCCACCAAAATGTGTATGTATCAAAACTAGGAACTTATAACCCTCAGTACTACACAAGACATCGTACACCTTTGTTCCTCTTCTCATAGTTATCTGTCAAATTTGTTTTCACGCTGTTCATCCTGGTTATGACGGGAGTGCAGCATCATAAATGAACTACCTCTCAGCAATAAGTAAAAGCAATTAGGAACGGTCGGGAGATCACCCAAGATTTTGATACTGTATCCAGAAGTTGATGAAAAAAAAAAAAAAAAAAAAAAAAACATAAGCCCAAGCTTCCGCTTCTATCAGTTATTTATGAATTGAGTTGGCGCGGGTTTGTGCTTGTGTGTGCGATTCGATCAACGATCAGCTACTGTTTAAAACATTTTCGTTTTTGATTTCTGTTTTTCAAGATGAGTCCAAATAATGGTGCATCGCAAAGAAATACAGTCTCTGTGAGGCTGCTATTACACTGTCAAAGTTCTTTGACAAAGAATATTATGATAAAATATTTCATCAAAGATCATTGATGAAAGATAGGATTTGGGGTATATTACACTACATAAAATCTTTTAAAACACGCTTTCCGTGGATTAGTTGATACTAATATTTACTCGTTAAGTTTGTGATTTGTTTATACTATTATTTATGCGTTAAGTTTATAACATCATGAATAAATGCTTGTTTAGCTGCAATTAGTTCAATTAGGCTATTACAATATGCATGTTACTGAGAAAGAAACTCCTTTGGGTTAAACTCCTGATCACAATACAAATATGTGGTCAGGGGTTAAACCATGGATTGCAAGACTTGATAAGAGACGTATACATCAGAACTTATTGAAAGACCTACAATGAGAGGACTTGAAAAGTTATACAAATTATAATAAAATATTATTTATTTAAAAATGGCTTTTAACGAACCCACAGGTTTATTGCCGCCCTACATAACCCCGCCATCGATCCCTATCCTGTGCAAGATTATTCCAGTCTCTATCATCTTATCCCACCTTCCTCAAATCCATTTTAATATTATCCTCCCATCTACGTCTCGGCCTCCCCAAAGATCTTTTCCCTCCGGCCTCCCCAACTAACACTCGTCCACATCTGTGGAGTAACGGTCAGCGCTTCTGGCCGCGAAACCAGGTAGCCCGGGTTCGGGGCAAGTTACCTGGTTGAGGTTTTTTCCGGGGTTTTCCCTCAACCCAATACGAGCAAATGCTGGGTAACTTTCGGTGCTGGACCCCGGACTCATTTCACCAGCATTATCACCTTCATTTCATTCAGAAGCAAAATAACCTAGATGTTGATACAGCGTCGTAAAACAACCTAATTAAAAAAAAACTAACACTCTATATGCATTTCCGGATTCGCCCAAATAATATTAATATTATATTACAAAAATTATTTATTTACATTTCATTTCCTTCATACTCCGATATCAGAATTTTTGTGGTAGCAACAATCTAGTTATATTTGCGCTCCGCCATATTTGTTTCAAGGTATAGAAATCTTTTATCAAAGATAACAAGCTGCACTTACATTTAAGAAAAGATCTTTTATCAAAGGAACTTTTACAAAAGAAAACCCATTACACTGTCATATATTGTATAATATATATATTTTATAAAAAGATCTTTGCAAAAAAACTTTGATAGTGTAATAGCAGCCCGGAAAAACTTCATCACAGACACCGGCCGTGAAAGCATACTTTCTAGAGAAAAAGTAGTGAAGGAGAAAATCGCTGCTAGAAAGTTTAAAAATACAAAGTCGGATGAAAATTTCAAAAAGTACCATAGGGACAGTTTTTAAATCTGTGTTCGACATCAGTGGAAAATATTTTAATTTTGTACTGTGTCCTGTATGCTTATGCCACACGCCAAGCGGAAGCACAACTAATGCGCGCAAGCAGGAAAGGAGTAGAACGCAATCAACTGGTGGGATGACGTCACCGCACTGAGCAGTGCGGTGGGCTAAGTTGGGCTGCGTAACCCAGCGTGATGGGCTAGGAAGCGGCCGCGCCAAGCAGTGTTGGTCTTGGGTGGGCCGGGCTGCTTAAGCATTAGGACTGACAGTGCTGCGCTGAGGGCCAGTCTGCAGGACTCTGCTGTGCGTACTTGTAGTCCAGGCAGAACGTGATAATGAGTGACCTTTCTTCTTACATCTTGTGATTAATCACTAGTTCAGAATATTGTATTTTATAATCATTTTATCATCATAAGTATTATCAACCTCAACGTATAGGCCTATTGAGATATTATGTTACCAGTATGTACGAATTATAATATGAAGATATTAAATTTTTTCTTTCAATTGCCTATAAAGCAACATTGCTTCAGCATAAGATTATGTTATTTCAAATGTTGTGAAGATTTTTTCGTACTTTATACTAATGAAAAGTTAACGATTTAATTTAAATAAACAAGAATACGAAGTAGACCTGCTTAAGGGTAAATTTGCATGTACTTAAACCAACGAGTAAGAAACTCTTTCTAACTCGTTGTTTAAATGCAGTTCGCGTGCGATCAAGCACGTAGGCAATGTTGTAGGCTCACACTGTAACATAATTTATGAGTTTATTAATAGTTATAATAGCATTAACTGCAAATCAATAGGCTTAGTAACAGAGAAGTAGCGAAGTTAAGATGGGAGGTGCCAAGTTTTGAGAACATCACAGGACAAATTTGCCCTTAACTTATATGAAGCATATTTAAAAGATAGTAATAATTATTGTTTAATACTATAACATATAAAATCAGTTTATAGATTCCCCAGACATTGACATTTGTTTGATTTGAAAAAATCTTATTGCATAATAATCAGTGGCGTAGCATGAAATTTTGAGCAGGGGAAGCTAACTCAAGTTGTCTTTCATGCAATATGAGAAAACGTATTACAAAAATACAGTCTTAAAATAAATAGTAGTCAATGTCAAGTCAGCAGTCGAAGATTGGTTGGAACATCGTAAGTAACACCAATAAGGCATGACCTCAAATGATACGTAGTAAAATATGATTTCACGGTTTACACATATCTCTTAGCAAATAGACACGTATACGTATAACATTAGCTCACTCCCTGTCATACTTAGAGAAATCACAATATTAGTATCATTACGTAATTATGCGTCTGTCTTTTGGTTGTGTCCTTCATTGACAGCAAGGGAGTCGGTCATTTGTTTTTTAAATCACACTTTCGTTCGTAAGTCAGTCTTGATAATACAATTGTCCTAAAAAAATTCAAGTAAATTAGTGTCAGGAACTGTTATTTCGCTCATTATTTATTACATTAGCCACAATGCACACTAGCACTTCAACTGAACACAACTGACGAAAAGGGATAACTCGGAAAGTACTTATTTTAAATGTTAAAGCTAGCTTCTTGCAAGCCTTGAGACTAGGGTAGTTTAGTTAGAAAGGGATGGAAAATCTGCGGGGTGGATTACACAGAAGAAACCAGTCTGCTTGGAAGCTGGTGTGTGCAGGCTTCTTGTTTACTTCTGCATCACAAATCATCCTGAGCTGCCGCATCACAATATTTAAAGAGTAAATATAAATTCTATTAAAATTAATAAATAATTTTCTCCATAAACTGCAGGTTTATTATGAAATTATTATTATTAACTGGGGAAGCTAAGCTTTTTAGCTTACACTGACGCTACGCCACTGATAATAATCAAGCAAAACCATGTTGCGAGCTGTGTCGTCCACGTGACATGCGTAAACAACGGTCATACGATGGGTTAATGGCGCGCACAGTTCTGGTATCGTCTCCATGGCTAAATTGTCATCTTCTTATGACGTCACTTCCACGCATGCGTACATAATGGAACGCGTTCCTGTATTTAGTTGCTGCTGTATCTTCTGCGCAGCTGGCAGTGTGGGGACTTGGTTAATACATGGCGGACATAGGTTCAAAAGTTTCAAAGATGGCGGCGCGATCGCCAATCTATATTCTTACTTCTAAAGGTAAACGTTCACTACATCGTATCGCACTCCTCGTACGAATAGCACGCAACGGATATTTTAAGTGCAGTGCGTTCACTGTAACGACTCCACCTCATCGCCTCATCGGATTCCCCTATCAGCTGTTTAAAACATGACGTCGTACGATATTGACATTACTGAAAACAGAGGAGTTGAGGTTAGGTCTATTGATTATGACTGTTAGCGAATAAGAATTTGTAATTGCTTCATGCGTCTTAATTGAAGAGAAGAAAAGAAAGAAATATTGGTTACATAATATATATGTAAGAAATGACTTGATTACTGTAATCGGAACGCCTCAAATTATATAATTCTTCGCAATTTTCTGCAATCGAAATAAGTTTTCCATCTGCCATTTTGGGGCGACACTGAACATGGCACAACATAATAGTAACAGTTGACCAATTAAAATTGATTTATTAAAGAAAGCCATGACCGCACGCATCGGAAAAGTTGCTCATCCGAGAAACGTGGACGGATTTGCCGAGAGGCGATGCGTGCGATACGATGTAGTGAACACGGTTACATAACAATTACAGCAAAGGTTGTCTTTTTCCGATCCGTGCGATTCGTCCGATCAGTGCGATACGATGTAGTGAACGCTTAACTTAACTCGTTGGACGCAATGTAATACAATATTGTCATGGGGGTTTTCGGCTTTGCGGGCGCTGTTAGTCTCGCTTTCTCGATTGTTGTTCATCTCTAATAGTTAATGTATGTTTTCCGCCGACTGTTTACAGATAATTAGGACAACAATATAATTTCCTGGCATATATGAATACCTTCCGATAAGTATGGTAGAGTAGAAACATTTTTCAAGTTGACAAGAAAAGACTCTTCTTCAATTGATAGGGCCTATTTGCAAATTATCATGTTTTAGAAATCAAGTTAATTCTGCCTCTAATACATTCAATGAAATACCTACTGGATTTTATAAGTTTGCAGAACGGAATGGGGGTAAAGCAATAGAAATTACGGGTGAATGTAGATAAAATCATTTCGTAGTATTCTAAGACGATACGCTATGTGTTAGCAGCTATCTGAGGCCGGGTGCACACAGAATCAGACGCGGCGCGGCGCGACGCGACATTTTGTCTCGTGGTACTTGTCTCCCATTGATTTCTTATGATGTGGTGCACACAGAATCAGACGCGGCGCGACGGTCGCGAGCAGACACAAGGCGACACGAAGAGACAACATCGAATGACTGCTAGAACTTCGTCGCGAGGAGACAGTCTGATAGCTGCAGTGTACTGCGCATGCGTTAGTAGTGCATATGTTTGCACGCTTTCATTATCTACAAAAAATACTATTGTTGTGTAAGGTACATTATTCATAATGGAGCTCGATGCGGATAAATTAGTTGATTTAGTACAGGAAAAATACATTCTGTATAATATTTGAAACAATATCACGAGAATAATGTGGTTTCTGAAAATTTGTGAAAAATTGCAAATGAGATGAAAGCACCAGGTGAATAATAATTTATAATAATAACACTGCGTAACAAATGTTAACATTTTTATTCTGCGCTAGACATGTGATATATGTTTTCTACATAATTTGAGCCTCCTGAATACGAATATGATAATAAAAACAGTTGTTGGTTATGGTTTTTGAGCAATTTTAGAATTTATATCTATTCAAAATATTGTTTTATATAATGACAATAAGGCTAAATATTCACTGTTCAGAAGATTACAGCTTTCTTTTTCTGCATTTTCTTTTACACTGGGCATCAGGTACATCACGAGCTACAGTCCAACAATAGTCTGCTAGCATATTTGGTACTCCAATGTCCTTGGTATCTTTTTTCCATAGTTGAAATTTCTTGGTGGAAGCGCTCATCATGCTCATCACTGAAATCGCACAATTCTCGGGAAAAAAAAGTCAAGATGTGAGTGAAGGAAGTGAATTTTCAAGGAAATTTTACAACCCCTAGTTTAATACGCCAACAGTAAATTTTTCATTAGTACTTTATAGTTCTCACTTCTACAGTTATCCAGAAAATTAATTCAACCTCCTTGAATGCAATCCAGACGGCTGTCTCTTTTCCTTCCAACAAAGATTCGAAGTGATTGTCCATTATTTCTCTAATGTGGTCCATTGAGAACTCCCTCTTTTATTTTTGAATCACTAATAGCAGGAAATGTTAAGGAATGCGCGCTGGTCCGAGTCCTCATGGGGGAAGAAATTTTCTCATGAAATTTCGGCCAGTGTATGGGACTGGTGCCCACCTAGCATCGTGATGCACTTGGGGAGCTACGATAGGTAGCGAAAGCCGGTTGTGAAAGCCAGATATAACGACTGGGGAGATGATCGTGCTAACCACACCATACCTCCATTCTAGTTGGATGATCGTCCACCTCTATTTTGGCATGTAGACGTGAGGCCAGCAGCCGGCTGGTCGGTCTGGGCTCTTCACGGGGTGTAGCACCACGGATTATTAATAGCAGGAAATTTTCCTGGATATTTTAAAATGCTTCAGTTTTATAATTTATCCCTTTAACAAAATTCTTCAATAACCCTAACTTATTGTGTAAAAGGAGTAAAATTACTTCGCTTTGAGGTACAAGGGGTTGATTTTTTTAATTGATTTATTTTACGACGCTGTATCAATATCTAGGTTATTTAGCGTCTGAATGATATGAAGGTGATAATGCCGGTGAAATGAGTCCGGGGTCCAGCACCAAAAGTTACCGAGCATTTGCTCGTATCGGGTTGAGGGAAAACCCCGGAAGAAACCTCAACCAGGTAACTTGCCCCGACTGGGATTCGAACCCGGGCCACCTGGTTTCGCAGCCAGACGCGCTGACCGTTACTCCAAAGGTGTGGACACAAGAGGTTGATGTATAATATTTTTCTTCTTTGACTCTAGTGATTGTCGTTTTATTTTATAATGCTTAGCTCGAGCGCGAGTCCACACTTGTGGAGTAACGGTCAGCGCGTCTGGCCGCGAAACCAGGTGGCCCGGGTTCGAATCCCGGTTGGGGCAAGTTACCTGGTGGAGGTTTTTTCCTGGATTTTCCCTCAACCCAATACGAGAAAATGCTTGGGTAACTTTCGGTGCTGGACCCGGGACTCATTTCACCGGCATTATAACCTTCATTTCATTCAGACGCTAAATAACCTAGATGGTGAAAAAGCGTCATAAAATAACCCAATAAAATAAAATAAAGTAAAATATCTGCAGCGCGATTGTCCAATTCGTACAGAAAGCAGCAACATTTTGTGTAGCCTAATTGCATTCCAAAAAGCAATGCTACAACCTTCAAATTCGCACATATAAACCATTCGTACTTTGAATATTATCATTAAAGCACACTTTAAAGAAATAGCCTACACGTCCTACACAGAATACTGACACCACAGAAATATCCTGGTAAACTGAAGCGTTTTCATACGGCGAACCTGTTTCTTCCCCTCCAAATGGAACCGAAAAGGCCAATAAAACAATTTCCGCTTCTAGAAGTGGTTTTGACGTGGTGATATATTGCAAAATATAAACTACAGTAATGTAATTAAGCTCACCGTGAAAGAAATGCACATCTCAAGTAAAATCAGTTAAACTCAAGTGAATTTATGCCGCGAACCTGTTTCACTCCCTCGAAATAGACTCGTAGAAGGGCAATAAAATAATTTCCCTTTCTACAAGTGATTCTAACATGGTGCCCTACATATACTACATTTGTTTTCACATAATGGGTCTTCACATTTGTAAAACAAAATACTTACACACGAAATACGGTGATTTTTAAATAAAATGCATAGAAAATTAATTATATTGTGCATCTCGAAAACCCGAAGTGATGGAACATTTTGCTTGTTATTTTTTTAATTCAGGAGGTCGAAATTAGTAAGAATTTGTTAGTTTTATGTCTGGCGCAAAATGACTGTTGACCAGTGTAATTTGTAGTAAGCCTAATTCTCTGCTCTATACTATCATTCATTATTGATTTAATATATTATTTTTCTTTATTGTGAGTCGTGAAGTAGTCATAACATAAAAAATGACGTTTGTGCAGTACATTTTAATTTTAAGACTCTTTCAATCGTATAGATTTTTAGGAGCTTGCGTCCTTAGGAAATAATAAGCAAATACAATAGAATTTTTCATATAGACAGTCCTCTATTATTGACGCCATTTTCTAGCCTAGGCCAGTTTTCCAAACCCACACAGCCACGAAATCAGTTGACGCGAGCAGACAGTTTTAAGCTGTCGCGAGGCGTTGTAAAGCAAAACGTAGCGTCGCGCCGAGCCGCGTCGCGTCTCATTGTGTGCACCCGGCCTATTAGAGAGCGAAGTGAGTTTTAATTTTTTATTTTAGATTATAGAGTAGACATCAGTGGCTGAAAATAATAGCTCGTAGCTGAAAATAATAGAATGCTACAAAATACTGGGAAAACTTTAGTATACGGATACCTCACTGACAATTATCTTGAAATACTCAAAAGAGCAGATCTACCTGTGTTTGTCGAATTAGCATCATTATATTTCCGAAAAGTCATTTTTCAGTGGCAATAATTTATTTTGTGTGCACAAGATTGGAATTTTGGAGTAATAGGGACATAATTAGGAACATTAAATCCAGACGTTTGAGATGGGCAAGGCATATGGCACGTATGGGCGAATCCAGAAATGCATATAGTGTGTTAGTTGGGAGACCGGAGGGAAATAGACGTAGATGGCAGAATAATATTAAAATGGATTTGAGGGATTTGGGATATGATGTTAGAGACTGGATTAATCTTGTTCAGGATAGGGACCGATGGCGGGCTTATGTGAGGGCGGCAATGAACGTTCGGGTCCCTTAAAAGTCATTTGTTTGTAAGTAAATATATAAATGGATGAGTAAATGTATAAATGGATGAGTAAGTACATAAATGGACGAGTAAATGTATAAATGGGTAAGTAAATATATAATTGGATGAGTAAATACATAAATGTGCGAGTAAATATATAAATAGGTAAGTAAATATATAAATGGATGAGTAAATACATAAATGGACAAGTAAATATATAAATGGGTAAGTAAATATATAAATGGATGAGTAAATACATAAATGGGTAAGTAAATATATAAATGGATGAGTAAATACATAAATGTGCGAGTAAATATATAAATGGGTAAGTAAATATATAAATGGACGAGTAAATACATAAATGGGCGAGTAAATATATAAATGGATGAGTAAATACATAAATGGAAGATTAAATATATAAATGGGTAAGTATATATATATATATATATATATATATATATATATATATAAATGTATGAGTAAGCATAGAATTCATTAATAAATTTATAAATTGCTTATTAAGTATATAAACTGCTGAATAAAAGTATAAATGGATTAATAAATAAATAAATGGATGAGTAAATGTTTAAATGGATGAGAAAATATATAAATGGATGGGTAATTATATAAATGGATGAGTAAATATATAAATAGATGAGTAAATAGTGAATGGATGAATAAATATATGAAATCATTAATAAATATATAAGTTGTTTATTAAATATATAAATTGCTGAATATATGTATAAATGGATGAAAAATATATAAATGAATGAGAAAATACATAAATGGATGAATGAATATATAAATGAATGAGAAACATAGAAATGGATAAGTAAATAATAAATGGATGAATAAATATATGAATTCATTAATAAATACATAAATTGCGTATTAAATATATAAATGGGTGAGTAAATTTATGAATGGATGAGTAAGTATATTAATGAGTGAATAAATATTTAAATGGTTGAATAAATATATAAATGGATGAATAAATATATAAATGGTTGAATAAACATATAAATGGATGAATAAATTTGTAAATGGATAAATCTATACTAATAATAAATCTGTAGCCGAAATTTTTCAGGTAATTTTCGATTTTCCAAAAATAATTGGTCCTAACATATATAATTAACCACTCTGAAACCGAAAATCTCTTTTTTTGACACTTTTGTTTGTATGTATGTCTGTCTTTCTGTCTGTCTGTATGTATGTTTGTTACCTTTTCACGCGCTAATGACTGAACGGATTTCGATGAAAATTGGAACATAAATTAAGTTCGTTGTAACTTAGATTTTAGGCTATATGGCATTCAAAATACTTTATTTAAAAGGGGGTTATAAGGGAGCCTGAATTAAATAAACCGAAATATCTCGCTTATTATTGATTTTTGTGAAAAATGTTACATAACAAAAGTTTCTTTGAAAATGATGTCCGATAAGTTTTGTTCCAGGCAAAATTTTGATAGGACTGATATTTAAGTCTGTCTGTCTGTCTGGATGTTTGTTACCTTTTCACGCGATAATGGCTGAACGGATTTCGATGAAAATTGGAATATAAGTTAAGTTCTTTGTAACTTATATTTTAGGCTATATAGCATTCAAAATACTTTATTTAAAAGGGGGGTTATAAGGGGGCCTGAATTAAATAAACCGAAATATCTCGCGTATTATTGATTTTTGTGAATTGGAAAAGCATCAGATAGAAACTGACCTATACGGACTCTGCTGTATGTTTCACTGAGACACATTTTAATTAATCGAACTAGTTTCTTGGGAATACCAAATTCAATAAGAATATCATATAAAACTTCTCTCTTAACCGAGTCATACGCTTTTTTTGAATCTATGAATAACTGATGTACTGTACCCTTATACTCCCATTTTTTCTCCAATATCTGTCGAATACAAAAAATCTGATCAATAGTCGATCTATTACGCCTAAAACCACACTGATGATCCCCAATAATTTCATCTACATATGGAGTTAACATCGAACACACACTGTTTCTAATAATACTTGTTCTGTTTCTTGTGTACATTTCATTTTCAGATCTCACTAATTTTGTACATATTATACTTCACTACTTCACTATCCTCCTCCACCATCCTCATCTGCCGTCAAGGCTGGACTTTTAACATGCCTCGTAGTATGGAAAGCAATGCACCGAAGATATTTATGACACTCATAAAAAGACCATTGTGATCGCAAACACTTTTTCAAGTATTGTGGGCTCTTTAGACTTCGTTAAACACTTATGTGAGGATATGAAAACAATACAGAATGACTAAGAAGAATATTATGTTATTGTGCTCACATTATATAGTTGACGATTTTCTTAATTTTCTTCGCTGTTTTACGGCTAGTTGTAGACGATTTACTTTTCTGCCCCTGCCAGCATTTGTTGAGAGCTTTCATGATGATCGAGTTGTGGAGTATCATTCAATAACGAATGGATCTGTAGGTCTACTAGAGATCTTTGCGTTCAGTATATTAGCAAATGTTTATGCTGACTGTCCATCACCTGTCACGTATATTTTGTCCCAGTTCGAATTCCGATCTTCTCTTAACATCTGTTTAGTTGGGCTGGTCGGTATTAATCCATGTCAAAGATTTTCTTCAATTTCCCTACTTTCCAGTTTGTGCGATAACTGCGGTTGCTTCATTTATTTTTCTCTCGACCATTCTTCTTCCTCACGATTGTAATTCCATCAGTTTGCCCATTCGTACCTTGTGACCTCGTGTCTTCAGATGTCCTCTGCTCTTTTGCATATTGATGTTTTCACTTCTTCGTACTTAATTCATATATTGGATGATCTTCATTTGGTTTACAGAATTCTACGTCATAGAATTTCCCATTGATTTTTAATTTGTCTTCATATAATTTTGCAAAGTGTCTATTCGCTCTTGCCGCCTTCATGATGGCTTCCTTTCATATTTGATCTCGTAGCTCAGGTCATTTTCAACTCTCATTCCCGTTCCTCGCACCCTGTGTAAGTTCCTTAATATTTTTTTCTTTCGTTACTATATTTGAGAATCTTATCACAATAGGTATTTTACATCCTAATCGGATGCTATAAGTCTCCTCGATGTCTTCTGCTCTTACCTCCAGTTTGAAGATCTCGTAGCATACTCTGTGTACTGTCTCCCCAGTTATATTGCGGATTCACGTCCCTTTTCCTCTACTCCGAAGAATAACAATTTCCTTTTTCTTTGACCTATTTCGTACTGCTTAATTTTCCTCTTCATTTGTTCTATTTCTTGTCTCAACAATTCAAATATTAAATGTTATGTTTTATTTAACGACGCTCGCAACTACAGAGGTTATATCAGCGTCGCCGGATGTGCCGGAATTTTGTCCCACAGGAGTTCTTTTACATGCCAGTAAATCTACTGACATGAGCCTGTCGCATTTAACCACACTTAAATGCCATCGACCTGGCCCGGGATCGAACCCGCAACCTTGGTCACAGAAGGCCAGCGCTATACCAACTCGCCAACCAGGTCGACTCAACAGTTCAATCTTCTCACTGTGTCCCTCTACGTTTGTCTTAGTTCTTTCAATCTCCTGTCTGTACTCGATTCATTATTAATTGTTCTTTCTTCATTATTAATTTAGATCTCCTTCTTCCGATCTACTAATTCTTTCGCCCCTGCTAATATCTCCTGTTGTACACTCCTGTGCATTTTCACTTTCTTGGATTGAATCTCCTTCCTTAAGTGCAATGCCTCTCCACTTGCAACGTCAGAGCCTCGCTCAACTTGCGTCCGTCCACTACCAGTACTTATTGACAACTGTGGCTTACAGTATATAATATAATGAACTCCTGTCTCCATCTATAGCAGTTCTGTACTCTGTTACTAGACCAGTGGCCCCCAGCCTTTTGAGTGTCACAGACACCGTAAGTTTCATATTTCATTTTGACGGACCCTCTGAAATGTTTTGTGCGAGATCGTACGTATTTGCTTGGTTTCCGCACAAAACCAATCCGCGGTAAGTCTAAAATTCCACATTCAGTATTCCCAACCTAACACACATAACAATTTCCCTCTTCTTACCACTTAAGTGACATATTGATTTCACTGCTTTAGGCTTCTAACATATTATTTTTAGAGACGTTCAATATAGTAATAATTATAAATTGGAAACTTATCGTACCACTGCAATTCACCTAAATTGCACTCTTAATTATTGTTTTTAAATATTTGCAAAAATTAAGTAAACTCTACAACTCCACTAAAGTTACTGCATTCGTGATGCAAGTAACATTAAGGAAGCCGTGAAAAGCTCAACAAACTTGCTGATGTTATTACTGCAATATGTTATATAAATAATATTGTTAAAATATTAAAATGAAAAATAAATCATTACATAACCTTACCGTTTGTTTTAAGTTCGCATTTATGGACTGGGGGGGAAAAAAATAGGCAGACGTATATCACGGCTTGCTGGAGTATAGTAAACACAGAAAACATTTTAAAGCAACAATGTTGAAGATAGATATTTTTGTTTTACAAATTTGCCGTAATTGAACAGAAACCAAAATGGAGATTTCATTGCAACTAATTAAAAATTCCTCTTTCAGGTATGTAATAAACGATCTTCGCACAAAATAATGTATGATACACGAGCGGTATGTTTTCTTTCAATTCTCGGAAATTAAAAAAGCTCAACTACGTTTCGCTTTTTCAAACTTTTCCTCGAACATGAAAACTTCAACATACCGCTCTTGTAACGCATATTACTATTGCATATTCTAGGCCCAAAAAATGTGTTCTACTTATATTTTTGCATAATCTAGTGAAGTAAGCATCCTTAATAAATCTGTAGAGAAATTAAATTTTGGTTTTAGCTTTTGAATATGATCTGAAGTTGCATAGGTAAATACAAATGTGATATATTTTATGCTATCCTAGCATTATAAACAGGTTGTTACTACATACAATATCGTTCGAAATTGGCTGATTATAGCACGCGTGCCAATAAAAGCAATGACGTATTCGCTATGTCGTAATACCAGAACGCTTGCTGTCTTGCTTACCACTTCTACGCGCAACGTAACAAGAAATGAAATGCAGGACAGAAGGTAACGTATCATTTATTTCCAATATTTAACACTTTTGTAATATCACATAAAACAGTTCTGTGGTTTAGAGAAACTATCTATAGCCTATTAACAAAATAAAGAAACATTTGTAACATAGCCTGCAAGGTCATCCATTTCTCTTTATTCAGTGTCACTACCAGGCGCAACTAATCGATACGAACACATGAAGACTGTCAGCTATGGATCCCGAATTTATTTCATAATTTATTTCCTACAGTTTATAATGCTAAGATGCCATAAAGTGTTGTATCCAACTCGTGGATAATCTCATTATGACACTTACTAGCGTTCGTACGAAAAACATGCACTCTTGCCATAATCATCAAGATTATCCACTTGCTGCATAAATAACTATTACGTTGCATGACATTTCCTGAAAAAAAAATGAATTTAGTTTCATATTTACCATAAGGTTTTTAATGTGATGGTTGTTATCGCATTACAGCTGTCAGTTCTAGGGCTGCCGTATTTCCCGGGATCTCCCGTATTTGGCCCTAATTTTAACCCGTATTTTTCTTCTTTTCGAGCATATTCCTCTCTTATATTTGCATAATGTACGAATCATTATTCTAAGCACTTGATTTTGCCCTGAATGATTGTTTATTTGATGAATTTTGTTGTTCAAGAAATGCATGAAAATGTGGAGTCTTTTTAGAAGCAATGCTAGCTATAAATGGGCTTTAGTGCCATCTTTAAAATCAAACAATATCAGTATTATGAATTTAAAAAACTGGCTTGTTTTCTTCCAAGCATACCAAGTACTAATGCTCATAGAAAGAGGGTGTTTTTTCCTCATGAACAATAATTGGACAGATGTTCGAAAGAGGAGCACGACAAATCTAATCAAATCACAGCAGCAAACTGCAATTTACGTCAACTATTACGAATTCTGTCTCAAAATACTCTTAATTTAAGTCTAGTTATCGAAGTGTAGAAAAAAATTGTTTTTAGTAACTGAACGGAATAATCTGTCAATTTACTATGTGAAATTCTGTCGATTCCTTAATTTCCCGTATTTTCTTTAAAAAAAAAGTTGGCAACCCTAGTCAGTTCTGATAAGTATGTTTCAATTGTAGGTAAGTCTAGCTCAGCATTAAATTTACTGCTATAGGCAGAAGACCAAAGCAGAAAATGTATAAGTACGCAATTGACATTTAAATATTGTATTGTAATTCGAAAACATCGGGTCCCATGGTGGTGCATGCAACCAAGATTACATAAGGTTAGTTGTAGGAAACCACTTTTAAGCACTACTCAGAAGTTAATTCTAACAGCTTCTCTTCTTTGTCGAGCAAACTGTTTTTCTTTTTTTCACCAAGAAAGCGTATTCACTCAATTTTTTTTCAGTTAGAAGAAGAAAAATATTTCATTAATTTCAATGCTAATTAATCAAGATATTCTTTACACTTTCTGCGATATCGAACAAGAGTTTATCATTATTTGTTGCTAGAAAGTCACTTCGAGTGGGAAATCAATCGAATTCTCTACTGACAACTCAGCGACACAACAAGTTTAACTTCTTTACTGTTGCTTCAATCTTATCCAGAACGGTGAACACTTAAAATTTTACACTGAAAACTGAATTTATAAAAATTAAAGAACTAAACATATCAGATAGGTATGCAAGATTTGGGAGCCAAGAGAAGTTCCTCAAGCGATCTCTCTTCTGTTAAACCCTGCCTGTCAGAAGTCTGACACAAGCAAACAAATAGTCCCAAAATCTGAGAAAAATCAAAGAACATGTTAAAGTTAAGTTTAATCAGTGATGCGGCTCGTGACTTTTCGTCTTGGGTGTGCATTTTTCATTTTTTTAAATATTACTAAACATTTAAATAAGCATACATGAAGAATTACTACAATATTACCTCTTAAATATTTATCAAAGAAAACAATAGTCCGTAGCTTTAGTATGGACGCTTGCATGAAAAGTTCACCCTTCTCTCTTTTACTGCGAACTTATCCATTTTTTTCTCATTAAAATTCTGGATGACCCTCAAGTTTATTTTCAAAGTACATCATAGCCAACGCCTAAGGCTATCCTCAGACTTCGTACAAAATAACCTATTTGTAATTTCACACCCTCAAATCCAAGAGTATTTAATGTACAGTTACCCTTAAAAAGAATGAGACGATTCTTGGTCGTCGGAAGTTAAAGTTCTACAGCGCGGTTCACTCGATATCGACGTAACGATAAGTACCATGAAAATTATAACAAGAATTGTTACAAGGGCCACAAGGACAAGGACCAGAATAAGGATCACGAAGAAGACAGCCATTTAAGGCCACGATTTCACAACTTAGCTCGGGTAACAAAATATCATTGCTTCTCTGTACCGAATGGCAAATGCCTGCTATCTGATCTACATTCTGGACAGCTGCTGTCACTGTCTTGTCTCGGTAGCTCATATAGTAGCGTGTCGGTTCTTCCGTATAACCGACACGTCTCGTGTTCGATCCCAGGTGAAACTTTTTTTTTTATTGAGTTGTAATTAATTTGTTCAGAGTTCCTCTACTATCTAATTTGTTGAAAAATATAGAATCATTTATGTCCAATTTTTGGGTCTTACAAGTGGGCTAAACCTCGTCAAAAAAAAATAAATCTTACTTGGAAGTTAAAAGTATTCTTCCTCAAACAAAAATCATAAAAAAAATTAAGAGACTTGTTAACTTAAAATCTTGTCCACATACCATCAGCTTCTATTACAGCTCTAAGTCGATCCGGCATGAATGTCACGAGATTGTGGAATAAGTTCTGATCCCCGGCGAGATCTTCCCAGGTTTCAACAACTTCATCCCACAATTCGTCTCGATTTCGAGGGCGTCGGTGGGCATAGGTGGCTATCCTTCTCTTTTTCAATTCCGCCCATAAATTTTCCATGACATTCAAATCAGGTGACTTCGGAGGCCAATTAATGATTTCGATCTCGGGTCTCCTTTGAAACCATCTTTGAATGCTTGCGGCATAGTGCACGGGATGGTTACTCTGCTGGAACAGCAATGTTCCTTCGGAAAAACGTTCTCGGACGGAAGGAAGGAATATATTTTCCAGAACGTGCTCGTAAGTTCCCGCATTAAACCGGCCATCGATGCGTTCTATAACGCCAGGTCCAACGTAAGACATCCACCCCCAACACGATATGCTAAAGCGCCCCGATCTTTCACGTCGGTGCACATAGCGCTGATCATGTCGGAGACCATAGACACGGACAGGACCTTCGTAATCACTCGAAATGGTTGTTTCTTCGGAGAAAATTACATTTCTCCAATCGAAATCCACTCGATTGGTAGCGAAGGCAAGACGGTTGACGGCTTGTGCTTCCCCCAATATTTCCATTTGCGCAGCCCTCCGGCTCCTAATACCGCGGTTCTTCAACCTGCTGATCACAGTCTGTGAAGAACCGGGAAAGTTAGATGCTGCTCTTATTTCGTTAGCAGTCCGAAAGGGGTCCAGTCGAACTGCCTCGAATAAGAGAGCATCCTCTTCCAATGAAGAAATCCGCGGACGCCCAGGAATAGGGCAATTTTCGACCTCCCCTGAATTTTGGTAACGATGAATCCTCTCGCGGCTGTACTTCCAGGAACACCGACCAAAAGGGCCAGCAGATCTAGCTCCATATCCAGCCTCAACTAGAGCTATAACTCGATGTCTCATGTCACGTCGGTTCGCCATTAAGATGAGAAATGAGGGATGACGATAATACTTTAGTGTAGACAATGACTATTTAACATGATATAGAATTACTGAAATAAGGGGCATCTTGCACAGTAAGAGTTAATAGATCAACCCTAAATTAAATATTTAAATAACAGGATATAACAGGAAGTTCAATTGTTGCGAAACCAATCAAGCTAAATCTAATTCCATTAAGTAAACAACACCACATTGCTACAGCTAAATTGTAGGTTATTAACATAAGCATTGAATAGGTCCGTGCTTATGCGTTGGACGACAAAACCAAACATCGCAAGTTCGAATCTTGCCGAGGAATATAACTTCTTGCTTTTTATAATGTAAATTAGACTTCTAACTACATTCATATTTATTACATTACTTATTAATATTTATAGCCAACATTGAATTTATAAAAAAAAGACTTTAGAAATCTCATATGGAATTTGTGATCTGTAGTGACATAAACATAGATTATCTCTCGGAACTTTTCCGTAAAAGTAAATTAAATTCACTCCTTGAAACTGGAAACCTTAGTCGTAGAGTCATTTTCCCACCTCCATACAAACTGAAGTAGCACAGCCATTGATAAAAGTTTTTTACACAGAATTAGACTGACATAACCTATTCGACAGAACCTATAATCAATGGCTTGTCTGAACATGATAAACAAATCCTAAGAGTTTCCAATGTCACTGAACAATTTCAAAATATTAATTTAAAAACTAAAACAGGGTCGTAAATGCTGTAGCCTATCTAGTGATTATTTACATTTATGTCTACAAAATGAATCTTGGGAAAACGTATATGATACTGATACTACTGATATTAAGAGTAAATGTATTGTATTTTTCACTTAATTTCAGAATCACTTCAGTGGATGTTCTCCACTCATTGTTGTAAAAAAATTCAAAAGTAAAAACATGTAGATAACGCAGGGACTTAAAAATCTCGTGTATTAAAAAGAAGAATCTATATGTAATGAGTTGCAATGTAATGATCCTCATGTTCATAAATACTACAAGAAGTACAGTGTAATTTATCAAAAATTATGAAAGAGGGAAATAGAACACATTTGAATAGAAAAGTACAAAATTCAGATAATGCAATTAAAGCTATTCGGAATATTATTAAAGTTAAACTTGTAGATATCCTAAGAAAGAAAATATTTTTTCATTAAAACCAGTGATTATAAAGTAGAGGACCCCAAATCTATTGCAAATTCTTTTAACGTCTTATAGTATATAGTAAAGAAATATTATAGACAAATTAAACATTCAAGATTTTGCAAAAGATACTGCAATTGGTAACTTAACAGATGCATTTAATAATTAGTATTAATATATGTAATTAGTCAATAACTGCAAAAGTGCTTTTTCATTCAATCATAACATGAATAAAATTGAATGCACATTAAATTAAACACTATTGCAAACACGTAGATAAAATAGTTCAAATCAACTGAAGGGGTGAGAATGAAATAATCCAAAGCCACACTTTTAACAAAAATTGTTTTTGTGGGAGTGCATTTCTTATACATATGGGAAAGCTACTAATAATATATTGTAATAATTACTCAACAAATGACATAGCCTAAGGACTCTAAACCTTTATAAAAGTGTGTCTGTGTGGCTTAGGAATATTTTTTAATTTCATTTTAATTGTTAGTTTTTAATATATATGTATTTACATTGTATGTGTGTATGTATAAATGCATTCATTAGATTAACGTTTATAATATTATAACTTGTAATTTTGTATTGTCTGTGATCATTAACACCTAATCTGAGGACTTTTTAAAACTCTATTTCAACGTTATTTAGCTATTTCAAAGTTATTTAGACAAAAAAAATCGTTGCGTAGACTAGGAATCGAACTCGCACTCTTCTACACAACACGCAGAAGTCTTAGCGTCTGAGCTACTGAAACGACACGAAAGTTTTCCTTTTTGTGCGGATTGTCACTCTAGTCATGAAGGTCCATTGTGGATTTAACTACACGATTTATGTATATATTTATCTTTTATTTATGTAATAGTATCATATT
This sequence comes from Periplaneta americana, assembly GCF_040183065.1. Lineage (NCBI taxonomy): Eukaryota > Metazoa > Arthropoda > Insecta > Blattodea > Blattidae > Periplaneta > Periplaneta americana. The sequence continues at coordinate 144,982,052 of NC_091120.1, forward strand.
TTTTTGCAGTTTTTGAAGTGAATTTCGGAACGATGCTAGTAAGAAACCAAATAGCCTGAATTTAAGTAACTCAATATTCGTTATCTTGTGTATCAGTGCTCTGGTCTCTGATCATGCGCAGTGTCTTACATCTGAGACTTAGGAATATTCAATCGTCTCATCCTTTTCTAGGGAAACTGTACCTTTCAACACATTACATATCCCTTCACTTTATTTTTTCCATCCTTAATAGATCTGTGAAACAGGAAAATACATACAGGAAGTTGTAAAGGAAACTTCATTAACTATTTCAAGAATTTTTTCATTTTAAAAATTTCATTTCCCAAAATATATATATATATATATATATATACATATGAAAAGTGTTTAAAGGTACAACAGTCTCCCCTACTCTACAGTCAGGAAATCGTCGTTGGTACTCTCGAACTGGAGCTCTACAATTACCGAGCAAAAACCTTAGATATACACCATGCCATCATAATCTGCAGATGTAAAGACTCGTGGCATTACAACCACTACAGAGAATGTACTCGTACTTAGTGAACTGCTACAATCTTTCTGGCAAGCTGGAGGTCGGCGAGTCAGAATGGTAAGACTCGTCCCTCCATGCGCAAATGTATAGTAAGGAACACGTAAGAGCAATTCCTAAAAGGGATAATTTGGCCGTCTCTTCAGTGTTGCCAACTAATACCAATTATGTTAGGAGATGTTTTCTGAATGGTTCAATAATTTGTGAAAGAGTAGGCCTACATTTTCCTCCTGAACCTCTCGCACATTTTGTTGGTAATTGGTAGATTAATATGATCTAATATTAAAATCTATTTTGTCTGACAACATAAAATTCATTGCTTTGACTAAACAGTTTACGATTCACGAGGCCTAACCTAAAAATGTATTTTGTTTGATCACGTGAAATGATCAGTACAAACTCCGAAAACCGAAAACCACTTTGAAATGTATGCCTAAGAATACTTATTCCTAATAATTTTGCTATTCTAGTTGTAATTGCTGTCTCTGTGCGCATAGTTTTTTTTATCATTATCGTCTTTATTCAGTTCATTACAGCCCACTTGTGAAGGGTACTCTGAATGCACACGCTTTCTTTGTTCGAGGAGTCGCTGCCATGCTATTTCCTCTCTTTGACATTATTGTAATAAAAATCTAAACACGAATAAAAATGTGAAATGGCATTTCTGTCAATCGCCCAAGTACATATATCACACCGTATGTTATATTTATTTACACTTATCCGACTATAATCTTGAATTGTAACCACAACAAAACGCAGCATAAGATTAACTGTTATAGCCTATATTAATATTAATACTGATATGAATTAATTACTAGTATGTTCAAATTTATCTAGCTTCCAGTAATCGGCTCAGAAAGCTAGAACAATTTTAATTTTATAAAGTTTCATTATTGTCAATGGCTGTTATTGCTGTCAATATAACAATTATTTTTATTTTTTTTTTTATTTTATTGGGTTATTTTACGACGCTGTATCAACATCTAGGTTATTTAGCTTCTGAATGATATGAAGGTGATAATGCTGGTGAAATGAGTCCGGGGTCCAGCACCGAAAGTTACCCAGCATTTGGTCGTATTGGGTTGAGGGAAACCCCCGGAAAAAACCTCAACCAGGTAACTTGCCCCGACCGGGATTCGAATCCGGGCCACCTGGTTTCGCGGCCAGACGCGCTGACCGTTACCCCACAGGTGTGGACAACATAACAGTTAGAAAATCACTACCAGTTGTAGTATTTCTCAGTACCGAAATTCGAAACGAAGTTGGCAAAAGAAAATTCAACCTTCAAATTGGAAAAACACCATAATCCACTAGCATATGTAGTACTGGGAAAAAAATGATTTGGTTTCACCCTTACGCTATCAAGTAAGGTGATGCGGACTATAACATGCGCACATGCAAGTAGCCAACATGGCAAAGGCAAAATGTACAACTTCATGTCGTTTTGGTTACATCTGCATCAATGTGAACAATTATGCGGAGGAAAAAAAGGAGACTGTTGCTTATTATTTTGAAATAATTTTTTTCTCGAAAACCATTGAGAGTAAGACGTAGCCTATGTTTAAATAATGTTTTTGTTTTAAAATCACACATACTAGCACTCTCAACGTGCACGGTCCTTTCCTGCGAACCAACCTGTGTAAAGCTATTGAGGATGTTGTAATGTGTGTCTTGAGTAATAGGTAAAATGTATTAACTATGAAAATCCCGCTCTACATTATTCTTCACAAAAGAATACTGATCTGGTGGGAATCAAACTATGATGGGGCGTTCATAATAGTGTATCAAACAATTATTAATCTTTAACGTTTTGTCAAACTGTGATATATATTTGTTTGTGTATTCAGGTGGAGGTACGCGTGATGTGTCTTGATGGAACACGGGACCTTGTATTCAAATCCGCCAAAAGCTGCTCCTGTTATCACTGCAAGAAGGACTGAAACGGCTGCTGAGACGGACTACGCCCCCTGACTGCCCCCGCTTCATCAGATTCTACCCCCTCCCTCCCTTCCCGGATTTGAGTGTTCCTACATAACTGAACCAAGAGGACATGCCAACTATTGAAAATGTTCACAATATTTTGCGCGTTTGTTGACATCCCTGGGCCTGTGAATGTGTTGTGGGTTCCATTTCAGTGTATATTCTCTTGTACAGATTGAAATAAAATTACATTGTTGATATATTTTAAATCTGATGGCCGAAATATATTATTTTCCATATAACACCTCTTATTTTCATGTAGGCTATCTCTCACGAGAGGTGACCACGTTGAAAACGGACAGTTGAAATTCTGACAAGCTTCTCATTATTTTAAAGTTTATCTGAAACTGTCTGTCATAGTAGCAAAAATAAAGCAAGTTGTTATTATCCGCTTAAAAATTAATACTTTCAAGTGTAATTCCTTTCCTACGAGAGAAGTTGCAAAGGTACATGGTACATACAGTGCCGTCTCGTGGGTTAAACGCATCCCACACACTTCTCAATTATTAACCATGCATTCATGGCTTTCATGATATTATACGGAGGTCATATTACTTTGCAATGAAGAATAACAGAACAGTGGTCGGTAAAGATGACGCTATGTGCAGTTCAGCCCGCAAAATACAGCAACGGGGAAGGAGGAAGGTATAGTAGATGATGTCTGTATCATCAGCGGGTGTGGAGGGTTTCAATTATGAACTGAACTTCCGTTTTGGTGGATTCGTTTAATATTAACGACTACGTTTGTAACGGGACCCTCCTGGCTATCCCCGCCGTAAATCTTTGGATAAGGTTGAATATCTCGTTGGGTAAGGGAAAATGAAATAAACACCTTAAAAATTACAATTTACCTGATAACAATTTTATTAAATAAAAATCAGGTAATAACCTCTATATAAACTATATTAAAAAAACAACAAGAAAATTAGAAATATAAATCTTTATATGATATAAAATTAGTAAATATAAATAAAGTGACTTGACTATAAATAGAATTAGAAAATGGGGCGTCCCATGAAAATCAATAACTGCACTAAAGCCAGACGAAACCAGAATATCAATGTACTATTAAACTACTGTCCCTCCGGGACTGACTTGCCGAGTCATATGGACCTCGCTGACAAGTAATTTTAAAAACAGATTTTACACAAATTTATATTAAGTTTAATTAATCTTCAATTCTGCCATGAACTAATCTAGAATAAAGCTTAACAAAATGAAACAAGGAATAAGTACCAGATAATATAAAACTGACGAGTGTCAGCGAAAATTTCTAGATAAAAGAAAGTTAAAGAAAATAGAATTTAGAAAAAAATATATTTATATTGACTATTTCGTTTATATGACGTCATTCCATTTTCGACCAATGAAGTGTAATGAAATTTTGAATTCCAACCAATCACAGTCAGACTTTGCGATAATTTCTGCAGCTAGATTTATCGCTATCAATTTATCGCATGGTCATTCTTTTGTTTAGTCGCTGTCGCCAACTGTTTCCCCGTAAATTGATGATCATGAATACATTAAGATGCAACTACACGGTTAAACTTTTCTTTCAACTTTAAAGCAATGAATGCAAGATTGATATTTAATATTAAGCTTAATTAATATATTTACGCAGTGAAGACCACGTTCAAAACGGCGCACCATGTAGAACAAAATATTTATGCATCTTAATTGAACGTACCTTTTAAACTTGATTCTTTCAATATTATTCCCAGATTGCACGCATACGCGATTGGAATATTGAACTGTGTAGATGCAGCTTTAGTTCCGTTACACTACAGCGAGAATGCGTTTGTCGAGCTATAAAAAATGCTTTCGTGTAGCACTCATTGTAAGTAACGGTCGAAACAAGGCACAGCTGACATTGGTCTTGCTTCCACAGGAGGCCTAACGTAACCTATAAAATTGTAGCCTATAACATTTGTATTGAAATTAAACAATTAATAGACGTTCAAATTTATGTAACATCATCGCATATCAAACTCAAAGACCTTGCATAGTAATAATGTCTTTGATCAAACTGCCTTTCGTATGGCGTAATAAAATTCGTGTTTTAATTAGACACAGTGGCGTGTGGTGATAAATAATCCTGGTGGTGCACAAATATTTATTATTATTATTATTATTATTATCATTATTATTATTATTATTATTATTATTATTATTATTATTATTATAGGTACTAACTACTACATAACTATTAACATATGTTACGTAGGTATAGATTTACATAATTTTGTTAGTCAAGAAATTGCAATTAATCAGTTTCCTATGTAAGTCCAGTAATAGCAAAGTAAAATGTTCAATTTCTATTGCAGCACACCGTAAATAATATTGTTTTCGCTGTATTGCGTCTTATAACACAGTTCACACGTTCACAAGCATTCGATACGTGTGTCGTCTCATCAGCCTTAACTGCTAAAAAGTCAGCAGCTTTCTTTATTTCTTTGAAATCTCGCCATGGCAGACATCAAAATGGCTTGAAGGACTTCGTTCTGTATAGTGTTTGATGTGCTCTTAAACACTGTTGCTCTTTCCAAATGTTCCTTAAGAGTGCGTCTAATTCAGAACTGAAATTGATGAGGCCAAGAAAAATACTAGCGTTTAAAGATGAGTTTCCGTCATCGTGACCTCTTAAAGCCAACTCAAAAGCTCCACAAAACCGCACTCACATAATATCTGTTCTTGGTAACTTTATCATAGTGAAGTGCAACAATCCAATTGTGTCTGTATTTTTGTTTGACCCAACACTGCTAATTTAACATTATTGTTGATGTGTGCAGCTAAAGAATCGTGTTTCTTAATTCTTTCATTCATGTGCTTGAAATCAATCATATCTGCAGAACGATAATCAAAATCATTTAGTTACTACGCACAGTCCTAAATTCAAACAGAAAATTAAATAAAATTCATAAAACGTACTTATTTTTGTCGATAAATGTTCGCCGTCAAACAATAGGCAAGGAAAACAAAATACAGCGTCTTTTATATTGCAGCCGCATACTGCATTTTTCGTAAGTCCGAATGTTGAATTTTCTAGTCACTTCTCTATTACTGTTCTTCGTCACTTATAATTTTAATTCATGTGTAGGTCTACCCATCTTCTTTATTTTGATTTTTTCGTGAAAAGTCTTATAGAAAATTACACATTTAAAAGATTTTGCACACTATTCATTGTAACATTTATGATGGAACGAGCTTGGGAACACATCTGAAAGTGCTCCTATCCCCTCCTACGCACACTGTACTGCCTCCCTACCATGCTCCAAAGCCTGCCAGTGAAACAGTACTACTGCGCATGCTCGAATGGAACAGTGTGCCGCAAGTGTCAAGCGGTAAACGTAAGCCCCAGGCGTCAACAAGAACAGTACACATGCAGTGTTATTTTTACATAGTATTACAATAAAGAATTATGTCGCTCACATAGTCTATTACAGCTCATTGATATAAATTTAAAAACATGTGTTATTTGAAGAGGTGGTGCACTGCTCCTGTGCTCCTTATGAGAAATCGCCACTGAATCTATACAGAGATGGCTTCACTGTGTAGCAACATGTCTCGCTGTGAATACATAAGCATTGGTATATAACTGTCCCCACTGTTACTGTTAAATTAAATTATGATTTCAGCAGATAATGAAAATGTATTTGTTATAATAATAAGAGAAAAGTGCAGTACATGCAATTAACATTGTTAAACCTGTATTTCGCTTTTCGCAATTGGCATTACTGGATAATAACATCGAATATCTTTATTGCAATAATCGATATTCATCTACGAGTATTTCAACTTCGCAATGTCTGAATAGGTTAAGTATTCGTTAATGTACAATTATTAACATTTTAGGGATATATTGATTAAATTTTTATTTTATTCACGAAACAGTCCTAATAAATGTCACTCGAGGTCTGAGATTTCCCAAATAAATCCACTCGCTTCGCTCGTGGATTTATCGGCAGATCTCAGACCTCTCGTGACATTACTACAGATAAATAATAATGTCACCAATGGCCAAACCCAACTTATAATGACAGGCAGGGCAGTCTCCGGCTCAACTTGAACTCGTCTTCCTTGTGCACATGACGAAGCAAATTCCCTCCACATCGTATCGGTTGGACACACCACAACCGAAAACCACGTCGTTAGGCAGTAGTACAAATCCCTGGATCAGGCCGCGCCTGTCCATACCAGTTCGTAATGTCGGTATGCAGATAACTCGCCGCTGCAGCAGTCTCCCCCATGCTGGATTCCAAGTTTCTCGTTCGGGCGCCAATCAGTCACTGCCCTCACACTCCGCGTCCCGCATATCCGGGAAGACGACCGTAACAGAAAACATTTTTGAAATCATCCATGACCAATGAGAAGCACGACAGAAAATAAGCTCCAATAAAAAATAGTTCATAGAGAATTAAATAAACTCGCTCTTTATATAAGAAAGAAGTTCGACAGAAAATAACAGATAAGAAAACGCCATCTATTAAAAAAACAAAAACAAAAACAAGAAAGTAAAGGAAATAAGGAAAAGGAGAAAAAAATCAATAGAAAAGACAGGGTGCCGAAAAATAAACGGCACACGTTCCCCAAACTATTTTTCTGATCGCCTAACCTTTCCCTTCTCGCGCAGTTCACATGCCAGGTCTCGCCTCCTGAGTTTTACAGAGACATTATTTTATTTTTGCTTCAATTTTTATTGTACCTGAGTTTCTGAATGTATTTCCCTCCCACCACTTCTACTAATGAACTTCCACCAGTCCTCCACGCAGAACCAAGGCCGCAATATGCAGTCAAAGTGGTCTTACGGGCATAGTAAACAGTACTGAGTGAGTGAGTATAGTACGTTCCAGAAATATAGTCGCATTTTCCAGTGAAGAAAGAGCACTTATTAATGACACAGTACTGTGGTTGCTTCGCATCTGTAAAGACGAAGGGTCCTATTCTTAGACATTTCGCTAGCCCGCGCTAAGAGCGTGCTAAACAGGATTCATATCATATGACAACGCTAACACTGGTTTATGAATTCGAAAAACGTTAGTTCGCTGATCATCCACCGAAAGCCCGCGCTAAGAATGTCTATGAATAGGGCCCTTAGAGACTAATGGCTTAGCTCTTCTCTGAAAACATTTGCTGATAGCAATTGGACGTCTACGTATACAACTGTTTAAAATAATTCAAATAGAAGGGCCTCGTTAAGTAAGTGTCACGTTATTGACCCACTTTCTACGACCCTGCGACGTAACCACTTGGACGGACAGTAGATAGCATGTCTGAGTAAACCTACCTATGCGGATCGGGCAGGGGTGAAGATTGAATTTACAGTAAGGTACTCTCTTATAGATAGGTACAAAATTATATCAACAGGTATAGAATTATGACCCACGATTTGAGTGATTCGCCATAGATTACCTGGCATTCACCTTATGGTTGGGGAAAACCTCGCAAAAAATCCAACCAGGTAATCAGCCCAAGCGGAAATCGAACCCGCACCCGAGCGCAACTTCAGACCAGCAGGCAAGCGCCTTAACTCAATGATGTTAGTTTGTATAAAGGATGTAGCCTACCTTCATATACAAATATCGAAGTTAAACTTTTTTTATTTTATTGGGTTATTTTACGACGCTGTATCAACATCTAAGTTATTTAGCGTCTGAATGAAATGAAGGTGATAATGCCGGTGAAATGAGTCCGGGGTCCAGCACCGAAAGTTATCCAGCATTTGCTCGTATTGGGTTGAGGGAAAACCCCGGAAAAAACCTCAACCAGGTAACTTGCCCCAACCGGGATTCGAACCCGGGCCACCTGGTTTCGCAGCCAGACGCGCTGACCGTGTGGACTCGAAGTTAAAATTTAGAAAACAAATGCCTATGGTTCTTTGTATTGTACCTACATTACATTATTTTGTGTACTGTTTTGGAGGAGAGCTGATAAAGAATCTTCAAAGTACTTACTAGTTTGCAGTTTTCACTTGCAGTTTCCCCAACCCGTTTTTTTTTTTTTTTTTTTTTTTTCAGAAATTTAAGTAAATAATCTAGGCCTATGGACTTTCCTCCTGCAGAATCTAACAAGACATGCCTTGCTGTATATTTGTAATAGAAGAGAATATTACCTAACCAAACGCCCTGTATATTGACTAATGGTATACATAGTAACCTTCTTAAACACTCATTTCTTTTTTCAATTACAGTGCAGTCTTTTGTGAGAATGCAGCAGAGAAAGAAAAGGATGCCAAATAGGCATCGAAAGTACAACTTACAACTTCAAGAGCATTGGAGGCTGAAAATTATTTTCTGAAACATGAAATAGGATTGAAAACTGAGGTGACCTCAATATGAAACAGTAATAAATTAATACTTACGTGCACTGTATACCCAGATAACTTAAAGAAGTTTTTAAATTTGTGTTAAATTTTGTGAAACATTTTAAATATCTTACTCTATATAGTGTGTGCAATGTTGATTGTGTTTCAAAAGATCAGCTCTTCATGGCATTGATTAAGCTCATATAGAATCGTCTTCATGAAGACTTTGCAGTTTTTGTTTGATGATGATAAATTGTTTGTAGTGAACCACGCTCACAACTGCAGAGGTTATATCAGCGTCGCCGATGTGCCGGAATTTTGTCCCGCAGGAGTTTTTTACATGCCAGTATATCTACTGATATGAGCCTGTCCCATTTAAATACACTTAAATGCCATCGACCTCGGCCGGAATCGAACCCACAACCTCGAGCATACAAGGCCAGCGCTATACCAATTACGTTACCGAGGCCGAATATATATAATACTAAGTTTTCTCACTCAGGCTACACACATGAAAATAGAGTAGACTATAATTGAATCTGTTGCTTTAAGCCTATATCAGATTTTGAAACGTATTACAGTTTTCTCCTTCACAGGCGAGGGAAAACGTTATAACTCGAATAAAGATTCGTAAATAGGCCTATGCATTCATTGTCATAGAGCACTAACAGAATTGCCCAATTTTTTATATAAAAATGTTATTTTTCCTTTTAGAACTATCTCCGAAATTGATATGTAGTGGTTAAAAAAACTTTAAATTTAACATGACATTTATTTTATATAGTATTCAATATAGCCTAGTAAATTCAATATTAAAGCTGAAATTAACATTAATAGTTGAAAATAATGACTTTCTTTATAAAATGTCATCAATACGTAACGTTTAAAAATTTTATGAAAATAATGTTTAAATCTGTCTGGAACATGTACAGTTTCCCTGAAAAGGAATGAGACAATTGAATATTCCTAAGTCTCAGATGTAAAACACTGCGCCTGATCAGAGACCAGAGCACTGATACACAAGATAACGAATATTGAGTTACTTAGATTCAAGCTATTTGGTTTGTTACTAGCATCGTTCCGGAATTCACTTCAAAAACTGCAAAAAATATGATAATATTACGGAAATAAAAGATAAATATATACGTAAATCGTGTAGTTAAATCGACAATGGACCTTCATGACTAGATCGACACTACGCACAGAAAGTAAAGCTTTCGTGTCGTTGCAATAGCTCAGACGCTAAGGTCTCTGCGTGTTGTGTAGAAGAAAGCGAGTTCGATTTTTAGTCTATGTCAACGATTTTTTTTCTAAATAACGTTGAAATAGAGTTTTAAAAAATCCTCAGATTAAGTGTTAATGATCACAGAAATAACAAAATTACAAATTATAATATTATGAACGTTAATCTAATGAATGCATTTATACAAACACGCACACACACACACACACACACACACACATACAACGTAAATGCATATATATATATATATATTAAAAACTAATAATTGAAATGAAATTAAAAAAATATATTCCTAAGCCACACAAACAAACGTTTACAAAGGTTTAGAGTCCTTAGGCTATGTCATTTGTTGAGTAATTATTACAATATTTTATTAGTAGCTTTCCCATATGTGTAATAAACGCACTCGCACAAAACAATTTTTGTTAAAAGTGTGGCTTTGGATTATTTCATTCTCACCCCTTCAGTTGATTTTAACTATTTTATCTACTTGTTTTCAATAGTGTTTAATTCAATGTGCATTCAATTTCATTCATGTTATGATTGAATGAATAAGCACTGTTGCAGTTATTGATTAATTATATATATATATTAATACTAACTATTAAATGCATGTGTTAAGTAACTAATTGCAGTATCTTTTGCAAAATCTTGAATGTTTAAGTTGTCAATAATATTTCTGTACTATATACTATAAGACGTTAAAAGAATTTGCAATAGATTTAGGATCCTCTACTTTATAATCACTAATTTTAATGAAAAAATATTTTCTTTCTTAGGATATCTACAAGTTTAACTTTAATAATATTCCGAATAGCTTTAATTGTATTATCTGGATTTTGTGCTTTTCTATTCAAATGTGTTCTATTTCCCTCTTTCATAAATTTTGATAAATTACACTGTAAATCTCATTACATAGAGATTCTTCTTTTTAATACACGAGATTTTTAAGTCCCTGCATTATCTGCATGTTTTTACTTTTGAATTTTTTCACAACATTGAGTGGAGAACATCCACTGAAGTGATTCTGAAATGAAGTGAAAAATACAATACATTTACTCTTAATAAGTTATCAGTAGTTACATATACGTTTTTCCAAGATTCATTTTGTAGACATAAATGTAAATAATCACTAGATACAGCATTTACGACCCTTTTTTAGTTTTTAAATTAATATTTTTAAATTGTTCAGTAACATTGGAAACAGGATTTGTTTATCATGTTCATACAAGCCATTGAATATAGGTGCTGTCGAATAGGAATTCAGTCTAATTCAGTGTACAAAACTTTTATCAATGGCTGTGCTGCTTCAGCTTGTATGCTGGTGGGAAAATGAGTCTACGTCTAAGGTTTACAGTTTCAAGGCGTGAATTTAATTTACTTTTACGGAAAAGTTCCGAGAGATAATCTATGTTTATGTCACTACAGATCACAAATTCCATATGAGATTTTTAAAGTCTTTTCTTTACAAATTCAATGTTGGCTATAAATATTAATAAATATTAAGAAATATGAATGATTGTAGTTAGAAATCTGATTTACATTATAAAAAGCAAGAAGTTACATTCCTCGGCAAGATTCGAACTTTTCGATGTTTGGTTTTGTCGTCCAACGCATAAGCACGGACCTATTCAATGCTTATGTTAGTAACTTACAATTTAGCTGTAGCAATGTGGTGTCATAATTTTGGGTTTGTTTACTTAATGTAATTAGATTTAATTTGATTAGCTTCGCAACAATTGGACTTCCTGTTATATCCTGTTATTTAAATATTTAAGTTAGAGTTGCTTTATTAACTCTTACTGTGCAAGATGACCCTTATTTCAATAATTCTATACCACGTTAAATAGTCATTGTCTACACTAAAGTATTATCATCATCCCTCATTTCTCATCTTAATGGTGAACCGAAATTACATGAGACAGCGAGTTATAGCTCTAGTTGAGGCTGGATATGGGGCTAGATCTGCTGGCCGTTTGGTCGATGTTCCTGGAAGTACAGCCGAGAGGTGGGTTCATCGTTACCAAAATTCAGGGGAGGTCGAAAATCGCCCTATTCCTGGCGTCCGCGGATTTCTTCATTGGAAGAGGATGCTCTCTTATTCAAGGCAGTTCGACAGGACCCCTTTCGGACTGCTAACGAAATAAGAGCAGCATCTAACTTTCCCGGTTCTTCACAGACTGTGATCAGCAGGTTAAGAAACCGCGGTATTAGGAGCCGGAGGGCTGCGCAAATGGAAATATTGGGGGAAGCACAAGCTGTAGACCGTCTTGCCTTCGCTACCAATCGAGTGGATTTCGATTGGAGAAATGTAATTTTCTCCGACGAAACAACCATCTCGAGTGATTACGAAAGTCCTGTCCGTGTCTATCGTGAGGATGGTCTCCGACATGATCAGCGCTATGTGCACCGACGTGAAAGATCGGGGCGCTTTAGCATATCGTCACAGTCTAGTATATAGCCTACAGTCGCGAAGCTCAATACGTAGTAAATATGCAAACATTAGATAGTTGCTCACCACTAGGATCGCTAATATCGCCTCATTACAGGCAATGCAAAATAGTACCGTCACAGTCTATTGTTTCTAACACCCTCAAAACTCAAGCTTCGTGACTGTATATAGTAGACTGTGATATCGTGTTGGGGTGGATATCTTACGATGGACCTGGCGTTATAGAACGCATCGATGGCCGGTTTAATGCGGGAACTTACGAGCACATTCTGGAAAATATATTCCTTCCTTCCGCCCCTAGAACGTTTTCCCGAAGGAACATTGCTGTTCCAACAGGATAACCATCTCGTGCACTATGCCCCAAGCATTCAAAGATGGTTTCAAAGGAGACCCGAGATCGAAACCATTAATTGGCTTCCGAAGTCACCTGATTTGAATGTCATCGAAAATTTATGGGCGGAATTGAAAAAGAGAAGGATAGCCACCTATGCCCACCAACGCCCTCGAAATCGAGACGAATTGTGGGATCAAGTTGTTGAAACCTGGGAAGATCTCGCCGGGGATTAGAATTTATTCCACAATCTCGTGACATCCATGCCGGACCGACTTAGAGCCGTAATAGAAGCTGATGGCATGTGGACAAGATTTTAAGTTGACAGGTCTCCTTTTGTTTCTTATGATTTTTGTTTCAGGAAGGATACTCTTAACTTCCAAGTAAGATTAATTTTTTGATGAGGTTCAGCCCACTTGTAAGACCCAGAAATTGGGCATAAATTATTCATATTTTTCGACAAATTAGACAGTCTAGGGACTCTGAAGAAATTAATTACACCTCAATAAAAAAAAGTTTTACCTCGGATCGAACACGAGACATTTCGGTGAAGTAATGGAACCGACACGCTACTATATGAGCTACCGAGACAAGACAGTGACAACATCAGTCTAGAATGTAGATCCCATAGCAGGCATTTGCCATTCGGTACAGAGAAGCAATAATAGTTTGTGACCCGAGCTATGTTGTGAAATCGTGGCCTTAAATGGCTGTCTTCTTCGTGATTCTTATTTTGGTTCTTGTCCTTGTTGTGGTCCTCGTAACAATTCTTGCTGTATTTTTCTTGTTACGTATCGTTACGTCGATATCGAGTGAACCGCGCTGTAGAACTTTAACTTCCGACGACCAAGAGTTGTCTCATTCCTTTTAAGGGTAACTGTACATATTTGCGCAGTGAATATAGGGCTGTTCGTCAGAGTCGAGCAAATCGGCTCAAGTCCACGGGCTGATATACCGCTGACGTCAATGGGCTAAGCTATGGATAAATATATTATATATTTATCCATGCCATTTGGTGGTAAAATTCAATTGTTGTAACAATTTTAAATAAAACGTTATTAACTTATTAAATATAATTGTAAAATATACTCTGATATATACGAGTACAATGAATTCATAATGGAATCTGGCATGTTTGGTAATATTATAATAAAAAAAATAGTTATTGAAATAATAAATTATTTGAATGGCTCTATTGTTACGCCAATTGTACTAATGGTTGAAAGATGAGCATTAGAATGTGTCGAACAATTTGTTTGTAAATAAAAAAACGGCCAGGGCACAAAAGTTGTCTTGTAATGTAGTGAAGCTGCACAAGAAAATTTCGTAGATTTTAAACAATATCTCACCAAGCTTATCGAAGCCTAAAACTTCATTGTTAAGGAGGAACACAGGTATAACTACAACGAGTCAGCTTATCGGCTCAGTTACCGAATTTGTTTACATTTGTTTTTTAGAGATTTCATCTTTAAAAAATGATTATGAAGGCGATATTATTAACGAATCCGTAATAATGTCTGCAGAAGAATTTTACTCTAACCTAATGACAATGTATGAGTCCGTTCCATGTCACATGAAACTGAGAAATATGTTATGCTATAAGTAAAATAATATAAATGGCTATTTATGGAAATATGTATGTTCTAAAATATGCATTGTAATATTATTTCCATTAAGAATTTAGCATTAAAAACGCATCACTGGTTTGATCATATTTTGTTAGTTAATGATAATATTGTAGCTTACGTATTATATCATCCTTGAACTTTAAAACACTTCGTGTCATAAAATTCTACAATGCACGCTATTGGTGCGGCGTGCTTGCCCGGGAGCGGAACCTTGAACGCACCCTGCCAGCGGGGCAAGAAAATGCTCGTACGGGCAAAGAGTGCACAGGACTGCTCTAGATAATTTCTTACAAATCTTAGCGTGTTTCTCCAAATTATAACACTACCTGACGTCAGTCCCAGTAATTTAACTTGTTCTGATGTGTATCAAAATCATTAAAACTAATTACAAAATTTAAAGAAAAAATCTTTATCAGAAATTCTCTCGATACAAAAACTGTTTAAGCGATAGGCGAAGACGATTCAGCTTCGACAACTTACGAGAATATATCGTCGTTTACTGCAACGCTGGTAATTGCATCAATGATGACGAGGACTGAACCTTGCAAGGTATGTACTACAGTACGTTATTTTTCTTTTCCTTCTAACTGTACGGAAATACAGTAGCATGTTGGCGTAGTCTGTTTATGTTTAAAATCTGTTGAGCCAATGGTCTGAATGAAAAAAATGTAACATAATAGTAAATGTGCACCTACATTCAAGGATAAGTCATCCCGTATCCACTGTCTAGTCATTAGTCAAAAGAGATTAATTATGCATTTTACACAATCACTTGTATAACACTACGTAATATATTTTTTTTACTTCATTTCTTTACTCTCATTGTACTTTCATCTCATGTTTCTCCGAAATCAAATTGTACTTTATTTTTAAATTTATCATTGTTCCGTATTCTCTCTGCAAATCATGTTGTATTTTATTTTTAAGTTAACCTCTGCTTTGTATTCTGGATCCTAGTGGTCAGCCATAGATGTCGGGCAGATGTCCCAAATTATGGAATTAGTAGCATCAGCATATAAATCGAGGTGTAAGGGGCTTGCATTCAAGTCATTCACAAAAATTATATAAGCTGAAGTGCAAGGATCCGACCCGGTCCGACCCTCGAAAAGTCAAGCCAAGCTAATGTTCGTCTGCATACTTTTCATCGTCTAGTAAACTATCTACTGTACTTTCGCAATATTTCTTATATCAAGTTACATTCAAGACTTAATTTCTTCATTTTTGCTTTTGATGAAGCTGGAAATGCAAATGCGCTGACTTGACCGGATGTAACATCGTTCGGTATCTTGCTTTGACTTACGCGTGTTGACAAACATTGAGCAAGGAGGAAAGCACACAATCTCACGTGCTCCTTTTGTATCATGCACGAACGTGTTGGGGTGGTAAACATGGTCGTCAAAAGTGCCTTCTGTTTTCAGTATAAATTCATTCCGAATTCTCCTTAAGCATCAGTTAATTCACATTAGCTTGAAGCTTCATCAAATCAACTACCTAATCTGCTTTTTTTTTTTATAAAATGGCAGCTAAAGTAAGTATTCGCCCCAAGGCATAGCATTTGGCATAAGCTTAGCTGTATAGTGAGGTGCTGTAGTTAACGAAAGGGTTAAACTCATTAAAGATACGATTTTCATCACACCAGATTCTTTTCATTATTATTATTATCATTATTATTATTATTATTATTATTATTATTATTATTATTATTATTATTAGAAAGTATACAGGCATTACTGCCCATAAAAGCACCTTCATAACATTATCATATTAGGCCTATAAAATTATTTTCATATCCCAGCTAGTGTAAATAGTAGGCCTATAATATTTCGTAGATCACGACGGTGCAGGGAAAGGTCTTCTCAGAATAGTGCTACCAGATGTATTTACCACTGGTTGATAACTATAGTCCGAGTCGGCTTACTTAATATCGTAAGGATGAAACCTAACCATTTTTCCCCCCATTATTACATAAGCTAGTGGATTATGGTGATTTTATAGTTTGCAAGTTGAATTTTCTTCTACCAACTTCGTTTCGAATTTCGGTACTGAAAATTTAATAGCCTACTACAGCTGGCAAAATGAGTCCATGTATGATTTGAGGCTTTCTCGGCGTTGGTTCGCTAATATGTTTTCGCGGGATATCAGCCGAGTTAAGATTTTGGAATGCTCCAAGCTTTCGACTGCTATCTCTGCAGCCATCTTCAGGGAAGTGATGTCCGAACAGAAAGTCGAAAGGTTATATAGAGGTCTATATAACCTTTCGACTTTCTGTTCGGACATCACTTCCCTGAAGATGGCTGCAGAGATAGCAGTCGAAAGCTTGGAGCATTCCAAAATCTTAACTCGGCTGATATCCCGCGAAAACATATTAGCGAAAATGAGTCCAGTATCCAGCGCCGAAAGTTACCCAGCATTTGCACTTAATGGAAAACCCCGGAAAAAACCTCAATCAGCTAACTTGCCGCAACTAGAATTTAAACCCGGACCTGCTCGTTTCACCGTCAGGCATACTAACTGTTATTTCACAACGGTGGACGTCTTAATGTTCCAGCATGTTGTTCTAATAAATTTACTGATATGACTCTAATAAATAATTATTAAGAAATATTACACGTATACTCTGGAAATATTAGGAAAAATTAGTGTCTAGTCTCTATTAATACGAGTGCAAAAAAGAAAAGTGCATCGATTATTGTGACTGTGCTGCCCTCATCCCCCACATTGACATAGCTCCATTTTCATTTGCTTACCTAGCACAAACCAAATATTATCTTTGAAATGTTCTATTATTACACGCCTTAAAATACAGATTAACTGAACCAAATTATTTTTTCCGCAGATCTTTGTTGTTGTCGCCGTGTTGGCTGTTGCGCTGCAAGTGGCCGTAGCCAAGCCATATTTCTTCGGGGAGTATTACGGATATCCAAAGGAAGCAGTTGTCGTCGGCAACCAGCAGCGAGCCAGCGCCTTGGCCACCCCATTCAAGGCCGTGGCTGACGCCACCAGTGACACTTTCGAGTCCGAGAAGGACGTAGGCCTGAAGGAAGTTGTCCCACGTTATTACGTCCCATCCTATCCTGCTTTAGTCGAATACCCATACTACTCCAAATACTGGAAGTGAATAGAGTTACACACTTCACGAAGATAGTATCAAAGGATCTTTATTTAATCTGATCATAAAAATTATGTAAAAATTATTTATTTGTGACAAATAAAATAATTTCAGAAGTATTTCATACCTAAACTTTAAATCATTCATTGATCCTTATAACTTCCTAACACTTTAAGAGGAAGGACCTACAGGAAATCTCTTTTCCCATATTATTTTAAGTAAAGCCTGTATTTCCCTAACATAATTTCATTTCTATGTATGAAGCCTTTTAAATACATTTTCACTTTTACCCGTCTTAAAATAGGCCTACTCTTAATTTAAGCCTAGCTCTCAAATTGTAGAACAAAGGTTTCTTTTAGTAATAGAACTGAATAATTAGTCACTGTTTTATGTGAAATATCGTTTCCTTAGTCTCCCGTGTTTTCTTAAAAAAAAAGTTGGCAACCCTACTTTCATTTATAGTGTTCTGCCCAAGGGCAGGTCTATCACTGCAAACCCAGCATTCGCCTGTCTTTCCTATTTTCTGCCTTCCTCTTTGTCCCCTTATATGAACCATAGGCCTTTATCTTAATGTCGTTTATCATCTGATATCTCCTTCTGTCCCGAACTCTTCTCGCATTCATCATTCCTTCCAGTGCATCCTTCAGAAGGCACTTTCTTCTCAACCAGTGACACAGCCAATTCCTTTTCCTCTTTCTGATCAATTTCAGCATCATTCTTTCTTCATCCACTCTTTCCAACACAGCTTTGTTTCTTATTCTGTCTGTCCAATTCACACGCTCCATCCTTCTCCATATCCACATTTCAAATGCTTCTAGTCGCTTTTCTTCACTTCTTCGTAAGCCAGGCATGCCAAAACCCTGCACATTGTGTAGTCGCGCACACTGTGCAGTTCTCTGTGCGATGTGCACTACCTGGAGGGAGTGAATCGCTTTGGAGGGAAGCGCGACAGGGCTATACAGTACCTGCAGCATCTTATCAGGTTTTGTTTCTGTAACACAATTTCAGTACGGATGCTGATTTTGCTGTGTCTGTAAATGAGTTATGATAATAAAGTGAGGAGTTCACAGGTAACGAAAAAGAGAAATTACGAATCATATAACAATTGTTATAATGTTATCCTCAGTCAACAATAATTATTTTTAAATGAAAGGCTTTCATCAGCCTATGTCGAGGTAACAGTGTTGTGTCAGTTTAGATCAGATTAGAAAAGTTCTCAAAATATGACATTCGCTAGTGCTTATTTCTGAATTAGGGGAGAGTCGGGTAGTATCGGACATCGGGTAGTATCGGACAGTGCGTTTCTTTCATCTACCGCCATATGGTAGTACCTGAATGACATGGTTACGTTTATCTATGCGATATCACAGAAACGTAACCACGTCAATCAGGTACTATCATCGTGTGGTAGATGAAAGAAACTCACTGTCCGATATTACCCGATGTCCGATACTACCCGACTCTCCCCTAGTATTCTCACGGCAAAACGAACTTGACAGTGCCGTTGTTTTGGAGTCTATACTAACACAGCCATCAAAGGTTAGACGACTTACGACTTTCATTTCATAAGCTGGTAAGTGATGAGAATATAGTGAGGAATACATGTGAGGCTCTTGAGGTTTTAAAGAGCGAAGAAAGCAACTATTTGCATGGCGGAAAAATTTTGTGGAAAAATATATAATGGCAAATTTTCCATCTCACGTCACTATATTATGTTAATATACTTACATTAATAAATCTTTAAACCTAATATAAAGAGGATAGGCTTATCGTCGCTTCACAACTTGTGAACTATACTTTTAATTTCTTTCAGTAACGCTTTCAACTTGTCGATACTTGCTCTCAACGTTTTCCAAATAAACTATATGTGAATTTAAATTCTAAGCTTAATTTACGTTATTTATTAATATTAATGTTAATTTATATTGACATAGAGCAAGGAAATGATTTCAGTATAAAAACTTCACAATGTCCTAATGCATGTAATTAATTGGAAGTATAATATTTTCTTCAACATCTGTGTATCAATGATCCCAATCTATACTAATAATAAATCTGTAGCCGAAATTTTTCTGGTAATTTTCGATTTTCCAAAAATAATTGGTCCTAACATATACAATTAACCACCCTGAAACCGAAAATCGCTTTTTTTGACATTTTTGTTTGTATGTCTGTCTGTATGTTTGTTACCTTTTCACGCGATAATGGCTGAACGGATTTCGATGAAAATTGGAATATAAATTAAGTTCGTTGTAACTTAGATTTTAGGCTATATGGCATTCAAAATACATTATTTAAAAGGGGGGTTATAAGGGGGCCTGAATTAAATAAATCGAAATATCTCGCTTATTATTGATTTTTATGAAAAATGTTACATAACAAAAGTTTCTTTACAAATAATTTCCGATAAGTTTTATTCCTTGAAAAATTTTGATAGGACTGATATTTAATGAGATAAATGAGTTTTAAAATTAAAATAACTGACATCTAAGGCCGTGTAATGAATTAAAAAACAAATAAGTTCGTCTATAAGGGGCCTTGGACAGCAACAATCGAAAGCTATGAAAGATAGCCTACAGATAATGTTTCTGTGTTTATATGAAGTAATATCAGAAGCTAAATTAACCGATTTGTATAATTAATTATTAATTCACCATTGGAAAGTGTAGTTTCTCTAGATGGACATAATGCTATAATGTTATTACAGTAACTTCTGAGTGAATCGAGGACAGGTAAGATTAAAATAGCTTCTTATTAACAGAAAAGTTGATAGGCTATTCTGTACATTCGTTTCCTGTATTTCCTAAAATAATTTTTATGACCAAATGAGTGGTCTCTGGATCAAAATGATCGCATTTTAATTATGCAAATACAATTTAAATTAAGTAACATAATAAACGATTTATCATTATATCAAACACGAATGTTCCCTGGATCAAATGTCCTATTTTAATTACGTAATTACTTTATATTTATTTCTAACGGGTGCAGCGGAGCGCACGGGTACGGCTAGTAAATAATAATACTTGACGAACAATGAAAGAATAGGGTCTATAACTTTAAAATAATTAGTACCTACTACGTAAAATGAAATACTTGTTCGTTTTTTGTTGTTTCGAAGTTACTGCAATATTTTTTTTTCTTCAAATACTGTATGAAAATCATATTAATAAATTATGCTTTACAAACCACTACTTTGTGAAATATAACTGAGTAAGCCTAAAATTTCTTGTATTATAATTGTCAAATATAGGCCTAGACACAGATAATAACTGTGTGTTTTTTTTTCTTCTGATAAGTGTGTTCATAATGTCCAAATGGCTATTTAATCTAACCCTAGAAGCGCAGAATAGATTATTGTATACCCCTCCATCTAAGAACTGTTAAGAGCAACGCTTGAATGATGCAATCTGCACAGAACGGGGATCCGCGCACATAACTGCACATTTAGTGTCTTATTTCTTGCATGTCTGTCGTTAGCAATCCTACTATGGAATGAATACGGAATAGATCGGACGTAATGATGTTCATGTCCAACATGAGAAAACGGGAGAACACCGAATAACTGCCAACCTGTGCGCTAAAATGAAAAATTCCACGCTTGAACTAACTCGGATCCTAATCGCCTGCACGACGGACCGAAGGTCTAAACATTCTGCCACTGCAGAGCTTAGTAGGCCTACATAATTTATACAGATAACAAATAAGTTAAACTGTAACTTATTCAGTCTGTCTCTACAGCAAAGTAAGGTGTTATTATCTTGAAGGTGAAGGATGAATCCCGAGCGATATGTTAAATATAATGTAAACCCTGTTGGCCGCATTTTCATCCACACCAGCTGACTGTGCTAAGGTTTTCTATACATCCAGGTTTCATGGCAGCAATTTAAATGTCTCTAGACCAGCTCCCTCCGCAAATCGCCACGCAGTGATAAAAAAAATATCTACTATATTTGGATGGAGAACGTACTATTTAAAAATACTGTTTTCATCAATGACATACAGACGTAGTTGAAGATGTACGTGGAGAAAACGAAGTCATACACAAGAGCGTTTGCCAACAACTGACTTCAGACAAAGCGATAGAAGTTCAGATTAGAGAGCTGCAAAATAGCGCTTACAACCGGTTTAGATTCGACCGGTTAGAGAACATCCGTCAAGATCGGGCTCGACAGAATATTCGATTTTCAACCGGTTACACCTTATGTTTTGCTGGGTAGCAGAACACCAGGCGCACTTCATCATACATGAAACCAACATTTTCTGAGTACTACACAAACAGAGTAATAATTGAAGGAAATTTACTTTGTCTTATTAGAAACTGTGTTTGTTTGATATAGATCTACAATAATTTATTGATTGGACACTTTAATACACTTATCTTCATAACTAATACTAAATGAACAAATAGACACTGAATAAAATAAGTGTAATGCAGAATATGAAATCTAGTGCGTAAAGAAATGCAAGAATAAAATAAATTACAATTACTTACTAAAGAGGAGAGCAAATAAGTACATTCTAGTATAATATTTACATTTTAAACACAAAATGCATACCTCTAAAACAGTTGTTAATATATAATGCCTTTTAATTACTCTAACGAGCTGCATTATTATTTCATTAATAAATCAATTTTTAAGAAGATAGTGTTATTAACAAAAAGAAAAGTATTCTGAAGCTCAAATGCTTGTACTTTCACGAAACATGTTGTTGCCCTTGAAGGCATCCAACTGTAATACCTGGAATGAATGAATGAATGAATGAATGAATGGAATGAATGAATGAATGAATGAATGAATGAATGAATGAATGAATGAATGAATGAATCAATCAATCAATCAATCAGTCAACCCATACATGAATGAATCAATGAGTCGATGGATGCATGAATGGATCGATGGATGATTGACTGATTGATTGAATGTACTAAGAGAGGAAGAATTATCAATTAAATAGTAGGCCTACATGATGATAATTGCGTCTTTGCAAGAGCTCTTGGAACTCCTGCGCCAGTGTGGTCTGCCTTTGTCATCCACCCACAAAGAGTGAGAAAGAACTCGAATATTCGATAAACCGAACCTGAGACAGTCCGCGAGACGGAAGAGTTATGCATACTGACTACAGTGCCAGACGTTTAATAGCAATATATAATTTCTATTTTTCGCAACCAGTTGTGCACGACTCTAGTTCAGATACATGTGTCATAAATCAGCTGTGGCGAGAACGTGACTCGCGAGACATTGTGGCTCGCAGTGACAGCTGTGCATTTCGCTTGCTTCTAACCTCCGCCAACCCCCACCATCTCACTCACTGGAGTCAAACTCCGTTCCATTTGTATTTGTCTCTGATCTGCGAGTGGCATATGTCTCTCTCGAAACCATGTACGAAAGTTCCAAGGAGGATGAGAAGGACGCATTTTTTTGCTGTCAATGTGATGAGAATATTAAATGTATGATTTGTTCACAAGTATTGCGAGGAAAACGGTTGTATAACATAAAACGGCATTATACTACATGTTACTGATGAAACATTAAAAGGTTAAGTGTTATTGTTGTTGTTATCATCATCATCATCATCATCATCTTTGTACGTCGACTCTTTTTCAGCAGATGTACGAATAATGCGGTTAGCTCTTCAATTTGAACTCACTAATTTACTATGTGATGTCAAATGAAAGCTAGATGTAAGGACTTGACAAATGTTGAACTTTCAAATCTTTGCCAAAAAATAAATATCCGAAGCTTCGTTCTTTCGCTTGCTCTGTTGAAGCTATGTTTGCTACAACTTACGTTTGTGAAAAATTATTTTCAACAATTAAAACAGTAAAAACGAAATTTAGATCATGACTGACAGACTGATCACGTGATCAACTACGACTGGCAGTAAGTGACATTATTCCTGATTTTGAAACTGTTGCAGAGACATTCTGAAGACAGTTAATTTTAGGTTGTGATATTGTTCATTTATTGTTCATTTCTTTCTTCGTTACACGTACTAAACATTAGTTTGTAGCCTTGTACCGTATAAAATTATATTTAAGTGCTTTGACGTAAGGAAAATGAAAATCCGTTAATAAGTCAGAGAGTTGCTTCACTTCCCCTTTGGGTGTCCGCCTCCCTCCGTAGGTGCTATGCACGTTGCAGGTTACACAGTGGCTCGGCGCACGATTACATTTTCGCCACCGCTGCCATAAACCATAGGGAAAATTGTGGCGAGGGGCGTTCTTCTGCACTCCACTAAGCATCCCTCGTAAGGCACCGAACATAGCCTAATCTACCAGCAGGTTCAGTCCATTGAGACCCCTCGTCCCGCACCGAAGTAGAATCGTAAACGATGCATACAAAAATAGTAACTGGTTGGTCGCCATGGAATTACCTGACATTCGCTTGCGATTGGAAAAAACTTGAAAAAAAAACAGGTAATGAGCCCAAGCGAGTATCCAACCCACGTCCGAGCCAGCTCCGTAGCAGTAGACAAACGTGCTACCTCCTAAGCTAAGCCGGTGGCACGAAATTATGCGTTGGCGTCGCGTGTTGACCAACAATAAGCATGCAGGCGTTCTAACACAAGTTGTATATTTTTTCAGGAACGTGCTACGAGCAAAAACACATATACGAGCTTCCCGACCACAGCTCTCAAATATAAGCCCGACTCCACATCAGCCACACACAGTCACCTTCGGAAGCTACACCAAGGAAATTCGCACACAAAAATGGCAGCTAAGGTACGTATTCAAAGGCAGAAGACAATACTTCCTTGCAGAAGTAACGCACTAATGACTAATGTACATCAATGGCGGTTCCTGCACTTTCTAATTGGGTGTGAACTATCATTTTCAAAATGCATTTTATTATGCTGTACCATGCATCAATCACGATAGACTACTAGAATAGACAGGCGTGAATCTACATTAAGCAGCTTTATGCGAAATTATAACTACATTAGAGCATAAAATTATACTATTGATGGAAATTATAATCAAAGTAAAGGATAAAATCATACCATTACTTATTTACAACTTATCTTCCAAACTTAATTGAGCGAAATTTATTGTTTTAATTACTGAACTGTAGCTATAATGTACAAACATATTGAAATAGTTTTTCACTAGGCTATAATAAATAAACATAGTTAATTCGTACACTTACGAATCTAAATTGTATCACTATATGCACTATTTACATAAACACGCTTAAAATAAAATAAACATGTTAAATATAATACACAGTCATTTCGCTCCCTAATTTTATGAAAAATTAAATACTTTCTCTGCATTTTAGAAATGAACTGAAAATTAAAATTGGACATATAGAAGGGCTGCTAACAGTATTGCACGGTTCTTAAATGCGTTTTTTTTTTTAATTTTAGTTGGTTATTTTACGACGCTTTATCAACATCTTAGGTTATATAGATGTCTGAATGAGATGAAGATGATAATGCCGGTGAAATGAGTCCGGCGTCCAACACCGAAAGTTACCCAGCATTTGCTCATATTGGGTTGAGGGCAAAACCCGGAAAAAACCTCAACCAGGTAACTTGCACCGACCGTGGCTAGACGCGCTAACCGTTACTCCACAGGTGTGGACGCTTAGAAGCTATAAATCGGTTTTAATATCATACACATACGTATATATCTGTTTATTTTTCTTCAGTTAAGTTTAGCCTACTAAAAATTATAACCTGTAATTATTATTATTATATTTCTATCATTCATACATACAGTGCGTTTCAAAAGTCATGCATATTTTCTTCTGCAGCTAAATCAAACATTTTTTTTATTTAAATATACATGTATTACAATTATTACAATCAGAAAACCACAAAAATACTTATTAAAGGCAATAGAAACAAAGATACATTAAAAACTATTATACGAGTATACATAAAACAATAATCAACATGTCAAATATTTATATAAAACAGAAATATAAATTAAAGAATTTACCCCCGTATGAGCAAACGCTCGTGGTCGTGAGAAATTAATTCACTGTATAGTTTCAAGCCATGTTTCATACCAGCAGCTATTGAACTTTTGGATTATGTAAAATGAAATAATGTTTCTTCTCGTGTTATAATTATATCAATATGCGTTGAAATGTTTCTTGTTCTTATGAAAAAAAGTTAATAATGTATATTTGGAAATGTTTTTCGAAAAATGCTCAGACACGTCAAACAGTTTTAAGAGACATTTTTTTCACAAAAACAAACCATTCCTGATATTGTTATGCGAGTTGTGACGTCATCGGAAACATTTTTAAATGACGCTCTGTATTTTTCTGTATACCATCTGAAAGATTTTATTATTCTCCATAGTTACACATGTCCACACCAGTGGAGTAACGGTCAGCGTGTCTGGCCGCAAAACCAGGTGGCCCGGGTTCGAATCCCGGTCGGGGCAAGTTACCTGGTTGAGGTTTTTTCCGGGGTTTTCCCTCAACCCAATACGAACAAATGCTGGGTAACTTTCGGTGCTGGACCCCGGACTCATTTCACCGGCATTATCACCTTCATATCATTCAGACGCTAAATAACCTAGATGTTGATACAGCGTCGTAAAATAACCCAATAAAATAAAAATAGTTACACATGGATGTCCAATTTTAGAAACTTATTACCTTTATTAATAGTAATATAGTGCGTACATTTTAATCCCGCGAAGAGTAGGATAGTTTATGTTCCTATTATCAAGCAACAAAATGTTGAATAAACTTTAATTACCGATACACCATGGGTGCCGCGAGCAGAGAATGTTTGCCTTATATATAATTACCTTTCCATTTATCTTTTTTTTTAATTCTCATGTTATAATCTCTTGACATTAAATGAATCGGTCATTGCAGAAAGGGGATAAGTCATAAAATCTTACTTTTGAGATAATCAATAAAAACTGTTTTCTTCTTCCAATACTGGAGTAATCATTATAAATATTTTTTCTTACTTTGTTTATGAATAGTGAAATATAATACTTCATGTTAGACATCTGACGTCTCAAACACTTTTGTTTAAAATTGTTTAATCGAACCATGACTTATCCCCTTTCTGCAAGGAATTGTTAAATATAAAAGAAAAAAATATATAATTTACAATTTTGGGCTAATGTAGTATTTGAAAACAAACTAAATGTTAATAATTACAATGATAACGATGTTTTTGTGTGTAATTACTACATTACTGTCACCATTTCATAATTATTTTTGCATTTTAATTATTATTCCTACTACAGAAATGTACCAATATGTGATTTTATATCATAGTTTTAAATCAAAACTCTATTTTTAAACTAATACTTAAAAACTGCATATAGGAGAGCACAATAAAAATACACTAAAGTACTACACAAAATTATTTGTTTCAATTGTTATAGAGTGTATTGTTGGACGTTGGAAACCACGTCATTTTTAAATTCCTTGTCACAAGGTGGCCAGTTCAGGATCTCTTCGTAAAAGAAAGTGTGTTCCAATGGAATGTATTGCCTAACTTTCGATACGTCTTCGTATTAATGGGAATTTTCCCATTGGTTGCTTTTGTATAGGCATTACTATGCGTCCAGAACCTGGTTTTTTCATACAGAATCTGTGTTTCCTCATTTCACTACCAATGAACAAACTGGATCATCTTTAGAGTAAACAAATTCACTGAATTGTGCTGAAGAAAACATATTCTTATCTTTCCCTTTCTTCCTCAGTGTGTCTAATAAGCAGGTGGTTTTCTTGTAATACTCTGACAAATAGTATTTAAAATTCAAAATATCATCAGTAGTAACTTATTCTGTAGAAAATCTGTTGTGTTTGCTTGGTGGATCAAGGTATTGTACTGGTCTGGCACATATACCCTGTCTGTCTTCCTTAGCGCTTCACTACACCAAAGTTGCGGTCACAGGGAAGAAATTAATGGCCTCGTTGTGGAAAATAATGAATGATTTTGTTAAATCTCCCCATTTGGGTCAGTGCAAGCAACAATCGAATTAAGGTAATATGATTTTTATTTTTCCCTCCACAGTTATCAGAGAAAAGATACAATTCCTTGACTGAAGAAGGGACATTATTTTCAATGTAGTTTAGAAGGAACACACTTCATTTGAAGATTTGTGGCCTATACCTTCATGATAGGAATAGAAGTGCGCCGTATGGTTTTTGAAATTGTGAATGTTGAAAATTGATGACCCAAAGTTGCGTCTAAACAAACAATGATTAGTTTCTTACCCACATTTTTCTCCTGTCGTACGGGCTGCTACAGACTTCCCAACGGAATTGACGTTCCAATGCCTTCAGTTTATTTTTCTTATTTACATTTCTGCGGTAGTTAATTTCATTGCGTTTACGTTTACCACTAATAACACAGTTTCCTTCCCCTGGGTCACTTACTACTTCTAGCTTATCTGTCATTTTCCTTATCAGCTGATGGGCGCGTAACTTGTTAGATCCGCGGAACTCAGTTGCGTCACGTCGTCAGACAGTGCAGAAAGAAGGTTAGTCGCTGACTTGTCCCCTTTCTGCAATGACTGCGTTGCTTATGGTACTCTGCTTTGCGTTGAGAATGAGCAAATTTGTCCCATTTCTGTATGGAAATGTGTGTCTAGGTCTGGAAAAAGCAATGGTACTCTTAACTCATTTTCGCGTTTTTCATGACTTATCCCCTTTCTGCAATGACCGATTCAAATGAAGTAGGCTATATTCTAAACGCATTTGTAATTCGTTTTGTGTTGTTGCTTGAATCATGGGATGGTCATTGATAGATTCAATTTCAGATCGAAAGTACTGTTCTCGAAGAAAGCAGCACAGCTAGCAGCAAACTGTCATTACAATTATTGTAACTTTATCTTCCGCAGATCTTTGTTGTCATCGCCGTGTTGGCTATTGCACTACAAGTTGCCGTAGCCAAGCCGTATTACTTCGGGGAATACTTCGGGTATCCTGAAGGACTCATCATCAGCAACCAGCAGCGAGCGAGTGCTTTGGCCACGCCTTTCGAGGCAGTCGCAGAAGCCAGCAGTGACAACTTCGAATCCGAAAAGGAGATCAAGGAATATTTCCCACGCTATCAGATTCCATCCTATCCTGCTTTCGTACAATATCCATACTACCCAAAATACTGGAAGTAATAGGAAATGTTATATTGAAAAGATATTGCTGTACAGTATTTTCAATACTAGAAATGACAATTATTGATTTAGTTATCAATAAAGTGACTGAAAGAATCTAATTAGTTTTATGACATTTAATCTAATTATGTACAAGTAAATAATATTATTCTAGTACTACACTTAACTCCACTCGGCTGAATACTAACTCCTATTCCAGCGGTTTCCAACCTGCGGTCTGCGGAGTCCGCGGAACCAAAGTGTGTTTCCAAACGGTATCTTAACTGAGCTTACTGATTTTTATCAGTCTGCTGGAATATTTTTTGTTTATATCAGACTTTTGAGACACAGAGTTTAACAGACATGAGTTCGCCTGAAGGATTTCTTGTTGCTTGCAAATCTTGCTTACCTATCCTAGAGGCCTATTACATTTTTTTTTAATTCTAATCTTCAAAGTCCAACTCTAACTGTGTCACAGTTCAGGATAAGACCGAAATTAATAAAGAAAAATGTCCAAAATAAAACTGCAATGAACAGGAACAGAATGTTAGATTTGGTTGTAGTCAGGGTTGTAGTAGTGGCAGTGAATTTAACACAGTACAGTAGAGCATCGATTATCCGAAATAATTGGGGACGGGGGGGGGGTGTTCGGATAACTGATTTTTCGGATAACCGATCATTTACGAAAACAAATTGTATCAGTGTCATAGGAGCAGTATGAAACAAACACTGATATTAAACACAAAACTGTACATACAGTATATATTTTATATCACACGTCTTACAAATAACATCGAAAACTGACTAGCCTAGTTTGACAAGTTCAAAACGGCCATTAAAGTAGGCCTACAGTTTAGGAAAAGAAGTCCAAACTCTTTTTTTTTTTTTGCTTCAGAGCTGAGCAAAGAGTTTGTAATACTTACTAGAGACACATACCCGTGAGTGGCAGGCAAGAAAAATGTCACAAATTGAACCGGCTAGCACCCGCCATTAAAGGGAGTGTTTGCGGCGCGAAATTCTAAAACAGTACCACAATACATTGATGTAGCCTGGTGATAGACACTGTTTTAAACATCTTTTACAAAGGATGAGTCGTGATGAAATAAACGTGAATGGCAGAGGAGCGCTATATTTATCAAAGCATTATAATGGCGATATTCTAAAAAATAAATTAAATCACCATATACACTCGGGATAAGTATGCGAAATATTGAATAATGGCAATGTCAACATTAATTTTCAGTATTACTAGTACAGTATTGTTTTAAAGACATAATAATAGATATTTACTGTAATAAATATCTATATTTCAGTCCTTTCATGCAAGGAAGAGGAAGATATATGGTGCTTAGAAAATATTTAGTGGTGAAACATGAGATCATAAAAATTCTGGAAACTGATTTAAAATATGAGAATAAATTTTATCACAAAACAATCTATTCATTGTGTAATTGATGACCACCAAGTTAGAGGTCAGTACAGACTTTTTAATACAATTAGTAGCGGTAATAGTAGGCCTAGTAGTAGTGGTAATAATAGACCTAGTAGTAGTGGTAATAATAGGCCTAGTAGTAGTGGTAATTGTAGGCCTAATATTAGTGGTAGTAGTAGGCCTAGTAGTAGTGGTAATAATAGACCTAGTAGTAGTGAGACCTAGTCAGTGCTAGTGGCAATAATAGACCTAGTAGTAGTGGTAATAGTAGGCCTAGTAGTGGTCATAATAGATCTAGTAGCAGTGGTAATAATAGGCCTAGCTAGGCCATCAGCTATATTTTCACTAATTTCTTTGCATTTAATATAACCAAAAATTAGAAGTACATACTGTACAAAACGGAAATTACATGATTAATTCATTTATTGTGAAACAAAACAGTTTTAGACAGATATAGTCTGCGGATTTTCTTATTCACTCTGCTATTATAATTCACTGTAATGTGATGGCACCTAACCCTTACATACATTGTTGAAATCAGTCTTATAAACCTGATTAATGTGTTTCTGGAAAAACTTTTATCCAAGAAATATTCCGACATTCTGTAAACACATTCAAAGGAGGAACTGTATTTGGAACATTCTTCCAAATGTTAAGATATGCAAGCTTTCCTGGGCATCCTACAATAGTAGCTATTTTCGAACAATTATTTGCGGCGCAGTATTTCACCATTTTCTTATTATTTCCCTTCAAGTGTACTTATATTTATTCGTACTCCTCAATAAGCATGAACTGCTTGCACTCCCGGCGAAGCATGAACTCCCTTTAATGGCGGCCGAACAGCGGTTCAATTTTGTACGCGAAACTAGCGCCGTTGGTGTCTCTAGTTATATATTACAAACTCTTTGGAGCTGAGACTCGTTTTTTTGCCGCTAAATCTCGCAAACAGCGCTAGCGAAATTTCTATATGGCGCGCGCGCAAATTCAAATTTGCCGACTGGAACGCTTTCGGTTAACCGATGTTTCGGTTGATCGGTATTCGGATAATCGATGTTCTACGCACTGGGTGCTCTACCACGAAGCTAAGTCGATGTTCAATCCATAGCATCGGATCAAACTTTCTCCTTTGATTTTTTTCGTTTTTTGGCCTACTCCATGTTCGACATAATGTCATCAATCATCATTCATCATACAGGAGCACACTGAATTGTGTGACATGGGAGCCCGGGAACCAACAGTTTTGTAACCTACTGTTAGACGAATGATCTACGTCAGCGGTCATCAGCACAGTGCACCGTCGGACTAGCGTCTCTTACCCACGGATAAGTGATGCACTTGCGTGCATTGTGGCTGCTGGCGGGTATGCTTTTTCCCTCTTCCTTCTGACCGACGGGACATATTTTGATACACCCCTTACCTGTTACCCATTTTAGCGAGTACTGACGACCACTGACCTATGTGATGATATTATTAATAAATAATAATCACAACAGAGAATTCTGTGGGAACAAAAATTAATAATATCATCACATAAATCATTCATCTAACAGTAGTCTATATAACTGTTGATTCTCGCTTGTCCAAATCACTCAATTGAGTGCGCTCCTGTTTGATTGATGACATAATATATGTCTAACATGGAAAAAAGTAAAAAAGAAAAAAAAAAAAAAAGAGAGAGAGAATTCGATCCGGTGCCATGGATTGAGCCTCGGCATAGTTCAGTGGTAGAGCACCCAATGCGTACAAATGGAGATCCTGGGTTCAATCTCGGCGCCGGAGCGAAGTTTTCTCCATTAATGAATAATAACCACAACAGAGAATTCTGTAGGAATAAAAATTAATAATTAATATCATCGCAGTAGTTCATGTCAATCATAGCTGCAAGGGTGAATAAAGTAGTGAAAGGGAAAAGGTAGTGCGTAAAAGCCGTACTTAAGTAGTTTTCAATCATTTTGGCTCAGCAATTTCCATGGGATGTTACTTTCTGTAAAATATGTAAGGATATTTAAGAAAACAGCAATTAAAAATTTCTCGGACCTTTCATTCATTCTATCTATTTGTCTCTCTGTCTGTCTGTCTGTCTGTCTATCTATCTATGGGGGAAAGAACTGGCCACCTTAGCCTATTATCTCCTGGCTTAGTTGCCTCATGAGTGATGTTTTATTGGTACCACTTATGAGGTTCAAACCTGTCTTCAGATAGTTGACTGAACACCTAAACAACAACAAAAAGAACAGTGCAAAGCCCCAATTACAATAGACGGTACAAAATATAGTTGTGCAGAGTCCTAACCTCTCTCTCAACATTTCTAACATGTCGGTGCCTATGTGTGTGATCGTACCTTTAATTACAACATTTAATGTAAGAAAACATTTCCGAAAAGAAACAGAAATTTTCTATACACAGTAGAACTGAAAAGGCTTCCTAGATAAATAACCAAAATAAGATAGATAATAATATTACAATAGCCACCGGCGCGGCGTAGTTCAGTCGGCTAAGGTACTTCCTGCCGACCCGGAATTGCGTTCAGGCGCGGGTTCGATTCCTGCTTGGACTGATTACCTGGTTGGGTTTTTTCCGAGGTTTTGCCAACCGTAAGACAAATGTCAGGTAATCTATGGCGAATCCTCGGCCTCATTTCGCTATCACCATCGAAGCTAAATAACCTCGTCGTTGATACAGCGATGTTGAATAACCAAGTAAAAAGAAAAATGAAATTTCAAATTGTATGTGACGTTTCATTCGCAACAAAAATAATAATGAAGCCAGAACTGGAGTGACAGCTGGTATCAGATCATCAATTGTTTAAATGTAAATTTTCGCAATCTCACCACCTATGCGGTCTTAATTAGCAATTCAAACAGAAATTCAATCGGCTATAATTCTCTGACTCAGCATCTGCAATACAAGCAATAACGTGCTAGGATGCATCATCATCAAAAGAAGTTACTCAATATAGTGAAAAACTACAAGAATAATAACTTTTTTTACAGTTCCGGTTGGAAGTCACAAGGTCGTTTGTAAATCTTTTGTTGAGTAGTCAGTTTGCAAGTATCGCGATTCAGAAGTTTGCTACAGTTATACAACGTTAAAATTCTTTATAATGTAGCATGATATTCACATTATTATTATTATATTACCAGTACATTTATATCTACATTATTGACCTCAAGGGCGTAAGCAAAGGGGGCGATACCGGGTTTGAATTCCACCCCCCTCCTTGAACTTAAAAAATATATATTTAGATCTGAATATTTTTCATTTATCAATAATCGTTTTCCCTTCTTTAATTTTTCACTGTCAGAGTAACAAAATCTGCATTGACATAAGGCATAGTCCTCTCTGCTTGGTGCTGTGGCATGTTCGAATGATAACAATGCTATCTTCATTATAGAGAGACCTACCGTCTAGTATTGACCTTGTAATAAAATTAAGTCGACACAATATGAAATTTAACTTGTGAAACATATTAAAAAGTTGTTTTGACAGTTCTGCAGTGCAGATGTCAAATATTGTGCATTGTCGATTTTAAACTCATTTTAAGAGCAGTATTCACCCATTCGTTAATTTGAGTTCTGACTTTATTGTTAAACGTTTGTTTAACGTTTTGTGCATTTGACAGTTCATATTTTACAACAACAACAATAATAATAATAATAATAATAATAATAATAATAATAATAATAATAATACACAACATTTAAAAAATACCGATAATGTAAATTGTGAATAATTATAACAATGAAGCGCCCCCTTGACAAAATTCTGCGTACGCCACTGATTGTATTAATTAAAATATCTAAAGACAAGAATATAAATTGAACTTCATTAAGGCATAGAGGGGTTTCTATAATCTCTACTTTGTCATTACACGAAGGTTAAAAACTATATTATGTCGTAAAAAATATTTCGATATTTTGACGGAAATACGTGTTTTCAACATCCCTGAAACCAAGAACATGCTTCATGACATGCCGTCTGTCTGTCTGTCCACAGATTTTTTTGTTCAGATTCAGTATCTGTGAGGCAACTGATATAGAAATTATGCTTATTAAATACAATAATTTTCATTAAATAAAAATAAACATAAAATACCTGTAGCTAATTTTTTTAGGTAAATGCTAACATTATGTTTATGATAGCCTATTTTCCTTATTTAACACGAAATAACAAATACAACATTTAAAGCAAAGCAAATGTTGTAAAAAATAATTATTTAGAAAAAAATTGTCTTGCATAGGCCTAAATATGCCTTCAGTCTCAAAACAAGTTTAATGACTTAATGATTTATGTCTTGTATTAAAATTATGAATGTTCTAATTAGTATTAAATGTACGATATCTTGGTTTTTGACATAAAATATCATCATGGAAAGAATGTACCAATACTCACAAGCTCAGTATTTCCAAATGTAGGAAAATATTTTTACATGGTGTCCTTTTATGCACACCTGCCATTTCTTTATTTTGGAAAACAAAAATATGTTTAGCCTCACATGAGTTGCCCCAGAATATTAATCCATATTTCATTAGTGAATGAAAGTAGGCCTATACAAAGTAAGCCTTTTAAGGGTGTTCTGTTTATATCGCCAATAGAAAATAAGGATCTTAATGCATAACAGGTAGAGTTCAATTTGGAAGTAATAACATATTCTATGTGTGTTTTTCACTTTAGGTGATAATCTAATTCCAAACCAAGGTATTTTGTGCTTATACAGGACAGGCCACAAGTCACTTCAAATAATAATAATAATAATCCCGTGGCACTACAGCCCGTGAAGGGCCTGGACCGACCAGCCGGCTGCTGGCCTCACGCCTACATGCCGAAGCAGAGGTGGACGAACATCCAACCAGAATAGGGGTATCGTGTGGTTAGCACGATGATCCTCCTGCCCAGCCGTTATAGCTGGTATTCGCAACGGATTCGCTACCTATCGTAGCTCCCCTAGTGCATCAAGATGCTGGGTGGGCATTGGTCCCATACACTGGCCGAAATGTCATGAGAAAATTTCTTCCCCCATGGGGACTCGAACCAGCGCGCATTCCGTAACGCGAGTCCTAGGCAGGATGCCTTAGGCAGTGACGCCACGGCGTGGGACCATAAGTCACTTTACCCATATATATTTCTTGCTTATCTAATCTAATAGATCTGTGTGAGCTCCATCATTGTCTATGCATAATCGGATACATCTCCAGGTCCTTTGCGACTTTTATGTAACTGCTGTGTTGTTATATCTACAAAGACGACATGTGTCGAGTTTCACGAATAGTTGATCTTTGATGTTGCCAATAATGAACACTCGCTTTTCCCAAGCTAACAATTTTTGCTTTTCTTGGGGGTAGCCTTCCAAATCTCCTTTCAAACTGTCATAATTTGTTGCACTGTCTGCCCAATGTGTGCTTTTCATAGCCCCAAACACTCGCAATCAATCACTCTTCAAGCGAATAATTACTTGTATCTGCCATCTTGCTCACAATTCCACTATCGTTATTCAACTATTATTGTCGCTGCTTCCAAATGTTTTGGTCATTGTTATCAACTATCTTTCAGTGTTGCTACACTCTTTTGTCACCAGGTTTAGTAATTAGTAATTTCTATAGTACATTACATTGTTTATATCTATATCCAGACGTTTGAGATGGGCAGGGCATGTAGCACGCATGGACAAATCCAGAAATGCGTACCGGTATACAGTGTTAGTTGGGAGGCTGGAGGGAAAAAGACCTTTGGGGAGGCCGAGACGTAGATGGGAAGATAATATTAAAATGGATCTGAGGGAGGTGGGATATGATGATAGAGACTGGATTAATCTTACCCTGGATGGGGACCAATGGCGGGTTTATGTGAGGGCAGCAATGAACCTCTGGGTTCAAAAGCCAGTAAATAAGTCAGTAAGTAAACCACTCATTCGGGGGAGCACAGACATGATCTCTAACGGAACGAGAGCAGGACATGCTCAGAAAGTGCCAACGAAAAATGGAGAGGAAGATGCTGAACATCACACTCAGACACAGACTATGTAGCGAGGACATAAGGAGACAAACACATTGCAAAGACGTAGCAGAAACGGGCGATAAGCTGAAGAAGAAATGGGCAGGACACGTGATGCGACCCAACATAAACCGGTAGACATACATCCTTACGACATGGGACCTAAAGATTGGCAAACGCAACGCTGGAAGACAGAAGACAAGGTGGGCGGACGAACTTAGATCAAGATTCGGCCATCTATGGTCAAGAACAGCGAAAGACCGACAACAATGAAAACTAATCACAAAGAGACTTGCACCCCAAAAATTGACTAGTGAACAGTGGACCCTTCAGTGTTAACCCGGACAGCATCCCAAACTATTACATTACAAAAGTGACCATCATTTCCGGAATGGCTAACCGGGAACTGCTTGACAAGCCACCCTTGCCCTTCACAAGATTTCGTGGCTAATTCTTAATTCTTAAACCACTCATTCATTAGATTTTAACACTATTAGAAGTTTATAAAATGGTCGCATTGTTTAGCCTACTTGAGATAACCATATTTGCATCATCTACAAATAAGATTACCTGGGATAAATTAATTATGGTTGCAGCTAAATCATTAATGGACAAGAATGGACCTAAAATTGATCCCTGGGAACTCCATGTTTGAAATTTCTAAATTCTGAGTGAGAAATTTGTGACTATTTGGTAACCAGTACTGGTAGAGTACCATACTTATTTTTACACTTTGTTTTGTATTTAATAAGTAAGATGTTTCTGCTGCTGCCATTGTCATTGCCAGACGTCAGCATGCCTCTTCTTTTGTTTGAATGGCTCTCTGCAGTCATCATAAAGTCTGACAATAAACAGCTGTATTGATTGTATTTCCCGGTTCCACAAACTCAACAAGCAACACACCTTTTTGGTCCCAAACACGGTAGCCATAACCTTCCTGTTGTTGAAGGTTTGTTTTAACTTTTTCGGTTGTTTGGCGAGTTTGAGTGCATTCATTGTTGTGACTGTTGCTTTGTTTTGGAGGTAACATATTGAATCCAGGTCTCATCTTCAGTCACAACTGAATTAAAAAAAATCTTCACCTTCAGCCTCATAATGGGTGAGGAATGTCAGCATTGATGCCAT
The DNA here is from genome assembly GCF_040183065.1 of Periplaneta americana. Taxonomy (NCBI): domain Eukaryota; kingdom Metazoa; phylum Arthropoda; class Insecta; order Blattodea; family Blattidae; genus Periplaneta; species Periplaneta americana. Next base: position 145,019,256 of record NC_091120.1, read on the forward strand.
TCCATTCGGCGACCTTTTATGGTCATCAGACAACATCTTTGGGACCCATTGAACGCACAGTTTTTTGTAACGTAGATGTTCTGTTACGATCGTGTAAACAGATGATCTTGAAACTTCAGGAAATTCCACACACAACTTACTTATGGTAAACCTCCGTTTTTTTCTCAACTCGTTGAACAATGTCTTCTGTTACGACAGACTTGCGTCCTTGTCCCCCTTCATCGTGAACACCGGTTCGACATTCTTTAAATTTCCTACACCATTCACGCACAATACCATCACTCATAAAGTTTTCACCATATACTCGGCTCATTTTTCGATGAATTTCTGCTGCACTATTCTCTTCTGCTTGAAGAAACCGAATTACACTACGCAACTCGCACTTGGCGATAGACTCAATTGTAGCAGCCATGTTTACGTGCTTGCAACTCAGCTTAAAATGGCATAATGACATTGGAAATGGCAGAGGTTATAGTGGAGGAGATGTGAAGGGATATATGGTTTCATAATCAGCATAATCGGAGGTTGAAAAAAAAAGCAGCCCTTGTATGTTAAGGCAGTGATGTCATTCTAATTTTTTAACCAGTTCTTTGCACTGATAGTGGTAACTACAAATTTAATAATATTAATATAAAAATATTAAGTATGGTAGCCTAATAATAAGGGACTATAAAAAAAGAAAATTGCAATGAAACATGCTATTGCAGAATTATGTGTAGAGTAATTTAAAAACTTGCAAATTCTGACTCACGTTACGAAGAAGAGGAGTACAGAATATTCACACACCATCTAGCCAGCTATAAAAATCTGCTCACACTGACATATTGTGTGAAACATCTGAAAACTCATCTGTATATGCACTTACCCTACTTCGTAGGAAAGCCATATTGTATTTTTGGTATGGTATGGTAGCCATAGGCGGAGATACAGGGGGGAGGCATAGGGGGACAACACCTCTCCCAGATCAAATTGATAGGATACTACCGGTATCTATCTGTAGCATTAGGTATGAAGAAAACATAATTCTGAGGAGTTATAATAGGTTTATTTGCAAAATCAACGTTTACATAAATGTTATGTTTCTAAATATAGGCACAAATTATATGATTTATCTTTTACAGCAGCGGTTCCCAAAGGGCTCCGCGGAGCACACTTTGGGAACCGCTGCTGTAAAAGATAAATCATATAATTTGTGCTTCTATCTAGTCTCTAGTAAGAAAAACGCAAACTACTTCCATGAAGCGAAAAATACTTTCTCAGAATATACTCTCTAGATGGAAGCACCAATAATAGATCTACTCGTTGGAACTATCTCGATTTTTCCTGCTTGCCAAGTACTCAATGATTCTCGAAATTTATTTTATGTTTTATACACCAAGCAGGCAGCGTTTGTTAATCGTGATACGTGGAATCTACAATCTATTGACTGTTATGTTGCCTCAAAAAATATATATACACCTGCATGTTAATTTCATTGCTAAACTTTCGTTGAACTAGAACTGTGGCTTAAGATGGGGTCCGTAATACCCGAGAATCATCAGCTACCAACCAGTGCTCAATCAAAGGGGGATAACAGCAGCTGAAACCTTACTTTAAAAGAGGATAATGCGAATTCCTTGAGATTGAGTTTGGAATATGCTGAACATGATCCTGCTTCAGAGTCTATGGTGCCTAGTATAGAAGTACTGAAAGGAATAAAAAAAAAAGGAAAATATTGTGATTCATATTTGGACATGGGATTCACTGAGTTTGCTGATGGACGTCCACAGTGTGAGATATGTAACAAAGTTTTGCCCAGTAGTTCTATGTTCCCTGCCAAGCTTAGAAACGACATTTCAAAACTCATCCTGACTTCACAAATGAAACTGCAGACTAGGTACTTTAAAAGAAAAACTGACGAACTCCATGCAGGTCAGACAATATCTTTATCTCATGTAAAAAACAAATAACAAGAAAGCACAGGAAGCGTCGTACTTGATTAGTCATGACTGGCTCTTGCTGGTAGTGAAGGTAGTGAAGTGCATGTGGACGAAAAAACTGCAAACTTGATCCTCAGTGTGCCCTTATCAAATAACACTGTGCGTAATCGAATACAGAATCTATCAAACCATGTTAAAAATACCACAGTTTCCCGTATCAGTCAAATGAAATTTTCGCTACAACTTGACGAATCCATGGACGTTGCCGGATTAGCTTTGTTAGTGATGTTTGTGCGGTACGAGTTTTCAGATCCTTTCTTGAAAATATTTTGTTCTGCAAGCCATTGCCATCCTCCACGAGCGGTACTGAAATTTCATTGAAAACCTTGGGACAATTGCATTGACGTGTGCACAGATAGCGCAAAGGCAGTGGTTTGGTCCTGTTTCAGGCTATGTTACAAGGATCAAGAAAGTAAAAAAAAACTGCCCAAGTAGTCATTGTGCACTACACCAACATGCTCTCGCAACGAAAAAAATGCCAGCGTTATTAAAGCAAGTACTACGTACACAACGTCGTCAAAATTATCACCTTTGTTAAGGGACGACCTTTGCAGTGTAGACTACTCAGTATTCTGTGCGAAGATATGGGAAATATAGGGCTACACAAGTCATTGTTATTACATATAGAAGTGCGATGGTTGTCGCATGATAAAGCGTTGTCCCGTTTACTTGAACTTCGAATGGAAGTTTCGTCACTTTTGAATGACCAAAACAGTTTGCTGGCAGAGTATTTGATTGATCAGGAATGTTTGTGCAAATTATGTTACTTGGCAGACATTTTTTCAAAATTAACTAATTCAACACATCCATACAAGGTAAACGGAAGATTATATTCGATGTCAATGAAAAAAATTTCCGCGCTGAAGAAAAAGATAGCGTTCTGCATAGAAAGCGTCGAAAATAACTGATTTCAAACTTTATAGAAGAAAATAACACAACAATGACTGACTCATTCATAGCAATAATAAAAGAACACCTTGGCAATTAGTTTCTAAATTTGAATTCATACTTGCCAAGGGACACTCAGGAATCGATTCGAAAGAAGTATGAGTGGATTTTAGATCCATTTCCAGTGAAGTCAAAATCAGCAGCTCTCACTGCGGCACAATATGTGGTCCTTATAAATATGATTTCTGACAGCCACTGTGAGGCATCATTTAAAAGCAAACCAATTCCGGAATTTTGGTCTCAGTTAAGGGAGGATCTTTTGATATTAAGTTCAAAAGTAAATTTATCTCACTGGCTTTTGGTACTACGTATCTCTATGATTCGGTCTTTTCGAGGTACGTGGCTACAAAAATAAAATATCGAGCTTAGTTGGACGCAGAAGACGATATACGTCTTCAAACTCACTTCTGTGACAATGGACAGTGATAAACTCTGCTGCAAGAAATAGGTACATTCTTCACATTAACTTGGAGTGTACATGCAACATTGTAACATTTTTTTAAATATCTTAACTACTTGTCTTGTTACATCATTTTGTAGATTTAAATAATATTACCTCCAGTACTTTTTACTATTGTTGCCTTTATTATATATCTTATTATTCATATTTTCATATTACGTATCATGTGTAATATGCTTCATAGAACATAGACAGATATAACTAACAGCTAAACATTTCTTGGGGCTCCACGAGAAACTTTTGCTTCAAAAAGGGCTCCGTGGCTGAAAAAGTTTGGGAACAGCTGTTTTGCAGTATAATATGGGTATGTAACAAAGAAAGAATTGGGTCAAATCTGGAACATTTTCTAGAGAAAGTTAATTCAAGTCACTATAAATGTGACGAGTTTGCAAGATATTGGTTCCTTTTTTAAAAAGTATAGAACAAAATGGAAGTAAACGTATTAGTTTAATACAGAGAGAGAGGCAGCAAAAAGTTACTGCTCTATGCAGGGGACGTTGGGGAACAGATTGCTCGTAATCCATTGCTCGACTCACCAGTAAGATGTAGTAGCACGGACAGGCACTGTTTCATTATGTAGGCTCAAAATTCCCGAGTGGTGGGGATGGAGTGCATGGACAGCGGGAAGAGTACAGAGTACATAGTGTTGCATTACTGTACTTGTTATTGAACTTTATTTGTGTTATTTGTGTTCACTATCAGTATGGTGATGTATAATACTGCACAACTCAGTATGCAAATTGATTGTCATTAACATGGATTATTTATAATCCTGTGTAATAATAGTAAAATTATGATAACATAATACATTTACTTATTGAAATGTTCAATATCAAGAGCTCAAACTTCCGGGCAATACAACGTAATTTCTAGAAGAGACAAATCAAAGATGACTACTTTGTCATTGGCAATATAAGAAGCCTGCCATGAAAAACAAACTTGAAAGCAGTTCTGTTTCTAAAGGCACATCTCCAGATATTCAGAAAGATTTGATCTAGCCTGTCACTAATGTTTTAAGGGAAAGATATTATTGTTCTCAAAGTGATTTAGATATTTTGAGACTACCCATACTTTTTTTTCATGCAGTGGCGAAGCACAAAAAAAATCTTTCTTTGTCATTGGCATGGACATCACCATTGTCATTAGCGTGGATGTATTTTATTCATTCCAATGATGCTTTGCCATGCTAATGATACTTTTATTTAGTTTTTACTGAAGCATATATGATTTATTTCTCGACCCTAAATTAAATAAACTAAATTAAAATTAAATGACATTTACTAGTACATTCATAATAAAAATTTCCATGCACACTGAGAGTAGTTACGAAACATGAATATTTAAAAAATTAAGTGATTTGTTTGTATTTTTGGTTCAGGGAAAATACTATTCGCCTTTTACAGTTGTTCAATTTATCACCTCCACTTCGTAGCAACACTTACTGGCAATATAAGAGAAGTGATAACAAATGGTGAAGTGGACAAACATGCTGGCACAGCTCTCTAGTTCACAAAAGAATCTTAGGATTTTGTTCGGTCCATCCCTGTACCCCTGTGTAGTACAGTTAGTATGTCTGTGAAATAAACGGGCCTGGTTTCAAATTCTGGTTGGAATAAGTTACCTGGTTGAGGTTCTGAGGTTTTCCCTCGGTCAATTCAAGCAGAATTTTATTTTATTGTTCGGTAACTTTAGGTGTTGGACTTCAGACTATTTCACCATCATAATTATATTTCCCCGGTTTCATCACCATCACCATCTCTTTCCTATATTTCGGGCTTGCTATAATGTAGAGTCGGCCGCAGGCTGCTGTCGAACTTGGACATCGTGGTATGTGGTCATTAGTTGCTAGTGGTAGTGCTATATACCATGGGCTCCCCTCTAGGCTCATGGTAGATCGTGACACCAGGGTATTTCTATGCGGAAAGGTAAACAAGATTTTGTAGTTTGTACAGAAGTTTTGAGGTAGTCTGCAGGGGAATCTGTAGCACTGGGGGCCTTAGGGCATGCACACCATATCATTCCTGGTAGTAAAAGGGGTCCATCCAAGTGACATATGTGCGGGGGTAGTCCCTAGCCTGTGCCTCAAAGTGGACTAATAGAGTAGAATAGATCTTGTTAACAAAAATTGGCTAAATTTATTAGATATAATTGACATTTTCTGTACTCAGCTGAGCAAGGTGTACGTTTCAGATTGCATAATAAATGTTTATTTTTTTCATTGTATAATGTAACTTATGTATTTATCGTTTTTCATAAGTGCGGGCACATTCATATGCTCATGATGAGAGTACATATTTTGTAAACTGGCTTATTTTATCATCCCTTTGTGCCTCCCCCCCTCCCTCCCCCAAGGAAGTCGTTCTATCTCTGCCTATGGTGGTAGCAGTTCGATTTCTCTCAATTCCTGGATTTTTTCCACAGTTGTTCGAGCTGTATGGACTCTCACATTGTCCTGTTACAAGAAAGAAAATTCTATTTCTATAAACTTTACTAATGGCAGTTACTTCTCCCTCAAAACTTCATAAACCCGTTATAGCTGTTGAGAATAAAGATCCGCATCGATTGCACGTCCATTTGTAACAAACTCCCAGTGAATCACACCTTCAAAATTCCACCAAATATATACCAGTAACATTACTTTGGAGTCGAACCGATTTTAATGATGACTTTGGCATGCTGATGGGGATCAAGCCACTGTTTTGAGGTATGAGAGTTGTGGTAATATACCCATTTTTTATCATGTGCGACAATTCTTCTGATAAATCTATCATCTTAGGAATTAGCAATAAGCTGATGACAGATATTCACTGTGCATTGGGCCTGTTCAGGTGTCAATTCATGAGGTTCAGATCTACAACTTCTGTATGATTTTTTAAACATCATAATGTAACGATATATCGTATCTTTTGAAGTACCAAGTTCTTCTGACAACCTACAGGTACTTTTTGTGAATTTTCTTCCAAAACTCTGCATATATTCTCAATGTTCCATATCTTAGGTTTTCCAGGACGTTGTAAATCTTTAATGTCTCCTCCTCCATTATTGGAACGTTGGAAACATTATTGTACTATACGCTCACTCACAACACCTTCACCCTCGACTTCACATAATTTTTTAGCTATGGCAACAGCTTTATAATCTTGTTTCCAGTAGTGCTTTAGAAGGATTCTAATTTCAGACTTTATCAACTTTATTTCATATCCTTTATATTAAAAATTTACGACTGTCGCAAGTCCACAATATGCAATAATAACCTTAGCATTCTGTAAATTGCATTGGCTATCTGAAGAAATCCATTAAAATCTTACAAAACACTAAACTTAAAAAACCGACATTTGAGATGACTTAAGATAATTTCACTGTGCTTTCAGAAATTTTGTCAAGTGACTTGACCATAAGACTAATTTATAAGCTGTACAAACCCATTACGTGACAAGAAAGTATGCTAATATTGTTCTCTCTTATTAGAAATTACTTTGGTTCATACTAATTCAAAAGCATGTACCATAGCCAGACAATAATTGAATGACTGCCTAGAATAACGTTGTAAGTCTGTTTTTGACCTACCTCGTCTTTATCATGGCCTATTCCAATCACAAAAAAGAAAAAAAAAAATTATCTGATTGCAATGTCAAGTTTTCTTTCTCTTGGTCATGGTTACTCTGAATTTTACCATGCCCTAATAACGGAATAAAGAAAAAAAAAAGATTCTTGTGTGTATAATATTGATATTGTATGCCTAAACATACAGTCAAAGTTGTATAATTTGTTTCAAGTTTTTATGATATAAATTTGTCATTATTATTATTATTATTATTATTATTATTATTATTATTATTATTTAATGTACTCAAATGTAACAACCATAGAGAATTTACCAGGAAATATGGACAGTATTTAAGTTTCTTTGCTTTACAACGTTGTTCTTCTGGATTGACATACATTGTTTTTCTATCGAAAATGTTCGAAACGTTGTGTTATTTGGAAGATGAAGGCAATACATATAATATATAAATGGTGTGAATACTTACGAAGTATTAATACAGACCTCACATCGTCATATTTTGTAATATTTAACAATGTTAGTATGAAATAAATATATTTTTAATTTCCTGACAAACTGTAAAAACTGACTTACAACTTATTCTAGGCAGCCATTCAATTATCTTTCATTGTGCACCAGAAAAACTCTTTCACCCAGGCTGTACAGCTCGAACATACATTAGAGAAGTTGAAAAAAAATCATACATAGACTCAGGGTGCGAATTAAGATTTCTGATGGGAGGGGGGGGGATAAAATCCTAGGTAGAGAATACCATACATAAAATTATTGTTATTCTCATTTGATACGCCTCAACGCTTGGTCGCACTGAGTTGCTTGTCTTGCATCTTGCTCATAATAGTATTATATCCATGAGCAGACTTAAGATAAGATGTGTAATTCCTAGTTATTGATTGTTGTCAGCTTGACGGTGATTATAATACATCAATATTATTTTCTTTGCTTACTTTATAATTTATAAAGTATAATCGTATTAAAAAATTATATTTTGTGAGGGGCGTAGAAGTTATCCCTGGTAGTGATGTTAATATGAATTTATGAGAAGGGAATAACTTTCTAACAGGGGGGAATTCATTCATTCATTCATTCATTTATTTTATTCCATAGATCTTACATGAGCAATGAAGCTTTAAGATGTGGAACATGTCAACATTTTACAATATTACAATTACAATTTTTACAAATTTTTATAGTTTTACAATTTAGTAATTTTCTACAATTTTTACAATGTTGTACAATTTTTTTTTTTACATTTTGGCGAGATGTAGTGAGATGAAATGAGGTCCGAGGATTCGCCAAAATATTACCCGGCATTTGCCTTTTCGGTGGGGGAAACCTCGGAAAAACCCAACCAGGTAATCAAATCAAAGGTGTTGATGCCAAGGACTCGCCATACATCATCCGGCTTCAGTCCCACGGCTGTGGAAAACCTCGGAAGAAACCAAAGTCCAAAGGGGGATCCAACCCAAGCCCGAACGCAGCTCCGGAACAGCAGCCCAGCGAGTCTGCCGACTGAGCTACATCGATGGCTCTACTAAAAGTATACAATACATAGCCAATCAGATTATTAAATTTACAAACGCAAGCGATCATTCATCAGTTGAGCTATATTATAATACAAAACAATTTAATTAAATTTAAGGCATAAACAATTCAACCAGTTGTGATATACAGAAATTGATAATACATATCATGCAAACTACTTCAAATTACAAACACAAACAATTTATCAGTAGAGCTATATAGATTACTATTCAATTTAAAGCATATACAATTCATCGGCCAAAACTATACAAATATATACAATAGAAAGTAGCATACTTTCATTAAGCTATACAAATTTGTGCAATTAATATCAAGTAGATTAATTCAATTTATAATCATAAACAATTCATCAGTTGAGCTATACATATTACCATTCAATTTACAGTAGGTCTATATACAATTCATCAGTAGAGCTACACAGACTAGTAATCATTTTAAGAACATATACAATTCATCAGCCAAACTATACAAACATATACAATCAAATTAGTTCCATTTACAAACTTATTTTCGTTAAGCTATACAATTCATATGAAGTAGATCAATTCAATTTATAAGCTTAAACAATTCATCAGTTGACCTATACAGTATACAGTACATACAATTCATCAGTTATGCTAAACAAAAAATACAATACATAGTAAACAGATTAAGTCAATATAAAAACATATTTTAGTTGAGCTATATAAAATTGTACATGTCATTTAAGTAGAATAATTCAATTCACAAGCATAAACAATTCATCAATTGTGTAGAAGGTATGAGTATGTAGAAATTTGGTTAATTCTTTTCTGAACCTTTTCTCGTTGTTCTTCAAATCTTTAAGATAATTAGGCAGTGCATTGAAGACTGTTATACATGAATAGCGAACTCCTTTTTTAAAACAGCTTAGACTAACAGAGGGTAGATGAAGATCTGATTTATGTCTTGTATTAAAATGATGAATGTCTTGATTAGTACTGAATTTATCTTGGTTCTTAATATACAGCATCATTAGGGAAAGAATATATTCACAAGGTAAAGTCAAGATTTCTAAGTTTCGGAAAATATTTTTACACGAGGTCCTTTTATGCACACCGGTCATTATTCTTATAGCTTTCTTTTGTAAAACAAAAACGTGTTTAGCTTCAGACGAGTTACCCCAGAATATTAATCCATATTTCATTACAGAGTGAAAATATGCAAAGTATGACATTTTAAGTAAGTTTATATCACCAATAGTAGATAAGGATCTTAATGCATAACAGGCAGAGCTCAATTTACGAGTAATACATTCTATATGCGTTTTCCAGTTCAAGTGATTATCCAATTCTAAACCAAGAAACTTTGTGCTTATAGATTCTTTGAGATGAGTTCCATTTAATCGAATAGTGTAGGAAACCTGAGCACTATTGCGTGTACTAAATTTGACTGCACTGGTTTTATCAACATTAAGTGCTAGTTTATTTGCATGGAACCATTCATTCATTAGATTCAGCACTGTATTAGAAGTGTTTATAAAATGATCGTATTGTTTGCTTGAAATAATTACACTTGTATCATCTGCAAATAAAATTACATGGGATGAATTGTTTATGGAAATCCTCCCATCGCCACCGTTAATTCGCACCCTGCATAGATTATGAATTCCACCAAACTTCACATTCCTGGGTGCAGTGGTTTTCATGTGGTTACTATGCAAACTTCATGCTTTTAAAAAAGTGACTTAAACATTTTGTTTTTATAGAGACTGACTCAGAATCTCTGCACCAAACTCGGAGGGATGATACATCTCACATGGAGAACCATTTTTTGTCAGACAAATCAGACAAACTGTTTTTTCCTACGTGCAGTTTAGGAGTTATACATCTGTTTAAAATGCAGGGGTGCATTAATGATTTCAGTGGCAATGTTTACAATGTTCAACAGACCCAAGCCCCTTTTCTTCGCATCAACCTCTGCCCCTCAACATGCATCTGTGTCTGCTGTCTCTTGTTGTCGAGGTTGTAGCCTGTGTTTGAGCTTAGTGCACATAGAGTGGATTGCCTGAGCAGCTTACCTTCAGAACACAAAACCACTACTCATGAAGAATGTACCCTTCACAATACCAAAGGACACATGGTTTCAGCATGATGAAACCCGACTGCACTTCACCCTTGGTGTGCGAGCACATGTCAACAACATGTATGGGGAGAGGGGGATCCATTGTGTGGCCAGCACAATCGCCCAACTTAATTTCCTTTGATTTTTTTCTTTAGGGATATGCGAAGGATGTGATGTACGCCAACCAGTAGACACTATAGAGGAAGTAATTGTGCAGATACGCACTGCCTTTCACCAGAGAGAGTTCGACAGTCAATGTTACAATAGAGTCATGAATGCAATGTGGTTCAGTGTGGACACTTTGAACATCTACTGTAAATGATGTAGAAATTTTGCGAGACCTATCATTCCTTAGTGTTTGGTGCAGAGATCCTGAATCAGTCTGTATAAATTGTAGAGGAACACTAATACAACACTTGCATCTCAATGTTACAAAACGTTAAACAATCACGCATTTCACTCATTTATAAGTAAACGAATATCTTCTTTCCAAGCTGGAGAAACTAGTTCAAATAGGATTTTTAGTATACTAAGGCAGTATGGAGTAGATTATATCAAGGCACTTCAGATTCTTCAAGAACATTTTTAAAAATTTCCCCATCATAACTTCATTATCACATTTCGCCATCTTTCGATAAATTATTGTGCCTCAGGTTAAACGAGAGGCGAAAGTTACATTCCCTTTCTCTCTTATACCGAATTTTGCACACCTCTACTCACTCTTACTTATTTGTCCGATTCCACAATCTTTCTCGCTATCATAACTTAAATACTCAGTCACAATATGATAACACACTACAAATTCCACTCCACACATCATCCTTGTATTCTTCATCTTTCACTGTTGCTACTTCTCGTCATTGGAATTCTCTGCAGCTTGAAGTCAAGGGCTGCCAAACTTTAATTTCTTTTACACATAAATTAGAAAAATATGTTATGATGAGTTGCCAGACCTAACGCATTGTGAATATTTAATGCAATGTATTCCACTGTATTTATTTTTAATTTTTGTTTCTTATTTTATTCTGTAATCATGTAAATCGTGTTTATTTATCACTTAACACCAATATGTATTCCACTGTGTTGTCTTTATTATTGTCATTATTATTATTATTATTATTATTATTATTATTATTATTATTATTATTATTATTATTATTATTACTTTTTTATTAGCCTATTATTTTTTTATTGTGTACGTTTTATTGAATTGTCAGTTTCTGGTTTAATTATGTGAATCCTAACTTATTTGTAATTTAATACTAATATGTATTTCAATGTGTTTATTTGATTTTTATTGTGCACACTTTTTATTGAATTATTATCGGCTTCTGTTTTTGTATAATTCGTATTTGATTTTAACAACATTAATATGTATTCCACTATGTTTATTTTTATTTTATGAGGTAAATTTTTATGCAACTCCTCTTTTGATCTCATTATCTACCTAAATCGTATCAGTATGTAATTACTTAAATCCAATTCAGTTGTATGTTCAATTATGTAAGCAAGTTTTAATCGTGGTTGAGTTTAAGAGAAGCCCATACGGTCTTAACTCTGCCAGGTTAAAGAAAGCTATTATTATTATCACTGTCCCAATAGAAAGCAATCATCACTATTCGTATGTTCGGCACGTAGAAAAGACTTCATATCTGACTAACCACACCAGCTGAAAAAGGAGTGAGTGGAAGAGAAAGAAATAGTAATGTTTACCACCAACACCACACCACTACCTAAAAAGATTTTGACCCTATGATGTATCCCGAGACTAACTTAGTTTAAAACTTTTTTCATTGGATTTATAATGCCAGATAGTAGATTTTTCCTAATAAATGTGCCATCATCATCATATCTCTCTCTCTCTCTCCCCTGTATTAAGCCTTGATGGCTGTTTCAAATATTTTAAAAACTATTCATAGTTCTTTTTCCACACTGTTATTCCATATCAATAAGACTATACAACAAACTCCCCACTGAAATTAAAGCCCTTAACAATACAAGATTAAAAAAATCAGTGAAACATATTTTGCTTTCTCACATGCCATTAACTATCAATGAGTACCTTAGTTTAAAATTACAAAATTAACACCAACAATAGTTTTTTTTGTGTATACAGCTCTTTTTTATGTGTTTCATATAGCCTACCTTGGTGAGGTTACCGAAGAAGAAGAAGAAGAAGAAGAAGAAGAAGAAGAAGAAGAAGAAGAAGAAGAAGAAGAAGAAAAGAAAAAAGAAGAAACATAAACATTGCAAGGGTACGAACAGATAGAGATCTGGAGAAGGATAGGGAGAGATAACTACATTACAGGCTGTAACTAAACATGTGGGAAACCTCTGGGGAACTGATAGAGAACATAAAAATAAGCAAAAATGTTCATATAAACATCTGGTCAGTTTCTGAGCTACAGTAATTGATGGTGGTGTACAAATAAAGTGTGTGCGTGTCTAATATCTACCCACTTCACTTGCGTGCTTCAGATTCAGTATACTGCGGATAGATGGCAGGACTGTGACCCATTTTCAAGTTGCACACCATTTCGGCGGGCCACTTTATGCGTGATGTGTATCTGTGAAGAGTTAATATCGTGTACTAGGGTGAGTGTATGTGTAAATGTTCGTGTAAGTTTAGTATAGGGAATGAGTGAGGATGATAGTGAAGGTGAGGAAGGAAGAAGGGGAAACCCAGTGTCGGCACGTAGACTACTTCTGTCAAACAGCACCAATGGGGCAGCCAGGCTTAACGTCCCCATCCGATGGACGAATCATTATCAACAGTGACATATGCCTTCTCTTCATATGCATTGTGGAGAGATTTGGGATTTAACTCGGCATATTGATGCATAATTTAGTGATTAGAAGTTGTGCACCATCATCTCTCCTAGTCCCGAGGTAGAAATTTCACATGAAAATTTCTGACCCTGTCAGGGATCGAACTCGGATCAGCTAGTCTGGAGGCAGACACGCTACCAGAGATAACTCGGCAGATTTCAATTCACAATTTACACGAATCTTTTTTAAAGGAAAATTCTGTTTAAATTGTATTTACATTCATCTTATTAATAATGAAGTTATGGGCTTATCAATTGAAATTAATAGGCTACAATAAGAAACATTTTACATCTTGATTACACAACTTTTAACATTGTATCACTTCGGAATATGTATGATAAGAACTTTCTTGTTTTAAATCTTAACGCACCCACACAGGAAACAAGAGGCGCCAAGACCAACAATGACCAGTTCCAAAGATGACCGAAAATAGGTCGAAACATGTTAACAAGGTACGTTAAGATTTAACACAAGAAAGTTCTTATCGTACATATTCCGAAGAAATATTTATTTACGAAACAGAAACTTCCACAAAAAGTGCTCAAAATTGCCACCAAGAGATCTAATACAGGTTTCTAAGTGACGCATCATTGACTGTTTTACTCTCTCCCATATTCCAGGTGACTGCCATATCTGCTGACATCCTGGTTCAATAGGCTCATGAAGAATTTCCACGTTCGTAATAGGTCTGGAATACACAATGGCCTTTAATTGACCCCATAAGTAAAAATCCAATAGATTTAGGTCAGGAGAATGAGCATGTAGCTTAAAACAAAACAGCAACACCTTGATTAGAGAAGAAAATTACGTGTGGCTTCTTTATCTGTGACTTTACAATATGTGCACACCACAAAGAATGACTGTACCTCAGAAACTAAGCGAAATTGACCAGATGTTTATATGAACTTTTTTACTTGTTTCTATATCTTCTACCAATGCCTCAGTGGTTTTCCATATGTTTAGTTACACCTTGTTTGTCTACAATTCTACGAGCTGATAGTTACAGTACCATATTTTATTATGTCTAGGTAAACGACTTCATTTGTACATACCTACTGTATGTAGACATTTTATTTCTCTTTGAGAATTCAAATTGAAATAGCATGTTCGTTACAATAAATATTATTATGTATTCTGACGATGCCATGAATTCACTGTAATTCCTAAGGCTAATAAATATCTTATTTTATCTTATTTTGAACTAACATCTTTAACACATGTTTGCAGACCTACTAATTATTATTTTAATAATTTTAATGAGTTATATTATGGTCTATACTTATATCTAATTATTGCTAGATCTCTTCACTTTTCTTATAGTTAATACATACTGCAATATCCTGGAACGACGTTAAGAAATTTAATTTTCCACAATGGTATTCTTTGCTTCTATTTTATTTCACTGGGGCTCGAACTCGGATTACCAACGTGGAAAGTCATTTGGCTATTGGTGCACCAAAAGTTACTATAGGTAATGTATGAATACACGGCACTTTATTCTCGTTGCATATTTCAATGTTTCCCTTCTCTACCACCAGGAGTGCAAGGAACATTTTGATGCCTTTCTCTTTTCCACTGCCAGGGGCGCAAAGAAGCTCCACCAGAGTCAAAAGAGTGAAGTTATTTAATGTAATTACGAATATTTTGCGTCAGTACTGTGTTAATTTAAGTGTTGACTAATTTTTACTCCATTTATTATATTTTTGATCCCGGGAAAATATTCGTCTAAAAGTAGGGAAGATGTTTTCGTTAAAAAAAAGTATTTCCTTGGACAAAAAATATCAGCTCATTTGACTATGGTGGAAAATTCTTGGACCTCTGGCTATGAAATAAAAGACTTCTCTTGCGTGCCTATTGGCAGAAATAAGGACTAAGGAGCAAGCAAACAAAAGAATAATAAATATGAGTGCCGTGTATTCAAACTCCACTGTTACTATATACAAACATTAGCATAATCTGAAAATCTGCTCAATGGAATTCAGTGGCAAATTCAAGGGGGGCTACCAGGCTGAAGCCCACCATTTCTCAGGAAATATTTACAAATTCGATTTAAACCATAAAGAAACAATCCACCATTGGCTTTGCGAGTGGGACACTGAATGAAACATATTTTTTTACTGTTTCTACAAGAAAATGACCAGTATTTAGACTAACAAATCTTTATATTTCTGCTGACAGATTGTTTTAAATTGATGGATATTATGAAAGAAATTAAGAAGTTACCGTTTTCAACACAGCAGCTAGATTTATTTAGGGTTGGCGTCAGTTCATTCACCCTGCAAACGTAGGAGAATGGATTTTGCTTTATAACAACTTTTGAGGAGTCTAAATGGATGTTAAATTTCATAACATTAAAGGGAAAGGAAGTGGCCATCCTACCCCATTATCTCATGGCCTATTTGCCTCATAACTGGTGCATTCTTGGCATCAGACCTGTCTTTGGACAGTTGAGTAAACAACAAACAATGATTACTATTGTCCTTTAAATATGTTGCATGTAAGTTATAGGCAAATTTTTCAAGTGATGTTCCCAAAATTGTCCTCCTTTTCGTCAATGGGGAAATGGAAGAACAAACATTTAAAAGACACGCGAAAACGCGTTCTTAAGGGGTTAGGTACAGCTTACAACAGTAAAATTTTTGGAAATATTCAACATTTTTTTCCGCCATTACTGTATCTTGCGCCTTAGGAAAACCACAGAAAATCAAGGTAGGATGTCTCAATTTAGGAGACTAGTCAATTGGCTCTGAGCTGATTATTTAGATATAAGGTAAGGGGAATTTCACCACGAGACAGGATACTGTGGTGTTCCTGGCTTAACATGAGATGGGAATGGGTTTTGATCCTAAGATTCAGTCAGGCGATAGATGTTTGACACTTTACAGGTACTGGTTGCTCTCGATGTGTATTCTGGGTCGCCAGAGACTGAGTTCAGCTCCGTCAGCTCAAACAGGATAAGGGAAAGAATGAAACCAAAAATTTGCGGACAGGGGATGGTTCTGGTTTGATATGAACTGCGGATAGAACCTGATCAAGAGCCTCGAACAACCAATCTTAGTCCTCCCAATTTTAAATACTTGGGTATGCCACTGATGGAATTGATTATGTAGGGTACTGGTACCTATTAGGTATATTATTAATAAAATAATCCAAGAATGGGGAGAGAGACAGACTGAATAAGGAAATATGTAAATAAGATCAAATATAATTAAGTCGTAGTTACCATACCCAGCAAGTTGTCAAATTTTCATTAATAACAATAATTTTATGTATTATTTGAACGAGTAAACACTATCACTTTAGTCCTAGGTACTTGCGATGTTACAGTACCCATCATGTTACAAAGAAAAAATTTGGATTTCAAAATTGCATTATACTCTATACGGTAAATCAAATCTTCAAACCAAAATTAGTTCTTAGAGTACCAGTAGGCCTACTACTACAGTATGATGAAATTTTAAAACATACACCAGTATAAGACTTTTACAAGACCTAACCTTACTTATGAGTCTTATGACACATTAACTATGGGCTAGTCTACTGCTGTGGAGTAATGGTTAGTGCATCTGACCGTGAAACGAGTGAGCCTGTATTCAAATTCTGGTTGGGGTTTTTTCCGGGATTTTCCCTTCACTAATTGCAGAAGAATTGCTGGATAATTTTCGGCGATGGACATCGGAATCATTTCACCATCATTAATTCACATATCAACAGAGGCGGCTTCTCAGGGCAGGCAGGGTAGGCTAAGCCTACCTCAACACATTTAGAAAAACCTAAAAGTGTATATTTATTAACTACCCCAACACATTTGGAAAACCTTATATAATTATATACTCTTGTCTAGGTGCTTAGAAATTCTTCAATTAACTATGAATGGGATTTTTTTAGGGTTAGTTGGACGTTGCTTACTACTGGCAGTTCGATTTATGCGACAAGAATACACTGGACAGATCACGATGCGTCAGAAGGTAGGCAGAAGCGAAGTTAGCCGACCTTCCACGTAACTTCAAAGCTGGCCCTGGAGTAAGCATTAAAAGAGATCGCTATTCTAAATGCTTTCTTAGCGCATGCGTTCTATGCTTAAGCCAGCGCGCTAGAATTCTGCCTGCCCTAACGAGAACCCACGAGCATTATCGAAAACCTACGATTTGCGAAATTTCTGTTTGAAAGTTTCACGAGTTGGAACGTAGTTTGTTACGAGTAGTATAACAGTTTGTAAACAGTGTGTTTTAAAAGATGTTTTTTTTTTAACAGTGTATTTTAGAAAATGTGATTTTTGCAAGTAACTTATGTACTGTATATTAGTGTTATGTATATTTGGTGATTTATAATCAGACATCGGATTCTAGGGCAAATGCCTATTTTGTTTCTTTAGGAGAAAAGTAAAAATAATTATTAATATTTGTGTTTCATGGAAATTGAAAGGTATTCAAAGAGTTTTATAGTGCCCTAAAATGCCCTAAAACGGTTATTAGAGCCTAATTTGTTAATATTCGCCTAAAAATGCCTAACTCACTGTAAAGTTTCGCATTTTACTCTTACTTTTTATAATTTATACATGCATTCACTGCGAAATTTAAGGCATTTAAAAAGTGGAAAGTTTGCTTCACACCGGCCATGAAACCATTGATAAAGGAAACAAAATGTTTTGAATCTCACGACACTCGCAATAGATTTCACCGAATTTAACATGTTTGGAGGCATGAATGCCGACAAAGAACCAACCTTAGTTTTGAAGCAGGCAACAATCACAACATGTGCTGCTACCGATTCAGAGATATACTATACTATAAAAATGACTGTTTTCGGTCTGAAACCGATTAGCTGTACTGCCCTTCAGAGTGTCATAAAATCACAATTTTTGGAGAAAGAGTGTTTTTGAAATATTTATGAAAAGTCGTAAAACTGCGAATTAGTAGGGTAAACCGTTACAAAATATTTAAAAGAATGGCCCTCCTAGTGTTAACACTACCAGGAAATGCAACAATAAGTGGAACTTTGTATTTTTGTCCAATTGAATCTCAATAACAACGGTTCATTTGAATGCTCGTTAACAGTTGCTCTTTCCCTCACCTTATTTGTGTTGAGAAGTTTTGAGCGGTAGGACGTTTTCCTGTGAAGTTTAACGCGGTAATGCCGAAAAATATAAGTGCAAAATCTACATTGATCCGGCAATGGCTAACAGAATATTCAGAATTCACTTATGATGGAAAAATAATATTCTGCAAGATTTGTAGCAAACAGGTATGTAACAATAGTTGAAATATATAAATTCTATTAATTTTAATGAGTAGGCCTATAATATTTATACATTGACTGAGCTATCCTGAGGTATAATTCTTTTTAAGACCACTACACTTTAACCTTTTAAATTCCGATAGTTAAAGTATTTGCAGGTCATTAAAATTTTGATTGTTCGAACCCACTAACTTTGTGATAGAAATACGGCAATACAACAATTAGGATTTTATTTTAATTCAGTTTACTTTACATTTTTAGATTTCGCAAGAAAAGAAGTGCCACCTAAAGCAGCATGTGCAAGGAGGGGCTCATAAGGCTAAAGCTCAGCAGAAAAATCAACTGCAACAAACTTTACTAACACAGCCTACTTCATCCAATCTCAGCAGCAATTTCTATGCTGATTTAACCAGAGCGTTTGTTGCTGCTAACATTCCCTGGAATGCAATTGAAAATCCAGTTTTAAGACAGTTTTGACAAAAATACTGCAAACAAAATATCCCATCTGAGTCGACCCTAAGAAAAAATTACTTAGACAGAATATACAATGAAACTTTAGCTTCCATTTGGGAGGATATAGGTGATTCTTAAATATGGGTCTCTGTGGATGAAACCTCAGATCCTATGAATAGGTAGCTATATAGCAAATATGGTAGTAGGAAAACTTAGTCCTGATGGACCTTCGATTCCACACCTCGTATGTGTTAAGGAACTTTCGAAAGTAAATAGCCAAGCCATTGCTTATTTCGTAAATAAAGGCCTACACTCTTTATACTCAGGTAATATAGACGATTCTAAAGTTCTGTTGTTTTGTACTGATGCTGCCTCATACATGGTTGCTGCAGCTCCACTTCTTAAAACATTTTATCCTAACCTCACGCATGTAACCTGTCTAGCACATGGCCTTCACAGGGTTTCTGAAACAATCCGGAATGAATTTTCTCTTGTCAATTCGTTTATTTCTAACACAAAAAAATGTTTTTGTAAAGCCCCATCCAGGATTTCAATATTCAGAGAGAACTTTCCAGATATCCCACTCCCACCTCAGCCGGTTGTTACACGATGGGGGACCTGGATTCAGTCAGTGGTGTATTATTCTAAGTATTTTAAAGAAGTGGTCACAGTTATTGATAAATTACCTGAAACTGATAGTGCAGCGTGTGTGAAAACAGTGAAAGATTGTCTGAATGACTCACGAGTGAAAAACGATATTGCCTACATAACATCAAACTTTTCTTTCATACCTGCAAGCATTGAACAATTAGAACGTGAAAAACAATCTCTTTGTAGCCAAATAGCAATAGTAAAGGAAGCTCAAGTGAACATACATTCTGCTTTGGGCGAAACTGGGAAAAAAGTTAAAAATAAGTGGGACAACGTATTAAATAAGAATGTAGGATTTTCATTGTTGGAAAAAGTATCAAGAGTGATATCGGGGGAAAGTGTAAATGTTCCAGTAAGTATTGATGTTTCTATTGTACCTAATTTAAAATTTGCGCCTCTCACATCAGTTTCGGTTGAAAGAAGTTTTTCTGCTTTCAAAATGATTCTCAGTGACAAAAGGCAAAGGTTAACTGTGGAGAATTTAGAAAAAATTCTGGTGGTGTACTGTGCAGATAATTATAATAAAGTCTGAGCATGGAACTGAATTTCAATAACTTAAAATGAGTCATCTTGATATCAATAATCATAATTTCATTAGTTTCAATATATTAAATTTGTGCAGCTCTGTTTATAAATATAATATAGTATTTTTTTAATGTTTAAACATACTTTTTTGTGCGTATTTTAGTGTATAACTAAAAATTTTTAAGTGAAAGAAATAAGTATGATACCATGATGTGCCTAAAATGCCTATTTTCATTAAAATAGAGCCTAATTTGACAAATTTTGAGCTTATTTTAGGCGCCTAAAACTGCAATTTTTAGTGCCTAAAAATCCGATGTCTATTTATAATTAATGTAAGTGATAACAATAATATTATATTATGACTGATATAAGTAAACTGTTACGTTGTCCGTTTTCGCGTCGTAATGACATTGAAAAGAGAAGTATTTTGGACAATGGACGACCCACTCCTGCATTAAGCTCTGTTGTTCATAAAGTCAGTGCTAAAGGTGCAAGAAAATTTAATCCTTCATGGTATGAAACACTACGAAATGGAAATATAAAAATTGGAGATTTATCTTTCGAAAAGGTGGAAAAATTCAAATATCTTGGAGCAACAGTAACAAATATAAATGATACTCGGGAGGAAATTAAACACAGAATAAATATGGGAAATGCCTGTTATTATTCGATTGAGAAGCTTTTGTCATCTAGTCTGCTGTCAAAAAATCTGAAAGTTAGAATTTATAAAACAGTTATATTACCGGTTGTTCTGTATGGTTGTGAAACTTGGACTCTCACTTTGAGAGAGGAACATAGGTTAAGGGTGTTTGAGAATAAGGTTCTTAGGAAAATATTTGGGGCTAAGAGGGATGAAGTTAAAGGAGAATGGAGAAAGTTACATAACGCAGAACTACACGCATTGTATTCTTCACCTGACATAATTAGGAACATTAAATCCAGACGTTTGAAATGGGCAGGGCATGTAGCACGTATGGGCGAATCCAGAAATGCATATAGTGTGTTAGTTGGGAGGCCGGAGGAAAAAAGACATTTGGGAAGGTCGAGACGTAGATGGGAGGATAATATTAAAATGGATTTTAGGGAGGTGGGATATGATGATAGAGACTGGATTAATCTTGCACAGTGTATGGACCGATGGCGGGCTTACGTGAGGGCGGCAATGAACCTGCGGATTCTTTAAAAGCCATTTGTAAGTAAGTATGGTATGAAACACATAAATGGCTAACAGGAAGTGAAGTTAAAGCTAAACTGTAGGTGGTCACGTTTGTTATTGTAATCTAAAGAAGGTACTTGGAATCAGATCATATTTGTAACTCGGTAAGTCTAAAGAGACTTGAAAAGAATTTGAATCCAATTTCGGAAATGTTGTCTGAACAACAAGGGTTGCAAGACAACAGTATAACAATAAACTAGAAAAAACCGACAAATTATGAGACGGCTCATTGATGTAACAGTATGGTTATGTAAGCAAGAGTTAAGTTTTCGGGGGGCATGATGAAAGCGAGCTGTCATTGAATCGCGGGAATTACATAAAAATGTTCTGTAAATTTTGCCTACCCTGGACATTTGACTACGAGCCGCCACTGCATATCAACAGCATCCATACCACAGCTCGGGTTAAGGTCACAGTGCAGTATTCTGTACTTGTACAAGAGCATGAGAGTGGTAAGCACAATAAGCCTTAGGCTGCAGTGTAAGCCTTCGGATCTCTCCTCCATACAAAACCATACAGATACACAAAGAACCAAAATAAGTAAATTGAGAAGTGTTCTAATGTGATTTATACAATACATAAAACATGTAGCTTATATATAATGATATACCGGTAATGGAAATTTAATAAAATTAATACTCCAATTGTAATTTTTGTATTTTAATACTGTCAAAACTGGAATAATCGTGCAGCAAAACCGTAGGCCTACTTCTGAAGGTAGGCCTCCACTAAGGTTGTCACATTTAAAAAATGAGAATTCGAGACTGTTTCATCTTTAAAGTGTGCGAAATGAAAAAGCAAAAATACATTCAAGGTAGAGCATCCACCTGCCACTAAACGAATATTGCACACTTTTATCACTGCCAGTATGGCACTAAAAACCAACTTTCAACACTTTTATCACAGACACAACACATTTCAATTTTTACTACGCTATTATATAATATATGAAATTATCATTGCATTAACACATTGATTAATGCACAAAACACACTCTTAAGTTAACGAACTAAATTAATTATCCATGTTGAATCTTTCGTACACTACTTTTAACACTTGAATATAAATAATTGATTAAATGGCGATCTTACTCGTGTTAATTATGTAAGCATGTGCGGCTTACAGCTGTTTCGGTGCTACTTGACACCATCCTCAGAGCCTACTAGATCTCGGTGCTATCACAGTCTAGTATATACAGTCGCGAAGCTCAATACGTAGTAAATATGCAAACATTAGATAGTTGCTCACCACTAGGATCGCTAATATCGCCTCATTACAGGCAATGCAAAATAGTACCGTCACAGTCTATTGTTTCTAGCACCCTCAAAACTCAAGCTTCGTGACTGTATGTAATAGACTGTGGTGCTATCTCACACACACACTATTTGACAAACTCTTCATCACACGAATGCACCCACACAACAGGCAGCGAAGCTGAGATAGCCCCGAGATCTAGTAGGCTCTGAGGATGGTGTCAAGTAGCACCAAAACAGCTGTAAGCCGCACATGCTTACATGATTAACACGAGTAAGATCGCCAGTTAATCACTTATTTAAATTAATTATGTTAATATGAAGATATCTATCTATCTATCTAATGGAGACAGAGTTGCCTGCTATCACATTCTACTTCTTCCATGGCTCCCAACATGACGTAGACCAAAGAGGGCAACATTGGAACGAAATGATACTAAACGTGAGGAATGTTATTACAGATGTGTAGTATTATGTGACAGATTAGGTTAGATTAAACTAGGTGTGTATTATGTGTTAGGTTAGGTTAGGTTTGGTTGGGTATGTATATTATGTGAAAGGTTAGGTTAGGTTAGATTAGGTGTGTAGTTTTATGTTTTTTTTTTTCAGTAGGTTATTTTACGACGCTTTATCAACAACTTTGGTTATTTAGCGTCTGAATGAGATGAAGGTGATAATGCCGGTGAAATGAGTCCGGGGTCCAGCACCGAAAGTTACCCAGCATTTGCTCATATTGGGTTGAGGGAAAACCCCGGAAAAAACCTCAACCAGGTAACTTGCCCTGACTGGGAATCGAACCCGGGCCACCTGGTTTCGCGGCAGACACGCTGACCGTTACTCCACAGGTGTGGACTGTAGTTTTATGTGAGAGGTGTTGGCGACACTGAAAATTCCGTTAATCCTCCCACAAATTACGTCACATTCAGGAAATATATGGCGATGTTTTTCATTCACGCACGATGAATTTGGTATAATAAGTAGGTGAAGTATGTATTTGGGATAGACTAGTTGGGCATATAGCTCTACCAGTGATCACATCTTATTTGCACTACTCCATACTATATATAAATCCTAGGCATTTTCAAGGTCGGCCTATTTTAAGAATGTTCTCTAGTGGCTGATTCATACTGAAAGTAGCCTAACCTTCACCAAAAATACATTAACTCCCTTGTATTAGATGGTGTAAGAAATATAGAATAACTTAAGACTTTAGTACAATCGAAGTACTTACGCAAGAAAGGCTTGATATAGTCTATATGGTATATTATTATAAGGAAATAAACAAAATCTCACATTACTGAGTTGTTTCTGTCCTGTTTTCATTATCCTTGGACCGTGGGTATGTTTAGGCCTACAACCTGAATCATGGATTTATTGAAGTAAGTCTTTATCTAAGTATTTTCTAGTGACTCTGTAGGCCTACACTGTAAGAACTTACACATTATAAATCGAAAAAATGGATCTTAACCCAGATTATCCTGACGTCCTCATATGAGAATGCGCCAAAAATGTATCTTGTATGCCATCTGGCGACATGGGTAGGGACTATTTTAATGAGTCCAATTTATTTACGTGAGATTTATGAACCTGTTCATAATTTAGAATTGTTTGAGGAGTGTTTTGAGTTATGGTAGTAATAACAGTAGAGCTGTGTATTTTCCATGGCTGAGCATACTGACATTGTGATGGAAGGGCGAGTACCGTACTGTGTTCTTACAAATGGTTTAATCTTCTAATTGCGAGTTAGATACAATCAGGAGATGATGTTTGATGTACTAGATAGTTTGTTATCTAGTTTCGTCGCTATAGGGTCTCGCAGTTTTGAAGTGAATTAGTTCATCCTCACAAGAGAACGTCAGGAAAATACGGTACGACTTATTTTGTGTTTTAGGAAGGCTCTGTTTCTGAATGAGCTGATAGGAGCTTCTTGAATGGAATGATGATCCGGAAATTCGTTCTTGCGACATTGCTGCATTACTTCCAGTAAATGCGACTAATGATATTATGGATGATGATTCAGGACCAGAAGGCTGTCCAAATCTTGATTGCCTTTCAGAATAACAGCTATAATAGGAGGCTATAATTAGTTACCGGGATCTTCATCAGCTATTGATAATGAAAATTCACCTGAACCTAATCAAGAAACAAGTGTTTTGCTCCTCCTCGCACCTACCTACAGTAATACAGCTCTCAACTTCAATTTTCTCTTGCAAGTATTTCCACTGCTTGATCACCTTTATTTCGGGTTCACGTTCTGAGCTGGAGAAATCAGTGATGGTTATATCATATGGGTTGAACCATTCCAAGGGGCAGGAATGTGCAATGACAAGTATGCAGATGAAGGCTTGGGCTATAGTGTTGTGATATCATTATGTTGATCAGCTTCCTATTCAAGACATGCCATATCAGCTCCTTTTTGATAATTTAGCCTATTCACTAACTTACGACAGATAAAGGACCTAATATTCTCCAGGTACAACAAAGAAATGGATGGAAACGATTGAGCTGAAGAAAATGTTTCTTTATAGACTTATAGTGTGTCAATCAGAGGAAAAAATATTATTTTCCATCGATTGCACACATGATTGATCTGGCAGAACAAAGCGCATGGCAACTATACAGGAGGGATGACAGCAAATTGGATGATTTTACAAGGAAATCAGTTCTTTCATTAAAAGTCAGATCCGCTAAGAAACGAAAAGTACTATGTATAGACGCATTATGATGGTGTGGAGCATTTTATGGCGGACCTTTAGTTCGACAACAAAGTTAACAGAAAAAAGCAGAGCACTGCAGACAATGCTCCAAGAAGTGCAGTAGGATATGTCTGAAATGTGACTGTTCACTACATGTTTCACGTTTTCTTACATACTATAAAAACTATGAACTTCGGCATTTGTTGTTTTTACCTAGAGGTTAGTGTTAGAAAAAGGGGAGCCTCAGGTTATCACATTTTGTTATATACATATTTCGTGTACGAATTTCTGATTAGTTTTAATTTTTCTACAGTGGTATTTTTAGGGGTTTATTGATGTCCTAGAAAGTTTTCAGACCCTGTTTTGATATATTTCAAGCATCAATCCTTTACACAAAAGTATGATATTTATGAGTTAACGATAATGCATTTTACGGTGCATGTAGCTTATGATATTTTGCTTTTATGATTGTTCTTTGATTAGGTAAGTTGTTGGAAAGAACTAATTATTTTTATTCTGAAAAATGTTAAATAAAGGAAAGCTATGAAATCTCATCATTTACCTTTCATGAAACCCTGCTGAGATAGTGTATTTTCCTGATGTCTTCATGAGAGGATGCTTAATTTCTTGTTTCCTAAGCAAGGGAGTCGGATTATGATAAATTGTCTATTTCATTTAAGGTCCCCAGGTTCAAGTTTCATCAGAAATTTTTACTTTCCGAATAGGCCTAGAAAAAAATTCAGGAATATCTGGGTTAAGAATCACACATGCTTCAACGGTGTCTGTCCAATTTTTATTCCTTCTATCAGTCTAGAAGTAGGTACATAATTGAAAACATGCTCCACAAGCACATTGGTCCTGGGAAGAGTAAGCTTAAAGGTGAATTCTACAACAGACGAAAATACAGAAACGTCAAAGACTCAGACCAGCAGAACTGTAGCTCCTCAGTGCGACTGCCTTCGTACCCCTTCTACCCCACCCACCTTTTCTACCAGTGTGGTCATAGCGTTCTGGATCTTCCACACGCAAAGAATGTCAACTCTAAACAGAAGTCGATCATTCCCAACAGAAGTGGAGTGAGGCTGACGTCATATTTCCCCTACTTACGGGTTCTGCAGGCCTGGTCTAAGTTATTCCTTCCTCATAATATTTCTTGAAAATTTGTACCATTTGTTAACAAAATTTTCCGAATATCCCCGAGATTCACCCAACCTATCAAATTAAGTAGGCCTACTGGACCTTCCCAAGGGCTAAAAGGCGATCGGAGTGTGCTGACAAACACACCATCTCATTCTTGTACCGAGGTCTAGAAGGCATTCCTTTTTCGACAAGTTTAGTGGAAGGCAATATTATTACATAAAATCAGGGACGGCGCCAGGATTTTTAATTTGGGGGAGCAGAGGTGGGGCGAGACATTAGCTTTGGGGGGAGAGGGTTACTTTTTAATGCCATTGTGAAGAGTTAATGTTGTAATAAGGCAACTATTCTCATTTGCAAAATGTCCATGCATTTACATATTTATTTTATATACATATATAGCCTGTATATATATATATATATATATATATATATATATATATATATTAGGTATATCTATTTTTATTTATTTACCTTATTTATTAATTTTATGTCAGCATTAAAAAATTATAAGTTAGGCTACTTACCACAGTATGAAAGCCACTGTAGATTGATGCGTCCATTGATGAGTAGAGCATCAAATTCGTCCACGACAATGTCTATGTTGAGGTTCTTGATTAATGCAAAGAATTGCTAGGGTGCTTAAGCGTTTGTTTGCCATCCAGTTACGGAATATGTTTTTATTTTCCACATAGGCCTACACGAATAGATGACTGGAAGATGGAACTGTCAATGCAGTAAGAGGTGTATATATATTTCATGAAAAGCTAATTAAAATTATCACAAATTCTGCTATGTTTTTATTGCACGCTCACATTTAGATTCATAGCGATTTATTGCCTTAGAATGACGTTTCAGTTCCACTTGAAGGTTTTCTGTATCATAGTGATAATGTTCGGCAAATGGCTTTAGGACTCAAACGCGAAGAAATCACTGATAGTTTACTAGGACCTGCCATAAAACTAAAACTGCACTTATTACAATACTACATAGAGCACTTTACTGTTTATCGTCACTTCACTTTTTCAATGAAACACGGGTAGGCCTAATATGAGAAAACTGATTGTCACATACTATGAAACGTAATAAGAACTAACCGAAAGTACATATTTTAAACACATCGCAAACAACAATAACTACTTTTATTGAATCGAACTAACAACTAACGTATGTATTATGTACCGGTACTACACTAAAATGCAACCGCTTCTGAGAGAACATTATTTTTAAACTTGGCGCTATATTTGAACTAATACGAATCGATATGTTCATATAATCGACATATTTTCATAGTCGATAAATCTCAAACTTCGCGCGGGTCGTCGAATAGCCAATCGTAGCGAAGTCACTGCGCAGTGCACGACTCACAGCGCAGCGGCTAAATTTAAAATTATGTGATATGTTGAGAGAAATAGCTAGGTACCCTACAGTTGCGCCTTAATGACATAATGTTAAATTTAAGTCAGATGTTTGTATGATAAGATCTACAAAGCTGTTCTGTCATTAACTGCATGCGGTATCAAAGCAGATGTATAATAATCATTGTGTTCTGCCCAAGGACAGGTCTTTCACTGCAAACGTACCATTCTCCAGTATCCTATTTTCTGCCTTCCTATTAATCTCCGCCTATGATCCATATTTATAGGCTATCTTAATATCGTCTATCATCTGATATATTCTTCTGCCCCGAACTCTTCTCCTGTTCACCATTCCTTCCAGTGCATCCTTCGGAAGGCAGCTTCTTCTCAACCAGTGACCCAACCAATTCCTTTTCCTCTTCCTAATCAGTTTCAGCATCATTCTTTCTTCACCCACTCTTTCCAATACAGCTCCGTTTCTTATTTTGTCTGTCCATTTCACATGCTCCATCCTTCTCCATATTCACATTTCAAATGCTTCTAGTCGCTTCTCTTCACTTTGTCGTAACGTCTATGTTTCTGCCCCAGAGAATGCTACACTCTACACAAAGCACTTCAGTGGTCTCTTCCTTAGTTCTTTCTCCAGAAGTCCGGAGAAGATGCTCCTTTTTCTATTAAAAGCTTCTTTGCCATTGCTATTCTCCTTTTGATTTCTTGACAACAGCTCATGTTACTGCTTATAGTACACCGCAAGTATTTGAAGTTGCCCAGTTGCTCTACTGCCTCATTTGGAATTCGCAAGTTTACTTCTTTTTAGTTTTCTTCTTATGACTATGATCTTCGTCTAGTTGGCATTTATCTTCATTCCATACTGCTCACAGCTGTCATTTAGCTCCACTAGCTTAGTATCATCTCCTCTTCTGCTAACAACGCCATATCATCAGCAAATCTTATGCACTTTATTCTTCATCCTCCTACTATCACTCCTCCCATGTTCTGGAAACTGTTCTTCACTAAATTCTTCTAGTAGACTTTGAAGAGGGTATGTAATAAAGGGCATCCTTAACATACTCCTCTCCCTGTTCAGCTTCCTTCTGAGCATAAATATAATATTGTCATTAATAAATGCATGACTTCGAAAATAATAAGCAATAGGCTACTGTTAGTGTTTTCTTTTACAAGATTTATTAAATTTGAATGTAAAGTACTTAAAGGAGGGGTGTATTTCAGGCCTGGCTGCGCCAGAGTACTGTTTTTTCAAGACCAGGCGGAGCCAGGGTAATTTTGTGATTTTCATATTACTGTCAACTTTTCGCATTTATAAAAGTCCTATTTTATTCATACAATTTCACAGTGAGGTCTATCTAGATTCGAACCCATGTATTTTCGTCTGACATTCCATACATATTCCTGCGGAAATGGTAGTAGTGGTGGTGATGGTGGTGGTGGTGGTGGTGGTGGTGGTGGTGGTGGTGGTGGTGATGATGATGATGATGATGACGATGGCGACAACAAAGACAACTACAACCGATACTAATGAAATCCCAGAGCCAGGGTACTTTTTTGTTTAGAAATAGACGACTGATTTAAAAGTGTTCTTTTAGGATTTGCGAAAAGGCAGGCAGGAAAATTTTTGGTTGGGCAGGCGCCCTCCCTCGCTCACTCCTAGCACCATCACTTCATAAATGAACTTTAAATATCCAACTATGAAGCAAGAGGCAGATGAAAACAAAGTGTAATATGATACTGACAATAATAACCATACTCAGACTTGAACAAAATGCTTTATCCTTGACATACTGGTACCAGTACCAATGAAACATGTTTCATTCAATATGAGCCTAGTTGAATTTATTATGAACTTAAATCCAATGCTGTACATACTCAAGTTCTTTAACTCTTGAGCTGTCGTACCCATAAACTGAAGAGAAAGGAAATGTTTTTTTTTTTTCTTTCTTGTTTAACTTGGATTTTCACTTTGAGAGAGGAGCAGAGGCTAAGGGTCTTCGAGAATAAAGTGCTTAGGAAAATATTTGGGGGCAAGAGGGATGAAGTTACAGGAGAATGGAGGAAGTTACACAACGTAGAACTTCACGCATTGTATTCTTCACCTGACATAATTAGGCACATTAAATCCATAGGTAGGGCATGTAGCACATATGGGCGAACCCAGACTTAGAGTGTTAGTTGGGAGATCAGAGAGAAAAAGACCTTTGGGGAAGCCGAGATGTAGATGGGAGGATAATATAAAAATGGATTTAAGGGAGGTGGGATATGATGGTAGAGACTGGATTAATCTTGCTCAGGATAGGAACCGATGGTGGGCTCATGTGAGGGTGGCAATGAACCTCTGGGTTCCTTAGAAGCCATTTGTAAGCAAGTAAGTTTACTGAAAATCAAGACATGTGTCCCGACAATTATTTTCGGGACGCAATTTTAATTCCGGCACCATTTTGGAAAATCTGGGCTATATTGCAGACTTAGCCTACACCTGAAAATTTTAAAATACAGTCCACTCTGGATATAGTGAACTTGGTTATAGTGAACATTGGGCTATAGTGAACCTAAATCGTTGGTCTCGACCCGCATACATTAAAAAGTACATTAATATTTCTGTTTATAGTGAACGTTCACTTCGGTTATAGTGAACCTTGTATCTCGACAAATTCTTATTTGAAGTTAGACCTTCTTATATAGAATTGAAAGAATGTGTTGAGAACAACATTCTAAGTTTCTTACTCCTTTAGTCAAAGGACAAAGGTAGGATTAGTGATTCCTATACAATGAACTGCAGTGTAAATCCAAACAACATGTGACGACCTTGCCTTACTCCACCGTCGAAGGGTTAACATTCTGTTCTCAGGCACTCTACTCTACTGTTATTTCTAATCCTCCATCTTCAAAGGGCTGCCTTTTGTTCTCAGAAACATTTCCATTATGAAGGATAGCATCAAAACAATGGAAAATGAAATTGTCTTCTTTTATTAAAAGGGGACAGATATTATATCCAGAGCATAAATGAAAGTAAGATTTCGATGGCTTTCAAACTCCAGCAACCCTCCCCCAGTTTCCTTAAGTGACCCGGGAAATTCCAAGGCTGAGTTCGCACTAACACCATAACAGAGTTTGTCGTTCTAGTGTTCCAACAGTGAATGTACTGTATAAAAATGTCGAAGCATAAAGTGTTTTCTTTGGAAGATAAGGCGAATATTATAAGTGACATTGAATGTGGTCTTCTGCAAGCAGACGTGGGTCGACAGCATAGTTTAAGTAAATCAACTGCAAGTAACAGTATACAGTGTAATCCATTCCACAAAAATGAAATATTTTATTTTCTCGTTCATAATTTCATTAATTTCTGTCATTTAAGGTTAGGGGAGAGACCCTTTGGATATAGTGAACTTCGGATATAGTGAACGAAATATCAAGTCCGCAGAGGTTCACTATATCCGGAGTTGACTGTACTAACTACTATTAACAAATATGGTATGGTATCCAGGGCCTGATTTACAGTTTCAGAGGCCCGGAGCATGATTTTCTTCATGAGGCCCCTTCTTTTCACATAGCAACTAGGCATATGCTATTTTATTTAAACATAAATAATGAGCTGACAGAACGAAGCTACACTAAACTCCTGCTGCTGCTGCTGCTACGAACAACAATAATGGTAACAAGAATTTACCTAAAATAATTTTTCCTTGACGTATTTATTTTTGGAAAATTCGTCACTTACAGGTACATCTTAGAAGTTTAGTGCCCTTGCTAAATCATTTTCAAACCACAGAAGACTATGACAGTCCAGTTTTTCCTGTGAGATGCTACTTCGGAGTTAATTGTTTTAATCTTTTTAGGACTGAAAATGACCTTCCACTTGAACAGTTGAAGCACGATAAAGTAAGATACAATATTAATAACACGGTATCAACATTTGTCCTGTTTTATCTCAAATATTGTAGTTGAAATGATAAATCCTCTAACAGTTCTGAACAAGTTCCTCGTCGAAATTGTCATTCGGTTCTCTTCTGTTACTAACAAATAACAGTTCTGCATTTTGGTACAGTGTTTCTGTTGCAACGTTTCTCTTGTAAAGAAATAGAAATTTTTTCATTGATTCTAGTTCACGTTAACACTTTGTTTAAAAACTTAAAATTGTATTAGTCGACCCAACACAGAAATATCTAAATAATCACATCAAACATACCGGTGGCACAAACAAATATAATTCAACTGACGTTTACAAACTCAAATGCAATAGCTGCCAAAATTTTTACATAGGACAGATAGGAAGATCCTTTCAAACAAGATAATATAATGAACACATTAAAGCTATAACTAAAACCTACATCACATCAAATTACGCAGAACATATTATCAACAATAATCACGATTATAATAATGTAGAAAGATATGGAAATTCTACACATCACACCAAAAAGTCCACAATATCATATACATTTTTTTTTTTTTTTTATCATGTTAAGATGGCGGAAATGGATTCTGTTACATCAAGATACAATGTTAATATACGTCACGAATATTTTCGACTTATTTTCAAGTCATCTTCAGTGATAGTTTTCTAACAAACAAACATTTGAACTAGGTGAAAATATTATTTAAACACATTTATAACACACTAGTAAATAGTCTGACCATGCATACTTTACATAAAATGGTTGAATAGCGTACATAGCCTTAAAATTAAAATGACATACAGATAGAAAGCCTTCCAGTGGACATAATTATAATACAATATATTGAGAGGCATGCAGTGTGCCTGAATTATGAAATTAAAATCGTTTAAAATTATTATATATAAAACTGAAGACTAGGCTTGTTCTTTATGACGTTCAATGTATTGGAAGACTGTATGAAGTGGATGTAAAAGAAAATCTCGGTCTATTCGCCGTGGTGAGAGGCATTATATGAAAGATGTACAGTAGAGGTTTTCAGATGATATGGCCTTCTCATCTTGGCGTTACATGGTAGACAGTTAAACATGTTAGAACAAACGAAATATACAAACATACAATAATACACCTACAACATACACTTAATACACAATTACAGTTCAATATCCACACATTATTCGATATCATAATACATAAGAGCAACACACCCCCACGCCTATAACTGACGAACGCAAATGGTAGAATTCAAGATCAGCAGGAACAATAATATTTCGTAGTACACTGAAGATGATGCAGGACCGGTGTCGAAATGAGCCATCTGTCTAAGATACATAACCTGTTTTAAATTTTAACACTTTTAACGTGTTGACCAATACTATTTTAAGTTTCTATAAATTTGTTTTCTAGAGTAGCATATGCTTTTCATCTTCCTAATTCAGCTGGAAGAGTGTCTCATATAGCATTGCGGAAATAGACAATAAAAGAGCGCCTTTGAGTTTAACAATAAGTAACATCATCTGAATCTGCCTCACTCAGACAATGATTTTTAGGCAGCGTTTTCTTCATTGGCTTCTTATACTCAGTGTTTGCTAATGAAGAGCAAGCTTCTCACTCTATTCACTAAAGGCAGAGTATTAGGTAAGATTTTTGAACTTGCCGGGTAATGACTGGCTGAATTCGTAGAAGATTGCAATCCCACATAACTGTTATGACAGCTGTTTCCTTTTTTCCCCCCAAGTTTTGTAAGAGTAGATTTTGCTTATCCCTTAATCTTTTCATCAGAATCGTCGTCCTGGATGGCGCTGGCCTCCTGTGCCCGAGGTTGCAGGTTTGTTCCCGGTCCAGGTCGATGGCATTTAAGTGCGCTTAAATGCTACAGGCTCATGTCATTAGATTTTACATATTTCAATAGATTTACTGGCATGTAAAAGAACTCCTGCAGGACAAAATTCCGACACACGGCAATGCTGATATAACCTCAGCAGTTGCGAGCATTGTTAAATAAAACACAATTTTAATTTTTCATCAGAATCTTCAGAAATATTACGAAGAACGTTGCAAATTACTCCATATCCCCTGCGCATTGCTTTCATTGCTTTACTTTATGCAACCGTCTTCTTCCTGATAATGATTTTAGAGTAATCTTCATATTCTTTGATTCTACTTTATGTGTTACTAGTTTGCATCTATGGGTTGAAGATGCAAGAAATTCATAAAGACTGTGATTTATTCCTAAGTAGTTAATAGCAAATAAATTATTTTCTACTACATTCACTCCCACAAAGTGTAAACTATGAGCAGAACAAAGCACAAACTCTGTTATAAGACAATTCTTTTATTCTGGCTTGTTCAGTATATCTCCCAGTCATATTGCTGGCATTATCATATAACTGCCCAAATATAGTTTATTTGTAACCAAAAATCTATCAAGATGTTTAATCACTGTCTCTCAAATGTTCAGAAGGATGGCCATGAATTTGTACAAAACCAGCAAATCGTACTTCAGATTTGCCTACATTCATTAATGTATCGAATTACTATTAACAGCTGATAAATGTGGGATGTCTGGTGTGGAATTGACTATATAACTAAAATATTTCGACTTCTTGACTTCCTCAGTTATAACATGCAAGACTTTCTTCCCCATGAGATCAATTAATTCATGAATATTGAAGGAAGACAAATGACTGATGTGACCACTTCCTAGATTGACATATCTAGAAATATGCTCGGCTAATTATGGGTCAAATTTCGATAATACCTAAAAAGTTACCATTGTGACTGATTTTGAAATTCATTTTGTCCAAAAAAAGAAAAGAAAAAAAAAAGAAAGAAAAAGCAATTTTCATTCTGAAATAAACTTAATCACAGCCACAACACTTTTTTAAAACTTCCCTCCAAAATTTACATTCTTCATCATATTCTGCAACCATAGCACAAATTAATACAATTGTATTTTTTTCCAGAGAAAACAGCCTGTGTATAAGAAAAAGAAGTTTCATGTTCTTTTAGTGTGATAACAACATAATTGATTACTTACTTACTTACAAATGGCTTCTAAGGAACCCAGAGGTTCATTGCTGCCCATACATAAGCCCACCATCGGTCCCTATCCTGAGCAAAAGCAATCCAGTTTCTACCATCATATCCCCCCTTCCTTAAATCCATTTTTATATTATTCTTCCATCTACGTCTCGGTTTTTTTTTTCCGAGAGAAAATAGCCTGTGTATAAGAAAAAGAAGCTTCATGCTCTTTTAGTGTGATAACAGCATGATTGATTACTTACTTATAAATGGCTTCTAAGGAACCTGGAGGTTTATTGCTGCCCATACATAAGCCCGCCATCGGTCCCTATCCTGAGCAAGAGCAATCCTGTTTCTACCATCATATCCCCCCTTCCTTAAATCCATTTTTATATTATCCTTCCATCTACGTCTCGGTCTCCCCAAAGGTCTTTTTTCCTCCAGCCTGACGGCCTTATCTCTACCAGGTTAAATAAATAAATAAATAAATAAATAAATAAATAAATAAATAAATAACACTCTATATGTATTTCTGGATTCGTCCCATCTCAAACATCTGAATTTAATATTCCTAATTATGTCAGGTGAAGAATACAATCCATGCAGTTCTACATTGTGTAACTTTCTCCATTGCCCTATAACTTCATAATAACATGATTCCAATCTGAAAACTGTCATGTTACAAGAGATAATTCAATGAGTGAGGTAATATATATATATATATATATATATATATATATATATATATATATATATATATATATAAAATGTGTGTAAGAAATATGATCCATAATATTAATACTTTCACAGTATTTATATGGGTACAACACTTTCAGCATCTCCTACACACGTGTATTCGCCACTATCTCATACAGCTCGTTGGCAAAAACAGTAAACACCTCTTTATCAGATTAGTATTTACTTATAGGTCACAAAGGCCAGAGGGAGAGGGAACTGTCATTCATGGTGATTCACATTCTTTCTGGACACAGACTTAACTTGGGCACGTAGTAAGTGCTAATAATTTATTGTAGTATTAATATTCTCAATAATGAAATATTAGAAACAAAGCTAGCAAAAGAAACTTCAACCTGACACCTAGAAACTCACTATAATCTACTAGAATACCGGTATGTAGTAATAGGTGGAAAAATAGTTAGGTTTAATCCTTATTGTATAAAGTAAAAAGACCCGCACTATACACAAAGCCTTGGTGTAAGCAGCATGAAGCTTATCTTCTGATTCGAGACTGCATTCAGTTGTCTATTCGAATTTTACTTGAGCTGGTTACCTAGTTGGATTTTGTCAGATGTTTTCACGAACTGCAAAGCGAATATCATGTAATCCATGCAGAATCCTAGGTCTTATAGCTTGCCATGACCAATTCCACAGAAATTAGATAACCACACACTTAAACAACAAATAACATTTTTCGCTTAGCACACATACTGGTAGTAAAACTAAAAATGAAAAAATAAACATTTTTTGTACTATTTATTACACTTTTTATTCATTAACAGAAATAACTACCTTACAACTAATAAGAGAAAACCATAAAATTATATTCCATTTTTAATGCTAAGAAAATTAATTCAATATATGTAGGCCTATAGATTTATTCTATTTATTATATTTATTCACAAATAATCATTACAAATAAAAGAAATCACAAAGAATCTTCCATATTTCATAACAAAAACTGCAATATAGTCTATCATGAGTAGGTACCGGTACATACATACCGTACTGAGGATATCAATTCTGGGCAAAAAGACTTGTTAGTTGCTTTTCTATGCAACTACATATGCTCAGCTGTAGCCTTTCCAAAATACTGTATTAGTCTGGAAGAGATGATTTCCATTTCTGAAATAGAGGCATCTTCAATCAAGACAGAATTTATTAATACCGGTACCAGTAGGATGAGAGGTAAGGATGATCACAAATAGAAAAGACTGTTAGGCCTACTACACAGGGCACTGTCAATATCTGAACATTGTGGACAGATGGTCACATTAGTTGATCGAAAGTTCTTTTTCTTTCTCCTTTCTATTGGTATGTAACCTGTTCCTCCAATTTACGTCATCGAAGATTCTGACAGCTCTCCAACATCTTGTGGGTCTTCCTATATAGAATATGTTAACTATATACCTATTAGTATAGCACAAATTTTATCTGAGTATTATTAAACCGCCAAATAGTTCATTACTTCGAATTTAATATTCACTTTTTACACCTTGTCAGCATGGGTTTAGTCCACACCTGTGGAGTAACGGTCAGCACGTCTGGCTGCGAAACCAGGTGGCCCGGGTTCGAATCCCGGTCGGGGCAAGTTACCTGGTTGAGGTTTTTTCCGGAGTTTTCCCTCAACCCAATACGAGCAAATGCTGGGTAACTTTCGGTGCTGGACCCCGGACTCATTTCACCGGCATTATCACCTTCATATCATTCAGACGCTAAATAACCTAGATGTTGATACAGCATCGTAAAATAACCCAATAAAAAAAAAGCATGGGTTTAGGGAAGGACACAGTACTGCTGATATGATACCAGTATTAGATTCTGTTAAACGTTGTCTTTAGCAGGGTCTTGAAAAAAAGGTGTAAAACGCAATTAATTTACTTATACTTATTTTTGTTATTTTGAGCCATGGTAAAATACTAGGTCTAATACTTATTCCATTTGCTTTGTATTTTTGGTCCAAGGAAAATAATCTTCTTAAGTTTACATCTTGATTACACAACTTTTAACACTATGTCACTTAGGAACATAATTTATTCTGATCACTTTCACCTGTTAAGTGTGAACTAAGTTTATAAATACCTAGTTGACTAGTTTCAGTCCAGATCACATATATAACAGATTGCCCATCCCTGTGTTAAAATCAGTAGCACTTTGAAGAGAACAACTGCTAGGATCGCCACCCATCCACTGTAAACGAACACGAAATGACAGTACAGTCGCTAATGCAATTCAAATGGGAGTTATAATGTGACTCCTTATGTAAGAAATAGATGGCAGCATAGTAACCTGACAAAAGTTGTTACCGTCAAAGCCTATAAGGCCGAGCAATCTTGGTGTATATGATCTAGGGTTTCAGCTTAGTTCACAATAGTTAACACGTGAAAGTGTTCAACATAAATTATATTTCTAAATCTTCTTTTATTCACACATTTAAAGTACAATTTTTTAGTTCAGGGTAAATAATCTGTATCTTATTATTCTTTGATCCCCCCTTCACCACAAATATTTGTAGCTATGTTCCAAGGAAAGCTCAACGCAAAAATGATATTTGGTATATGTATTGCCTCGAATTCTATACCTGTACCTGTTTCTGTTCTGCTGCAGCTCCACTTCTTACAAACTGCACCTGTTGCAGCTCCAGCTTATACCATTGTTCCTATTCCTCTTCTTGCTTTTCTTTTGAGGATATAGCCCTTTACTTCAATGTAATCTTCCTAACTTGGGGTTATGCACCAACAGTTGACATTCATAAATAATAAAATTTCCAACTTACTTGATCAGGATGAAGCAACATCATGTTCAGCAAGTTGAAATAAAGCTATACCGGTACCTTGAAAGAGAAAAAAATTGTCAGTTCTATCAAATTCAAAGTGTGGTTACTTGGACAGTAAATTATTATTTCTGCTGTGCCGGTATTATTTTTTGACAGTTTGTAGTGAAAATAGTGAAGTTATAATCTGTAACAACTGAATTATTTTATTTTATGAGAGGATATCTGAACATCACTAAATATCCCAATTATTCTTACCATATGGATATTTTATACATGATGCAAATCGAATTTAAATCTATGGTTACTGTAGGTCTAATCCTTAATCCATTACATTCAGTTTAAAATGTGTGTCTATGAAGCTATGTACCACTTTCTACTTACCAAACCAAAGATTATTTAATGTGTTACAAGACCTTGGTAATATGAAGTGTACAGTATACTAAAAAGTAAGTAACAATGATTAATTCCTGATTAAGTAATATGACGCAGATTATTATTTTCTGTTTGAAAATTCTAATGAACTGAGCATGACAAGTTTAGTTACCTACTTTTTTTTTTTTTTTACAAATGTAGAGATATTTACAAATAGGGGTCTTGTAACAGAACCAACTATAAAATTCAGCAGCGCAGAGCACACAGATGGGCAGGAAGCGAAGGAACACACAGAGAGGAGATCTGCAGGAGATGGCTGGTTTCAACTTATTTATAGATATTCTGTTCAACCTGTTAGTTCGAATTTCAACATCTTTGTTAATTCATATTAAGAAACTATTTAAAATAGCCTACCGGTACCTATATAATACAGTATATATCATTCAGTATTATCAATACTCTTGTAAGTATAAAATTACTGACAAATACAAATAACTACCATATCATAAATGTATAACATTACTAGAAAGTAGAATTGATTATATTCATTGTTTAATGCTGACGTCTGCACTTCACCAAAACGAACTCCAAAATCGAACATCATCACATGGGAGACAGATAATTTAAAATAAACATAGAAACAGGACAGTGCAGTGCTATGAACCATAAGAAATTTCTATCTGTGAAAGAAAAAGTCTTTCTTTCAAATTTCATAGTGAATGTCAGATTACACTGAACAACAAGAATTTTGCTCCGACTTAAAACAATGTGTCCCTTATGGTTTGATGTGCGCTGAATCCGAAAATGCATCTCTTTTCTTTGTATCACGTAAGGGTTTTAAGTTATATTATGATTTCACTTTTCGATATGTGCTTCCCAAGGAAACATCTGGAGCAGGTTGGTGTATAAACCAAAACAAAAGCTAATGCATTTTATGAATTTATGACTTATTTTCGGTTTCTTATGGTTGGTGGCATGTTCTTTTGTGCTTCTAAAAAATAAACAGATATTGGTCCTTTCTAATAAGTAAATTTCACAACAGTTCAAAGTGAACCGTATGCAATGAACAAACAAGGGTGTGGTTTTCAGTATTTAAAGAAAAGGTTTACCAGTTTGAGTGAAGGCAAATTAAAAGAGAGCATTTTCATCGGTCCACAAAGTTATGATTGACCCTTTGTTTGAGGAAAAACTTTCTGTTACAGAAAGAATAGCATGGCATGCTTTCAAAGACATTTGCTCAAATTTCCTTCGAAATCCTAAGGCAGACAACTACATAGAACTTGTTGTGGAAACCATGTTAAATGCATATAACAAAGTGGAGTATAATATGTCTCTCAATATACACTTTTTACATTCTCATTTGGATTTCTTTCCTCCAAATTTTGAAGCGGTAAGCGAAGAGCATGGGGAAAGATTTCACCAAGAAATATCTGAAATTGGAAGGTGATATAGAGGAAGATCATAATCCAGCATGCTTGCAGACTATTGTTGGTTCCTTGTAAAATACAGTCCCGGGTCTAGTTATAAACAGAAGTCATCCAGAAAATTATTTTAGATTTAAGTTCAAATTCCGAGATTTTTCTCATTATACGCATGAAATATTTTA
The DNA here is from genome assembly GCF_040183065.1 of Periplaneta americana. Classification (NCBI taxonomy): domain Eukaryota; kingdom Metazoa; phylum Arthropoda; class Insecta; order Blattodea; family Blattidae; genus Periplaneta; species Periplaneta americana. The sequence goes on from NC_091120.1 coordinate 145,059,612, forward strand.
TTGCTGATGTGTTTTAAACTATGTAACATCACTTTTGTATCCAGTACACATTTTTCAAGTATTATGAGGAATTTTGAATCGCTAGTGTGTTGTAATATTATCAGTAGCAGTGAAAAATTAAAAACAAATAAGTTTGTCATAAAAAATTCAATTCATTTTCCCTGGAAAATGTACGTGATGGGCCAATTTGGATTTTAAATTCAGTTTTAGGGCACATATATCAGTAATATTCACCTATTTTTATTTCGGAGCAAGGCAAAAAGTAAAAATTTGTTGTTCAGACCGACCCTTGTAGCTGATTTCAGAGCCGTGTTCACTCCAGAGCACGATAGACTAGTAACTAAGACTTTCGTGGTTCGAATCCTGCTTGGGAAGGAAACTTTTTCTGTTCCTTATTCAAATTTATTCCCAATACTTTTCGATTGCAGCGATATTTTACTACTTAATTAACTTAATATTTCCAGAACATGAATTTCACCAGCTTATTTTCTAATGGCTTTCAAAATGGGCTACGTCAGCAGTCGAAACTACAATAATTTTAATAGATTACTCGCTATCTTATGAATGCGGGTGTGACATGCGCAGTGGCTCATTTCGGGGCCTTTGATTATTCCGTCGGTCTGGTTTTTTTTTCCCACTACTGTAGTAAGTACCGGTATAATATGATATTGTACTTGGCATCATAGGTGGCTATGCTATTAAATCCGAGAACCTCGGATTCAAATCTGATCGAGGGTGATAAAAATCCATAGTGTAACTTCGCTAATTCGGTAGAAAATGTTGGTCAATATGACGGACATCAGTGACAGGTTAGGTTTGGTTTGTTGAGTTTTTGGTATGCCTTGCATATAATTTTTTGGTAGGCATATCAAAAACCTGAACAAACCAAACCTAACATGTCACTGATCCTCGATAATGTGCACTATATTGACCAACTTTTCTGCCGAATTAACCTACGTCTTACAGAAGTGAAGTAAAACTGGTGGTTGGATGTCGTAGATTTACACTTGTCCCTGAAGACGAGAGTTGCAGGTAAAATTTTCTAGTTATCGCTCACGTGAAAGTTCGGTAATAAGTTAATAACATAGTGAACAGACATCAGTGGCAATGATACGTGTAGGCTTGTCATGCCCTTCGCCTGGAATTCATAACATACATAGCTACAGTTACAATTACGTGTTTACTTTTATGCCACAGTCTAGTTAGGGTTACCATCCGTCCGGCAAAAGGAGGACATGTCCTCTTTTTTAATCATTTTATCCTGTCCGACAAGCTTTTTAAAAAAAATTGAAATATCCAGCATTTCGCATTTCAACTAGAATTAATATTAATATTGAATAATGTGCGATATCATGCATAGAAAATCTAAATAAATGGTGAAAACCTATGAAAGAATTTAACTGCTTTCAATGGTTGAAGCTGGAGCACATATAAAACATAAAATATGATGACCTATTGACATGCATTGAATTCTTACACTCTAAAAATGTCACTATTCATGATTCTAAGCTATTTTATCAATTTTATTTTGCTATGTACAAAGATATGGCGGTCGGGTAGCTCAGTTGGTAGAGCAGCTGGCTACGGACTGGAAGGTCCGGGGTTCGATCCCAGGTGGTGACAGGATTTTTTCTCGTTACCAGACTTTCAGAACGGCCCCGAGGTTCACTCAGCCTCCTATAAAATTGAGTACTGGGTCTTTCCCGGGGGTAAAAGGCGGTCAGAGCGTGGTGCCGACCACATCACCTCATTCTAGTGCCGAGGTCATGGAAGGCATGGGGCTCTACCTCCATGCCCCCCAAGTGCCTTCATGGTATGTTACGGGGATACCTTTACCGTTTTATGTACAAAGATATCCCAATCAAGTTAATTTTGATAAAGATTTAAGTTTAGATAAACAATGGTGCAAATTCTTCAATTCCAATAGTTCTGCGAGCACTGAAACTTTCTCAGAAATCTTAAAAATATGTCAGTTCTATTTACTTATCCCAAGTCACAATGGCGGAGTGAGAGAATATTTTCCCTATATCTGCTCAATGGACAAAAGAACGAAATCGCATGCTAAGGGAGACAGTCAGAGGTATCATCATGGTGCAATATAATTTCAAGGACATGTTCTGTGAACAGTTCCATAGTTATTTGTTACAAGATATAAGTTGGTCCCTTCAGGCTCCAGTGGCGGCTAGTTGGCTGAGGCAAGTGAGGCCGGGCCTCAGTTACTTGGCTTCCTTAAATGTAGTGTTTTTTAGTATTATATAACATATGATATTAGTTATCTGAATGAAGCATATAGAGTTGTAGAAGTATTAGAAAATTTTGTGAGTAATAGACCTATCTTGCAGTAAAATTTGTTCCTGAGGCCCAAAATGTTCCGGCCGGGTCTGGCTTCTGCATTTCGTATGTTTCCACGAGTTTTAAGGTTGCACTCAGAAAGCTGAAACTGAGGCACATTTCTTTGGCCTAATAGATATTCGCCCACCCATCAGCCTTCACTTCTCTCATTCAGAACTTGGTCTTTTGTCAATGCCGGATGGGGTGAGAATAACAATGGTGAATCGTCGTGTGGTCCAGTGTGGTTATGTATTTCGGGAAAATATGAATCGAAAGAGATGCGAGAAATAATGACGATAATTGTAATAAATTAATTGTTAGAGTATCCTTTTCGAGAGGAAATAATATTGAAAGGATGGAAGATAATCTTAAAACACGAGCTTTCAATGCATCCTGGTGTGCGCAACGTAAATGGGTCCTTGGTAATGTGGTGCGAAATACACTTTTCTGTTGGTCGTGCTTGTTGCTGTCAAAAAAAAAAAAGAGAGAGAGAACAGTGTGGCCAGGGGTGGATGCAAGGGGGGGATTAAGGAGATATATCCCCTCCCGAAATTTTGAGAAAAATACAAGAAACAAAAATAATATTAATTTTAATTCGTGAATGTACATAGGAATTAGAGAGTTTTCCACGTAAATTCTCTTTGCTAAAGTGTTAAATTCCAAGAAATGCAGGGAGACAAACACAGCCTTCTTACTTCAAGACAGACAGTCATGAAGAGTATTTTATGCTTTTAATTTTCCTTCTCTTCTTAGATTATTTCATTAGTCAGCTCAAGGACAGTATTTTAAATCATAAGGGAATCCTAAAGTCGACACAAACTTTGCTGCCTAAAAACATAGTGCGAGCATCAGATGAAGATTTAGAAACTGCTGTTGAGGCTGTAGTGATCAGTGGCCCAATGATGTTGATGCATCACCAGAGTCTTTCTTCAATGAATTGAAGATGTGGAGAAGAAATTTCCTTGATCAGAAAAATCTTCACCTAATACCTACTGATTTTATATCATCTTTGAACAGGTGCAATGAAATTGTTTTTCCCTGCACTCACAAGGCACTGTAACTTTTCTGCACGTTGCCTGTAACTACAGCAACACCAAAACGGTCGTTCTCAACATTGCGGTATTTGAAGACTTACTTGAGGAGCACGATGGGAGCAGACAGATTAAATGGACTGACCTTGATGTATATATATAAAAATGTAGAAGTAAAAGCTCATGAAGTACTGGATGAAATGTCTAAGAAGCCTCGTCGCCTTCTTCTGTAAATGTCATTCTGTCATTCTTTTTGTATTGCAGTCATTGCAAATGTTAAAATTAAAGAATTATGGTTTATTTACCAATGCTCGCAATTGCCGAGGTTATATCAGTGTCGCCGGTGTGCCGGAACTTTTTTCCCTCAGGACTTCTTTTACATGCCAGTAAATCGACTGATATGAGGCCTGTCGTATTTAAACACACTTAAATGCCATCTAGCTGGGTTGGGGTAGAACCCGCAACTTCGAGCACAGAAGGCTATACCGACTACGCTACTCAGGCCAACTTGTAAATGTTTGTGACTTGGAAACAAATTGTGAATATATAAACTTATTTCTCATTACTCCATTTTTACTATATCCTCAAATCCCTCCCCGAAAAAAAATCCTGCGTCCGCCCCTGAGTGTGGCCTACTGACAGCTTCAGCGATCTGAAAAATATTTTCAGGGAAATTTCAGCACATGCTTCTTCAGTTGAGCATAATATGCGTTGGTTTATTAAAATTAAACAATCACTGAAACAAACTCACAGTATAGCAATTTATTTTGTGAGTGATATGTTATTACTTTTCATTAATAATAATAATAATAATAATAATAATAATAATAATAATAATAATAATAATAATAATATAGTAATGGCAATCACAATAAAGTATCGTCAATAATAAACATTGTGTATGGGAGGTAGCCTACTTAAACTAGTTACATCAGGTCTCACCAAGGATTTCAGTCACTGGCCGCCACTGTCAGGTTCTTGTGCACAAAGTGGGCTCCACCGAGAAGTAGGGTACAGATGTAATAATGATCCAGCAACTAGTGAGAAAACTGTCTAAGGTGAGCCATTGTTTTTATTTTTAATTTTATTCATAACAATTTTTAAAAAGTCCTCCTTTTTTCAGCAATGTCCTCTTATTTTAGATTCCATGTCCTCTTATAGAATTTCTTCTCATGGTAACCCTAAGTCTACTACATACAGTCACGAAGCTCAATACGTAGGGAATATGCATCCAATGACAGTTGAACTTTAGTTGCTAGCCACTAGGATCGCTATTATCGCACAGTCTATTGTTCCTAGTACTCTCAGTTGCTAACCGCTTGGAGCATTGTATCTCGAGTAATGCAAAAAATCACCTTAAGCTTCGTGACTGTATGTACCAGACTGTGTTTATACATAATACACATAATATACAAAGAAGCATGGCCATCGGAGTAGCAAGTAAAACTCTTGATCCGAAGATTCCGAAGCTACATCGGACGTAGGTTCGAAATCCAATTGGTTTTGTTCAAGATTTTCTCTGAGACGAATGTCCGGTAATTCATTTTGAATTCTCAAACTCGCTTTGACAAAATGTCATCATTTTGAATGCAAGTTGTAGGCCTAATGGTAAACTTTAACGGTCCGTAATAAATTTATGGATTACGAGAAGCTATGGTTTGTATTCTTTGGTGTGTACAAACTAACTTTTTTTTAACGTCTTACATAATTCATAGTAGGCAATCGTTGTATTCAAATCGCCATACAGCCAAATACTTTACTATAATAATACCGCAGTCTAGTATAGGCCTATACAGTCACGAAGCTCAATACGTAGGGAATACTGTATGCATCCATAGATAGTTTCTAACCAATAGGATCGCTGGTCTCATCACAGACAATATCGGCACAGTCTATTGTTCCTAGTATCCTTAACAACCACTTTAACAACTCAAGCTTCGTGACTTTATACTAGACTGTGATAATATCGGTATTTGATAGAGCTTAAGTTTATTACAGAAGTCTTGAGCAAAATTTACGAATGTAGGCCTATGAAAAATAATAGTGTGTCAGGAAATAATAATTTTAGTGTGTGCAGTTGTGATTTTATGGTGGATCTACTCGTAATTGCTAAATAGTAGGAAGTAAAACAGTAAACTGTTCTTTGTTTTGTTGGGAATTCAAGCATTCATTTTGTGATAGCCAAAACAATCACGATATTCCCAATACCACAACGAAAGATTTCACTGTTTACCCTGTTTTCATACAGTTTTACAAGTTAGTGCAAAGTGAAGTGAAGTGGAAGTTAGTGAAAGTGAAGATTTTGAAAGTGTGAATTAATTGCTAATAAGTTATATGCTTATAGCAATGGTGTCGTGGAGTGCTAAATTTTGAATTACTGGTACGTTCTAATAGATCTATTCTTCTTTGTGGTGTTCGATAAAAACAATGCTGGTGGAATATTTCTTTACAATGAACTTACGGATGCAATAAAATAACTAGATGCCCAAGAACATCTTCAACCATTAGGCCTACTATATGACTGTATGTGTATGTGCAGATACCAATGGTGTAAAGACAATGGCACCCAGTGTTTGGTAAGTCTTTCAAACATAATTGTAACATGCAAGTCGCATAGTGCTGCAACTACAGTAATACGATTTTTTATGTTACGTTTTATACACTTTCCGGCCAGTGGCGTAGCCAGGAATTTAAGATGTGGGGGAGGGGAATATTGAGAGCATCACTTGGCAAATTTGCCTATAATACAATTACTATGCAATTTAAAATCGGTCATTCTACAGAACTGGTAATTTGCTAGGAGACGTCGTTGCATATAGACCGCTTTTACACTGAACCTAACCTTAGTGTATAGGGCTACAACGCATACTAGAATACTAACCTAACCTAACGTAACCTGTTACAGATTAAGGAAAAGGTTAGGTTAGGTTAGTTTAGGGTTTTAGTATCTCTTGCAAAAACAAATTTTAGGTTTAGTGTAAAAGTGGTCTATATGCAACGTCTCCTAGCAAATTACCGAAGAACTAACTTATATGACCAAAAGATGTGCCATTTTTTCTTTAACAATTGCGTACTGCGAATATTGTAGAGCAGTGGTCATCAGCACAGTGCAATTTCGGGCTAGCGTCTCTTACCCACGGATATCCTGATATGTAGAATCCGTGCGTTTTTTAAGTGCTTCATGCCTTGCTCCAGCAAAAAGAGTTTCGAAAAAACGCAATTCGGCCAGCTGACTGCAAAATGGAGGACAGTTAATATTGGCTGCATTTATTGCAGCAAAAAATTTAATCTTAAAAGAACCGAACATGTTAAATATTTTCGACTTGTATGATACTTACATGAACCTATTATTATTAGACGATTTTAACAATAATAAACGTTGCAAAAGATCAAAACACGCATTCCGCCTCAGCGAGTCCTCAGCCTCACTTCATTTCACCCCCTTTGGTCTGATTACCTGGTTGGGTTTTTCCCGAGGTTTTCCCCAACCATAAGGCAAATGCCAGGTAATCTTTTGGCGAATTCTCGGGCCTCATCTCATCTCACTACATCTCGCCAAAAATTGTAAAAAAAAAGTAGAAAATTGTAAAAATTGTACATTATTGTAAAAAAATTGTAATTGTAATCTTGTAAAAGTTCCACATCTTAAGGCTTCATTGCTAATGTAAGATCTATGGAATATAATACATGATATGGATCGTACACTGGTACTACTACTACTACTACTACTACTACTACTACTACTACTACTACTACTACTACTACTCTTTCTTTAGAGACCTAAACTGGCTGACCCCATTTTGATTGTATAAGTACAGTAGTGGCAAAAAAACCGGACCAACCCTTGCAGCTGATTTCAGAGCCGTGTTCACAATGACAGCACGATAGACTGGTAACTAAGACTTTCGTGGTTCGAATCCTGCCTGGGAAGAAAACATTTTTTTGTTCCTTATTCAAATTTATTCCCAATACTTTTCGATTTCAGCAATATTTTACTACTTAATTAACTTATTATTCCTAGAACATGAATTTTACCAGCTTATTTTCTAATGGCTTTCGAAATGGGCTACGTCAGCAGTCGAAACTACAACAATTTCAATAGATTACTCGCTATCTTGTGAATGTGGACATAGCATGCGCAGTGGCTCATTTCGGGGACTTCCGATTATTCCGTCAGTCCGGTTTTTTTTGTCACTGCTGTACATTGTGAATTGAGGGGCTCAGAAGCAAAGGGGTATAAGTGCACTTAAGTTATTTGTGAGAAAATGTGGTTGAAAGTACTTAAGATTTCGTAAATTCCGTGAAATTTTTAATTTCAATTTTAATATGTGGTGTGGTTAAAAGATGTATCCCTTTGCCACTGAAATTTTAAATGTTTTAACTTTCCCTGGATGCACGTCACTCATGTTCTTAGAAATGTCCTTGTACCTCTTTACTTCTGACACCTTCAATTGTGATTGTACACCGAAGTTGGCAGTATTGTACACTACGGCTCTACTCCACCGCAATGTCACGAAGGAGAGAAAGAGAAAGCGAGTGAGTCAGAGCACGCAGGAAAGAGGGAAAGAGAAAGAAGATCATGCACAACTTGGCTGATGCAATGCTCGCAAGCGAACTGCTGATGCAGCGAACAAAGAACATGCAAACGAAAGTAAAAATACAATAGGACTTAAAGCGGCGGAACGTACGATGGCAATGGATTCTGAAGGGCGCTTCGGAATGAAAAATGCTATTGATCCCGCGTCGTAGATTCACGGCAAGTAGTCGGCCTGGGTAGCGCAGTCGGTATGCGCTGACCTTCTGTGTTCGAAGTTGCGGGTTCGATCCCGGCCCAGGTCGATGGCATTTAAGTGTGCTTGAATGCGACAAGCTCATGTCAGTAGCAGAGGCGGCTCTACAATAAGAACTGCAGAGCTGCAGAACCGCCAATTATATGGATCTGTAAAATAAAATAGTGTAAAACATGCCTTTATGTGTACTCTACTTCGTTTCATTTATATTTCCAATTAATTCTCCTTCGATTCGAGATTTTACTGTCTGTAGGAGCCTTGAACTGTTAGAGAATTTTGTCTGTAGTCTACTTTTCGGATCTGTGCTCGGCAATTCCTGGACCTCAACGTAGGGTAGTCGCTGGCATAAAACTGGTTTTCTTTGCCACCAAGAGCTGCAAGTGACACAGCTAACCCTCCCAATAGTATACAAAAAAAAAAAAAAAAAAAAAAAAAAAAACCGCCACTACCCCCATCTCCTTATGACCTATTTTAGGAGAAAGCGTACACTGGGCACTGACCTTACTTTCAGTACATAAGTACAGTTCCAGTGTCGAAATACAGTGTGTTACAGTGCTGTGTGTAGTGTAGTGTGTTTTGTCGGTTTTGTCAGTGCTTCAAAGTGTAAGTTTTGCTTTAAAAATGAATGAAGTGAAAAAGCTTATGCATCAACCATTTTCGAAATTAACACATGAAGAGAAATTGCATGTTAAAGAATTAGGACGTCCTACACCAAATTTGAATATTGAAATTTCTGGAAAAAGTCGAGGCAAATCATATATTAGGCATTTTAATACCGAAATTTATAATAGAAACGATTGGATTTGTGGTTGCAATGAAAACGCTCTTTTCTGTTCCCCATGCCTTCTGTTTGGAGGAGAAAATTCATGGACAAAAACCGGAGTGAAGGATTTAGTTCATTTGTCAGAAAAAATAAAGAAGCATGAAAATTCTAAAACTCATTTGAACAATCAAACAGATTTCCCGCTGTTAGGGACATTAAATATTCAAACACAACTGGATTCTGCGTATTGGGCTAATATTCAAAAGCACAATGAAAATGTTTCTAAGAATAGATATGTTCTATCTAAAATAATTAATTGTGTGAAATTCTGTGGCGCATTTGAATTAGCGATGCGAGGACATGAAGAATCGGAAGATTCAACAAATCGTGGTATATTTCGGGGTTTGATTGATTTTACTGTAGATTTAGATCAAACTTTGAAAGATCATTTACAGGGCTCGTCGCAATTCAAAGGTACTTAAAAAACAATTCAAAATCAATTGCTGGATAGCATGTTAGCAGTTATTCATGAAGAAATGTCCAAGGAAATTAAAGAAGCTCGTTATGTTGCGATAATGGCAGATGAAACAACGGACACTGCCGCAAAATCACAAATAGTTTTAGTCCTTCGTTATGTTAAAGATGGAGTACCAGTGGAAAGGTTTTGGAAATTTCTCTTACCACCAGGACATGACGCGGAAAGTTTGGAGCAAACCATCTTAACGGAAATTCAACCAGTTATTGAACCACAAAAATTAATTGCGCAGTGTTATGACGGGGCTAACGTAATGAGTGGGAAACATGGAGGGGTACAGCAAAAGATTAAAAACGTATATTCTGCAGCTCATTTCTTGCACTGTTATGCCCATCAAATAAATTTAATAATGCAACAAGCATGCTCACAAAATAGTCAAGTTAGGATATTTTTTGCAAATCTGCAAGAAATCCCAGCTTTTTTTTCACATTCTCCTCAAAGACTTGACGTCCTTGACAAAAAAAGTGAAAAAAAAGAGTGCCGCTATCCGCACCCACCCGTTGGAATTTTAACAGTCGGACAGTCAACGTGGTTTATGAGCATCGGGAAGATCTTCTAGAATGCATTATAGAACTACAGGAAGAGTTCACTCAGCCGGCTGTCATAAATCAAGCTTCCTCTATAGAAAGAATGCTGCACAACCAGACCTTCATTTTCTGGCTTACCTTTTTCCACCACCTAATGCCCCATGTTGATATTTTGTATAATCAGCTGCAAACAAGACAGACTGATCCTCAGTTCGTAGAACAAGCCATACAGTCATTTGAAGATAGCATTGGCAAAGTGAGGGAAAATGTAAACAAGATAATTGAAGAGGTGGGAGCATATCCTTCCAATTCCGAATCAAAACGAAGACGGAAACATGACACGGAAGACAGTCGCCGTATTGCGGCAATACTGTTCTCCAATCAGGAGATCAACCGTGAAAGGAATGTGCTTACTATTGCGTCATCTATTGGAGCGAAGTAGATAGATAATATTATCGTTATAACGTCAGTTTAAAAACCATTCGCTCTCCTGCATTTGTTATTTCATGTATGGAGAGATTAAAAGACCAGGAGATTAACAGTGATCTAATTTTGTAACTAGGGTACTATAAACATGTGTGTATCAATGTTATTGTTTGTGCTGTGACAGCGAGCCAATAGAGACACGAGTATCCACGTGTGTGACCTTATGACATCTTATGACATCAACATTCATTCACAGCATTACTCCCCTTCGTCTCATCCGGCAGAGACTTTCTCTTGGTTGGAGCACAGTAGAAGTATGCGATGTAATTACTGTCAGTGCGAAAAGCCGGTTTAAATTCACAGGTCATTTGGTAGCGTCTTCTTTGCTTTCATCATCCCATTTCGAAATTTATTCTAAAGAATTTCCTTCGAAACAACTGACCGCACCTATCCAACAATATCCAGGCTTAGAAAAAGATCGTCTGCAAACGGAATTGTCAATAGTGTATATGAGGCCAGATTTTAGAAATATTCAGAGTGCTACACCGCTACTGAATTTCTTTCTAAGAAATAATTGAAGGAGAGCTTCAGAGAGACAATTAAGTTGTTGGAAATCCTCATAACAACCCCCATGAGCACAACCGAAGCAGAATGCTGCTTCTCTACGTTAAAGAGAGTTAAGACATTGTTGCGAAGTGTTATGTGCCAGGATAGACTGAACGCGCTAGCAATGCTATCCATTGAACGTGACTACATTGCAAGTATTCCCAACTTCAATGACAGGGTAATCGAGAACTTCGCACATCAGAAGGAATGACGAATGGAGTTTATATACAAAAGATAAGGTAAGAAATGCATGGCTTTCAAAATTAGGTATTATGTTCTTACTCAACATTGTTATTCAAAAGTTTTTCTTTTAATATAGATTGTGTTTATCACACAGAATTAGAGATTTAGGCTATATCAATGTCATTCTAATTCTTAAAAAATTGGTATATTAACTTTGCTGCTAAACTCCAAACTACGATGTACTTATCTATAGCTGTAAATTGTTTCATGCAGAACTGCCAACTATTTTAACTGCGGGCCGCTACTGGTCAGTAGATTTACTGGCATGTAAAAGAACTCCTGCGGGACAAAATTCCGGCACACTGGCGACGCTGATGTAAACTCGGCAGTTGCGTCCTTAAATAAACCATAATTTAATTTTTACGGCAAGTAAAAGATGACTTCAGGACATGCCCCCCACCCACAGGTCAAAGTGATATAGGCTACTGTCACTCCAGTATTAGATATGCAGAAAGCATAGTTCCGAGAAGTTATGTTAAGAAGTTTTATGTGTAAATTGTATTAATATACAGGGAGGCCACAAAGTCCCGTTACTCCCTATAATAACATAAACCCATAAACGTAAAGAAATAAAATGAACAACAGTTCTTTAGAGGAATTTTCTAGAGATATGAACCATTACTTGTCCAAAGGATCAGTCTGTGTACCGTCATTCTCATGGCAAAGGATAATACGCCGCCAAGTTCTGCGCGACATTTTTCGGAGCATTGCTAGTGTAACTTGAGTGAAAGCTTGTCTCACAGCATCTTTCAGTTCGTCAGTGGTATTGTTACGAAGACACAGAAGGAAATTTTGCTCAGACCGCCGAAATGGTTCAAACCGAACCTGCCCTGTTATCTATCTCGATGTCTGTGATTTAATAGTAGGCCTATTTTCAGGTGTTGTTTGTTACTCACGAGATAGCACAACTTTTTAATAGTAAGGGTGTATTAATAATTATTGATGTGAAATGATTATTAGAAAATATGTATAATTCTTCAATTATTGATTTACTCTTAAAATAAATATTTAAATTCACGGGACAGAAAAAAAGAAAACTGAAGCATTGAGCGGGAGATGAAGTGGCAGGGGAAAGTACGATAGTCATACATTATGTGGCGCAGTAGCGATACTATTCATTAAAAATGATACGGACTTCATCATTTGCTGGTGATTGCTTTTATGCTTAAGAAGTCAAAAGTTAAGCTATTAATTACAATAAATTCGGAATAGTTTAAGCAATTTATTAATAGTTGCTTTATTAACATAATTAGTACTCTTCAATTTTTCTACACATATTGTTACTAGGCCTAATATTTTCGCCATGACTACGGGGATTCTTATCTGGCCAGTGTTTATAATAATCATTAGCCTCAGTGCAAGGGGAACCCCGGGAGCGATTTCCTTCAATTTTTATATTCGGGAAGGTGATTTCAGAACAATTTTCTTAACATTACCTATAAAGCTATCGACGTCACTAAGAAGAGCAAATTACTTCCGCCAACCTATGGACTCCATGTACAAATTAAGTTAGGTGAACCAACTTAGGATACATTATTTTTATGTCCTTGGCTGCCTTTGTCATATAGGGTGCAGCATCTGTGGCTGAAAGAAATATACACCAGTAAACACCTGATACCAGTAGGCCACAAAATATCCATGGCATTAGAAAATATAATTGCCATTGTGTGATTCACCTTTTCTATCGTCTCATACGTTGGTAAATATTGTTAAATGTTATGTTTTATTTAACGACGCTCGCAACTGCAGAGATTATATCAGCGTCGCCGGGTGTGCCGGAATTTTGTCCCGCAGGAGTTCTTTTACATGCCAGTAAATCTACTGACATGAGCCTGTTGCATTTAAGCATACTTAAATGCCATCGACCTGGCCCGGGATCGACCCTGCAACCTTGGGCATAGGAGGCCAGCACTATACCAACTTGCCAAATATTTCTTTCCATTAGAGTTAGGTATAAGTTTTCCTACAATTACATTTACGACGAACCTCCCTGTCACATTTCGACCCTCACAAATACTAACATTGTAACTCACTTTCTTACATTTTTCAGAGATGAAAATGAAGTTTTAAAATGATCGTGTAAATTAGTGTATACAGATATGTAGGCTAGAGTAACAATAGGATTTTACATACAATTGGGGAAGCTTATAGTTACAATGATAGTACTAGAAGAAAAAGAAACAATTTAAGACCATATTAACTAGGATAACTCAAAAACCATAAAAAATTTAGTTACAATGTTAGTACTTGGGAGGGTCGATTTGTTGTTTTATCCATACTAACGCATATTTTGTTGTCACCTATTTCATTTCTAATTTTGTTCACAACGTCCTGGTACAAAAGGGGGGAGGGAGTAATTTTTCCTAATGTTGACTCGCTGGGAATATGTTGCTTTGTATATTTACGTAGAAAGTCTCGAAAGTGTAGATTATCTAATTTTTTTAATGGAATATTTGCACCGATCATCATAGCACGCAAGTCGCTGCAAAATGTCGCATTTGAATTTGCATGCGATGTTGACGGATTCTCTTGTATGTATTCCCTGTGATGTCTGCTGTTGAAGTGCCTTTCTAAGGCTGTGTCTCAAAGCTCAAGTCCATACTACACACTAGTGACTAGCAACTAGGTGACTTGTAAACTATACACTAGGGAGCTTTGGAAATGTATGCTTCAAACATGACCTTCTTCATAGATTATTTTTCTAAAATACATGACATCATGGTGCAGCACTAAATTAAGAAGGCAGTGTCCTAATGCAGTTTCATTACGAGTTATATCACCGTTATATGGAAAAGATAAGGGCTTAATATATTACAGTAATGTTTAAAACATTGTACAGATGGTACTAACATTGTCAGTGTTCAAAATTAACGTGTTATTCTACATTATATTTACATTATTTCACTTCCAAAGCATTTTCACATTTCATAACCCCATTTGCTGATAAGGTATCCATGTTTGTTTAGTGAACAAGTCATCAATCAAGCAAGCATTTTCGTTGACTAGCTACTACGGACTTGACTGCTATGCACTATGTAGCTTTGGATCATGACTTCTGACGTCACATCCGGCTATTTAGTCAACAATCTAGTTCACTTCAGCTGAAAATGTAGCTTTGAGACACGGCCTAATTGCCATTTTTTCGTAGCTCTTAACGTCACTTTACGTATATTACACGTAATTATCTCTCCTTCACTGCTGATGATTATATTATTACCTCCGAACTGGTGTACAAGACGTTCACTTTTTCACTTAGCACAAGTTTTTCCTTAGGCATTATGACAGTTTATAAATAACAACACCAATAGCACAAACTGTTCTGTTTAACTGTAGGCCCACTACTATGCGAAGTTCATCGGATACCTCGTATTCCCCACATAATAACTTCGCATTTGCTTTTACTAGTAGTAGCATAGCCACCTGTTTGCGAAGCGGAACGTGATGTTCCTACTACATACTGTATAATTCTTTACCCTCTGTCTGTACCTAGGGAACACGTGCCGAGACATTCTGCTCTCTGCATCAGTAACATGAAGTCACAGAACCTTATCCGCCCTCTGGTCATAACCCTTCCACTTACATATACTGTCGTGAGTAACCATCAACAATATGCCTTCCTTTCTTCCTATACGTTGTCATCAGCATTATTGAGGGAATTCGTTTAGACAAAAAATATTAAATACAAAATTAACCTGGTTGGATTTTTCCGAGGCTTTCCCCAACTGTAAGGCAAATGTCAGGTAACCTAGGCGAATCTTCGGTATCATCTCGCCAAATAGGCGCTAAATAACTGAGTAGTTGGTACAGCGTCGTTAAATAAAAAAAACCCTCCCCCCACGGAGGAACAGATCTGAATTCAGCACTGGCCGTGCCAAAGTCAAGAGCTAGAAGCAAGTTATTTCGCACTATTTTGCATTTTTTAGTCACACATATATTGCCACACCATCGCTACAAAGCGGTTGACGGTGGAGAATACAATGTGTAAATATTTACGGCACTACCAGATTTTGTGGGATTTATTTTGTTGACAAAGTTGTGCTAGAGTCCTTGAACTAACGGGAGAGAAAGAACTCTGAAATTTTACATTCGAGTCTCGGTCGTACGAGACGTCATGCCTTTAGGAAGGACTGAATTTTATTGAATTCTACTCGTATTGGATTGGTTGTGGCGACAAAGCCTGCAGTATTACAGTAGCTGTGCTAGTATGCGGGTTCATCATTCCACGAACCCGAGTTCGTTCCCGGCGTTGACTGCTACATAAACATCTTGTAGTGGCGGCTCGTGAAGCTTTAGTCTTAAAAAGGCCCTATGAAAAAAAAAACTCAACATTTCGAATAGTACCATTATAATCTTAGAATAACAAATTACGCAGTGTGAGCATATGCGCTTTGTACTATTATTTAAACCGACATTCCATACATATCAGTCAAGTGAACCTATATGCTTCCTTTTGGCTTCGCTTTTCGAGAGCTGAATCAGGGTCGAGTCCGTAAGCCTACACTGAGGCAGCATCGGCCCATTGTGCGCCTTATATGCGATGCTTTTCGATGTCCGACAGGTGGTATGGGTGGCATTGGTGAATATGACGCTGACAGGTGAGCCATCCTGCTTTAGCCTTTCAAAGAGCAAGGTCCCATTCGCAGACGAGTAGCCTGATAAGCCCCATGAAGCAACCCGGAGCTCCAAGCTTCCTGAATCAACATCATAAAACCGACTTTGACAGGCAGGTCATCCTGTCTCAGCCCCTGATAGAGCCCGGTCCCATCAACAGACGAATAGCCTGATAAGCCCCAAGGGCTCGGAGCCCAAAGCGAGTTCATCAACGTTGGAAACTCGTACTACCATACCTCTAAGACTTCACTCCAGCCTGTTTTTACTATTGCTGATGATAGATGAAATGAGGAGAAGATGGAGTGTGTTGGTGGAATGATGTAGAGAAACGGGAGTGTCACGAGAGAAACTTTCTGCAACGTCTACTTTGTTCACCACGTGGCCAGGGATCGAACCCGGGTTGCACAGACACAGTAACAAGGGGTTTCTCACGTACAAAGCAACTCACGGTCTCCGGCGTTGCTCGGAAAGCATTAGCTTGGCAGGGAGGTAGCACTCATCGATTGTTATGCCGGCCCGGATGGCTCAAGCGGTAGGGGCACGGCATGTCCCTATCGCTTGGTCCGAAGGGTTGTGGGTTCGAGTCCCGCCTCGGGCATGGGTGTTGTGATTGTATTAGTATAAGTAAAAAACAAAGGAACCAAAGGTAAAACAAACAGAAAACAAAAAAAAAAATAAAAAAAATTGCGCAGCTATCCAGAACAACACGAGCCATTCGCGCTTTGCCACGTTGCCTAATTGTGTTGCTAAGACTCAGTAGTTGTTAGTGGAGGTAATTTAAATAATACACGCGCCCATGGAAATATTATAGCCACGAAGAAGAGACGTATGATCTAAGACGCGTGAAAGCATTATAAAGAGAGGTTCATGTATACTGTACAAAATATGTAATCTATGCATACATGTATGCGAAGGGGGTCACCAAAACGCAGTACTGCGACCTGGTGGATATATTGCTCATACGCATGGGTGAGCAACTCAAAAGTGTCAACACAACCTCAGTGCAGGTAGAACGGACTCTGTACTAGTTCTAGTGTCTGTAACGGTTCTTGCAAGACACAAGTTCGCTCGCGTCTGCAGTAAGTGGCAGCTCGTTTTAAGTGAAAAACAATATAATCCCCAGTTCATTTCCCTTTAGTGATGAGTCGAAAGAGAGAGAGTTTTTTTGAGAAGGGAGGTAAAGCTTGTATTATGTTCTATTACACTTTCTTACGCATCACATTTTATGTTACAAATAAACACGGTGAAGGTTTTAGTAAAGAAATACCGTCTAGATCTGCTTTAGAACAACTAAAAGTAAAAATGGGATATCAAAAAGGTGAGACTGGTATTAAATATCGTTAGCACATTGTGCGTGCGAATTACAGAATTGCACGATGATGTTAGTGATAACTGATAATAATAAATACATTACATATTAATTGTCAATTTTACAACATCATAGTTACAATATTTACTATATGTCATGGGTTAAGCCGAAGTTGCGCAACCTGACAGGTGTTCAACAAGCAATTCCATGAATTGGATTGTGATTTTTTAATTTAAATATGAATTTTAATATTGTCCGACAGTCTCTGACATGGTCAGGGAGAGAATTTCAGAGGCGTGGAATCGATTGCTGAAAGATGATGAGTAGAAGAATGTTCTGTGCAGAGGAATAGAGAAAAGGTACGAGTACATGTTACGGGTTCGAGGCAGTGAGAAATAAACAAAACGAGATGCTAGGTAAGAGGGTGTGGATAATTTTAAATAGTAATAAGAGAGAGTTGAAGAATCTTCTTTATTTAAGTGGATTCCAAGACAATTCTAGTGACGGTGTTACATGATCAAATTTTCTACGTTTGTAACAGTAATAAGAGAGAGTTGAAGAATCTTCTTTCTTTAAGTGAATTCCAAGACCACAATTCTAGTGACGGTGTTACATGATCGAATTTTCCAATGTTACAAACGAAACGCAGATATTGTGAACACGCTGTAGCCTATGTCAAGATCAGTATTTAGATTCGTGAATAGAGAATCGCAATAATCGAAGTGGGGCATCACTAAAGTTTGGATCAGGTTCTTTTTAAGGCTGAGAGATAAAACGATGGTTAAGTGTCTGAGGGAATGAATTATGGAAGAAGTTTTCTTACATATGTAGGTCACTTGACTTTGAAAATTTAATTTGAATCTAAATATACCCCTAAATGTTTTACTGTCTTATTGTATGTAATTGTGGTATTATTTGTTTTTGTATTTGATACAGTGGCTAGATCTATTTTGTTTAATGCTCGTTGGTGGCCCATTATTATGGCTTGTGATTTGTCTGGATTTAGTCTGAGTACAAAATGACAGAGGGACAAATTATTATTAAGATTTTCTATCGATACGGACAAAAATCACGATCCAATTTGCAATAGTTACCGAATAAGAGGTTGTTAAACATTTGGGAAAAAGAAAACATATTTTTTTCTGAGAAAACTACGAACTTTCCACCAATATGGTATTACAGTTTTTTTGTTTATAGGCCTACAACATGAGCTATTTTCTCTAAGAATCTGCAGTGTTATTTCACTTCCACCTTGTATAAACAAATTTATACTTACGTGGCAGTCGGCCTGGGTAGCGTAGTCGGTATAGCGCTGATCTTCTGTGTTCGAGGTTGCGGGTTCGATTCCGGCTCAGGTCGTTGGCATTTAAGTGTGTTTAAATGCGACAGGCTTATGTCAGTAGATTTACTGGTATGTAAAATAACTCCTGCGGGACAAAAGTCCGGCACACCAGCGACGCTGATATAATCTCTGCAGTTGCGAGCGTCGTTAAATAAACCATTTTTTTTTCTTATGTGGTAAGGTCAATTTCACTTGATCAGCATGAATATGATTGGAAGACCAGCTGTCACAAATTTACTCAATTTCGCTCAATTTGTTTTAATCCAACTAGATAGTAAATTACAAGTTGATGTTATTTATACTGATTTTCAGTAAGCATTTGATAAGGTTGATCATGACATTCTTTTATTAGAATTGAAACAATTTGGATTTTCTTTCACATTGCTATCATTAATGAAATCTTACTTGAAACGAAGAGTATAAGTTGTGAATTTTCATGGGCATACTTCCAAGCCTTTTAAAGTAAATTCTGGTGTGCCTCAAGGTTATAATCTTGGACCATTATTGTTTTTATTGTTTGTTAATGATATTGTAAATTGTGTACAACATTCTAAAATTTTATTATTTGCCAATGATATTAAATTATATAAAGAAATCAAAATTGTAAGCTACTTCAAAAAGATATTACCAACTTATATATTTGGAGTATAGATAATAAATTCTTATTTAATATTAATAAGTGTATACATATGACCTTTTCTAGATTGAAAAATACAATTAAAGTTTCATATAAAATAGAGGTTAAAGTTTTACCAGCAGAAAATGAATATAAAGATTTAGGTATATTATTTAGCAGTAATTTTACATTTCGTAGTCATATTAATAATATTATAAATTCGTCCTATAAAAGTTTAGGTTTTGTTATGAGAAATTCTTGTAAATTCAAAGTCAAAACTATAATAATTTTGTATAATTCCATTGTTCGATCTAAATTAGAATATTAGAATACTAACAAAAATAATGTTACTAGAAAAAATTCGAAAGGAATTTCTAAAATGGTTATATTATAGACTTTATAATTATCCTACTTATGAGAGTTAAGCTACAATGCTTCAACATTTCCATTTTAGGCCTACTAGTTTGCAAATTAAACGAAATTGTCAATCTTTAAACTTTCTTTATAAAATTATTAACAATAAGTTGGACTGTGTTGGTTTACTTTATTATATAACGTTATATGCACTCAACTTTAATACAAAATTTCGAAATTTATTTTTCATACCAACACCAAATACTAAAATCCCACAAAAATTTCCCAGTTATCTAATTACAAAATAAATTTGAAGCGCCGAAATATGCAGCGGTCGTCTGTCGTCGTCGTCGTTGCCCACGACGCCTTTCCTTGCCCTCGGCTGCCAGCTCAGTCGTATATGGAAAGTATCTCGAGGAGGCACGTCGATGTCAATAATTAACTATGTACACTGATTAATTTGGGCGCCAGCCTGCTCGAGATTACTCCGGTAGAGGATGA
Organism: Periplaneta americana; assembly: GCF_040183065.1. Taxonomy (NCBI): domain Eukaryota; kingdom Metazoa; phylum Arthropoda; class Insecta; order Blattodea; family Blattidae; genus Periplaneta; species Periplaneta americana. The sequence continues at coordinate 145,079,597 of NC_091120.1, forward strand.
GGTCCCAGGTCAGCTGCAAAACGGTCGGGACATGGGGTTTGGGAGACGTGCTCGTAGGTTGTAATGATGTAGGCGCACACCAGAAGTTGTTGGTAAGAACTATGAAAACGTTTATTATTATTATCAAGCGTTCGTTTCAGATTAGCAGAAATGCGCGTCCAAGTGTATAATATCTCGCTCTCACTTCCCGCAAGTTGGTATACTAATTTCTGAGTTCACGTAATTATATATTTTGTACTATAAAACACCAGTAATATAACGGACAGTTGATAACGTGATGAGAGGAAAGAATTCAGTCTTATAATAATAATGCAACACACGACTTCTTACTACACCCACTAAAAAATTCTAAGTCCGTAAATTGTTATACTTCCGAGTTAGGTTTGCCGAATATGTGGAGTGTGACCTCTCCGAACACTGTCTATCTGCCTTCTGTCTATCTGCCAAATCTATCCTCTACTTTCAACCACCAAACATACAATTTCGCCCTCCTATCTATATATCACGTGTCTCTATCAAGAATCCTGATTGGCCATGATTACACTTACGTCACTTAAGACGCGTTCTTCAAAAATTGTTCGTTAACTAGAACATCCCCCTTACTTCCGGGGTTCTGACAATTCTCTGACATATACCAGATCATCTCTTTTGGAACCTGGCTTGGCGTCATCTTACTGACCACCCGCAGGCAAAGTCCATACATTCCCTCATCAGTCAACTCCACGCCTGGACACATGTTTCCTGTCCGCCTAGCTTGGCTTCGGTCTTCCTGCCCACCTGTTACTTCCGTCTCAGATTCTGGAACTTCTTACACGTCCCACATTTACTATCCATATAAGAATATTAACACGAAATACTAATCTAATGACAACCTCCTTATCCTATACGAGGAACCGTCTCAAATTACATCCTCATCCGAATGTTAATATTTTTAATATGAATTTTTCTGAATACAGAATAATTTGTTATCATATTTTACATAATATTGTTATTAGTTAATCTCAAGCTACTTTCACCCCTTATTTTCAATTTTTCTTTTTACTTTCTCTCTTTTATATTTTGTTTCTGTGTGTAGTAAGAGTATATTTCGATTTCCTTGTTTATGTTTTATAAATTGTGTAAATTGTAAGTCTTGAATATTGTAATTGGGCTTTGCCTGTTATGTTCATAAACAAAATAAAATAAAAATAAAAATTAGAGGCATTCATAAGACCGTAAATATTATTAGAAAAAAGGACGTGATCCTCCATGAGTAGAAGGGAATATGAAATACTAACACACTAGCGTCTTTTACTAATAAATTCCAACCTTGTGATCTGGAAACTAACAATTATAACTTAGATTTACTAAGGCCCAGATCCTTAACCATATTATTTAGTTCTCCTTGTGTGATTAAATGAGGCACTGTCGAGGAACTGCTTTCGTTGAAAGGCTTCAGACGGGCTAACTTCCTCTTCGGGCGATGATGAGAATCATGGACCTATATAATGTTATTAGTTGGCGGAGTGAGTTGGTATAGGCAAATCCACACTGCGAGGGACTGGGTGGATGACTGATGCAATGTTAGGATATGAAAATGTATGTTTATTTTCAAAAGTCATTTCATGCACTGGTATAGTCAAACAAAAGTAGCAGTCTGTATTGTGATTTTTTTGGTTCTCATCAAGCCATTGGTACGGCAAAAGGCACGGCTCAATTTTTTCCCTTTAACCAGAGTTGTAAAGTTGAGGTACAAGAGTTACAATAAATATGAAGGGCCCAGTGCTTATCAAAATAATCTATTTTGCATTATAAATATAATTCATATGCTTTTCGAGTATGTGGGAATAATTTGCACTTTTGTTTTAGTGGTGTGAATTCGTCACAAACAAACCGTATCAAAAATTATCAATTTTATTAACACAGAGACATTTTTCAATTCTGATTTGTAAAATATAACTAATAAAAATAATAATTAAACCGTACTGGAAAGAAAATTCACGTCTGAAATAGAATATCACCTTAAATGAAGTTTGTAATTAAACTAATGCAAATTCATACGGCTCTCCTATTGCACCCCTTAAGGGGTTCGGTACAGTTTACAGCAGTAAAATATTTGGAAATATTCAACATGTTTTCCCTCCATTACTGTATTTTGTATAATAATGAAAATTGGTATATGTAAAACACTGTCCTTCTGCTATATGAAAAAAATACTTTTACGATTTAAAATATATATATATGCAGGGTGTCCACCATGAACCTGACACATTTGAAATTGCTGTATAATAATTATTCATACTGCTTGGGGTAAAAAGAAAAGAATGCATGCAATATCAAGAGTAACTCACCAAGTTTTATTAAAAAAATCAGTACACCTCAACATGAGATCCTCTCGTTGCACGAAGAACATCTAGCTTGAATTCAATTTCCTACCAGGTCTTCTGAAGCATCTCGGGCGTAACAGAATTGACGGCATCTCTTATGCGGCCGCGTATCTGTTGAAAATTACGAATTTTGTGGCCTGTATACACTTTGTTCTTGACATATCCCCACAAGAAAAAGTCTAGAGGGGTAATATCCGGTGATCGAGGTGGCCATCTTGTCGGTCCATCACGCCCAATCCAGCGACCGGGAAATTGTGTGTCGAGAAATTCTCGAACGATCAGGCTCCAATGTGGTGGGGCGCCGTCCTGTTGAAAGATGACGTTCGGCTGCAAATGCATTAACTGAGGCACAACAAATTGATCCAACATGTCGAGATAGGTATTGCGCGTAACTGTTTGTTCTGCAAAGAAAAAGGGGCCGATGATCAAATAGTGCATCAATCCGCACCACACATTTAATTTCACTTGCGTGGACTTCGTTCATACGCCTGTCTCACTGCTGCTACACGCTCCTCTGATACGCGCACACGGTCAGCGCGTCTGGCGGCGAAACCAGGTGGCCCGGATTCGAATCCCGGTCGGGGCAAGTTACCTGGTTGAGGTTTTTTCCGGGGTTTTCCCTCAACCCAATACGAGCAAATGCTGGGTAACTTTCGGTGCTGGACCCCGGACTCATTTCACCGGTATTATCACCTTCATATCATTCAGACGCTAAATAACCTAGATGTTGATACAGCGTCGTAAAATAACCTACTAAAAAAATAAAAAGATACGCGCACATTACCGCCACCATGCAACTTCACCACACTTCCCGTTGCCAAAAAGTGCTGTTGCCATGTCTTAATGGTGTTCCGTGATGGTGGGTCCTTCTGGAATACGCGCCGAAAGTTGGTTGCACTTGAATCACCGAATTTGTTTCAGCATACCACCAGATCGCTTGTGCTAGCTCTTGCGCTGTCGCCATTTTGACTTAAGCTACCGCAGCGCCACGTACAACCTCTCGCGCGGGTTTTTAAAAATAGCCAACGAAATTTCCACAGTTTCTCTACATATTGCAATGCAAGTTACCAACTTATTTCCATTCATTGATTTTTGGCAGCCAAATGAAATGTGTCAGGTTCATGGTGGACACACTGTGTATATATATATATATATATATATATATATATATATATATATATTTCCCCAAAATTCAAAATGGTGGCAGTTTACTGTGCAGTGATGAAGCGTTTCCCTCATAACTCATAAACTTGTAAACTTTTTCAAGTTCGCTCTCTTTTATTTTATTGCCGAAACTCATGTTTACAATATCATGCTCTTTGAACTACATTTCTTAATAAATAATATATTTTTTGTTTTGTGTTACAAGAAAATACTGATATTTGACCTTTTTTAAATGAATTTATTTTTTATCAGACAATCTATCAAAGATAGAGAAGGGATCTTGCATCATATTGTAGATATGACATACATAAATACACATAAAAAATTTCATCACAGAATGTTGGATAGTTTTTGAGTTTCGTGGGAAACACTTCATCACTTCACAGTGCACTGAATTTTGAAAAAAAAATGTAAATATTTTTTTTTTCGTAAAAATATGTCTTTCATATATAGTGGAAGGACAGTGTTTTACACATATTAATTTTCATTATTGTACAAGATACAGTAATGGAAGAAAACAATGTTGAATATTTCCAAAATTTTACTGCTGTAAGATGTACCTAACCCCTTAATAAACCCTCTAATAAGGCAATAAAACAACTTCCGCATCAGTAAATAGTTAAACAAGTCTACCGCTGTGGAGTAACGGTTAGCGCGTCTGATCGTGAACCTTGGGGAACACCAAACTGAACGGCAACAAGATTCGAGCACCTTCCATTAAAATATACAGCTTGTTTACGAGCATGTAGATACGTTCTAAACAAATCCAATTCAATATCTGAAACTTCATAATAATTTAGTTGTCTAATCAAGATATCATGCGAAAAACAGTCTAATGCTTTTGTAAGATCACAAAGAACTACAAAAATATTATCTCAGATCAGAGTTTATTTACAAAATTTAAAACCAATCCTGATACGATACACAATAATACACATAGGGTGCTATTCATAGACATTTCGCTAGCCCGGGCTACGAGCGTGCTAAACAGGATTCATATCACATCATATCGCTGACACTGGTTTATGAATACGAAAAACGTTAGTTCGCTGATCATCCACCGAAAGCCCGCGCTAAGAATATCTATGAATACGGCCCTTAGGGTCTATACGTATAAAAGATTAGCAAAACCTGTACTGTGCTACGGAAATGAGTCATGGACAATGACAAACAAAGATGTAAGGCGAATTACTGTCAATGGAATGCAATTTTTGTCGCTGGGATCATAAAGAAAACGAAGATGTCAAAAAGGAACTTCAGTTCCAATAGGCTATACAACTTATAAATTATTACAATCTCCAATGGAAAATTTATGTACACATGTCACGGTGTAGTCAGGGAGTTAATTTAATATCCAGCCCAGAAGGCTCTCCCTTTTGAAGAGATAAGAGTTTCAGAGGCTAGAGTTTGTTTATTGATTAGGCCTTCTCAGATGCCGCTCCAATCACAAGAAGGGGTAAGATATGTCTATCAATAATGCATTAGCAAATTGTAATTGACGTTTTCATATCTACTCCACGTGGAATAAAATTCAGTGTTGTCGTATCTAGAGTTTATTGATGACGACAAAAAGGTTAGTAATTTTAATCTCAATTTTAATTAGAAGTAAACTTATATGGCTCAACATGTATTCATTGTGGATGGTCGTGATAGAAATCAATGTACTGATATTGGTATAAAGTATAAATAACTGTAACCAGGAATAATCTTTGCAAAGAAAATTTGACAACACCGCTTCACTTTACAGATATTGAAGTGTGCAAAAAATTATACAGGACATCACTTTATTTTTACCAACATTTTTAACATTAACCTGGCTATACTCGGAAACACTGTTGCCCCCTTCCATTACAGGAGTTGATGTTACTAGTGCAATATGTAAACAAATCATTTTACTAGGTATAGGAGGAGAGAAAAGTAGTGTATCCATTTATGTTGTAGGGAAATACGATATTACGATTTTCAGTTTGATCATCACTTTTACGGAATTTATCAAAATACAGTAGAGTAGTAACATTTTTTTTTTTTTTCAAAAACTCAACTTTTCAGGCGGCTATGTTCGTTATGTAATGTCTACTTTACTTAGCATATTAATTATTGGTGTTAACATACAATATAGAGAGTGCATTTAAATTGAGGGGGTCATAAGTAAAGGGTTGTATGTGCACTTAAGTTACTTTTGAGAAAATGGGTTTTAAATATTTAAGCTTTCGTAAAATCGGTGAAATTTTTATTTAAATTTTAATGTGTGATGCGATTAAAATATCCCTTTGCCACTAAAATTTTAGATACTTTTGCTTACACTGGATGCACTTAACTCATGTTATTACAAATGTCACTACCATTGTTTTGCTTCTAGCCACCTCAATTCAAAAAAAGCTAATCTGAATTTTTAAACAAGTTGCTGAAAATGGTTGCCGCTCATTACAATGCAGGCTTCAATTCAGTACGCATATTATTAAAAACATTTTGAAGCATATTCTCTGAAATTGAATTGATCGTTTCTTGAATATAATTTTTAGTACGATATTATTAATATAGGTTCTTTCTTCTATAGAAAACGCAATCATATTTATGAAACACACTATACACTGCAGTGTTTACTTCACTGCTTGAAGACTTCGAATGCAACAGCGGCCGTAAGTTTGTGTGTCTGACGGGAGCAAGGACATTAGTGAAGGGGTGAGAGTGAAGTACATTCAGAAATGCAGGTACAATATAAAAATGCAAGTAAAAATAAAATGATGTCCCTGTATATGCAACACATAGCCTTCCTCTGGGTATTAATTGGACCTGCGGACTATGTCTTGAGCACTGGGTGACGTCAGTGGACATTAGAATTAATTACTTATGTTTATTCATTTAACGACGCTCGCAACTGGCGAGGTTATATCAACGCGTCGAAGTTAAACGTGAACGAGAAATATCCGACAAATTTTTCCCAAAATCTTTTATGAGGGATAAAATGTTTTCACATGCCGTAAATCTACGACATTACACTCATAGCTTTAGATGAAGGAAGCCATTCCAAGAATTTTCTGATGTAGATGCATGTACTGGTACGAAATATAAGGCTGATGTGAATTATAGTAGTAAATATTAAAACATAATGTATAATTAAGAATATATTTTTATTTTCGTGCATAAATTAAGATATTTTAAAATAAAATATAAAGATATAAAAGTGATGTGGTAAAATGTTCCAGGCGCATTCCTTGGAACTTGCACTGTACACTGAATTCCATTAATGCCGTTTCGTTTCGTCGTCTTAATGGCAACATAAACTGCGTCTTCTACCTCCACTCCTACCGCGCACGTGTGGGTTGACTCGCCTGTGTTTTGTATTTCGGTTTTCAGTGGTGTTCATGCTAGAGTAGTAACTATACAATTGGAACTAGTTTGCGATGTATGCCAACATTTCAAAGGAGTCACTGAATGGCTATTTGTCTGTCTGTTGTATACAACTTACTAACATAACAGTGGAAGGGGGATGAAGTACTGGCTGTAAACAAACTTCAAAACGTGACGGCATCAATGAAATAGATTTTACGTATACTCAATGCATCATATTAATACGAATATGGAGTTCGTCCCGAAGAAAATTAGATTTCAGCGCGTGGTTCAAAATATTGTCGAAACAGACCGTATATTATAAATGGCACTATCAGTACCTTCCCCATTGTGAACAATGCAGACACAATTGTGTCGGCAAGTCTATGGAGGAATTTGAAGAACACATAGAAGCCAAACATAAACATAAGTATTTTCATGAAGAGTATCGCCCCATCTTCCTCTCGTGTTGCTCTGTCATACTCGTACATCATGAAACTTCGTCTTCTTCAAGTGTGCTTCAGAAAAAGACCTGGAACAAAAAAGAACTATGATTTAAAATATTTTAGTTTTTCCTCATTCACTTAGATTAATTAGCAATTATCCTTCTAGTGTTGACCTATGCAATCTAGAAAGAACGACTTTATAGTGTTAAGGAAATAAATGAAAAAAATTTGACGGTGATAAATAAAATCACCTGTTTATTGCTTAGTAACGGTATAGAAAACTACCAGAGCACTTAGGCGCGAATGGTTCATTATGCGCCCCATGCAATAGAAGTCAACCCACGAGACAGCAGTGGGTGACCAGCTGCACGATACTGGTGGATTTTAATTCCTGAATTTTCTCAGAAGACACCACTTGTTTCCCGAGATACAGATGCCTGATGTGGCTTAAACCTGAACAATCTACCAGAATGTATTGTGACGGAATATCCATCTAACATTTCCTACGAGTTGGATTCTGTGTGAGGTTAAATATGTATAATGTAGTTGGCTTATTTACATGGCAGTGCTCAGCTTAAGATTCTCTTCTCCAGAGCTAAGAGTTGTTTACCTAAGTTAGATCTTAGTCCCTCAACACGGAGCTTAGTCTGTCTCATAGCTGGCGTACATCTCGCTTTCAGTAAACCCGCGTCAATCCCAGTATCCTGGGTTTCAGCAGGACAGGACTACGTTGCATACAGTGAGATTTCCATGGAAACAATACGCCAAATTTTCAGCAACTGCTTATATCTGCAAGAATGGCGACATTCTATGACCTCCCAGATCACCCGACTTCACTTTACGATTACTTTCTGTGGAGGTACCTGAAAAGCAAGTTGGCCACACATCATTGAGAAGTTCAAAAACAGGCTTCCTGAGTGTTAACGTTGTCAAGGTGGCCACCTGTAGAACATAATTTTCAAAACTCGAACGTGACAGATTTTTTTTTTTTTTCACAAAAATACCAATGTGTACGGTTGCAATTTTATGTTTGTAATTTTGTCTTACTAAACCAAGTACCGGTATCTCTTCTGTTGCATTTAAAACGCCCAATTTATTGAAACACCTTGCATTCTGGAACATGTGAAAAAGTGATATCCTTTGAAAATAAAATTATGATGTGGTTAACTATTTTACTTTACATATAAATTGGAAGAATGATCAACTGCATGCAGAGATAAAATATTCGACTTTTAGTAAATACAGTGTCCGGCAGTTGGTTCTGTCGAATTTCAACATGCAGTTCTAAAGTGGCTACAAGATTTAGAAATATTAAAATAACACATACTATCGCTTGAAAAATGTAATTGGCATATTATTATTTTTAAAATGACACATTTAACTGCAAGAATGATGGATGTCATTTGGAATACATTTTGCAGGAGAAGCAATTGAAAGTTTGAAATGCTTAGCGCTCAAAGCTTACTGTGATTTTCCGATCATTACTGGACAATGACTATCAGTGTTAATGCTATATAACTCTCTATGTACATTCAATATATCTTAAGCTATGCATTGAGAGTCTTGTTCATTTTCGACAAGAAAGTGACATCCATCATTCTTGCAGTGGACTCTTCAATTGCTTCCTACCTTTAAATTAATTTATTAATTTCCATTGAAACATTAACATTGACATAGTGTTTACTTTACTTAATAGCGTATTTTGTAATACATTTATTTTCATCGAAACGTTAATCCACATAGGGGCTACTTTACTTTGTATTTTTTAATTAGTTACTGGATTAATTTTCATCCCAATATTAACGCACATGAGTCATTCCACGTCAAATCGCACAAAATTATACAAATTTTGACCTTCATATTTCTGATTGCGTTTATATTTTTTTTACCAACTCTATGGGTCTCATAAACCAACAAGTGTATTTTTATTTCCTCCTAAGTCCACATGTTTTTAAAATATTACATGTTAAAATTCGTTAAAAATGTCGCACAATGCAACATTTGAAGCGTCATATTTTTGACGATATTGACGTTAAAATTTTTTTGAAAAATGCATTTAAAAGCTTAAAGTACTGTCTTTTATTAAATATTTACTAACTAATTTTAATATAATTATTTCAAATATTTTTTTATAATTCAATTTTTAAAACATATACATCAATGTGAAATAGCCCTATTAAAAATCTAAAAAAATGCCTACTAGGTGCACTGAAGTATTCTTAATAATTCCAGAAAAAATCAGAACGGGATCTCCAATAGTTTAATGGAAATTTAATTACTTATGACAGAATGTGTAGCGGTCGGCGCAGCAGCAGTGGACGGGAAGCGTTAAAGCGCTCTAAGAGGTTTATCGGCGCTGGATAATTGACTGAACGTTGCAACATTACACCCAGTACGGATCAAGTTACTCGAGGAAACACTGCTAATTTACTTATTATGATATCTTCAAATAATTGTACATTATGCTTTTCAAATGTTTCTTTTCATTCACATTTAAAATTTTCATTCGCCTACCTTCTTTCTCGAAAGAAAATTGTTTTACTAAATCTTCAGTTTTTGACAATGGAATGAAAGAATATAATTTTAATGCACCAGTTATTGGTTTTAGATTATGGTATCTGGCCTGCAAATTTTCAGTGTGGCTTTTGTGCTTATTGAATGGACAAAATATAAATGACACGTTAGAAATGTTTTTTGTGACTAATCAAACAGTTTTTTTTTTTGTGTTGTTATAGGATCTTGTATGGGCTAACTCTCGTGGCAAGTTTTTTAACAATATCTCCAATGCCAACACATGGACCTTTACCATGCGACATTGCAAAGAAGTGTCATTCAGCACTAATTCCATAATCGTCTTCATGTAAGCAATTATTTTTAATTTTTTTTTTTTTTTTGTATTGTGAACGTGATCCATTGGAAAAGTAGATGATTTTTTTCATACCGTTGAATTCTTGCTTTAAGAAATTGATTGCTTCGGATTGAAAAAAGTGAAAGGGATCGGTGTCATGTTTCATGGTTTCTGAGATGACATTACTTTTGTAACGAATTTCTGTATCTCCTTTGAAATATATAATTTATTTATTTATTTATCTATTTATTTATTTAAATATACAGAATAAAGAATATAATTAGAAATAAGAGAAATAGAAATAAAATAATACAATCAATATAAAAAAAGGAGATGCAGTAGTATTAACAAAATTTGAGACCGAATGAGCAGCGCTCGTGTTCGGTCACAGTTCAGATATAATATTAATAGGCCTATAAGAGAATATAAAATAAAATAAAGTAGGAAGTAAAATTAAAATTGTACTGTATTGTGGCTTGGCATATGTTCCAATGCACACATTGTATTGAATCTTGTATTACAAATGAATAATTTTCAGAAAAGTCTGCAATAACTATGTAATTTTCAGGTTGTACTTTCTTTGCATTCCGTCAAAAATAAAATATGGCTGACTTTTGAATGTATGATGATGCATCTTCTACATGAAAAACTTAACATATTAGGGAGCCTTTTACTTTTGAAACTTTTCACGGGGGTATCGTTTTGTTGTATCTTTCTTTTCTTGATAGGGGATTCTATTGACATCAAACTCTTGTTTAATTCCTCAATATTACTGATTTCTAGCACTGTATCCATAGAACTGCTAGAAGAAATACTGGGATAATCACTTTCTCTGTCCGCACTTTCATTTGATTCATGTTTATTAATATCACAAGAACTACCGGCTTCACATATAATTTCACCTGACCTATGCGGAAATTGATTGATTTTTACGGAACAAATCACATATTTGCACACTCAAAGACTCCTTTAAATTGAGCTTTATCAATAAGTCGCGACTTACGCGTCTTAGTGTACTCTTCTTTTTAAAAGCGTGATAGGAGGGTAAATGGATTTAAACACTTGTTATATATTACGCGATCTTTACCATCACTCATGTTGTATAGAAGTCACGTCACTGCGCGAAATTCAAACCCAAACTGATTATTTTATTTTTCTCTCATGCCATCTGTTTACTGCCATAAAGTTTACTGCCTTACCCAGTCTTGCTATCATCAAACACTTGGCTATATTACAGTATAAACTGTGAAGGGCTTCCCCCTGAGCTGACAATAATAAAATAATTTTAGATAAGATATTTACTGTTCCTTAAGGTATTAATCATTTGATGATTAGTATGGTGACATCAGATGCAACGGGGAATTTCCACGGGCAGCCTTCTAGCCTATGGCTGCAAGCAGTTCATTAGCTGGGCATCGCGAGCGCGTGCATGCCTCCGGAAAATAAATTGTTACAAATGTATGGGTGCCGATCCCATATTTATAAATGCAGTAATTTACAGATAATACATCAGCGAACAAGTCCATATTTTTTTTCAGATTTTTAACTTGGCTATTTAATATAGTAATTTTGCTTTGAAAAAGAAATGATTAAAAAAATAGGCCAAACTTTAAATTTATTTGCGATAGGCTTAACGTAATAAAAAGTGTTGTATTTCGTCTTTCAAATGCGCCAAACCGCAAATCTCAATTATATGTAGACACAGAGTTCCAAGCGAGTTTATGTAACAGTGCGCGGATAATTTGCGTAACTGCAAATATTCATAACTACACAAATAATTAATAATTGTGAAAATAAAAAAATACGGGTCTCCTTATTTGATGTCTGGAATTCATGAAAAAAAATTCGACCATTTCCGAGAAGGTCGTGTTTTATTGCTGTGCGATTTGACGTGGAATGACTCACATAGGATCTACTTTACTTTATATTTCATGTTTTTAAATTAATTATTTCATTAATTTTCACTTAAATTAATGCACATAGGATTTACATTAATTTATATTTTTAATATTCTTTCATACTTTAGTTCTTACACATGGGTTTACTTTCCCATTGCATTTGCATATTTCACAGGCAACTATAGTGAAATATATATTATTTTAATGTACCGAAGTACATATGATATTTCCATGCAGATATTCTGCGTTATCATACGATGAAAGAGTAATGGAACGGAGAAAAATTCTCTCCGGCGCCGGGATTTGAACCCGGGTTTTCAGCTCTACGTGCTGATGCTTTATCCACTAAGCCACACCGGATACCACCCCGGCGTCGGACAGAATCGTCTCAGATTTAAGTTCCAACTCTTGGGTTTCCTCTAGTGGCCGCCCTCTGCACTACGTCATAGATGTCTATGAACGTAGGACCGAAGTCCACACATGTGCTGAGGTGCACTCGTTATGAGTGACTAGTTGGCCGGGATCCGACGGAATAAGCGCCGTCTTAAATCACGAAGTGATTTACGCATATCATATATATTATTTTAATGTACCGAAGTACATATGATATTTTCATTACTCTTTCATCGTAACTATAGTGAAAGCTTACAGTCTCCCAACATCAAACATGCATACATAATCTTATCCTTGTATAGCAGTAGTGTCAGAGTTGTAAGCTCCGAAACCGGTTGTGGAGCTAGAGACGTCCAGTCGGAGCGTGAACTTGCTTATGTCTGTGGAAGCACCGGAGCTCGCAACGAGTTATAGTGGAGCGCTCCGCTCCGTTTAGGCTGTGTCTGACAACGCTGTTGTATACGATCTCATGTTAAAATTATTATGTTGCCTTGACTGTGGGATTCAAAATGGCGGATTTTTCTGCTTGTATAATAAAGTGCTCTAGGCCAGTGCTTCCCAAACTTTTTTGATCGCGGATTCCTTTCGACTCGATAAATGATTCAAGGATTCTCAATTTAATTTAATTTAATCGCTAGATTAATATAGGCCTAGATATAAATTTAATATGCCGCCATATTTACAAAAAAAATCGACAATATGTCTACAACTACATTGATTACTATGCATAGCCATGAGTCCATAAACATGCAGTAGTATTTGCAAACTGCATAATTATATAAAAAAAGTACCTTCAAATCGTTAATATGAAGAATGGTGTTTTTCTCGTCTCACAACTCACCCGGTATGACGCCTCTGTAGTGCTTTCATTGTCGATTTTCGTACTTTTCACCAACATATTCTGACACTGTTTTAACCTTTCAAGATTACACTGAAATAAAATGTATGTTTTTGTTCTTACATTCGGGGTGGTTTGTTTTCAAATGTCGACGCAGTTTTGCGGAAAATAAAGAAGTGTTACTTAACACTTTGTTACCTAGCACACAAAGGGCGTCCGGAGAAATTTTATTTCCTGTATACGTAAATCCAAGAGCAAAATATGATTAATCATATTTTCGTTTTTTGATTGATTCACCCATTTTTAAAATAGAAGCACTGGTATGTGATACATGACAAGGTGATCGACAGGTTTCTGAATTTGTAGAACTGTCATTTTTATCGGCCACCGATCCATTGAGACGATATAGGTCTCGCAACCAGGATGCTAACGAAACAATTAGATAAGGAAGAGTAGGCGATAGAAAAACACATGAGATAAATTGAATGATATTCAAGAGTACAGTCGGAAGAGAAACGACATAGATAGAATCAGTCTTGCTTTGTGATAGTTACATTATGGTTTTAGTTTCAGTTCCACTGCATGTGAATACGTGTCTTGTTCCAAGTGAATTTATTTTATTATGCAGTGATGGAGCGTTCCCCTCGCAGAGTATAATTATTTTATTCGTAAAGATAATGTTGCGCGTTTAATTCGCTTCGAATTTTTCTCTTGCTACGCTCTTCACTACCACAGGCATGTCCTCGTCTATTCATCTTCTTGGAAGAGGCAGTATTATACTTCCATCGGCCCGTACCTCCCGCGCGCTCCCTTGACGTGCCTATATACACACGTCAAAACAGACAGTAACGCCATCACTTTTTTCGATGATCGTCCCTTGCGCGAGCAATACTGTGTAATATGCTTATAACTTATTTACAAATGGCTTTTAAGGAACCCGCAGGTTCATTGCCGCCCTCACATAAGTCCGCCACCGGTTCCTATCCTGTGCAAGATAAATCCAGTTTTTATTATTCCTTTGCTGTGGTCGTGCCAGAGAATCAGTCCCATTCCGAGGCGTATTGTATGGTTTCGTAACAAGCTGTTTTTTGCCCTCAAGCTGGAGGACCACCCCTTATCGGCTGTCCACGACTCTTATTCAATATATTCGTAGCTACTCTCCATATCTGCCCGTCTCCTCTATCCGCAACCTGAGGACGCACCATGCAGTGGTGATAGGGACCCACAATACATGGTACTGTATAATATGCCAATTAAAATTATGCGTAATGTTCGGAATCAGACACGTAGTTATTATATTAACACACATTTTAACACGAACACATCACATAAGCTTGTTCGTACTGAAGGAATAAAAACTGACTTCACAATAAAAGTAGCCGAAGCAGAACGCGGGCACAACAACGGACGAAATTATTTTGTTAAAAAAAAAACGCGTCAAAATTTATTCATGACTAAATAACACTGTCAATCAAATTTGTTTTACAATTAAGACATTAAGTCTCCGAGGACATTTACAAAAATGTATTTTTATACTGTTGGTCTCGAGAGCTGCAAACATTCACACACACACACCAAGCAGATAAGAACTACCAGACTAATAACTCGCCATCCTCGCCAAGCAGACAAAAAAATTTTTCACAAGTACAGTCGTGTACAGTACTGTACAATCGCGTCGAAAAAACGGTAGCATTAATTATGTTATTTATTTCAAAATATATGAAGAGTCCACTGCAAGAATGATGGATGTCCTTTCTTGTCGAAAATGAACCAAGACTGTCAGTGCATAGCTAAGACATATAGAATGTGCATACAGAGTTATATGGCATTAACACTGATAGTCATTGCCCAGTAATGATCGGAAAATCACAGTTAAGCTTTGAGCGCTAAGCATTTCAAACTTTCAATCGCGTCTCCTGCAAAATGTATTCCAAATGACATCCATCATTCTTGCAGTGGACTCTACATACTACCAACTGCGAATCGTCCACACCTGTGGAGTAACGGTCGGAGCCAGGTGGCCCGGTTTCGAATCCCGGTCGGGGCAAGTTACCTGGTTGAGGTTTTTTCCGGGGTTTTCCCTCAACCCAATACGAGCAAATGCTGGGTAACTTTCGGTGCTGGATCCCGGACTCATTTCACCGGCATTATCACCTTCATTTCATTCAGACGGCAAATAACCTGAGTTGTTGATACAGCGTCGTAAAATAACCCAATAAAATAAAAAACTGCGGATCCCCTGATAAGTGTTGGCGGATCCCCACGGAGCACACTTTGGGGAACACTGCTCTAGCCTATACTGTATCTCCAGGAATTGAATCCCTACTGCAAGCCAGGGTTGCCAGATTGTTTTGACGGAAATTCACAATTATTTCTTTATAAGTCGCCTTTAGAGGAGAAAATTGCCCAATATTTTTTTAATGTGATACTATCTCTTATCTTAATGAGAGACAAAAATCTTGTTATAATACCTACAGCAGATAGTCTACATTGCGAAGTTTATAATACATCTGTCGATTCGTTAACAATAATTCAGGAAATTGGTACTTCTTTCATATATCATACTTGTTCTTTTAGGTCCTAAAAGAACAAGTATGATATATGAAAGAAGTACTAATTTCCTGAATTATTGTTAACGAATCGACAGAAGGAAATTAGTACTTCCTTCATATATCATACTTGTTCCTTTAGGTCCTAAAAGAACAAGTATGATATATGAAAGAAGTACTAATTTCCTGAATTATTGTTAACGAATCGACAGAAGGAAATTAGTACTTCCTTCATATATCATACTTGTTCCTTTAGGTCCTAAAAGAACAAGTATGATATATGAAAGAAGTATTAATTTCCTGAATTATTGTTAACGAATCGACAGAAGGAAATTAGTACTTCTTTCATATATCATACTTGTTCCTTTAGGTCCTAAAAGAACAAGTATGATATATGAAAGAAGTACTAATTTCCTGAATTATTGTTAACGAATCGACAGATGTATTATAAACTTCGCAATGTAGACTATCTGCTGTAGGTATTATAACAAGTTTAGGATATTAGTGGCTGTGACTGTCTTAATTATTGCAGTGCATTTTGTTCTATGAAGTTGGAGATATACCTATATTGCTACACTTGGACAATTTAAATCAGTAAGTTAGCTTAAATGATCCAAAGATTTTTATCGCGGTATGATTGACCACAAAACCGCTAACTGAATTTCTAATTTTGTTAATGATTTAGCAACTGGCAATACATCTTTGAAGATAGATTTTCCCATATTTCCATTGCAATTATAGAAAATATTAATAATATCGCAAAGAGAGAAATATTATAATGCGCAGTGTGAAAGAGGCAATAATGAACTCACCGTTTATAGTCTTGTAAATGATTACACACAATAAAAATAACAAATAACTTTTCACTGGTTTATTTTAAGACGCTTTATCAACTGCGATCGTTATCTAGCATCTGAGTGAAATGAAGGCGAAATGAATGCAGGTCCAGAGCCGAAAGCTACCCAGCTTTTGCTCTTATTGGATTGAGAGAAAACCCCGTAAAAATCTCAACCAGTTAACTTGTCCCAACCAGGATTTGAACCTGGGTCCTCTCGTTTCAAGGTCAGACATGCTAACCGTTACTCCACAGCCGCCGGCAATAAGTAACATAATCACTATTGCTGCAAATAACATACCGACAATGTATAATATGAATCGCTTCATAAAGAAAGGGCATCAGTCACATTTTTTTTCGAAATGGAGTTAAAATTGAATTTCCCATCTTGAATGCTCAACACATCATTTTATCACGAAAAGAAACCAATCCAACATTTCTTTCATCGTGATATTGTGTTCAGAATGTGAGCGTTTTGTGAAGGAAGAGGCATCGGTCCGGACAGTTTTTATTCATTTCCCACAACTTAGCTAAACTGGACTGAAGCCCTTTCTTTATGAAGCGATTCATATATAAAATAGCTGATAAACTATCAAATTTATCTTGCCTAAACCCACGAATTAATTATTATTAGTTGAACATAAGTTGCAACTTGCATTGCATGTAGTCTATGCATTGGAGCTTCCTCAGATAAGTGACGGAATGGGGATGGGGAAGCCCCTTCGAATACACGAGGAGGCGTAATACTGTGGTTTAACAGAAGTGTTGATTCACGTGGATTTCAATTATCGTATAAGTTATCACAAGAAATCATTGATTTAGAGATCGAAAACGCATGTCATGCCAAATATAAACTTAAAGAAAAACGAAAGAAAAAGATGAGATTTTTTTTAACAAGGAGTTTTTGTCCGCCCAAATTTCGCTGGCCAAAATTTCGAGTAGCCCAAAAATTCGCAAATCGCCTGAAGTAAATATTAGTCGCAAACAGGGCTTCGGAGTAGCCCAATCCGCAACTTTTCGCCCAATCTGGCAACCCTGCTGCAAGTATTCGCCTCACAAGATGACCTTCCTCTCGCCATGTACGCAATACGAACCAGAGTAATGGAGCTCGGAAGTGCATGTTTAGATAAGAATCCTGTCTCAGGATTTCGAAGCAGAAGGATAAGATAAACACCGATGGTTATCAACATCCTCTCTCTTTATCTTGATAAAAGACAAAATCCTCCAAAACAGTATTATGTTTTTATTAGGGTTTTGGTCAGGAAATCGCGAAAATGTCTCACTGTGCAGTACGCTGAAATTCGTCGGAACCAAACGGTTTTCAGCGCGCAGTTTACATAACAATCAAAGCAGCAGATAACAGATGTGGAGTGTCGTTTCAAATCGTATTAAATGCAGAAAAACAAATTTTACAGGAAACGTAAAAAACGTTTCACGGCTAAGATAATGGAAAAATTTTAAATATCTTAATGTCACTTTTTAGGCATTGTGAACTGACACCAAATGTAATAAACACTGACACTGATTGTTTAATCTATTGCATGATATTGTCAATTGAAGTTTGCACTTAATACGTTTTGCACCGAAACAGTGTATTTAATACGTTTTGAAGCGATTTTGTCACATAATACGATTTGCATCTATAAACCACGCTGAATTGTGCCCTGTCATTTGTCAGTTTTTCTGTGGTTCTTACAGCAGCATACTACGTAGGACGATACATCAATAGTTTTTATTGCTTTCTGCTGGAAAATAATGATAAGGAACGGCGGGTTTCCTACCTGCAACCCTTCGAACGGAGCTGCCTAAAGAGACATACTTTGGATCGTGCGGCCACCCGGGTCGATCTCTAACTCGCACTGAATATAAATTTTAAATAATTATGGCATCTACAGGGTGAGCACAAAGTTCCGTTATCCCCTTAAATATCTGAAATACCTCAAATATGCATACTATTGATGTAATTCTGGTCATAATTCAAACATACAAACAAAATAACCACTGTACACTAACTGTGTATACCTAAGAATCTAAAGAGTCAGTATGTTCCCCATTATTCTCATGACACTAAATAATATGGACTAATGGGACTTTTTTATCACTCTGTATATTTTATTCTTCAATCCTTATATATATATATATATATATATATATATATATATATATATATATCATTCATCGGCGAACAGCCTAATACATTTGATGACCTGTCGAAATTAAATTCACTGATAAATGTAGTGACACAAGATGCCACTTCAATAGCGCCCGCCCAGCCTGTGCTTCATTTCATGTAAAGAAACTTGGCTTCTGTGAAGCTTTATCAGTTACACAGAGAGCATAGAAAGCTAATTGTCTTGAATAATATACTTCACCTATGCTGAGTTTCGAGAGCGGTTGCAGTTGCTGTAAGTCGAAGAAAAATGACTGTGTCTCATTAGGTTCTGTTCTCATAATTTTATGGAACGTATTGGCACGAAGCTTATGTGCGCCTAAATCGACTAAGAGCCTAGTCTTTTTCAGTGTATCATCGCAGTTTCTTATTGGGAACACCATGTGTGCGCAATAACTGCATTCATCATTGGCCGGTGTACAAAATCCTATAGCCTATTGAATTCTGTCCGGGAAAAAAAAAAAAAAAAAAAAAAAAAAAAAAAAAAAAAAAAAAAAAAAAAAAAAAATCTTTTTAGTCTTAAGTCGGTGTTAACACTTTTATTGTACATTTTGAAGAGCTTTGTAATATTTAAGTCGGAAGCCAAATAAAGTCTCTGACTTTTACTTCTATTGTGATATGATTCCCTTGCTCTTTCTTATAGTAGGTTATTTTACGATGCTCTATCAACATCTGAGGTTATTTAGCGTCTGATTGAAGTAAAGGTGATAATACCGGTGAAATGAGTCCGGGGTCCAGCACCGATAGTTATCCAGCATTTGCTCATATAGGGTTGAGGGAAAACCCCGGAAAAACCTCAACTAGGTAACTTGCCCCGAACGGGAATCAAACCTGGGCCACCTGGTTTCTCGGCCAGACGTGCTCACCGTTACTCCACAGGTGTGGACCACTTGCTCTTAATTTAGAGATAAATTACACTACTTCCCTCTTCTTAGCCACATATAGTGCTCTCTTTCGGGCACCACCTCTCGTCTCTCTGGTTCCCTTACTGCTCTTAATAGATTTTGCTATTGTACATACCTTGATAATCACAATGTTGTAAAACAGCGGGAAACTCAATAATGGTGGGAAGATACAACACGCTGGCCAACGCTGTCCATTTAAGATTTTAACTAATGGAAGTTGCACATAATACGATTTGATCCGACACATCATGGAAGTTGTACATAATACGATTTGATCCAACACACAATTTTCATCATAGAAAAAAGGCGGGAAAGAATAAGAATTGCTCCAATATGAGATCAGGGTCTTAAAGAATACCGTCTCAGCTATGCGAAATCGCTTCAAACTAAATTTCGACCGAGGATGTATTTAATACGTTTTGAAACGACACTCCACACTGATATTCTAGATAATATACAACTGTACAACGACCTCAATATCAGTTTATTTAATCTTTAATGAGTACCCCCGAAAACTAAGAGAGATCTGAAAAAATATAAGCTGTCATCCAAGAATTATACTCCACGTCTGTAGAAAATACATGTGAAGGTCAAATCCAATGCCTTGCCCCTCCACAACGCGAGCTTTGAAACTTCGCGAGATGTGAGTGAATGTTATTATACCTCTACCTCAGCACACGCATGTCTTGAACCAGCACAGATCACGCGGTGTCAAATGGTGGTGCTATATATGCGTATAAGAAAAACATCAGTCTTTACCGATAACCGTATAGAAAGCAGCGTGTTAATTGTGCAGTGTCACTGCTCTTTAAATTCGTGTCTATTGCATTATTTTCTTATTTTTCATTTTTATTTTACTAATTTCGTTTATTGCTCATTTTGGCATTATGGAGGGTAAGGCTGGATCATCTGCTATCTACAGTACACCAGTTAAAAAACGCAAACGAATGGGACAATCTGATTTGTCAAATCACAGCAAAAAGACTGTTTACAATGTTATAACTTTCTTAAAGATGCATGTATGTATTTATTTACACTGCAAGTGGGCAGTGGTATAGCTCGCGCAAGAAACGATTACCGAAAACTATTGGTGGCGTTGCTGTCTGTTTTGACGTGTGTATGTAGGCACGCCGCGGGGGGAGAGGTACGAGCCGATGGAAGTACTGTCTCTTCCAAGAAGATGAACACATGAGGACATCGCTGTGGAAGTAAAGAACGTAGCAAGAGAAAAATTCGAAGCTAATTAAACGCGCAACATATGTTTACGAATGAAATAATAATATCGTGCGATACAAGACACGTATTCACATGCAATGGAACAAACTGAAGTCGTAATGTAACTATCACAACGCAAGACTGATTCTATCGATGTCATTTCTCTTCCGACTGTACCCTTATATATCATTCAAGGTTATCTTGTGACCTTTCCTCTCGCCCTCTCTTCCTTATCGCAGTGTTTGATTCGCATTCCTTCAGTCGGTAATCCGTGCTTGCGAGATCTATACAAACAATATAAACAATATACAATATGGATACCCACGCTCATATTATCTTGCAGTACATCCAGAAAAAATTTTCACCAATGATTTTAGAAAATCTCAAAATCTGACTGCAAATACTATGTGTAGAATTTTCAAACGAAATGTAAACAAAGTTTCGAGAAAGAGCTAAAATCCACAGAACATCTTGTGAAATTTTCTTCTGCTAGGAAAGCAATCAAACGATATCGTTATGTGACAGATCTCGGTGACTTCGATAGGGACATATTGCGCTGTGGTATTGCACTGGGAATGAATATATTTCGTGCAGACATATTACAGTGAATACCTTTTATCTTTCCACGCTCGCATGTGGAAGCTGCCGTTTCCACTCTACGTCCGCGAGCGAGGAAAGATAACATGCACTATATATTTAACATGTATGGGCCAATGTTTTCGTAATGGGTATATTTTTCATTTATTCAAAGAACGGCTATATTTTATTGAGATTAATATATTTTCCACAGTCATATTATAAGAGTAGGCTATTTAACATATTAGGCCTATATGGACGAATATCTCGAAAACATATCCTTCTGATCTTTAAAGAATGACTGTATTGTACTGGGGGTTAATCTATTTTGTGGAAGCGTATATTAAACATGTATAAGGCAACGTGTGCATATTTATCATATTTTAAAGAACGGTTGTATTAAAATATGTATTAAACTATTATATGCAGATATATTATACAGTATTAAACATTAGGGGTCAATGTTTTCATAACGGGTACTTTTTCCAAAGACGGTTACATTGTACTGGGGATTAATCTATTTTATGCAGATGCCACTTTTGTAGTAAAAAATATATAGGTCAATGTTTTCATTCAGGGGTATAGCACGCTATAGATGAAGTTCGCTGGAAATTCTCTTTCCGTAAACATCTTATGACTGAACCGAAGTGGAAACTGTGCACTGACCTTGAAGTATAACTTATATTCAATTGATGGAAACTATAGCTCAGTTATCACTAAAAGCAGTTCATATATCTCCATCACTGATGAAGAATAAAAGAAAATAAAAACCTCTGTCCCACTTTGATTATAAATTTTAATACGATTGCAAAGGGCAAGGGTCTGTAAGAGACCTGGAACCTACATACATAGGCATATGAAATGTCACCGTAGAAAAAAAAATCATAGACTATACGTATTACCATCTAGTGGTCATATGTGACTGTGAATAGTCTGCAAATATGTCCATTGTGTACAAATGCAGTTTCAGGTTTTGATAGATTTTGATTTCACATGGGCTGGATCCGGGATGGGTCCTGGCACTTAGGCCATTTAGGCTCATTGTATGCTCTTTGCCTATGCGATGATTGCCTAAATTCGACGGATAGTCCGGGTGGCATTCGTAAATTAGATGCTGACAGGAAGGCCATCTTTCCTTGACCTTGCAGATAATGTCCCATCATCTTCTGATAAGCTCGAACCCAGAGCCCCAAGGCTTATAACCTAGATAAGCATAGGAAACCCGTACTACCCCCAAATATCACCCAAGCCTATTTTTACTATTGCAGATGATATAAGAAATGAGAGGGAAGTGGAGAGTACCCCGAGAACGTCTGTTTTGTCTATCACAAATAAATTATACCCAGACCTAACCAGGGATCGAATCCCGGCGGCCTGGATGGAAGATCAGCGCTCTAGCACTGCAAATACAGGCGCTGCTAAATTCAGGCCTATACGAAGCAGTATTTGTATGTTTTTAGTGTAAGTGGAGACTAATCCGACTATTTTAAGTACGATTAGCGACACTTACTATTATATTCGCCATCTATTCGTAGAAGTAATAACTAAAGAAGCCACACTTACACCAACAAATTATCGAATACTATCTATTAATAGGGGCAGGTAACTTTGAACGTCAGTGTACATCACCGCTACTTCTTAGGAACGCCATATTCAATTTTTTACCCGAGTAAAAAATCTCACTCCTGCCACTTCGCAGCAACGTCGTATTGTAAAAATACAGAACCGGGAAAACCCAGGACTAAAAATACAGTGCAGTATATGTTGCCAATCGTACTTAAAATAATATACCCGCATTATAGAATTCAATTTCATCTCTCTCTTCTGCTTGTAAAACAACACTGGATTTAGTTAGAAATCGCTGATATTGTCAATTATGAGAATAATTTATGCTTATTACAACGGATGCAATTGCACTACTACGAACAATCGGAGAAAAATACCTAGAGAAGAATAAAGAAGCGTATATAGTATTTGTGGACCTAGAAAAGGCGTTTGACAGAGTGGATTGGAACAAACTGATGGACATTCTGAAGAAAACAAGTGGATTGGAAAGAAAGGAGGCAGTTCAGTAACCTATATATGAAACAACAAGTCAAAGTCAGGATAGGAGAAGAAATGTCTGAAGGAAGTAAAATAGGAAGAGGAGTACGACAAGGATGCCCTTTATCATCTGCCCTATTCAACATCTAATTGGAGAATTTGGTAAATAACTGTTTTTAGAACATGGGAGAGGTAATAGTAGGAGGAAGAAGAATAAAGTTCAGTAGTGGCAAAAAAAAAAAACCGACGGAATAATCAAAGTCCCCGAAATGAGTCACTGCTCATGCCACGCCCGCATTCACAAGATAGCGAGTAATCTATTGAAATTATTTTAGTTTCGACTGCTGACGCCTGACGTAGCCCATTTCGAAAGCCATTAGAAAATAAGCTGGTAAAATTCATGTTCTGGGAATAATAAGTTAATTAAGTAGTAAAATAAAGTATTGGGAATAAATTTGAATAAGGAACAAAAAAAAGTTTCCTTCTCAGGCAGGATTCGAACCACGAAAGTCTTAGTTACCAGCCTATCGTGCTGTCACCGTGAACAAGGCTCTGAAATCAGCTACAAGGGTCTGTCTGTTTTTTTTTTGCCACTACTGTACATAATATTTTTTATTGGGTTATTTTACGACGCTGTATGAACATCTAGGTTATTTAGCGTCTGAATGAAATGACGGTGATAATGCCAGTGAAATGAGTCCGGAGTCCAGCACCGAAAGTTACTCAGCATTTGCTCGTATTGGGTTGAGGGAAAACCCCGGAAAAAACCTCAACCAGGTAACTTGCCCCTACCGGGATTCGAACCCGGGCCACCTGGTTTCGCAGCCAGACGCGCTGGCCGTTACTCCACAGGTGTGGACTGTACATAATATTCTTGTTAAAAAGTAGCATATATATATATATATATATGCCTACACACACTATATGTCACTCAAAATGATGCAGATCTCAGAGCAAGGAACAACTACTGTACTTGTAACTATACCGCAGTGTATAATTAATAATTTATTATTATGCTGGTTAAGTTGGTGTATGTCAGTTCTGCCCTAGTTTCACTAATTATTTAAACCGCCTTTCTTTCTTAGCGGTTAACGCAAAATACGATTTGGCATGTTAATTACATTTAGTTCTAAGCATAAGAAAGGGAGTGATTTCAACAATAACATAATTTATAAAAAAAATAAAATCAGAAAGAAAACGAGACTACGCGAACGAAAATTGCAGACTACTTCATTTCACATGATCTGCTCGCTGTCTTTTTTTTTTCAGTCAAGATGCTACATTCGACCCCTAAAACATGTTTCTGATTAGAAACCTGCTTTACTTACAGTCGCATCCTCATCGGAGATCTACTAATTTGAATTTGATTTCTAAAAATTACGGTATATATTTATAGCCTAAAGAAGCTAAAAAGGAGAAGATAAATGTTTACTGTGTAGGCAAATTTTATTATTATTATCATTATTGGAAATGGATTCATTCGGCGCGTTGGATATTTATTGTTTGCACTATTTTAAATTGAGCATCACACACTTGGCCCTAACGTCTCTGCCAGTATCACTGGATTCCGTCCAGAAATCTTTTCATAAAATTCTAGACGGATTTCCGTACGACCTAAGATCAAAATAAAGAATGTCATGACAACATATCAAGTGCAAAGCCTGCAATTGTGGTAATATTGAAGGCATAAGTGAAATGGAAGGCGCGAAGCTTTTTTTTTTAGCCTTCCAAAGATAACGCAATTAAAAATAGACCGTCCTAAGAGCTACACATTTTATTTCCAGGCTTAGTCCAGAAGACTAAGATTAGATCCAGGCCGTCCAGGAACTGCATTGCATTAGTAGAAGTTCCTATTTGTTATTAAGGGAGATATAACAGGCGGTTTATATAATAAAATTGCCGTCAGGTGGCAGTGAATGCTATCTGAGCCATCGAGGCCTCATCGCAGAAAAGTCTGGATCGCCGACTGTGGTATGAGACACGGATTTGACATTGCGTCTATAAAAATAACAGAACTGTACTTGGTTTTGGTCGATATATTCATGGTCTTCACTTCAATCGTTAACGTAGTAGTGACTAATCCTCGATAAGCAACAGGAAGTAGAACAGCAGTATTTTGAACTCGGAAATTAATATCGGGAAAATAAAACAGGAAAAGTAATATTAAAAACAGTAATATATTTACTCAATGATTAAACGGAAATACAGTATTGCGTTACTTGAAAAATAATGTATTTAGATATTTTCGCAGAAATACGCGTCTTTTGTATTCCTGATTAGGAAAAATAATGGTTTTTGGCTTGGAATGTAAATACAGATTATTCATACTTTTTATCGCGAAGAACATGTTGCAACATTCTTTACGTCTATTATGCAATCGTCATTTCTTAACCTCGAGTGGGACGGGAGAACACCAGAAGCTACAGTAAATTGAGGGATTAATCAGTAATAAAAGACCTAGACCACAACCTTCACACTGGCAATAATCATGAGCATGGGTGGGCAACTCGTGCTCTCAAAGTGTCAACACAATCTCAATGCAGGTAGAATGGACTCTGTACTAGCTGTACTGTCTGTGTATGATTCTTTCAAGACACAAGTTCGATCGCGTCTGCAGTAAGTGGCGGCCCGTTTTAAGTGAAAACCAATATAATTCCCAG
Source organism: Periplaneta americana (assembly GCF_040183065.1). NCBI lineage: Eukaryota > Metazoa > Arthropoda > Insecta > Blattodea > Blattidae > Periplaneta > Periplaneta americana. The sequence goes on from NC_091120.1 coordinate 145,105,833, forward strand.
ATCATTTCCCTTTAGTTACGAGTAAAAAGAGAATTTTTTTATTAAGAAGAGAGGTAAAGCTTGTATTGTATTACACTTTCTTACGCATAACATTTTATGTTACAAATAAACAGTTAAGGTTTTAGTATAGAAATACTGTCTGCATCTGCTTTAGAACAGCTAAAGGTAAAAATTAGATATCAACAAGGTGAGACTGATATCAAATATCATTAGCACGTTGTGCGTGCGAGTTACAGAATTGCACGACATATAATCGACTAGCTAAGAGCATTTATGAATAAATTTGAAATGTGGTAGTATCATGTAGAACATAGACAACTTCACTTTCTTTGACTATAATCTATCTTGAAGAGTGATAAGAAAATCTTGTTATCAAATATAAGCTCATACTTCAAGACCTATAGCAGAATTCACTGCTAAGTTTGGAGAAACAAAGACAAATGACAAGAAATCGAAATTTTTCTGAAATCTTTTTGGCTTACGCAGATAGAAAATCCTGAAAATTTATAGCTTGAATTAATAAATCTACAGAACAGTACGCATTTCAGATTCCAGCAAAATCAGGAATCGAACTTTTCGTAATGTTGCCTAAATCAGAATTTCTAAATATACTCTTTGCTTCCATATAAATACTGTATGTGCTTGAGGCAGAGTTTAATACAAGAAAGAAGTGTAAAAACTCTCAAAGTAAAGAAAGAGCTCAGAAATAAGCTTATTTCATCTGCCGTGACATGTAAAAAATACTTCCTTGAATTTGTTATTGTTTGCGAATACAGACTATTACCTTTCTGAGAACAGAGAAATACTCTCTAATGTATAAAGATTTGTAAATTCTAGCGTTCTACGTTTCAAATAAGACACATAAGAAATATTAACAAATAGTGTAATAATAAATAAGTGTTGCAGCTATATTTGTTGTATCTTGAAAAGGTTGTATTCAGTTTGTGTTTCCAGTACTAAACTAATTTACAAAGCTAGAAAATAATGTAATTTTGTTATGTGTTCAGTATATTCTGTCTAAAATTACTATAATTAGGCCTACTGTACCATGTGTCATTCTGAAATTCAAATCATGGAGTAGATATCACGATCACCTGCATGAGCCCCCAGAGCGCACCGTGGCTTTTCCAGCGAAACCACAAACAACTTGTAACTGCTGCGGCTGGCTCCGTCTGCCTTTCTCTCTTTCAAGGTTTTTTTAAGCACTTTGGGAGCACGAGTTGCCCATCCATGATCATGAGCACTGAACTAACTCATGACTTAATTTCAAAATAAAGTTAATTATAAAGGCTCATATCTCTAAACTTACATTTTATGAATTGGATGCTTTTTATATAACTACGTCCATTATTATCCATTACTTCTATGGACTGAAAGATCGCGAGTTCAATTCCGGGAGGTGATAGGAGTTTTCTCGTTACCAAAACTTCCAGAACGACCCCGTTCAATCAGCCTTACGTCAAATTGAGTACCGGAATCTTTACCGGGGGTAAAAGACGGTCTCAACTTGGTGCCGACCACACCTCATTCTAGTGGCGAGGTCATGAAAGCATGGATTTCTACCTCCATGGCCTCCAAGCGCCTTTATGGCGTATATAAAGGTTACCTTTCCCGGTAATGTTAACTAAACCGGTTACTAATTATGGGTGGTGCGAAATCGGCAAAGGTGGTTGGTATGAGACTCAAATTTTATCCGCAATTAACATTGTTGCGGTAGACATTACGAAGGCTTATGCTCTAAGAAACAGGTATATATTAAAATAATCATGCATTATTTTCCATTGCCGAACTGTCTTTGTAAAGAATTCCAATTAAAATTCTATTGTACTGTGCAGTTTCTTTACAATTTTACATTTTTCACATGTTAAGTTAATGAAAAATTTTTCACTATTTAAAAGCAATACTTACAGTTTCAGTGTTTTCGTCTCGCCTCTGAAAGTCGGATTCTTTTATTTTCCCACAGCTGTTATGGCCACACCCTTCTTACTCACTCCTCACACGCTCCCAACTCTGTTCAAGTTCACGTCATACAACATACGCAAGCGGTATGCAATATTACAATATGATGCAATCACAGGATCGCACTGCTTCCCCTTCCACTTCATCGTCGGGCGCGCATGATCGTACTCTCCTCGTAACATAGGGAATGATATCAGAATTACAAACTAATACAGATTATCACTAACTAAATCAAGGTTGCCAAATTGGGCGAAAAGTCGCGGATTGGGTTATTCCAGAGCCCTGTTTGCGACTAATTTTTAGTCCAGGCGGTTTGTGAATTTTTGGGCTACTAGAAATTTTGGCGAGCGAAATTTGGGCGGATGATAACTTCTTTTCATTTTTTAAAATCTTTCTTCCATTTTTCTTTGTCACGACATGGGTTTTCGATTCCTAAATCAGTGATTTCCTTGTAATAAGTTAACTTCCTGTACATATGCTAATGAAATCCACGTGAATGACCTCCTATGTTAAAACACTTTTTTCCGCCTTCATGTTTATTCAAGGGAGGAGTCCAGTGTTGCCAACACATTAATTGTATCCCCGTCAGTCTAACACCTCGAAATCCGTCAGAATCCGTCAAAATTAAAAAAAAAAAAAAAAATAAGACCCACTCAATATAGCTGTATATATAAATAAAAACGAAATTTTAATACAACTTACTTACAATCTTGATTAAAATAATAATTCATCCACATCATCTGCCTTTAGTTCTGTAGTTGATGTGCTAGATTGATATACGCTCCCCCAAAAATAAAAAAATAAAAAATGACAGCAGCTAAAAAAGTTACAAGACGATGTAAATCGCAATTTCCGCCGGAAAATCCGTCACCCCTCAAAGCCATTCTTTACCCGTCCGCTACGTTGAAATTACGTCAGTTTTGACGGAATTTCCGTCCAGTTGGCAACACTGGGGAGGACCAGTGTTAGTGCTTTTGAAGTCCATGTGATACTCAATTTCATGAACTTAGCGCCAAGGCAAAAATCTGGTGTTTTTTTTTTTTTTATTTTCCATTAAGATCAGGGCCAAATCTCGTGCTTTTAGACTTTTCATTCAGTATTCATATTAATTAGTTTCCATTAAAGCAGGAATGCAAATTTATTGTAAATGAACTGTGGTGCAATGATCTCTTAATGTTAAACCACGGTTCTAGCCTCCACGTGTCTGAAACTAAGGGTAACTCCCTGAATGCGATTACACCATAGCACGCAATTCGTATGCCCCTTTAATCTAGTCTTTCATGGAACTTTTCTATCCACACTTCCTGACTATCTTCGAAACTCTAATGCATAGACTCATAGGCGGAGTTATTATGGAGGGCATGGAGGGGCACTGTCCCCCCAAACTTGTCTCAACTCTTTTTTTTTTCTATTAACGTCAGAAAATATTGAATTCAAAAGATCTTTTTTGCTTTTGTTTATGATTAAGATTCTGTGATTAAAATGACGAATTAATGTCTTCAGATCATGTGTCTGGACTATAATATTTATTTTAAATTTTTGAATATATAAGAATTTCTATACCTCATTTGAGAAATGGAAGCACTGTAATGTTTCTTTTATAATAACCTGTACTCATGTGTTCGAAGTCTGCAGGTATTCAGGCAGGCCGCCACTTGGAAAAATATGAATGACATACTGCACAACAATGCAGAAAAGAGAAAAGTGATCCCGGTATAATATGTAAACTTAAAGACGAGATTAAATAAAATAATTCTGTGGTGTTCGGGTAAAGAGGGATGTCATTTTTTTGTGCAGATGGAATTTTGTTTCCCAGATGAACACTCCAAGTTAAATTATAGACTACAAATGAGTTTGCAAAAATCAAAAGAATACTAGCAGTTGATGTGTTTTAGTTGTGTAGAAAATTATTTGTAATAAGGATTCCAAGTTTAATTTTAATTTATCTCCAAACTCATTTTTATGACTTATCTCCTTTTACTCAAACAACACAGAATTAGAGTTTACATTTCTTGTGATATAGGGAAAGCTTAATATAAAAAAGTTTCTGTTGGCACAGTTAGGTACTTTTATTGATGTATATGTGTTTCTGTGCGAGAGAGAGAGAGAGAGAAAGAGAGAGAGTGTTTTAAATTATGAGAAATAGAGAGAGATTGTTTTAAATTATGAGAAATAGAGAGATAGTGTTTTAAATTATGACCTATTATAATTTGTAGTAGATCTACAGTTCAAGCCCTATAGGCTACTATTAAATGATCATATTCCGATATACTGTACTGTACCATGGTCAATCTACAACGGGGGGGGGGGGAGGTAAATGATGACCCCATAACGCATTATAAGGGGATTCTATGGTTTTGCTTTGCCCCCCTCCCCCATGAAACGATTCTCTCTCCCTCTATGCTGATAGATTACATACATATAGATGCATTGTGCAAGTTATACATTTGTTCTATTTGTCGAGTTTTGACTAGCAAGATTTTTTAGTTGATCAGTTTTTGTACTGTCTTATATTTTGTTGTGTCAGTGTTAATGTTGGTTGCAAGAATAGTAATTATAAGTATTTGTTCTTTTTATGACGTATATAATTTTATTATTGACAAGATAAGATGGCTGTGAACAGTGAGTTCATTTTTTATTCTTTTACACTGCGTATGGAAATCTTTCTTTCTGCGAACTATTAGCCTAATATTTTGTGTATATTGCAATGGGAAAGAGACAAAAGTACTGTAAAAACTTTAATAAAAGTTGGTATAACGACCCCATATTAAGCAATGGATTCAAAAGGTTCACAGTGACAATACCAAAGCGTATTGTAAAATGTGTCGAGTGGAACTAAAGGCACAAAAAGCGGATTTGAAGCATGCAGAGTCATCAAAAGACAAACAAAATTCAGCATGTACCTATTACTTCTCAGCCTAAACTTAAATATATATTGCAGCTGCTAAGTTATTAATAACATTTGAAATTCAATTGCCGGTTTTTGTTGGCTGTCATACCGCGATAAAATCTGTCGGTCATTTAAGGGAACTCTTTAATTTAAATTGTCCAAGTGTAGGATCCTCGCGTGAAAAGTTACACCTATAACTTCATAGAACAAAGTGCATTGCAATAATTAAGAACGTCATAGCCCTAATATCCTAAATGAGCAAGCTATGAAAGATGTACTGTCGGTGACTCAGGAGAAGACGAGAGCGGACTGAGGGGGAAGGGATGTGAACAGATAACGTACGACAATACGTCAATATTTGTACTGCAGTAAGCGGAAACATTAGGTCTCCTTCTGTTCAACTTAGCTTTAATTTCCATACGCATTGTTACTCATGTTTCCTGCACGAGTAATAACCTGGCTACTGGGATGCTTATCTGAGCGATGTTTATAATAATCAACAGCGATAGTCAAGAAGGTCACATTCTTGCCCCTCGTCTTCTCCTGAGTAACGGACAGTACGTACCATTTTCATTCATAGAAGCATTGGGCCAAATAACGGTCTATGTTACAATTTTTCAAAATCGAGTTTTTAATCGAATAATGCTCTGTATAGTCTTACATAAAAATTGTTTTTCAATATCTATATTAGAGACGCTTCTACACGAGTTACAACCATGAATTTCTTAGTTGGGACAATGGTCTATGTCACTAGTCACTTCTAACTTCTTTCAGTTGTTTACAACGTATCGGGAGTTATTGCACGGGAGTTTGTTCTCTTTACGAATACTGGGTACTTGAACTCTTTGTTTCAAGTTTCGGTTGATCTATTACGTAAAATGGACGACTGCAAGACATTGACGATTTCTGCCAGAGATCTTGACCGGGTAAATAAATCTAAAATAAAAAAGATCCAGACAAATTAGTATTAATAAGTGGAAAGATGTCACGAAATTCGCTGAGGGATAGTGGTCTTGAGTATACCCCCAAGTAATGTAAGTTCCTGGCTGTTATTTTTGCAGTATTTTATTAGCTGCATTTTAATTTACACTTTACCTAGTGTTAGTTGGTCTATGTTGTGTTTTGCCATTATAGTTTATCTTACAATTTTCTTCAAGGTATTTCGTTTCGGGAACAGATTTGTGAAAATTCTTGTAAGGACACATGCTCACAGCTTGCTCTTGAAGTCAGAAAGGAGCTGTTTAAAATGCATTACTCTCTTACAGTCAGCATTTAAAACCCGTGATTGTTATTGTCTTCATTATTAATAAAATTTATACTTAACAGATAAGCCATCTGTTGGGATGGATACTGAATATTCGAAACAGGGGTTCAAATTTCATCTCCCAACAATTTCTCCTACGAGACAAAGAATTTGATTCCTGGTGTATGTTGCCTCAGAAAGGAAAGGCAGTCATTCTATACAAAGAACACACACCTGGTAATAAATGGCTATCTAAACCGAATGGATTGACCAGCAGCGAATGGAAGGACGCTATTAAGATGACTGCCAATGTACGCCCAGTACGTGCTCCACCAGGTAGGTCTCAGAATGGAACCCACTGCCGACATTGTCGGAGTGAGAAAGAAACACTTGCTCACATTCTGGGAGCCTGTCCTCATGGAGAACTACTGAGGAATAGTCGTCACCACAAGATTCGATCCCTCCTAGCATCGGCCCTACGAGGAAAAAATTACCAAGTAGAAGAGAAGGTCCATGGTTTATCCACAAATGGGTCTTCAAGGCGCATTGACATGATCACTATCCCGACAAGATCAACAAGCACTGTAAGGATGGAAACGTACGAAAATCAACCTATTGAGGTACATCAGGAAAAATGCGACATATATTTATTTATTTATTTATTTATTTATTTATTTATTTATTCTGGTGTAGTTAAGGCCATCAGGCCTTCTCTTCCACAACACCAGGAATACAAATACAATAACAGAAATAAAAAGGAAAAAAAAAACACTATAAACGAAGTAAAGTCACACAAAAATATACACAGGTTGCAGTCACACAAACTTTAAATGAGTGATTAAGTATAATTAATTGTATCCTAATTAACTAACATAAACAAGAAACTTGCGATTTTAATCTGGAGTAAAAAAAAAAACACAAATCGACACTTCTAGCAATATCTAAAAGCATTAAACAAGACAAAATTTTCCAATTTAATTTTGAATTGTGATAAAGTCCGGCAGTCCCTGACATCATTAGGTAGCGAATTCCAGAGACGAGGTATTTCTACAGTGTACGAGGATGAGTATAGAGACGTTCTATGATGAGGGATAGAAAGAAGTGCTTGATGTCGGTTTCGAAGAGTTGTAAGAAATTGAAAGCGCGATAAGAGATAATTCGGAGTAGAAGTATGCATGATTCTAAATAGAAGAGACAGTGAATGTATTGTTCTTCGTTCCTTCAGACGCACCCATGAAAGTAACTGGAGGGAAGGTGTTATATGGTCAAATTTACGAGTATTGCAGATGAATCGTATGCACACATTATGAACACGTTGTAGTCTCTCAGCTAAGAGTGAACTTACATTAGTTAGTAAGGAATCGCAATAATCAAAATGGGGCATTACAAGCGTCTGAATAAGATTCTTTTTTAGACTAAGTGGTAGAAATTCTTTCATATGAAACAAAGAGTGAAGTTGAGAAAATATTTTTTTGCAAGTGTGTGTTACTTGGGTGTTCCAATTTAGATCGCTATCCATAAAAATGCCAAGATTTTTAACTGTTTCACTGTATTTAACAATAATCCCATTCAATGTTATATGTGGTATAGTACCACTATCAAGAGTACTTCGTAGACGATTATGTCCCATTACGATTGCTTGCGATTTCTCTGGATTTAACCTTAATCCAAATTTGTGTGACCACAGTGAAATCGAATTTAAGTCTTCGTTTATTTTATTTACTGCGTCACTAGTCTCATCAGGGTGGAAATGCAAATAAATTTGCAAGTCGTCAGCATACATATGGTATTTGCAGTGTTTTATCATTTTAGTCACGTCATTAATATAAATCATGAAGAGTAAAGGTCCGAGAACTGATCCTTGTTGAATTCCAGATTTCACGACACACCATCTTGAAGAATAATCGCATGCAATGACACATTGTTGACGTTCGCGAAGGTAGGATTCAAACCAAGTAACAGAACTTTCAGAAAGATGCAGAAGTCTTAATTTACATAATAGAAGGTCCGTGTCAACTGTATCAAATGCCTTACTGAAGTCAAGTAATGTCAGTAATGTTAATTTACGTTCATCTGTGGCTTCACGTATATCCTCATTCACTTTTAGTAGTGCTGTAGTCGTACTATGTCCATTTCTGAACCCGGATTGGTATTCGTCCAGTAAGGCATGTTCGGTTAGATAGTTCATTAGTTGTTTGTGAACAATACGTTCCAGAGCTTTTGATAGGGCAGGTAGGATACTAATTGGACGGAAATCATTTGCACATAATGGGGTTTTAATTTTAGGGATCGGACGGATAAAGGCTTTCTTCCAGAGGTTCGGGTAGGTAGAAGTTATGAGTGAGGCGTTGAATATATGTGTTAATGTCGGCAGTATTATGTCCAATATTTTCTTCAATAATATTATACTAATATTATCCACACCTTCAGCTTTAGAAGTAATACGTTTTATTGCCGCTCTCACTTCAGTTTCTGTGACATAAGTGAAGAAAAATATTTCTCTATCCGGAATTGGAGTCATTTGTAATTCGTTAACTGTCTGCTGTTTGTCAACCGTATCCAAGGTTATTGACTGTACCGTTGCAAAATGGTCATTTAGTTCGTCAAGACCCACTATACCATATTATAAGGAAAAATATCATCTAACGTCGATCGAAGTTATTGGATTACTGATTGGGGCTAGAGGGACCATCACAAAAAGATTCGCGCAATTTTGAAAGCAGTTTGGTCTAGGACAAACTCTTGTCACTTAAGTATCTCTGTCTACAGTGAAGGGATCTATAAAAATCCTAAGAAACCATCTCTACAGTTATATAGATTGATCTCTTTCCTATGGCGATCTGCTCACTTAAGTTGGGTCCTGCAACTAGTGCTAAATAGACGACTGTGATCGCCTGATAGCAGATAGATACTAGGAAATTTTATGTTTCTTCTGGAATTAATGATGTTTTGGTTAGTCGTTTTCAATTATTTATAATTATTTGTGTTACTTCTTTTTCTTTTCCTTCTCCATTGTTTTCTTTTTTCCATTATAATTATTTACCTACCATTTACTAAAAAAAAACAATATTTTTTTTGGTACGCTTTGTCTTCTAGGCAGCCTTCACTTGGAGGAAGCTGAATAAAATTTATTCAAAATAAATAATTTTCTGTATTCATTTTTCATTGTTACAACTTAAATTAATTTAATGGTATCCCTACATCTCAATACTGCAGCTATTTTCTAATAATAGTGTTGTTATTATTTGATCAATATTTTATGTTTATTCATAATATGATATTGAGTGTAATTTTAATAAATTACATGGGTTAATTCATATTAATATATACTTACTTACTGGCTTTTAAGGAACCCGGAGGTTCATTGCCACCCTCACATAAGCCCGCCATTGGTCCCTATCCTGAGCAAAATTAATCCAGTCTCTACCATCATATCCCACCTCCCTCAAATCCATTTTAATATTATCTTCCCACCTACGTCTCGGCCTCCCCAAAGGTCTTTTTCCCTCCGGCCTCCCAACTAACACTCTATATGCATTTCTAGATTCGCCCATCTCAAACGTCTGGATTTTATGTTTCTAATTATGTCAGGTGAAGAATACAATGCGTGCAGCTCTGCGTTGTGGAACTTTCTCCATTCTCCTGTAACTTCATCCCTCTTAGCCCCAAATATTTTCCTAAGAACCTTTCATATTAATATATAGCATTTAAAATTAAATGTCACAATCATTTTGTTCATAATTTAGCCTTTTTATTGATTTGGTATATTTTCTTAATATTCTGATTGTATAAAACTATTTAAAATTGTCTGTATTCCTCAGTACCATTTCTGTGTAGTTAAAAATATTACAAACTTACATGACTTTCAATAACATACAATCGTATACTTCACTTAGTGCACAAAACATATTGATGGAATAACAGTTCATGTAGCTCGTCCGATGGTAAATTGGTCAAAGCAGTTGTTTTAAGGGGTTAGGTACAGCTTACAGCAGTAAAATTTTGGAAATTTTCAACATTTTTTCCTCCATTACTGTATCTTGTACAATAATGAAAATTAGTATGTGTAAAATACTGTCCTTCTGCTATATGAAAAACATTTTTTTACGATTAAAAAAAATTATTTCCAATTTTTTTTTTTTTTTTCAAAATTCAGTTCACTGTGCAGTGATGAAATATTTCCCACATAACTAAAAAACTATTTAATATACTGTGATGAAATTTTTTGTGTGTATTTATGCAAGTCATAACCACAATATGAAACAAGATCACTTCTCTACCTTTGATAGATTGTCTGATAAAAATAGATTCATTTAAAAAAAGGTCAAATATCAGTATTTTCTTCCAACACAAATAAAAAAAATATTATTTATTAAGGACTGTAGTTGAAAGAGCATGATATTATAAACATGAGTTTCAGCAATAAAATAAAAGAGAGAGAACATAAAAAGTTAACAAGTTTATGAGTTATGAGGAAAATGCTTCATCACTGCACAGTGAACTGCCACCATTTTCAATTTTGAAAAAAAAAAATATATATATATAGTATATATATAATTTTTTTAAATCGTAAAAATATATATATTTTTTTTCATATAGCAGAAGGACAGTGTTTTACACACATCAATTTTCATTATTGTACAAGATTCAGTAATAGAGAAAAAGAAATGTTGAATAATTTGAAAAATTTTACTGCTATAAGCTGTACCTAACCTCTTAAGAAACAGGCCCCAAGAATTCGTGAGGCCTGTCTAGAGACACTGGAGTTACTACTCTTCGTCCAACACCGACTTACAGGACAATAATATGGCCTCAAGTCCTACATTATGAAGATATTTATGATATATGATATTTATTATATCTGAGTGTACGATGACCCCCTACAACGGCAAAAAATAACAATGATAATGATGATCAATAACGGAATCCATACATTAAGGGTCATCGTTGAACCCAGGAACTGCCAAATTGAGCTGATGAGGTTCTTGAAGCCATCCCATGCGCTCTCTCCCATGACTTTCCACGTTCCGTACTTTAATATGTATCTATAATACAAAAGAAAACAATTCTTATATTTAAAACCACTCAACAGATAAATGACTTATGGCCACGTGTATCAATGTAGCCACTGGTTAAGATTGTCATCTAACTCCTGGTTAAGCATTTTTACGGTGCATCTATCTCGGTTAGGACTTAACAAACGGTTAACCATGGTAATTCTAATCGGCCATATTGCAGTGGTTAAAGGACATAACCAGGGATTAGTAGGTCGAGTAAAACAAAATGACAACCAGATTCACAGCTGATTATTTCGAAGACGATTATTATTGTACTTGGATAGGGATGATAATGAGTAGAGGACGGACGTTAATGAAAAGTCATCTTCTTATTTTCCACATTATGGCGATGCCTATTAATATAGAAATCCTTTCTATTTTAATATCAACATAAAAAATTAATTTCTTATATTGCATTTTTTTACGTTTTTGAACTAATAGGTCATTTTTACATTTTTTCGGCGTTTTTGGTCATTTTTAACATATTAAAGAACTTTTAGATCATTCTAAGTACATTTTACTTCCTTCTTTTACATATAGGCCTGTTGAATTTTTTTTCTAAGCAAACAGATCAGTAGTAGGCCCCACTAGTAATTACCTACTGAATAACAGTGAAGTTTGAGTTTTATAGTTTGGAACAAACTCTAAAGTCCAGCCCTCATTACACTGAAGGCTTCGCCTCACACAACGGAAGTAATATAAAAGGCTTGACAACAGTTCAGTTTAAGGGAGGGCTTTGACCGCTACTGTTCTTTTGTTGGTACGAGGGTGTCTTTAGAATTTATGTTTGGAGGGAGGGAACTTTCACTGTTTTGTGGATAATAGGAAGGGATGTACTACAGTAGACAGTATTTTTTTAACACACAGATTGCAAGATTACACGCTGCGCTCACAATTTGTTTCATAATTATTTACACTCTCCATCTGGAAGGTCTGGTAACAAAAGTGAAAAGCGGAAGGAGGAGGACACGGAGAATGAAGGCACTGACATGGACCATCTCTGATTGAAACACATTGTAAACCCTCATTAAAATCTATAGTTTTCCCTTAAAACGTTCATCTTGTTGCATGCTTTTTTCCTTTATCTTAGTCAAATTCCAGGAAGTTGCCTTCTCTCTCCGACATTTGCAGGGCAGTCGTTGAAACAAGGTGACTAATTTTTAAGTTGTGGTGCGAGTACGGTTAATAATATTTAAATGTCATTTTATTTTATTTTTAAGTCATTTCTTCATTATTTTAAGGACATTTTATTGATCATTTTAAGTAGACTTTTAGCTCATCAACATCCGCACCCTAATAATGAGCTTCAAGTTGCATTAATGGAAAGAGAATTCTAACGAGGAATTAGATGACAGAAAATTTCAGCAGAGATTTCGTTCATTAAAATATACTTTGTCATTTCTGCTGCAACAAAATAATGTAGGCTATCAGTTGGAATATTCCACAAACAAAAACTGTGCTATTTCTCCTATGAATCGGCTGCTTACATTACAATTTTATTCAACTGATATTTTCAGTATTTTAAGAGGGAACACTCGATATTTCTTTTCCTACGCGTCTCAGGCTGAACGAAGAGAGGTTGTGGGTCGATTTTAGGATATTGCACAGTTCACTGGTATAATTGGGGCCATGAATTATACACACATTCCTACCAATCTTCTTAATACTTTTCCTTTATGGATATTCCATTTTTTTAATATCACAAACTTAAATCTAGTAATTAAGTCTATCAGTAGCCTATTTCAGAATCACATCGGTATATAGGCCTAATAATTTTCACTATTATTTTCCATTTTGTAACATTTTAAACTACTGTAAAAGCAATGAAAAACAAAAATGCAACCCGGAAACATAACAGCAACCCAAGGCAAATAAATGAAACATGAAAATATAGGATACGTTCGTTTTGGTGTAGAAAGGACTAACGCAGTCGTTTTTAGTTGTTGACTATCATCTTTGCAGAAATATGGATCCTTTCCTGTCTTTACTTTGTAGAAACAGTGTATATCACACACTTTACCTCAGTTAAACGTGATGTCAGATAACTAGAGCATTCACTTTTAGCCCCTTATCTTTTAGTTGTGCGCACATGGAGTTCACGTCGTTGTTTGTTGACATCACATCGAAGGGGTGGAGTACCCGCTGGGACACACTGGACACGTACACTCGCATTAATATAAAGATGAGTCACTTCTGTTAATCATTCTTGAGCGAAACACGTGAATTTCAACTGTTGCAATTTATAGCTAAGTGCATGCGTAAAGTATCGAAATTAAAGCTTCTCCTGCGATCACTCAACAACAATTTGTATTTAGAGAAATTTCTCTCAACATCACAAGACGTTACTGGAGCAAACAGTAAATAAGGAACGTTATTGTCTTTTACTCCACCTTGTCCAGTTTTTTTTTGCCACACAAAGCGTCTCTGGCAGAACACAAAGCCGAATAACCAGGGTTCTTGTGTAGGACTCGTTTAAGTTTATTCTTAACTTTTTCGCCAACGGTATTACCCTGTACATCTAGAACATTCACGTTTCTTTCTAGTTCTTTTATTAAATTAAGGGCGTCTGACATTTTCAGATCGCGACCTTCTATACGTGTAATTGTTTTCGAGAACCCTGAAAAATTATTGTGAATGTACAACAGATTGTTTTGTAAATATCGTTCGCTAAGTGTTGCAGGTCGTGGTAGTTTTTGTTGTGTATATTTTTCCAGAAAGTCCTTAAAATAACTATTTTCGAGCTTATGAAATGGTATATTACATTTAACCATCATTTCACATACATTTCTGTAAAATTCCGAGTCCTTAACCTGATTGTCAGTAGAGGCGGACGATTGTTCATTGCCTACACTGGTGAACAAATTTACGTGGTAAATATGTTTCTTCGAATTACAATGTTGTTTCAAGTACTTACCTTTTCTTCTCCTTATTGACGTCTTACACAGAACACATATATTATAGAGTCGGCATGTGACTATATGATCATTTCCAAAGTCCTTCACAACCTTATTCAAACTATCCTGTAAAGAATGTTTTGCTTTCGGCATTGTAAATGCTCTGATCTTGTACAACTAAAGATAATTGACACGGTACGTTCGCTTCTTCTATACGATCATAAAATTTAAACCATATAAATAACAAATTCATAAAATTTCAGTTTGATATATGTAGACATACTGTATTTATACGACTACTATTAATGGTAAACATGATGTTGTTGGTATAAGTGTGTTAAGTAAACAAAGAAAACTGAAGAAACGTCTCTTTAAATACTGTACAAAGGTGAGAAATGAATGAACACACACACACAAAAAAGGGAGAGATTTTACTTCTTGCACTTCAATTTAATTTGATTCTAAGCAACAATTTAAATTCTCAATCCCCCACACACATATCATTTAGTAATTAATCCTGTCACCATTGCACAGCTGTCAAGCTTTCAAGCGAAGTAGCGCTGAATTAATTAAATATTGGAAAAAGTCAGGATGACGCTGAAGCTCTTCCCAAACATGTCATCTTGTTAAGGAGTCGTAATTTTTGGTCTGCAACCCTGTTACCTGTGGTCTTTCAGCCCATCTTCGCCTTGTTCTACCCATGCGTTAATCAATCGAAATACGGTTTCAACTTTGCAGGGTATGAGCAAGCAAATCTATTTCTACAGAGGCATAGAAGCGTCCCACTTATTTATAATGCGGCTTCTAGAGACTTCGAGCCATTTTTACAATAATTTTTAATTATTAATAATGGGCCTACTTCATCTTGCTGGAGTTGACTCTAGGTTAGGTTAGGTCACGGTCACTACAGACGGGTTATGACGACCCTTTGCACGTCGGCTATATTGAGGCCTATTGTGCACCCCGAGTCTTATGGGATGAATGAGAATGAGGGTGTACCAACTCACCGGCCGCATGTGACCCCTCACCCGCTCACCTAATGAGAGCCTCATACCCCACCCCCCGCTCTAAGTTCATACTGCCAAGGTGACCAAGCAGCACAGAATAATACATTCCGACGGCCCTTCTAAGGTGTTGAAGCGCCCTTGGAAGTGTTCTTAAGGAATGAATCCTGGCAGAGATATTGCGAATGGCTGGCAAGCCAGGATCGGTTGCGGAGAGGAAACCCCTTCCCACAAGCTGATGAAGACATGCGTCTTGATCTGAATATGTCTATGGAATGAGAAGAAGAAGATGAATGATATGATATGAAATCTAAATTCCTTTTCTACACGGGAGGGGAAGGGAATTGGACCGTGGAACTGCGGAAAACCAGGGAAAAACGCATGAGCCAATCGCTCGTTTAGGAGTTGACTCTAAATATGTATACGCCATTGGACTGATTACTCCACGTGGCTCAATTTGATTAATTTGTTTTTGTATGGCCTTAATTAAATATATTGTCTTACAGAAGAGGTATACGCAAAGACTAGCTCCTTTTCTGTCCCCCAGGAGTTCTTTTACATCCCAGTATATCAACTGACATAATTTTTTTATGTTTTGACAACATTATTTTTTCAGTAGGCCAAATAGCATATATAATATTTATTTTTTGACCTTTTGGTTACTTGTGCATTTTTTAAAATTTGTAATAAAATTGTGACCATGAGGTTTGCGGTAGGATTTCATTGTATTTCATGATGTTTTTTTTTTTCATGTGTAACTTGAGAGGTTGAGCATTACCGTATTTTACGATATGCCTACTCTATTCATCTACACTGTTATTGGACTACTTTACATGATATTGTAAGGTTAACGGTGGTGGTTTGCTGTATTTTACGAATATATTATTTTTTAATTGTGTATGGTTAGTTGCATGGATGGGTTTTGCTATATTTTACGATACCGTGTTTTGTAATTTTTATTTGCATCAGTGAATTCTTTTACTAGGTCCTTTTTAAATTTGGTACAGTGTTGGTAAAGTTGATGAAGAAATGTTGTATCTTAAAAGTTAAAGCCAACCCCATTACAGGCCAAATCGACTTAGAAGGTCAGGCTCCCACCTTTACAGACAATCGTCTTTAATGGCAGTAGGAATGTCCTACTTGCCCACAGCCTTTACTCCCAAGGGAATACCCCTGGCATTCATTTGTGTTAAAACCCCAGGGTCATAGTGCGACAGGAAAGATTAGATCAATATAGAAAATCAATGATCCTATCGGGGATCGAACCCTCGACCTTCCGGCTGTGGAGCGTTATGTCTTAATCGCGACGCTACCTCATGTTCCTTGTATTTTGTGAGACCTTATTTTTTTAATGCATGTGTAATTCGAGTGAATGGGCTTTAATGTATTTTATGAACCATATTCTATTTTTGTCCCAACTCCAAAACCCCTATTCTTGTCCTTTTAATGACTTAATATTTATATCGCTGCCATGTTTGTGACCTCGTCATTTGGTGATTGTATCGTGGTATCCTATAGGCTAGCCTACTACAGTAATCCCAAATAGGATTGCTACATCCCATTAAACTATAATGCATACATTTTATCTTTCCACGTTCGCGGAGGTAGAGTGGAAGTTACAGTACACAGCGCAGATGCCCACATGTGAGTGTGAAAAGATAACATTTATGCACTGTGTATATCTGGAAACCTTTCGTTAAAATTTTTTTCACTATTTAGGCCACTGTAAGGTACTAGCAGTTATAAAACATAACAGACGTGTCCTTTCGTTAATATTTCCGTAAATTATTTTAGGAAGAGTAGTTATGCCGACCAACTGGCCATTTGGCTGTGTCAAAAACCTCCATGTTTGATAAAACAGAAGGTGCATTAGTGAATCTCCTTTCTGGATAGACTTTCCGATTGTTACTCATATTCTTACGGATCTGTTTGGAAAATAGTCTCCCCAAATTAATAATTAATATCTGCCATAACTACTAAAAAAAGACACTAAGTTGGCGACACTGATAATTCAGCGTGACCCATTTCTTGCTAATACAAGTTAAACGCCATCTAGTGGTAGTGGTGAGTGTTGTAACTATGCATTTTTTTTTAGTACTCACCCACTTACAGGTCCATTGCATAACACTGAAGAAAATTGTAGAAGAAATATGCTCTAAGGCAGTGGTCGTCAGCACTCGCTGAAATGTGCAATTGGTATGCGGTGCTGTCCCGTGTGCACAGTCGTGCAACAGGGAGAGATAGCATACCCGCTAGCAGCTACGGAGTGCACCCTAGTGCACTGGGTTTTCCGCGGGTAAGCGACTCTAGCCCCAGCGTGCTCTGTGCTGACGACCCCTGCTCTAAGGGCAAACATAGGCCTGATGTAAGAGAAAACATAATAGGCATTGCAAAATAATACGAAGTTTTAAAAATGTGAAATATTAATTATTGAACTTAAACAATTTTCTTCTAATTCAGACTCCAGTGTTATTAGTATCTTAGACGGCCCCGAAAATAATTTAGATGCCCTGGACGTCTTCGCGTCTGCTTATTTGCAAGCCTGATCTAGATGATGATGATGTACCAGCACCTTAAGAAGAATGATATCTTCATATTGAAGTTAAAATAAAATCAAATATAAGGAAGAATATAATTGTGTAGGCTGTTATTTTAACGATACTCATTGTCAGACATTGAGGTTATCCCATACTCCATAATACAGAGTTCAAACGAAAGACCTTTCCTGTTTCGAACACATGTAATTTACGTTCTATGAATCTGAGGTGCATGAAAATACCGCCATTGGAAAGATAAACTCAAAAAGTTTAGTTGTGGCAACATTGTTTTCCTAATTCCTTTCTATCAACGAAAATAAAACCATAATTAACATTAAGTATTAAATTACATAATTCTAATTGTTGCCTTATACAGTGTAAATGTCCGATTATTAAGGAGTCCTCTGAAGTTAAGTATTTAGTCATAATCTTCGACAGTCACTTAAAATGGAACCAACACATTAATTACCTTTGTAATAAATTACATAAAATAATATATTATTTTGTTTTATTGAGGAATTACTTGTCAATAAGTTTATTACGCATAATATGCTTAGCTTTATTTCGATCGGTAATTATGTATGAAATTATAGGATGGAGTAGCTTATTTAAATCCAATTTTAATCCATTTTATTTATTACAGAAGAAAATAATTAAAATATGTCTTCATAAACCTACTGATTTTCCATCTCAAAAATTGTTTCTAGACTTTAATGTTCTTAAAATAAGACAGATTTATTATATTGTATTAATACAATTCATACAATAAAAATCTAAATATTTTGAATTGTATTCTCATAGTTATGAAACAAAAGGTATGAATTCTTTAAGATTGTTTGAACCAAAATGCAACACTACTACAGTATTTAATCATAGTAATAATTTAGGCCCAAGAATATATAACAAATTTATATTTAAACATCCTAATCTTGTCAATTCTAATAGTTCTAGTATTAAATTTAAAAAGTTATGTATGAATTTTATAAAAATTGAAAAATTGTAAATTTAAGTTTATTTATTTTTATTGTGTAGTAGACATAAGACAAACTGTATTATATACTTCTTAATTCAATTCAGGAATCCGCTCCTGAGCTATTCTTTCAGGGGCGAACTAAAGTTTTATCTGTTTATATTATATGTTACAATTATTAGCAAAATAAATAAATAAATAAATAAATAAATAAATAAATAAATAAATAAATTGGTAACACTGCCTCAAAATAGCGCATATAAATAAATTTGTTCATTGTTGACGCGAAATGGCTGCTATAGAGGGCACAAAAGCTTTTTGTGTGCTTTATTTTCATGTGAACAAGTCGGTTATTAATGTGGAACGGCATTACCGAACAAAGTTTGGTGCAGATCCACCCAGTGGATATACAATCCGTAAATGGTAGGCCTACACTGGTTTTAAGGCAAGACTTCGCAAGCGGTTGCGATTTCATCCGTACCGACTACTGTTGCTGCAAGCCCTAAAACCAGAGGACAAAGTGCTACGAAGAAATTTCTGCATAAGTAGCCTATGCATATTCGTTCCCTGGTGTTTTCTAACGAAGCCACCTTTCATCTTTCTGGTAAGGTGAACAGTAGAGTTGAACAACAATCGAGAAAGCAAGAGTAACAGCGCCCGCAAAGCCGAAAACACGCACGACAATGTTGTCTACGTCGCGTCGTTGACGTAATGACTGTTTGTGAGTGTTTCAAGACTTCGAGACTTCGGGAGTGAACGTCAAGTAGCCTTGAATCGGCACAATTGTTTATACCATACTGAACTTGTATCTACTTTGGTAACTATTACATATGTATAAACAATCAAGTAGCCTATTTGAAACATCTTCTCTACCTTGCAGTGTATAATAATCCGTTCCCCAATCTTTATTTAATTACTGGGTCCTTATTAAAGGCTAGGAAATTTCTTTTCGTATGTTTGAGATGAAGTGTACAATCTCAAGTAAAAAAAATATTAACGCAAATTTATTTGAGAATTGTTTTTTTTTATATTTATGCTAGTGGCTTGTGCAGAAAATGCTGCAAACTAAGTTCATTAGACATTGAAATAAAAATTTTTCAGATTTATTTTCAATCAAGACATTTTGAAAGTGATTTGCTTCCGTAAAAATGAAACATACTTCCTCTGAATGTTTTTTTTTATTCCAAATACTTTTTCTTGAACCTATCCACCTTCAGTTTTTGAGTTTCAATGCGAAAACGCAAGTAAGAATGTCAGGACGATCAGTGGGTTTTTCATGTGGGAGTAAAGCAATAGCTATTTCAGGTCGTTGTAGATTGTAGGTGAAAGTTAAAAAAATGTCAGGTTTGCTATGCTTTCGAACAATAGACATAGCATCTTGGTATAGTTGCTGCATGTAGAGCTTGAAATGTAGAGGGTAAAATTATTTTATCCTGCTAAGAGATGTTGCTGAAATGATCGGGAGACTACATAATTTTGTAGGCTTCTTATTTTATCAGTAAGTAATACCTTTTGATCTTTCCTTAGGAACTGTAATTTTTGCGCTCTCTCGAGCCAATACTGAAGAGAATGACGCATATAAATATCTACACGACACCGCCATTAAGTATATGAAAAAGACCCAACCCCACTTGATTAATAACTATAAAAATATTTGATTTTTTATAACAATTTTATTATCTTACGTACGTTTTGTGTATATATATATATATATATATATATATATATAGCCGCCACTCAGTAAATTATAAAAATGAAGCTCTAATTTAAGATACTGTCTACATCTACTTACATAATCCCAAAACGTTTCACTTTCAAATCAATATAGCATTAAGTATGAAATGAAAAATAGTCACATCATGGCATTAACTATAATAATATTTCATTTCTAATGGTAATAATGTCATCAAACCACCTCAAATTTTGTAGATTTTAATATCCAATACACAGCTGTACTCAGAAAATTATACATAGCAGAATCAGACCTGTAAATTATTTTTAGTAAGTCTTGAAATTTTTAATAACCAATTCACTTTGGGCTTCAAATATGTCAGCAATCCTGCAGGTGTAATAGCCTATTTTTTTTTGTAGTGTGTGTTTTGTTTTATTCTGAAATGCAATTAGTTCTCAAAATTGACGAAAGATGGATTTTGGAAAATAAGAAAATTATGTAGAAATACTAACGCTTCACCGAAAGTTACAATTTTTCTGAAAATCCTTGGATGCCAAGCTTCAAAATGACGGGTCATTAATTAAAATCCGTTCAGCCGTTTTCCCGTAATTTTCATTACTAGTTCAAATTATATAGATAGACCCTCCTCCCCATTTTCTGAGACTATGACGTCAATACAGTACTTTTTTGGTACTTAACTATTATGCTCTCACTATAGCAAACCAAGCACACTGTTGACTTTCCATCACATATTGGCTAAATTTATACAGCAAAGAATGAATTCAAAACTTTACATACCTTACAAAACTCGTTAATGCAATATGTTGTAGTTCGTCACGCCTTCGGATCCTCCACTGGCCGGGTTATTTTCTTTGTTGACACAAACAACGTGACGTCCTGCAAATTTTATTAAATTAACACACAGCTGACGAATATTTTTAATTGTATCAATAGAAACATAGATATAGTAGGTATACCGTAACGTAATCAATAAGAAGCTGCCCACTTGCCATATACGAAAGAGTGCCTCTTACAATATTGATCAATCTAATAAAAAGGAGGAGAGAACTGGAGAACGACCAGGAACAATGACGTAGCAACACGATCAATCTAGACAGAGGCCACTAGCGGCAGTAGCAGCAGCTGCAGACCATGATGCTGCAGACTACTGTACAAGTGCAATTAATAACGCGGAGCAGTGTCACCAACTTTAAAATTGACACGGCACTAACCAAGTAACGCCAGAAAAGCACTAGACAATTAAAAAATTGCAATTTTGCTATTAAAAATTCCATTAACACTCTCCTGCTACCAAGGGGGGAGGGGTAATAGGATTACCCCACTAATAATTTTTTTAGTATTGTTCCCATTTTTGTACAAATATATATATATATATATATATATATATATATATATATATGTATATATATGTGTGTGTGTATATATATATATATATATATATATTAAATTTCTTGTATTTGTCTGCTATATATCTACTAACATTTTGAAATAAGAATAACATAAATAATTCACTACTTTAAGAAGTAATTCGCTTTATTCATGTAGAGTGATCTTGTTACCCCTTTTGGTAGTCTGTGTCATGAAAATTCCAGGATATTAAATTCAAGCTGCAGCTTAATTTTCTTCATTTATGAGTTTGTCTGGTTTCAAATTATTTTCTTTCGTGTTATTTATGTCGTTATACTTATTGTTATTTATATTATCATGATCTTTGGTTTCAATTTTTTTTATTCCTGTCTGGGTGTTATGGTTATTTTAAAAGCGATTTTGTTAAAAATAATAAATTAGTGGACTCTTTCTTTCGAGATGACCATTGTTCAAATATTTGAATTTCAACAAAGAACTAAATTTTGTTTTATTGAATTTACATATTTATTTATTTATTTTTAAAAGCTTTTATACATTGGTTGCGAATGCCAGCTATAACGGCTGAGGGGGATCATCGTGCTAACTACACGATACTTCCATTCTGGTTGGATGATTGTCCACCTCTTCTTCGACATGTGGACGTGAGGCCAGCAGCCGGCTGGTCGGTCTAGGCCCTTCACGGGCTGTAGCGCCACGGATTATTATTGTTATACATTTTTTTATAATTTTATTTTATTATGAACAAGTCTTTTGAAGATGTTCATGGTTGTATTGATTATATTCCAAGATTTAAATTTTAACAAATAATTGAAATTATCTCCAATTTATGTTATAGTATTGTTAAATTTATAACTTATAGCTGTGTTGCCCATTATGATCAATCTATATAGCTTTTGGAAGTTTCTCTTGAAATGGAAGTGAGGTCAGTTTAAATTTACTATAATATACTGGTATGTTATCTTATAGTGTCACCAGTAACAAATCTAAAATTTTTAAATTTTGATATAAAGTGGAAGCTCTTAAGTTCGACAGAAATAAAGTTCGACTGCTTACGTAGGAGAATTAGACACGCCCCTATACGGGCACTAAGAAACGGGTTTGCCATTTGAATGGGAATTGGTTTTGTGTCTTGTAGTGATACTTTTGTTACAGGAAGACAGAATATTTTATTCATTAGGACATCCATATTGATCACTGATTTTAAATTAATGAACTCTTCTTTTTCTATTTGAGAATTGTTCCGTTTGTGAGACGGAACTGTAGAAATCCACTGTGGTACTAGAAGCGCATACACAAGTCTCGGGGTGAGCAGGAAATGCAAGTATAGTACTGTATTCGTTGATGGATAACCAATAAGAATTTATATTCATTTCACCTGCCACACCCACTACCCTTATTGGACAGAACTTTCAATTCTGTTTTGTCGAACTTAGGAGAGTCCACTGTACTTTTCCTTTTCTTTAATATCTTGATATATTACTTAATCATTTGTATTTGTATTTGTATGCCATTCAGTACGACTTTGCTAATCAATATTTTATGTGTTGTAACCCACATGTATTTTCCTATTAATATATTAACTGTATACTACTGTATGTTCCAAGTGAATTAATTGTCGAATTTATCTCGAGCATTTTAGGTCTTATAAATTGTGTGTGTGTGCGTGCGTGTATGTGCTCCCCTTATGTTATGTAACTGATTTTGATTATGTGTAATTTTCTACTTTATTTTATATTGTCCTTATATTATGTAACTGATCTTTACTATTTGTAATTTTCTACTATATTTTATGTAATTTCTAAGATATCTTCTTTTGTGTTGTTTTGTAATCTAATTTTGCATTTCATGTATATTATTGAAACCTGGTTGAGTGGAAGAGAAGGCCTTATGGCCTTAACTCTGCCAGGCAAAATAAAACTACTACTACTACCACTACCACTACCACTACCACTACCACTACCACTACCACTACCACTACCACTACCACTACTACTACTTTTCAACAATATGGAACGGGACTTTTTAACCACTCTGTATTTTAAAAAATAGGACGATTATTTCATATTTTTACATTTTCTGGAGATCTTACAGTCAGTAATACATGAATTGTTATATATTTTTTATTTTATTGGGTTACAGTCAGTAATACATGAATTGTTATATATTTTTTATTTTATTGGGTTACTTTACGACGCTGTATCAACATCTCAGGTTATTTAGCGTCTGAATGAAATGATGGTGATAATGCCGGTGAAATGAGTCCGGGGTCCAGCACCGAAAGTTACCCAGCATTTGCTCGTATTGGGTTGAGGGAAAACCCCGGAAAAAACCTCAACTAGGTAACTTGCCCCGACCGGGATTCGAACCCGGGCTACCTGGTCCGCGGCCAGACGCTCTGACCATTACTCCACAGGTGTTGACTAATTGTTATATATTCCGAAATTCTTAACAATATATGATTTTAATATGAATAATTGTATTACTCCCCTTGGTATTAGTCAGTTGTAATAAACTTTGGTAGCAGGAGGGTTAATGGCGTACACTTTTTGTTTAAAATTGCCTCCTCTTTGTCACTTTTGGGTATCAGTCAGAGGTCTGCAACGGATGTTTTCGCTCGAGCGCCAAGTAGTTCATAGCATAATCCGATAGGTAGCGCACATGCATGAGGGATAAAATTGTCACGAGCGACAAATCTTCGAACGGTATAAGCCGAGCGCTAGACATTCGTTCTTGTTACAGTGATGAACTGTGTAGTGACATCATAGATGTTTATCATTTCAAATCTTTGCAGTGTTTAACTAACCTCTCCATAGTACAACTACAAAATTTGCTTTAAAATGTAATATAAATATTGTAGGTAAATGTTCCCCCCCCCCCCACACAGGAGTGATTTTGTTTTTTCAACATCTGATATATTTTATTGGATGTAAATGTAATTATTGTAAACGGAGAACACAATCACGATAATGCAAGAACTGTATCAAGTTTTCTAGTAATAATAATAATAATAATAATAATAATAATAATAATAATAATAATAAACTCTAATAATCAGTGTATCAATCTTTGCGTCTGTAACAGTTGTGCAGCATGATTATTCGTTTTATTATATTTTCTGTGACTTTATCTCTGTACTAATATTGTTGTTAATCTACTGCTATATCAATAATATTTTGTAAAACGTTTTTACATTGTCGCAGTATATAGGCGGAACACTGTGTATGGACCTGTCATATTATATACTGTATGTGGTAAATCGAATATTGAATAATTATTAATTAGCAATAATAACTGTATATCGAAGTTTTTCATACTATTTTATTTATAACTTCATGTTACTGTTTTGGTACGTTCCATTAGACTGTTCCATTAAATGTTTGTCATAAACGCAGAAAATAAAGCCTTATTTTTACTTGTGAGCAAAACATATGTATATCTTATCTGTCGCCTTCCATACAAGATAAGACATGTCGGTGAGATGACCTTGTACTGTGCTTCTATTTATTACGAGTGTATCACGACCGATCTTACCTCACTCGAGGGTGCGACACTCGACCGAGTTCAAGCGAGCGATTTAACTCCAATGCAGCACTCTGGTATCAGTCTATTATCTGAGACATTCTTTGAGCAAGACGATGACTCTTGTGAAGCATAGGATTCCGTTCTAATTGTTTGCACGAGATCTTCTAGTAGTTCGTATTTGTTACAACATTCCCACACTTTCCCAGTCCAAATCCAACGCTTAAATACTGAATGCAATGTGCCAAAGTTCATTAGTTTTTTTTTTCTGTTTTGATTTTTATTAGACTACATTCATAATTCATCTGACTGAATTCTCCTTCAACTTCGGAGTTAGAATGGGGTAACATAAGAATTGATAGTGCCTTGTAAACGTTTTCTCCTCTCGCACCCCTGTAGGAGTTAATCTCGGTCAAAATGTTCGCAGTATGCGTAATTTCACACAATTTCAATTCAATTCAGCTGGTACAGTACTTCAATCTTGAGTGAACAATTTTGCCACTGGGTCATTTCACGGTTGCGTGTGTGACATTTTGACAGCAGATTCACTTACAAAAGACACTGTAGATTAAATGTTTTATTTTCATATACTATATTAACGACCAATTACTTAATTCAGTTGTGAAGTTTTGAGTTTGTTAAGAAGACTACACTTAACAAAAATAAAATGTCAATCTTTGTTGCGTGTGTGACGAAATGATACATCACCTTCTCAAGTAAGTGAAGATTTCATATGATATCTTCAGGAAGGTAAGCTTCATATGAAAAAGTTTCTGTTAGCACTGTTACTACGTAGTTTTATTGATGTATGCACGTGTTTCCGTACGAGAGAGAAAAAGAGGGAGATTGTTTTAAGTTATGCCCTATTATAATTTGTAGTAAACCTACAGTTCAAGCTCTATACAACTCGGTCCGAAAGATCGCGGATATGGATGTAACACGTAAGAAACATGCACCTTGAAAATATCTTTATTAAATAATCATATTCCGATATACTGTACCACGGTCAAGCTATAATGGGGGAGGAGGTAAATGATGTCCCCCATAAGAAGATGAATCATTATAATACTTTAATAAATATAGCGTTCCTCTGCATTCATGTTTATTTCATCACGACTCATCCTTTGTAAAAGATGTTTAAAACAGTGTCTATCACCAGGCTACATCAATGAATTATGGTATTGTTTTCGAATTACGCGCCGCAAACACTCCCTTTAATGGCGGATGCTAGCCGATTCAATTTGTGACATTTTTCTTGCCTGCCACTCACGGGTATGTGTCTCTAGTAAGTATTACAAACTCTTTGGGTACAATCGCTCGTTTCTGCAGTCCTGTCAACTTCTTGTCGATAAACTTAATCATGGATTATGTGCTAATGTGCGAACACTGGGATTTCCGCAGCAGTGACTCAAGGGATAGCGTTTTCATGTACTACAAATGCAGAGATTTTCATTAAATTGTCTGTACATATGGGGAGTGTGAGCTTTTTGTTTCGTGTGGAAATAAAAATTGGTCTTACGTCATACTGTCATGTGACAGGAAATCCCAATATTTTTTCATGTCTACTGTAGGATTTCCACAGTTACGAATAAAAATTAGCGGCACGTTAGTCCCAAGGTGACACATACAGTGTCGTACTTTTTATATTAAGCTTACATACATTAC
Source organism: Periplaneta americana (assembly GCF_040183065.1). Classification (NCBI taxonomy): domain Eukaryota; kingdom Metazoa; phylum Arthropoda; class Insecta; order Blattodea; family Blattidae; genus Periplaneta; species Periplaneta americana. Next base: position 145,132,632 of record NC_091120.1, read on the forward strand.
TGATTTCGAAACCATTTCATTATGTATATTTAATCGATTAGGGCAGTGGTTCTCAAAGTGGGCTCCGCTGTTCAAGGTTCTTAGCTGAGAGGATGAAAGACAGGAGGGAGCAATCCAAGCAAATATGCTTGAAATCGGTGCGACGGATATGACGTCAAATTACACCTTCTACGCCCCATAATCCTCCGTGAAATACCGCCAAATATTCAATTGCTACTATCGGTTTCGAACATACGTAAACGGTTTAGAATGGATGTGGAGGTAACAGGAGTATTAGCAGATTGTTATGTCAATGTACATTTCACTGTAGGCCTATATTTATTAAAAGTGTTATGGTTATGACATGGACTGAACACTTCATTTCCACATTCTTTCTTTTATCAAGAAGGACATTGGCACTCCATATGTTAAAACACAGCGGGACATATCAACGAACATATTCTACAGTGGAGTCGAACAGAATATTGGCTTATTTATAAAAGAATAACACCTGCTGAATTAGACTACACTTTTGAAATATTCATAACAGGAAACAATTCGTGATCGTAATAATACGAACAAAACAGCTGATAAACACACCGGAAAAAGAGACGAGCTATGGGTAATTTGACGGCCATACTAGTACACCTTTTTGATTTCACTGTTTCAAGTTTATGCTCCCTCCTGTCTTTCTATCCTCGAAGGTTCGTAGCATGAAACATAAAAATTCAAAATTTGAAAAAAAATTGGAAACAAATATCTAGGAATCATCAGTAAATCATCGATCAAATTACTGAGATCATAACGTAAAGTATTTAGTGAATTAGTTACGCAAATCGTTTGGTTTTACATTCTTTATTACGCTATAACCTCTGTAACTCTAAATTTAATACCATGAAACTTATTTAACATTTACAGTATCTGTTGATATCTTTGCTTTTACATAATTACAAAATAGTAAAGAATGTACATTATTGTAAAACACTATTTCCATGAAAGATTCATTTACATTTGATGTAAACTCAAAATAACATTAGGCCTATTCGAATACACATTCTGTAACTCAGTCTCCATTTAAGTTACTATCTTTAAAGGAATTAAAAATAAATTAAGTTTAAAGTAATGTCAAGTAATGTGTTAAGTGTTAAGTAAGTGCAGTAATTTGATCGGAATGTATCTGATGAGACGTTTTTGTTTACATTCTTCTCTCGCACCCTCGCAAATCTTGCGGAGTGGATGATTGGAGTTCCACTCCCACTCATAGGCGGAGAGAGAACTGTTTCCTTGGGGGGGGGGGGGCAAAGCAAAACCATAGAATCCCGATATAACGAGATTACGGCGGACATCATTTATCATCTCTCACCATTATAGCTTGACCTTGGTACAGTATATCAGAATATGATCATTTTAATAAAGGTAATGTAAAATAAAGTAAAATTGTAACAAAATATACAGACAATTTTACTTTTTTTTCCTCTTGTAAGGAAGAGAGACTCGAAGGCTTACACTGCAGCCTGAGGCTTATTGTGCTTACCACTCCTATTCTGTGAATGAGTGAGTAGCCGAACGGCCGCGCTCTTGTACAAGTAAAGCACGCCACACCGTGAACTTAACCCAGGCTATTGTATGGATGATGATATGTGAATTAATGATGGCGAAATGAATCCGAGGTCCAACATCGAAAATTACCCAGCAATTCTGCTTCAATTGGTTGAGGAAAAACCCCGGAAAACCCCAACCAAGTAGGCCTAACTTGTCCAAACTGCTCGTTTCTTGGCCAGACGTGCTGACCATTACTCCACAGCGGTGGACCAATTTTACATTTACTTTATCTGTTTATTTAAAAGAGCAAGATATCATACGAAATCTGAATTCTAATTATTTTATTTAATCTATATAGGCTATTTAATTTGAACTGTGGCAGAAAATTTTATGAAAACTATACATCCTGTGAGGTTGTGTGATGTCTCAATCGAAGCTAATAATATTAATATTGCGGGAAAATCTAAATGGTTTGTAGCGAAGTTCATAAAAAGCGTTCATTTAAAAAATATGTACGACCGTCGCAGTAAAGCGTATACCGTAGGACGTCTTGCAGTTCGTTTCGCAGTGTTGTGCAGAGGGCCGTGGTTCATTTGAGTTATTAATACAGGTCTTTGAGGTTTCTTGAAGGCCATGAATAGTGTCAGTAATGTGGGGCTTTGAGTATAGGAAAGGCTACGTTTTAAATAATGGAATTTCAAATATCGTGTTTCCTTAAAACGTACACAAATATAGTTATCGAAACCTTCTGTACATGCGAGATGTTGACGTCACAATATCATGCTTTTCGAGATCTCGATACAGTAATAATGGTTTGTTCATCTTTCAACTGTCACGTATTTTTTTCCTGCTTCAATATAGTACGTGTGTTTTTTATCTGTCATTACTTAAAAAGTGATAGTGTTGTTACATTGTGAATTTAGTTCTTCTTCATTAGTTCATTAATATGAGTGTAGCTGGTCGACCAAGAAAATGTGGTAGAACGTTTAGAAATGTAGTGCATTAAGAACTCATAAACGACTATGTAGAAAATGGCGTTTGTAACAACCTTTCAAGAAGTGAAATGATGCATGAAGACAATATTACATATTATGATGTAAAAAAATTTAAAAATATGTGCGTCCATCGCAGCAAAAACGTATACCGTAGGACATCTTGCAGTTCATTGTGCAGTGTTGTGCAGAGGGCCGTGTTCACGTAATGTACTTCATCTTCATTTGAGTTATTAATACAGCTATGTTAGGTTTTTTATAAGGTCATGAACAGTATCAGTAATGTGGGACTATGTGTAAACGAATTTTATTATGGTTTTCAATTTCTATTAAGCAACAGTTTAAGTTTAACCGGGATTACTTTTCTTTTTTTCTGCAATGTTGTGCACTGTGTTATTCATATTTCTTCAATGTGTCTCAGTGAAACGTACGGCAGAGTCCGTATAGGTCACTTTCTGTCAGATGCGTTTCCAGTTCACTGTGGGCTAAAGCAAGGAGATGCACTATCACCTCTACTTTTTAACTTTGCTCTAGAGTATGCCATTAGGAAAGTCCAGGATAACAGAGAGGGTTTGGAATTGAACGGGTTACATTAGCTGCTTGTCTATGCGGATGACGTGAATATGTTAGGAGAAAATCCACAAACGATTATGGAAAACACGGAAATTTTACTTGAAGCAAGTAAAGAGATAGGTTTGGAAGTAAATCTCGAAAAGACAAAGTATATGATTATGTCTCGTGACGAGAATATTGTACGAAATGGAAATATAAAAATTGGAAATTTATCTTTTGAAGCGGTGGAAAAATTCAAATACCTGGGAGCAACAGTAACAAATATAAATGATACTAGGGGGGAAATTCAACACAGAATAAATATGGGAAATGCCTGTTATTATTATTCGGTTGAGAAGCTTTTATCATCCAGTCAACTGTCAAAAAATCTGAAAGTTAGAATTTATAAAACAGTTATATTACCGATTGTTCTTTATGGTTGTGAAACTTGGACTCTCTCACTTTGAGAGAGGAACATAGGTGCCAGGAGAGGTCTTAAATCTAAACTTAACCTACCCTCCAGACCATGGACGAACACAGGAACAATTCCCTTTAAGGAAAAGTTTCTGTGTTCTAACTGGAAATCGAACCCGGGACCTCATGAACTATAGCAGAAGCTCTGACCACTAGACTATGAGGCTTGTGAAATAGATGAATATCGATTACTGCAATAAAGAAATTGGATGTTATTCGGTAATGCCAATTGAGAAAAGCGAAATACAGGTTTAACATGTAGCCTACTGCGCTTTTCTCTTGTTATTATAACAGGAATACATTTTCATTATTTGCTGAAATCATAATTTAATTTAAACATTTTATAATATAATTACAAAAAACCTGATTAATATATTAATTAAATGAACAATTGTTAAGAAGGAGTGTCATTTCCTTTAGATACAATGGACATGGTTTTAGAAGATGTGGAAGTGGTTCTCATTTTATTTAGGGCATTAGATTCATGCTCATCGATTTACAGGGAAACAGTTGGCGACACTGATTAAACAAAAGAACGACCATGCGATAAATTGATAATGATAAATCGAGTTGCAAAAATTATCGTATGAAATTGTCAAATTTCATTACGTTTAGTTGGTCGAAAATGAAATGACATCATACAAACGAAATAGTCGATGTAAATTTGTTATGTATTGAATCCTCCTCTGAGCACGAGATCACTCTTTTTCAGGGGAGTGATTACTAGTCTGTGTAGCTCTACTGATGAATTGTATATAGGCCTACTGTAAATTGAATGGTAGTCTGTATAGCTCAATTGATGAATTGTATATGCTGTAAATTGTGTAGTAGTCTGTATAGCTCAACTGATGAATTGTTTATGATTATAAATTGAATTAATCTACTTGACATTAATTGCACAAATTTGTATAGCTTAATGAAAGTATGCTACTTCGTATTGTATATATTTGTATAGTTTTGGCCGATGAATTGTATATGCTTTAAATTGAATAGTAATCTAGTAATCTATAATTGATAAATTGTTTGTGTTTGTAATTTAAAGTAGTTTGCATGATATGTATTATCAGTTTCTGTATATCACAACTGATTGAATTGTTTATGCCTTAAATTTAATTAACTTACTTGTTTTGTATTATACATATAGGCCTAGCTCAACTGATGAATGAACGTTTGCGTTGGTAAATTTAATAATCCGATTGGCTATGTATTGTATACTTTTAGTAGAGCCATCGATGTAGCTCAGTCGGCAGACTTGCTGGGCTGCTGATCCGGAGCTGCGTTCGAGCTTGGGTTGGATCTCCCTTTGGTCTTTGGTTTCTTCCGAAGTTTTCCACAGCCGTGGGACTGAAGCCGGATGGTCTATGGCGAGTTTATGGCGAGTCCTTGGCATCAACCCCTTTGATTTGATTACCTGGTTGGGTTTCCCCCAACCAAAAGGCAAATGCCGGGTAATATTTTGGCGAATCCTCGGACCTCACCTCATCTCACTACATCTCGCCAAAATATTGCAAAAACTTGCACAAAATTATAAAAATTGTAGAAAATTACTAAATTGTAAAACTATAAAAATTAGTAAAAATTGTAATAAGTAATATTGTAAAATTTCGACTTGTTCCACATCTTAAAGCTTCATTGCTCATGTAAGATCTATGGAGTAAAATGAATGAATGAATGAATGAATGAATGAATGAATGAATCAATCAATCAATCAATCAATGGATCAATGGAAGTTTCCGTCGGTCCCACGCCAAAACCACGAATCTGCAAAATGTTAGTTTTAAGAAAAACGCACTTGAAGTTTATTTTATCTCGGAAAAATCGGAATTCAAACTTTTAAGCATATTATTATTATTTTAACAATATCAGACGATGTTCTTTTTTTATTTCTATAATGTTTCGCTTGATTTTGTCCGTAATTTTTGACTGAATATTACCTTTTTAGGTCCCAATTGCACTTTCGTTTTTTTTTTTTTTTTTTTTTTTTTTGGCGTTGCGAAATTTGAAATGATGGTAGATCCGAAAAATATTGGGAAAGTATTATGTTAAACTCATGTCTTTCAGTTAGAAATGAAATATAATCCAAATTAAAATAAATACATAAATACAATAAAATGTAGGATAATGTACTGTACATCAATTTTACAATCATCATACTCTGATTATTCACTCAAATCAGGTTCTGCCAAATTGCCCCTCATTTTTTTTCCTATCCATTCAAGTTTGAGTGGAATTCGTCGTACTCCTTGTGTATCGTCAAATCCTGGTACACCTTCATAAGATCTTTAAGCTTAGCTAGAGAAATAGAGAGTTCCTTTTGAAAACTTGGGTTCTTCATTGCTACAAATTCCTCTACGTTTTCTCAATAAGGCTGTTTAGTCAACTGTCCAATGACAGGTCTGAACCTCACAAGTGACACCAACAAGGCAATTAAGCCAGGAGATATTAGGGTAGGATGGTCAGTTCCTTTCCCCCTCCACTGTATACATCGTCGACTAGCTACATAGCAGACTCAAATTCTCCTTTATGATCAGTCTTATAAACATTACAACTTTCCCATTCTTCAATTTTCAAAATTCAAGACAACTACTCTAAGATTACAATCTAAGTTATCTTTATGTTTTCAAGGAGAATGGCATGTAACTTAGTTATTAGAGATGGCGAATTTTATAATTCGTGTAACCGCAAAATATCTCCATGATAATAATCTACAAGTTTGATGGAAAATTATGATTAAAATTTGAAGAATTTGAACACAAAAAATTCACTTAGTTTCAGTTAGTTTAGTTGAAAGAATCCCAGTTCTTCTGTGCGAAAATGGTATCAATTTCCTTATTGTTCTTCTAAGACAAGAGAGAATATATTTTAATAGGCCTACGCATTTGAATTGTACCTTACGATCCGGTATACGCTCCTTTATGAAGTAGCACGGTATTTGTTTTTGTTTTCTTTTTTTCGTTTATGGCTCAATTTTTCATATTTTACAGTTTTAAAGTTAATATGAAATTTTTACCTTATATTTATGCACTTACGAGGACATGTCGTATCAAATTTGGACTAATTTATTTATTTTTTCCAGAAATACTCAATAGTAAAACCAACATATAAAATGAGAGATAAATGTACTCTTCTTAATTTATAGACCCATATCAATTATTAACATTTCCAAAAGTGTTTGAGAAAGTTGTGTGTAACATTGTATCATTATTTGGAATCCACTAATATATTATTTTTATTGGCCTGGTAGTTTGAATTTAGAAAACAAAACACTGAAGTGAGTGTTTTTCCTTTACAATCGCTTTGTTTTGTTTGTGTTTTTCTGTGTGTTTGATCAGTAAATTGTGACTGTAACATAAATGATTTGTTCATTGACTTTTCACATAAGTAATTACTTTAATCCCTTCCAGTACGATCGAACCATGTAATGACATAAACCTCTCTTGCTCTGAAAGGAAGTGACGCAGTCCATGGGTTCCTTAACAAAAACTGTTTAAGAGAAGGTTATGTATCCGACGCCAAAGTTTGTCGTTCTAATGTAGAAGCAGCCTGTATAGTTGGAGGGCATAATTTCTTTAAGTAGGTCTAAATGCCATTAATGATTCGTAGGATGAGTTCGAGCCTTTATGCAAGTTATCTTTTATTTTATTATCGTTCTTTAGCGATATAAATAATATTCAAGTTTTCATTTATATTCTGTTATCGTTCTTTAGCGATATAAATAATATTCAAGTTATCATTTATATTTTGTTATCGTTCTTCAGCGTTATAAATAATATTCAAATTATAATTTATATTCTGTTGTTTTTTAGCGTTATAAGTATTATTCAAGTTATCATTTTGTTTTGTTATCGTTCTTTAGTGATATAAATAATATTCAAGTTATCATATATATTCTGTTATCGTTCTTTAGCGATATAAGTAATATAAATTTAATGTTAGATATGAAACAATATAATTGCATAATGCTAGTGTTAGTTTTTTCTTCTTATATTATTACATTATACTCCTGTAACACAATAAGATGTAAAGTGGTGACGAAGATTTGAACATGATACGTTGACATCTAAATGCCGACGTTCTTCCGACTGAGCTACGAGGGCACAAGTGAAGAAGTATATGCGGAAAAATTGTCCCGATTCCCTTCCAAGACGTCCTTATGATTTGTGGAACCTCGTCCAGAATGCCTCGAATGCCGTGACTGAAAACTGAAAATATTAATTGATTCCATGCCCATTCGACTGTAAGATGGAAGGAATATGGACTAAATATTGAATCGTGGCTTTTTTTTTTTAAATTGTTAGAATTTTCTAAGACAGACGACAGTACATTTGTTTTGTTTAAGCCGCGAAAGATAGTTTTCTTGAGAATATAATCCTTCTTTCTTTCCATTTGCAACCATAATGTCGTAATACATAATGATAAAGTCATGGCTTAATACATTTATGAACCTAATGTTAATTATTAAAACAGTCATAAAAGAGACAAGAGCAATTATATTTTCTCTCTCTCTCTCTCTTAAAAACAAAAAAAAACAAAAAAAAGACTGAAAGAGCATGGGGTTGTGTTCGAACACACGATCTCACGAATACCAACCAAAAACGCTACCATTACGCTACAGCATTAATACGGAAAACGCTTTAATTATACCTGTAGATATAAGGCAACGTGGTCTAACAACATGTAACATCGCCTGTCTTCAAATTGTAGCGGACGACCACTTTTTCTTTTGACAGCTGTATGTTGGTGCCACTGCGTGTACTTCTGCCTTCTCCCCGCACTAAGAATATTGACGATGACGTGGATACGAGCAAGTCGCGGCCGCACATTCGGCTGACCTTGAGACATCAACTGACGTTGCACGAGTCAAGAGTATTGCAACTGCAGCGTTTGACCGGTGGCATAAAGAAAAACTTATCTGCTCAGAATATCAGGGACGAATCCATGGAATGGGCCCCCGGCGAAAGTAATAATTATGCTCCATCATGATGATGATGATGATGATGATGATGATAATAATAATAATAATAATAATAATAATAATAATAATAATAATAATAATAATAATTTTCTTCTTTCTTTTCTTTCTTTACCTTATTTTAACCTCTCCCTTTTAAGTTCATTTATAAGACCCAGGCTACACGGGCCTTATAGGGCCGCGACCTGCCGGAAGAGGAATTAATCTATTGGATCACATACATACTTTTTTGACCACACAAGAACTTGGAGGGCCTCCCGGATGAGGGATCAGCTCAATGCCAGGGCCACCTCCGATACAACACAAACATTTAAGATATTACACAGCATTCACTCACAAGTCATATGAAAGGATTAAGGGAAGGATCGCCGTCCATGGCCGGACTTTCAAGAGGTACAATCCCGGCATTTGCCTGGAAATAACTGAGGAAACCATGAAACACCTCTTAGGATTGTCGGCCCTTGGGATCGAACCCCGGACCTTCCGAATGCAAGGCCAGCCCTCTACCAAACCGCTAGCCCGCTCGGTAATAATAATAATAATAATAATAATAATAATAATAATAATAATAATAATAATAATAATAACGCACCTCTTTGATGTTCAACACAGAGATGACTTTCACTCTCAGTCACACATTTATTAACATTTAGCTTAAATTTTAGTCTCTAGATTCTAGAGAGGAACTTTTCGGCACTTTGAGAAGTCAGAATCGTAATTTGTGTCTCCAAAATTAATCTCCGACAAAATTTCATGTTCGATATTGATCAGACAAATTATTTATGCCTAAGCATGGTTGTGCCATGTGATTTCTTAATAAAATTAAACTTTTATTAATTTTAGCTAGGAAAATGAACGTTCTGCAGATGCATTGGTCACAAAAAATGTTAGAAACATTCTAAATAGCAATTTCGAACTCGAAGATGAGGGACCAGGATTGTCATTTATATTATATTATATTACATTTAATCATATAATAATAATAATAATAATAATAATAATAATAATAATAATAATAATAATAATTACAACTTAAAATGGCTTTTAAGAACCCGGAGATTCATTGCCCCCCCTCACATAAGCCCGCCATCGGTCCCTATCCTGTGCAAGATTAATCCAGTCTCTATCATCATATTCCACCTCCCTCAAATCAATTTTTATATTATCTTCCCATCTACGTCTCGGCCTCCCCAAAGGTCTTTTTTCCTCCGGTCTCCCAACGAAAACTCTATATGCATTTCTGAATTCGCCCATACTTGCTACATGCCCTGCCCATCTCAAACATCTGGATTTAATACTCCTAATTATATCAGGTGAAGAATATGATGCGTACAGTTCTGCGTTGTGTAACTTTCTCCATTCTCCTATAACTTCATCCCTCTTAGCTCCAAATATTTTCCTAAGAACCTTATTCTCAAACACCCCTTGTTCCTCTGTCAAAGTGAGAGTCTAATTTTCACAACCATCAGGGACGTATTTTGCGGACTACCGGGGCTACCGAAATTACAAAAGAAAAAGTTTATAATATAACATATGTAATAATTTTGTATTACCGTATTAGTTTTACCACAGTAATTAAAATTAAAGTAATTGTTAGATTTATATGCGCTCTCTGCTCTCGAAAAGAAACAAGTTGTCAAGGCGGCATCACTGGAGAAACCGCTGCCGCGAAGGGTAGCCTGTGACCGTTCCGCTCACGTCGCACAACTCCCCCTCCCCCCGCTCCCTCAAGTTTCCATCGTGCACTGTAGGTGGGTGAGTTGCCGCTCTCGTGATCGGTTTCTTGGAAGGCGCGAAGCAACAATATGCTTAGTACGCTAGCTCATTAATGTGATTGTGTTCTTGCAGTGCAGTATTTTAAATTTGTGATTTGTTCGAGTGTCTAAGAGTTATATTAATTGTGAATTATTAAGTTTTTAATTTCCCAATTAAATGATATTGTGAAAAATATGGCAGAACAAGTTTCTGGAGAGATTTGTGTTGAAAATGTCTGTGTAATAGAAGGTTTATTAAAAGTGCCTTTTAACCGTCGTACATACAACGAGAAAGTTGAAATTGTGAAAATGGAAAGACCAACTCCTGAATTAAATTTGTCCATGGACGTAAAAGAAAAACAGCGTGAGTACACACGCCATTTCACTTCAACATCATATGGTAAGTGGAATTGATTGTGTGGTAGTTCTAAACTGTCTAAACTATTTTGCTGGCCATGTTTGTTATTTAGCCGCGAAACTAATGTGTGATCAAAAGAGGGGTTTTCTAATATGAACTCCCTTCGAACGGCAGTCCTAAAACACGACAAATCAAAAGCTCATATTTATAGTAGCATGAACTTTGCAAACTTTGGGAAGACAAGAATTGATTTACAGCTAGATAAGTAAAAAGTTCTACACATCAACCAACACAATGCTCTTGTGAAAAAAATCGGGAGATTTTACTGCGTCTTATTAACGCAGTCTGCTTTCTAGGAAAACAAGAATTGGCTTTTCGGGGTCATAATGAGAGTGTGGAATCAGACAATAGAGGAAATTATATTGAATATTTAAGTTCCTTAAGTGAATTTGACCATTTACTGGCCAATCATCTTGAGAGTTCAACAGTATTCCGTGCACTTCTCTCTCAATTCAGAATGACTTAATATTTGCTATAAGTGGGGTTATGATAAAGAACATAAAATCTGAAATAGAAGAAGCACCTTTTGTGGCCATTGTTGTTGATGAAACAAGTGACTGCTCTAATCAGAGACAATTGTCCACTGTTTTAAGATACGTCGATAGTACTGCCAATGTTCAAGAACGGTTTATAGGATTCACAAATGTCAGTTCGGGCAAAACTGCTGCTGCTTTGTTTCAGCATGTGGAAGGTGTTATAGCAGAATACAATGTCGGCAATAAGTTAATTGCACAGAAATACGATGGTGCTTCAGTTATGGCGGGAAATATTAATGGCTTAAAAACAAAAGTTCAAGAAAAGTATCCTCAAGCACTATTTGTCCATTGTTACAGCCATGTTCTCAATTTAGTTTTGCAACAAACTACTTTATCCATTCCAGAATGCCGCATTTTTTTCAAAACACTGTCGGGTTTAGCTGCATTTTTCTCAACATCTCCTAAAAGATCAGAAAAACTCAAGGAATTTATGAAAAAGAAACTCCCAAAAGTAGCACCAACTACATGGAATTTTACATCTCGGCTTGTAAATACAGTAAAGGAATACAGAGAACAACTGACTGCTTTCTTTGAAAATATCATCTGTAATGACTCTGAAGAAAACTGGGATGATGATGTAATTGTGCAGGCTCAAGGATATTTGTATTTTTTCACACAGTTTCAGAATATATTTCTTCTTGAAGTCTATGCTAGAGTATTCGCACATACAGATGTGCTCTACAATATTCTTCAGACAAAAAGTCTAGACATAGCATACTGCTTGCAAGAGGTATCAAAGTTAAAACATACTATATCCGAGTTCAGACGTAGTGGGTTTCCGTCCATATGGAGTAATATGGAAAATGAAAATTCTTCAGACAATACAATGGAACCACCATTAAAGCGAAGAAAAGGAGATGATGAATTGAAATACAGGCAGCTGTACTACAGCATACTAGATCGTATGCACATGGAAATTACTGACAGATTTTCTGATTATGGAAAGCTTCAGTTCACACATCTTCTAGATTCTCAAAAATTTTCTGCTTATAGAGAAAACTTCCCGAACGAGGCACTAAACAAATTATTTCAGTCCTATAACAGTCACTTTGATCAAGTACGTTTGAAAAATGAATTAAGTGTAATATATTCAGCAGAAGTCTTTGATTTTTCGAACAAACCTATCCATGAAATATTATCTGCCATATATGAAAACCAGCTGAACCAAGTTATTCCTGAAGTCCTTAAATTGGCAACATTAATTGTGACAATACCAGCTACGTCAGCATCGGTAGAAAGAACATTTTCTGCGTTGAAGAGAATAAAATCCTACTGTAGATCAACTCATGCACAAGAACGTTTATCCGGCTTGGCACTGATGTCAATTGAAAAGTCATTTCTACAGAAACTTCGCAAGCAGCCCAACTGTAATTTCAATGACGAAGTCATCAAAGTATTTTCGTCCCAATCAAGACGTCTGGAATTCACATATAAATAGGTAAGGAATTTTATTATAGGGTTTTTAAAATATATTTTGTGTAATAATAGGGTCAGTGGTAGCCCAGACCCTTAAACCAGTATACGCCACTGACAACCATACAGAACAACCGGTAATATAACTTTTATAAATTCTATCTTTCAGTTTTTTGACAGCAGACTAGATGACAAAAGCTTCTCAACCGAATAATAACACGCATTTCCCATATTTTTATTCTGCGATTAATTTTCTCCCGAGTGTCATTTATACTTGTTACTGTTACTCAAAGATATTTGAATTTTTCCACCTCTTCGAAGGATAAATTAATAATTTTTATATTTCCATTTCGTACAATATTCTGGTCGAGACATAATTATATACTTTGTCTTTTCGAGATTTACTTCCAAACCTGTCACTTTACTTGGTTCAAGTAAAATTTTCGTGTTTTCCCTAATCGTTTGTGGATTTTCTCCTAACATATTCACGTCATCCACATAGACAAGAAGCTGATGTAACCAGTTCAATTCCAAACCCTCTGTGTTATCCTGAACTTTCCTAATGGCATATTCTAGAGTGAAGTTAAAAAGTAAAGGTGATAGTGCATCTCCTTGCTTTAGCCCGCAGTGAATTGGAAACGCATCCGACAGAAACTGCCCTATCTTATACGGACTCCGCTGTACGTTTCACTGAGACACATTTTATTCATTATTAGAACTAGTTTCTTGAGAATATCAACTTCTATAAGAATGTTATATAATAGTTTCCTTTTAACAGTATAAATAACATGTGCTGTGCCCTTATATACCCATTTTTTCTCCAATATCTGTCGAATACAAAAAATCTGATCAATAGTCGATCTATTACGCCTAAAACCACACTGATGATCCTCAATGACTTCATCTACATATAGAGTTGACGATATATAATTTCATATAATAGCCTATATTGTAAAAATAGTTACTGCAATGTAATTATTTGAATGACTATTGTTACGTTGCAAGATGAGAGAAAATGAGTATGCAAGATCGCAGAGTTGGAAGCCGTGCTAAAACATGGTGAGAATAGAGAATATTGTAGTATGTGAGAGAGAGTGAGACAGAGAGTGCGAGCGGACGCAGTAAACTTATTTTACAAAACTTATTTGCATTGACTTTATCCATTATCTCTGTGAATTAGTATAATAGGTTCCTTTCCAACCTGTTTGTATAATATGTTATTTAGTCAACTGTCCCAAGACAGGTCTGAACCTCACAAGTGATATAAAAAAGCACCACTTATGAGACAACTAGGCCAGGAGATGATGGGGTTTGGGTGGCCAATTCCTTTCCCTCTTCATTGCACATATCGCCGACTAGCTACATATTCCGCAGTTGAGACAGCGACAGAGATGCTTGTACAGTATTGTCAAAGTAGGAACACAGTCTAGTATATACAGTCACGAAACTTGAGTTGTGAGGGTGCTAGGAACAATAGACTGTGCAGGTACTATATTCCGCATTGTCTGTAATGAGGCGATAGTAGCGATCCTAGTTGTTAACAACTATCTATGGATGCATATTTACTACGTATTGAGCTTTGTGACTGTATATACTGGACTGTGGTAGGAAGGACAGAGAGGCAGCAACAAATAATATTGTTCAATTAAGAAAGTTTTGCTTCAAAAATTAATACTTGATTTGGTTCCAGTAACGCATCAGTCATTCTCTTCGCACACCTACACTGTGTTTGCTGAATGTTGTGGCGCATTTTCTGGAACTTCAGGCGGCTAATACAATATGTACTACATTTCTTATTATAAGGCAGTATATCTCACTTGACGATATTTGTGTCAGAGGAAGAAAAGTCTAAGTTTTTTGATACGTCCAATAGCTCTGAGAATATCAGATGTAATTTAGTTGCGATTTTTTTTTTTTCATAAAGAAAAGTAAAATACAACATTTCTTAAGGTTGGTACGATTTTCTAATTTTACTGATCTGGCAACACAACCTGCGCGTCCCATATTTGTTATATTGTTATTATTTCTATTATTATTGCTATTATTATTATTATTATTATTATTATTATTATTATTATTATTATTATTATTATTATTATTGATTCTCCAACTTAATGGGAAAAGGGATCCATAACAGTTGGAGTTTTCAGAACTAAATGATTTTGTAACTAAATCTAAGAACTTCTTAAAAATTTGAGAAGTAAGACAAAAAAGAAAAAGAGTACGGAAGGAACGCGCCGAGTTTCTCCTCAGTTACGAAGCATTCAAGATATGTTTCTCCCGAAATTGTGTTTAGGAGTTGGCAGTCAAATTTGCAGTTCAATTTATGTATAGGCCTAATGCCTCCTCATGTTTACATGTAATCAATACTAGTAATATGAATGAGACATATAACACAATTGATACAAAAGAATAAACTTTTCATCTATTCTTCTCACTTTCGCTTCGTGGTGTTTAATAAAACAGCTCCTTTGTCTTGTTACGCGTATGTTGTCAGTGTCACATGTCACATTTCACGGTCATTTTACTCTTTAGCCAGTGAGCGAAAGTTCTCGCGATATCCGACCTGGAGTTTTATGCGTATTGAGGTAAATATGACGTGGACCAATCAGAGTGGCCAGTTTGTCGGGAAGAGACAAGGAAAAGAAATGTGCAATTCTGTAATATTTCTTGGCAAGTCTGCTCAGCGAACAACGCGCGCCATCTACTAGGAGTACCGCAAAATAGCACAATTTCGAACCTTCTACTCTCACGCCATCTATACTTCGTTTCAGTCACAGCGTTGCCAATTTAGCGATTTTGTCGCTAAATCGGACTACTTGTGTTTTTCGCGACAATTTTTTTTCTTTAGCTTTTCCTTTGCTTACATAGGAATTTAGCGACTTTTCAACATCCTATAGTGACAAAAGTAAAACTTTCTCTATTGATAACAAGGAATCTAGAGACTTTGAACTGTTTGGCGACTTTGCGTACATTACAGATGGCAACACTGCTCAAACAAAGACGAAAGCTCCATTTTTGTCCTGTCATGCAGTGTTGCCATACGTACTACTATAATCGTACGCATACGACTATTTTGACTAATTGTCCGAGGTACGACCGAACTATGTCGTACGCAATTTTGTACGACTATTTCACTGAAGGGAAACAAATTATTTTGGAACTTATAATGTTGGTTTATAATTATTGAAATAAAATTGATTGTTAATTAGGCCCTTTTAGACAAGTTTTCTTCATTCAGTATATCCTTGACTAATCCGAAAGAAACATGCTTTTAAGGGGAAAAAATGGTTTGAAACTCGATCTGGTAACTATGCTTTCCATGTAAGTCATAATTTGTCAACTTGAGGTCTAGGTTTCACGTATACGGCGCGGTTATATCACAATCTAATATATACAGTCGCGAAGCTCAATACGTAGTAAATATGCAAACATTAGATAGTTGCTCACCACTAGGATCGCCAATATCGCCTCATTACAGGCAATGCAAAATAGTACCATCACAGTCTATTGTTTCTAGCACCCTCAAAACTCAAGCTTCGTGACTGTATATAGTAGACTGTGGTTATATCAAAGTTGTACACGTTTAATTTTATTAACTTCCTTGTTTGTTCGACAAAGGAAGTCTTGTCAATGAAATAGTATCGCAGTAGCATTAACAAGTCTAAACGCGCCGACTTTTTATAGGTGTCGGGCAGTCGCGGCTCGTGGTTTTAAAATTGAGGAAAGCTCTGGCCTGAAATGGAAAATTTTCAGGGCCTCGAGGAGGAGTATTCGTTTATTTATTTTTTGTTTATTCGTGTATTTCCGTAACTGGAAATTTTTAGCAATAAGTTATTAAAATATATATAACGGGCACTGACTTACCTTAATTCATTTGCTTGTAGACGAAATCGGCCCTTCTCTCTTTCTGCGCTGCAAAGTGGTCTGTGACTCGTTCATTGAAGTTTGGCGATTCCAGAAGCTTTTTTTCGATCGAACACATTGCAAGTGCACAAAGGCGGCCTTCTTTCATTGTGTGTCGTGTGAAAGTTTTCACTCGTTTTAGAGCCTCTCCGGTGATCATCGGAATGGTCACTATGATCTTAAAGAGTTTAACGCTCTCGGGAAAAGCATTCACCAAATTATTTTCGTAAAGACAGTTCAATAAAGTTAATGCACCGGATGCTTTTACAAAATCTGTTCGGCCATATAGCACATTAAGTTCATGACGCAGTTATTTAGGATTCAAATTAAACAAACCAACAGCTATTTTCAGTTCATTATCAGGGAAATCAATGCGATGTCTTGGAAACAATGACGTCTCAAACAACTTTGCCACCGACAGATGATCACTGAATAGAAAACGATCATTGATTTGAGTCGTGATTATATCACAGTCTTCTTTCGCACACATCCTCCGAGAGTCCATAAAACGAGCCCGTTTAGCACATGGTTGTTCCCCTTCCCAGCAATTGTCTATATCTAGTGAAGCTCTGACTCGCTGAACAGATGACACAAAGTCAGATACATAATTGTCTTTATAGAATCGATCTGTTTTTGCTGGAGTTCATTGAACAAAATGTCGCAATGAGGAATAACTTTATTAAACAAATCTAACCAAAATAGGAAATAGTCTTTTAGAAAACTCTTTATTCCCATAGCCTTATTCAGTGTCTTGTAATCAATGCTTTCGTCATCAATGATTTTATCCAGGCACTCCACAATTTCCTGTTTATATCTGTGTACAATAGTCACGCACCGTGATTTGAAATTCCACCTGATTGAGGGCAGCTGGGAATGGATTTCTTCACAACCTCGTCAAGCACAGCGGTACGTTTAGGAGACTGAGAAAAAAGGAAGAGATTCCTTCCAGGTTACCGGTACCAAAGAAAATTCGCACCTGCTTATTCCCAGTTACGCAGCGTTCAACAATTAAATTTAACTGATGCGCATAGCAGTGAATAAAATGGGCACTTTCATATCTTTCTCTAACCTTCACTTGAACCCCACCATTTTTCCCGCTCATGACTAGACATCCATCATAACTCTGAGCAGTGAGCTTTTCAGGCGTCTCATTTATTTTCATTTTTTCTAGCTCACTGAAAATGGCTTCACTTACACCTTTCACACTATTATCTTTTGGCTGGACGAAACTAATGAATCTTTCATTTATACTCCCCTAAAGTTCGTATCGAACTATGAAAATCATCTGTGACAGAGTTGCGCTGTCAGTAGTTTCATCAACTTCGATTGCTATATAATCAGTCTGTGATAATTCAGTTCTAATCATATTAAGACAAATCTCGTAAATTGAATCCAATAATTCAATTTGAATAGTTTTTGAGAGACCCAAGAACACACTGTTTTCTGTTCTTTCTATGTGCTGCTTCAGAACACTATCTAATTCTGACACGAGACTAAACAGCCCACGAATAATTCCAGGATTGTTGGAATTTTCAGTTTCGTCATGCCCCCTTAAGGCGAGCTCAAACTTGCCACAGAACTTAATACAATCTGTTTCCCTAGTATGTACCGGTTCTTAGAAACATTTTCATTGTATTTTTTTACACTTAAGCGGTAAGCACTATCTAGCTGACACCTAATGTCTACCTTTCCTATTATCGAAAATTCAATAAACCCATTAGGTGTTTTTCACTTTAATTATGTTTCTTTACTTCCTGAAAAATGTTTAAGTCTGTAATCCCAGTCTCGGTCCAATGGCTGTCATTAGAATTTGTGACAAGGCACGTGAAACAAAAGAATGCATTTTTTAATTCACACCCACACACCCACTCAGCTGCATTATACAATGCTCTGTTAAAACTACGAGTATAACCCCCTCGTGATTTGCACTGTTTTTGTTCTTGAACAATTTTAAGATCAGGACGAGGCGCGCCAAGTTCCTTCACTTTTAATCTAGTTTCATGGTCCAAACTTTTTCCCGATATATTACACACACGATTCATTATTCTCAAATAAACACTCGCAAACAGTTCTCACAATAGGGATATCCTGAACTAGCACCAACAGATAGCGCACGTGTGCTGTGAGGTATGCGCTTTGCGTGTGCATTTGTTTTTCGTTATATAAACATTGAGGATATACGTAGTGTATTAGTATATTAAATACTCTTAAAAACAACTCAAAATGCCAAATTTTTTGTTATGTTCCTATATGTAAAAACCAGGGAAAACGTTTTGTCTTCAATCAGGTCCCGAAATATTCTGAATATATGCTTTACACCTTAAAAAATATAAGTAATAAAATTGGGCCTCGAAAGTGCTAGCTATTAAATAAAAGTAACTACTTCAAGTAAGGAATTGTTGACTATAGTTTCATTTTGGAAGAGGAAAAAGAAAAATTAATAAACATATGTAACCTCGACAGCGAGCGCTATGTTAGCTTAGATTACATGCAGTAGTTGTAGGAGTCTCCGAATTCTACGCCTGCAGTAAACTCTCGATAAACTGGAATGTTTATTATCCAGGACGATCCGTAGTGAAATCCATTTCGTGAATTATGTTTTTAATGTACTGTACCCTAATTATTAAAGCCATGTTTTAGATTCAAATTTTCAAAATCATCCCACACAGTATTCAAAACTGCATGTCCTTAACCTACAAAACACACTACTAATCGTGATACTATTGCGATCATATTATATCATCCTATTAAAAATTGCATTTGATCTTTCTGGAACTACAGAAAAAATACAAGGAATTCAATCTCGATAGTCTCTTCCCTATAAAAAACACATTGGTGGCTGCATATCCTGTTTTTAGCGTACAGTTCTTAAATACTAATTATTAAAGAGGGCAATATTCACTTTCGACATATTTCCTATTTTTTTATTCGTGCATATTGTTCTCAAAGTTCTCGTTTAGGTTCATGAACATAAAATTTACTCGTATTTATATTCTGCATACTGCAGATTCCCCACCCATCTCGGGGAATTGCTCAATATTATACAGGTTTACGTTATTATTTATTGTAAATTAAATTAAATTAAATTATGAGGTAAGAAAACATTGAATTATATTAAATTATACTAGGTTATACAAAATAACTGTAAATATAATTTTGACACGCACAGAAAACCAACAAGCGGGAAAACGTAATCAACTGTAGCATATGACAAAACATAGCCCTACAACATGTTGCGTCGCATGGAACGGTAAAACTTCGCATAAGATATCCCTATTACAAGGTCACAACCGCAAACAATACCGATACTCGTACTACGAAGGAAAAGCCAAAACTAATTCGCGCGGTTGAATTTCCGTTTATGTTTTCCCGTCGCTGACGGAGGTTTGAAAAACTTTCACTTTATGGGATACCAATTGTGTCAAAGAATAACTAAACGACTTCCTCTTATTATCGCAATGTTATCCTAAAATGCCAATTAGGCCTATGACCTACCCAGGCGCGGCTCCTTAAGGTTGTAGCAAGTTTGTGCTACACCTAAAAAAATGTACGGATATTTTGGTTTAAAATACAAGTTAAGTTATTGTGGTCTAACAAGTAAGTAGCCTACACGATTGGTATGATCAGCTGTAGTAAGTTTCTCATCCAACTATAATCGTTTGTAGGAGCCTCATCGTTGACTTGCCAGAGTAAACGACCGTACTTCTTATGGAAACTGGCTTGATCTTGGGTATCTCTTCGGGGCGAGGGGATGAGAGGGATGTTGTCCAGTGTGGATTTTAAGTTGTTGATAAACGAACAGGGAGCTTTGAAAATGGAAACAGATGGCAGCAGAGCTACTGATGAGTGTCAATGAATGAGTCCGCCCTGCGACTGCAGTTAGGCGCGAAAACAAGTTTTTTTAGGGTAGAGGGTGAGTTTGTATTTTATTGGTGTTTTTGTTTTCCGTTTCACCGCAGTTACTTGAGTCGAGTTGGTTGAGAGCACGTGGTGGCGCGTAAGAAGCTGTTTTAATAAATTGTGTTGTTTGTGTTATTCTACTATATTAAATGGACCCTAGTTGAGATGAATACATTTCAATCTTTAATAGAACATCCATTTTCATCGCGCAGCTTAGAAGAGAAGTGTGAGATTAAGCGTCTTGGTAGGTCGACTCCGAACATTGAAATTTCGCAGTGCGTGAAAACCAAAGCCAGGTCGTTTAACAGAAAATTCAATTCTGACGCGTACGAGAAGTTTCAGTGGTTATGTGGCTTTGAAATAAAATCTTTCTCCTGTTTTCCTTGTGTTTTGTTCGTAGGAGAGTAGGAAAACACCTTTCAGCCTCTGAAATCGTCATAGGGATTGTTAGTAAAATTTCTAGTAATTTTGTACACTCGCCGAAAGTTGAACATAAATTGTCTCTAAAAATTCCATTAGAGACACAAAGCCTGAAATGTTTCTAAACTCGTCAGTGCCATAAATAACTGAAAGATCAGTGCGAATATTCCTTTCATTTATGAACGGATACGCTCGAATGACACTACGAAGAGACTCTTCTGGGAAAACATTGTGGAAATAAATAGGTGAGTTTTGCAAATTTTTACGGCTGTAGCATTATAGGCCTAATATTTTGTAGTAAGAAAGTAAACAAACAAAATTTTGAAGCACCAGCCGCCACTGGACCTACCGTAAAATGAATGAGAGAGCAGACACGTAATCTCAAGAATGGAGTGTCAGACATTGTTTCTTTTCTCTTCTCCAAGAGAACAGCTTCACTAAATATGCTGTCCTGGGTCCGTCTCAAAGAGCGAAGAACTATTCACTCGCTCACTTTACTCTTCAATATTCTTCAAACCTCTAACCCTAGCTACCCAGCTTCTCGTCTTCAACATTTGTCCTCATATCACGAAACAGATACTCGCTCATAACACCATATCACACTCTCCATTCCTAAACACAGAACAACCTTCTACTCTTCATCTTTCACCGTCTCTGCAGCTCATCTCTGGAACTCTACCACAACCTGTCAGAGACTGTCGGACATTGTCTAGTTTCAAAAATAAATTAAAACTGTACTTTTTGAATTAGATTCCTTTCAGTTATAAGCCCCTTCTCTGCCATAGTTTTGTAAAAATATAGGCTATATATTTCTTTTTCTTTCCTTTCCCCTTTTTGTTCTCTTTATCAGCCGATGAATTTATTATCATAGCCTTTTTATCGTGAATTTTATTTAATTTTCGTATTTCTTTTCTTTTTTATTATTATTTTATTACATTCCATTTTGATATATTCTTCCTTACGTTTTTCCATATTAACCATTTGTACTAAATGATTTGCTTTCACTATATTCGAATGTATTTTACTTTCTTTTTTTTTTTTTTTTTTTTTTCTATTATGGTATTATTTTCATGTTGTTTAGTGTCGATTTTATGCTATTACTATTATTATTATTATTATTACTACTTTTTCTTTTTTTCTTTTTTTTTTGTAATATGTTAGTATTCTGTTCTTTAACTTTTTTGTTAAATTTTAACTGCTTGTATACTTGACGTGGTAGAGTGTAAGAGAAGGCCCTATGGCCTTAACTCTGCCAGTATAAATAAAGTATTATTATTGTTATTATGATTATTATTATTATTATTATTATTATTATTATTATTATTATTATTATTATTATTATTATAGTTTTTTAAAACTCAGAGCCAGAAAATGTTGGCAACGACTCAAGGCGTAGATCTCTACAACTTAGCTGTACCCTTATTAGCCAGACTCCACTAGTAAACCACCCCCGTCCTGTTTCTATTGTCCGGTAGGGAAAGTTTTAGGTTGAGCCTTTATTACTTATAACCTATCTCAAAAACATCTGTCGGTACCAACAGTTCCAAATATATTGACCGTTATTAACGAACGAGGCGAGTAAAATTTCGATGTTTCTTCTCTATTGAAAATCTTTATTCTACTATTAAACATAAGCACATGTTAAGATTTTTGTAGGAGATTTTTATAGGGGCGGCTCCGCCTAAGAGCCTTTAGCCATGAGCCGCTACTGGTGTCGGGTTTGAGTCGACTGTACAGTAGATGAATTAATTTGATATAATTTTCAGCCGCCGCATTAACAGATATTAAAATGTCTGCCGCCGCGCCGGCCAAAGCTCAAATTTCTGCTGAC